>NC_133621.1:209822752-210507752 GCF_048593235.1 Sminthopsis crassicaudata
AGGTCAGCACAACGGCTCTGTAGACCTTTCGTTTAGTAGTCAGTCTAATATTTCTCTCCCACACTTTCCTTGGTCATAAAGATAGTAAATGGAAGAGTTGAGAGCTACAACTAATCCCCAAGGCAACATACTGTTAATTATACAACAATTCTTAAACTTTTAGAATCCCTTTATATTCTTTTTTTTTTAAATAGTTTTTATTTACCAGATATTTGCATGAGTAATTTTACAACATTGACAATTACCAAACCTTTTGTTCCAATTTTCCCCCTCCTTCCCCCGCACCCAGATGGCAGGTCGACTAATACCCCTTTATATTCTTAAAAATGATTGAGGAACCCAAAAGGCTTTTGTTTATGTGGGCTATATTTAGTACCATGTTACAAGTGAAAAAAGCCACCTTAATATTATTATGAAAATAGATTTGATTTTGTGGATTCCTTGAAAGAGTCTTGAGGGTACTTCTGAGAGTCTCCAGATCAGACTTGGATAATCACCACTATCTAGTACCTTGAGATTTGATTCAAATCTTGGTTTAGTCCTCACTGGCCAATTATTTCACATCTATAAATCTCAATTTCTTTATTTATAAAACAAACATCATTAGGCTTATAATAACTTTTTCAGGGAGTCACTGTGAGATTTTTCCCATATACTTTAAAATGCCTTGAACTATTATTGTTATTAATAAAATTACAGGGCAGTGGAAAGATGCATAATATTTGTATGAGGTGCTTTGAACTTAAATAGATACACTTTGATGGCACAATAAATAAAATACTAGATCTGCGGTCAAGAAGACCTGAGTTCAAATTCAGTCTCACCTGCTTACTAACTGTATAACCCTATATGACTTTACTCAGTGCCTTAGTTTTCTCCTTTGTAAAATAGAAATAATATTTGTACCTACCTCCCAGCATTGTTGTGAGGATGAAATGAAATATTCATAAAGTACTTTACAAATCTTTTTTTTAAGTTTTGAAAATAAAAAAACTTTAAAAAAGAAACAAGAGTTTCTAGGTAATCAATAACCAATTTATTAATTAAGCTAGTCAGCAATCAATTGATGGGAAGTGGTTTCTTTCAGTAATCAAAGACAACCAATGGAGATCCTGAAAGTTTTAAATAACTCTTCTAATAGGGAATTCCTTTGACAATTGAACATCAACCCTGATTGGTGGGCATTTGATGAGGAGGTAGGTTAGAAGTTTTCAGGATCTTCCTAAATGTGACTTGATCATGAAACTCTGTCACCTCCAACAGTCTGAACAGGGAATTCTATCTCCATCCAGATAGTCTATCTCCATCTGGTTGGGTTTTTTTTTTCTTTGTAAACTGGGTCATTCTAAATTCTAAAGTAGGGGTACAAGAATAGAATTTTTCCCCCCAGAGTAAGAATTCACCAAGAATTCTAGATTTTGTTTATACTCTAAATAAAAATTAGATTTTCTAGTTAGACGGGGCTGGACAAAGATTGAAGAGCATGTTCCTTGAGGGCTGGGAACAATCTTATCAATCAGTCTTGCCCTTCAAAAATTGACTTTAACATGAGCTGGACTTTAATGAGGAAATTAAGGAGTAAAGCCTAGATCCCAATTTAATAATTGGTTACTAGTATATTAGTGTAATAATTTCTCTCATAGTGAAAATAACTTCCCAGTATTAACATACATTAATCTTGTATTTCAATGACCTCTGTTTTGCTTAACAGTATCCATGTGGATCCAGATTTTTGTATTGTGGTTATTTCACTCTTAGTTCCAGGATTAGATGAAAGTCAGAAAAAAATTCCTCTTTAAGGGGATTCTGGATACGAAGAGCTAGCTGCTAGAAAGATAGCTGCTAGAAGAACTTGAGAGTTTACCCATCACTGGTCCTGAATTGAGAGAAACCTCTTATTGGTGATAATAATACTTAGTATTTATATAACATTCTAAGGTTTGCTAAGCAATATCATTTGATTTTATTTTCATAAGAACAGTGAAAAGGAGTTGCTATTATTATTCCTATTTTACAGATGAGGAAATTGAGGCACAAAGTTATTTGAAGTATCTCAGGACAGACTTCAAGTTGAACACTCTGATCCAGGAGTAATCCATGCAATCCAAAGCCTCAGGAGAATGGGGTCTCTACCATACTTAAAAATAGTTCTGTCATATAAAGCAATGAGGACAATTTGCTACTCGGGAATTATCCAGGCTTCTATGGCTCTACCATTATGGCACTTCTTTCTAGTAGCCTGTGAGAGTGAAGGGCAGACTGTCCTCTCTCCCCCATCTAAGTTGGACTGTCTTCTTTTTCACAGCCCCATTACTTATTTTATAGTTGATAATAAACTAAAATAATTGTTTAAATTGTTTTGGGACAGCTAGTTGGACCAATACTAGACCTAGAGTTAGGAAAATCCAAGTCTTTCTAGCTGTGTCACCCTAGACAAGTCACTTAATCTCTGTTTCCATATCTGCAAAATGGGAATAATAATAGCACTACCTTTCAGGATTGTTTTGAGGATCAGATGAGATAAGTACTTTAGCATAGTGCCTGGCATATAGTAAGCACTTTATAAATATTTGTTATTATTATTAGCAAATTATTAGATATTACTATAATAGGTAACTTATTGTTATAAATCCATCCTATTTAATTGCTTTTCTCCAGTGAAAACTTTTCTGGGTACGCCTCTTACAATTTAAAACATAACAAATAAATAAATACAAATTAATGCCAGATAGTGACTAGTCATGGGAGAAAGAGGGAATTAGAGAAATCTTTCTGGAGCATCTTTTGGTCTTAAAGGGACCGAATAGTCTCAGGCTGAATTCTCTGTCCGTACAACAGAGGCTTTCTATGAAACTAGCCAGCCACACTAAGTCCAAGGTCTCGTGACTACCACAAAGCTTCTGCTGGAACCCAATGGTCATCTCTTTTCCTGTCTTGCCTTTCTTCCAGCTTTGTTTTCATCTCTTCGAATCTTTCCACGCAGCTCAGTTCAAAGGCTTCCTTTGGGCCAATATAATCCTTCCTAGTCTGAAAATTGCATGATGCTTAAACTGAGAAAACTCCTTTTTTGAAGATATTGGACTATAAATTAAAAGATCTCTAGCTCCTTTGCCACATTAGAGTTGACTCCTTTGGAACTGGTATTATGTCAGGAGTGTCCCTGTGACATTCTGAACTTTATCAAATTTGTTTTTGCTTTCCCTATAGGTCTGAAGAGATGATTAAACTATTCAGCCAATTGAAATCTGAACTTTTTCTTAAAGACAACACATTAGGACGGATAGCCTGTTTAACTGCCAAACTTAAAGTAGCAGCTCAGAAAAACTTCATTTTCAGAAAACTTTTCTGGAAAGTAAGTGATTTTTTAAAAAATCTTTTAAAATATTTATAAAATGTAGAACTTGGGGAGAACTTTCATTAATATGTTATGATAATCTGATATGTGAATAAATATTTGGGTCTTTTTAGCACTACTTTTTATTTATTTATTTTTATTTACTGGTATTTCTCCCCCCAATTACATATAAAGATAGGTTTCAGCATTTATCTTTGTAAGATTTTTGAGCTCCAAATGTTTCTTCCTTACTCCTTTCATTCCCCCTTCTTCAAAACAACAAGCAGTCTGATATAGGTTATACATGTTAAAACATATTTTCACATTAGTCATGTTATGAGAGAAGATTCAGAATAAAAAGGGAAACAATGAGAAAGAAAAAAAAAAGAAAAAAGAAAAAAGTGAAAATAATGTGCTTTGATGTGCATTTAGACTTCATAGTTCTTTCTCTGGAGGTGGTCATCATTTCCTGTCATAAATCCCTTGGAATTATGTTGGATCATTGCATTGCTGAGAAGAGCTAAGTCTATCATTAGCTGATCATCAGACAGTGTTGCTGATCTCTTTGGGATGCAGACCCAGCAGTGATATTGCTGGATCAAAAGGCATGCACACAGTTTTATGGCCCTTGTACATTAGCTCTACATTTTAAAAAATACATCCTTTTGAATCTTCTTTTACACTGTCTAAATCTCCTCCTGTATCTTCTTCCTCCTCCCAGATAACCACTTCTTTAAAAAAAAAAAAAAAAAAAAAAAAAAGAGTGAGGAGGATTATTTTTAAAAAGAAAAGAGGAAGAGGGGGGAAAATCAGCAAAACAAGATCCAATATATAGAAGAAGCATTTGACAACATATGCAGTGTTCCACACCATTGGATGCAGCTCCCGAGCCCCCACCTCCTGTCCTAACTTCTGCAAAGGGGGAGGTGCTTTCTCACATTTCTTCTTTACGGATTTATTTTCTTTGTAATTTTGCTACATTCATATTTATTATTTTGTAGTTTTTGTTTTTTTCATTCACATTGCTATAATCATTAAGCATATTGTTTTCTTGGCTCTGCTTGCTTTATTCTGCATTAAATCATGTAAAATCTTTCCATGCTTCTCTGTATTCATAACATTCATCATTTCTTACAGCACAGTGTTATTTCATTATATCCATGCACCACAATTTGTTTAGCCCTTCCTCAATCGATGAGTGTCTGTTTTACTTCCAATTTTTTGCTACCACAAAAACTGTTGCTATAAATATTTTGTTTTAATATATGTGGAATCTTTCTTTTTATCAATTCATACTGTCATTAATGTTTAATATAGGTAAATTACTAACTGAAATGTATGGAGGTGGCTTAAAACATCAAACACCATTAGTTATATAATGGTAGCTTTTGTCTCAATTTAAGACCAATATAGGAAAAGGTATTGATGTTGCTGAAATCAAGGTACTGGATTTTATTTCTGTATCAGTCAGTTAATTTATTTTCCTTTTAAAGTGAATTTTATTTTATTTTTAGATCTATATTTTCTCCCTCCCTTCACTTCATCTTTTTTTTTTCTTATCGAGAAAGCAAGAAAAACAAAATCCCTTACAAATATTTATAGTCAAGTAAAACAAATTCCCACACATCAATTAATTTCCCTTTTGAAGGGAACCCCTCACTGATCACTCATTGAACAACTACTTGTTTGTTCCTGGTCACAAAGCAATGATAGCTGGTTTTTCTTTAGCTCTGACCTCTGCCTAGTCCTTCATACTCCTGGTTTAGCATCCTTTAGTAGAAACTGGGGTCTCTTGGGGTTTTTAATTTTCTTTCAGTAAGGTGTTAAAGTGCTTCTGGGCTCAGCTGCGTGGTACTGGAGCCGCTGAATATCCAGAGACTCAACTGGAGACAAAGGGAGATCCCCTGACTTTAATGGGTGGATTAGACCTCCACCAGAGTGGGAAAAGACCTTAAAGTGGGTCAGCCATTCATTTATCCATCAATTTGTAACCACAAACTTGAAGAGACAGTAAATTACGCATTTAATAAGTTTTAAAGCCTTCCATTGTCTACTTGCCTAGCACAAGATTGAACAGTCTACTACTTTGATCAGTGGTAGACTAATAGATAAACTAAACAATTTGCTTCTATCTTTCAGGATTCTCATTGCTTAGGGCACTTGATACTTAATGAGAATTTGCTGAACTAGCATAGCTAGTGCTGCAGTCAATCAAATAAGTTAAAGGGGTTTCTTATTGTTGATTTCAATGGTAAAATCTGAATCTTGCTAGGTCAGAGAAAGATTTGATAAAGCCCAGACTGAGAGAATTGCCTTCTTGATATAACTATATATATTAAATTGAAGTATAAAACTAGGGTCTAGTACTATTTTTACTCAGTAGTATTTTATTTTTTCAAATACATGTAAAGATAATTTTCAGTATGCATTTTTGTAAGATTTTGGTTTCCAAATTTTTTTCTCCATCCCTCCCTTATCTCCCCCATTCCCTAGACAGCAAGCAATCTGATATAGGTTATACATGTATAATTCTTTTAGGCATATTTCCATATTTGCCATGTTGTACAAGAATAGCCAAACCAAACAAAAAACAAAATAAAACAAAACATGAGGGGAAAAAAGCAAGCAAACAAAAAAAGGTGAGAATACCATGTTTGGTTCCACATTCAGTTTCCATAGTTCTCTCTTTGGATGCAGATGGTATTTTCCATCTCATGTTTATTGGAATTGTCTCGGATCACTGTATTGCTGGTAAAAGTCAAATCTATCATAGTTGGATCATCAGGTGATCTTGCTGTTTTTATATACAATGTTTTTCTAGTTCTGCTCACTTCACTCAGCATCAGGTCATGTAAGTCTCTCCAAGCTTATTTAAAATCAGCCTGTTCATTATTTCTTATAAAACAATAATATTCCATTATATACATATTGATGTAATAGGACTCTGTGGTTCTCTTATCTTTTGGGGGGGCACCTGGGTCAGAAAATCTTGAATCTCCAGACAACCCCTCCCCATACCTCTTCCACCTGGCCTCGGGAAAATCCTAAAATTATCCCCATTTTCAATTTACTTGGAGATCTTGGCCTCAGGAATAATCACCACTCATTATTGACCTGGAGATTATTCCCTCAATTCTTCTGGAGATCACTTCCTAGCCCAGGATTACAGAAAGCTAAATAAAATTGAACCGTATACCCCAAATCACTGCTACCTTCTAATGGGGGGGAGAATGTTGAAAACTATCTTTGTATTTTAAAAAATGCAAAGCTCTTATTATTAAGATAGAGAGAGATAAACAGAGACAGTGCTTTGCTTATTTGCCTTAGTTGAGAAAAGAGTACTAGGCTTGGAGTCTGGTGTAACCTTGAGTTTGAAACCTCTGGGTGATCTATCATGGGTAAATCAGTCCAATTTAGCCATTACAGGATGGAGAATTAGTAATCAATTCATGCAATTGTTATAAGAATCAAATGAGATAAAATTTACAAAGTACTTAAGGAAAAATATAGTTACTGGATGTGATTTCATGGACACTGGAAACTCAATTAAGGTCAGCACTTTCTCTGCAATCTTAGAAACATATCTTCAGCACAGGGAAGTGCTTGTTTAAAGTCACATAGTCATTTATTGAACATTTACTATATGCCAAGTACTGTGCTAAGCATTGAGGATGCAAAGAAAAAGCAAAATAAACAGAAAACAAAAAAACTAGTCCTTTCTCTCCAGAAGCTCACAGGTTAATGGGAGAGACAGCATATAAACTGCTTTGTAACAATCAGTAACCTATGTCTATCTAGCTATTTCAAGATGTAAAGAGAAGGTACTAAGATTAATAAAGATTGGGAAAGTTTTCATGTCAAATGTAATACTTTGATGAAGACTTGAAGGAATTTAAAGGACTAAGAAAGTAGAGATGATTAAGGAGAGAGTTCCAAGCATGGGGGACAGCCACTGAAAACATCCAGAATTAGGAGATGAGTATTTTGTTCCAGGAACAGCAAAGAGGTCAGTGTCATGGGAATGAAAGGTAAAAAGGGAGAAATTATAAGAAGAGTAAAAGAGTAGGAAGGGGTCAGGCTTCTTTAAAAAACCAAACAGAAAATTTTATATTTGATTCTAGAGGTAATTGGGAGCCACTGAAGTTTACTTTCTATGGGGAAGGGAGTTGTTAACAAGGTCAGATCTAAACTTAAATTTGACAAATGAATGAAAGATGGACTGGAATAGAAAAGACTTGAGACAAGGAGACCAACTTACAGCTTATTGTAATATTCCAGGCATAGTATGATGAGGGCTTGAACTAGGGGTGATGATAATGGTAGAAGAGAGAAGGGAGTATATTCAAGAGATGGTATTGATCCCCTCAATTCCAGGTGGTGATGAGGTTAGTGGCAATAAGAGAGTTGTTAGAATCCCCTTTTGGTCGGCCATAGTTAAAAGTGAAAGAATTAACTTATCCCAAATTATTAATTGGCAAAAATGAAAGTTTATTTTTGGATAGAAACCAGTTTGCTAAGAGACTGACTTCTATAGTGGCAAAGTCCTATTAGGGAAATGGAGTCTGGCACTGAGAAGAGAATGCCTTCTCACACGGTCAGAGTCCTAGCAAGCAAACTGCTTGGGCCTCTGCAAGGAGTGAGTCCAGAAACTGCACTTTAAATAGAGTCTTGGACCTTCAGGTTACCAGGCTTAGATCTTTATCAGTATGCAGCTCAGATCTCCTATTGGAATTAACATTTCAAAGGGTGCTTTTTGACGAGGATTTCTAATTGAATCAAAGGCCCTAGCATCCTGGAAAGATAACTTATCTGGGGGGATATGCCTTCCCCAACAGGGGCTGTGACTCCAGAAGGGATTACAGATCAATAGGGAATAATACAGTTTCAGAGTGATAATCTTAAAAGGAACACAGTTTCCATAAAGGGAACACAGTTAAAAGTGTGGTAATCTTAAAAGGAACACAGCTTCAGGAAAAGGAACTTCAGCATGAAGTAAAAGCAGCAAGATTTAACAACAGATTCAATTTTGGTGATAGGGAAAGAGAGAAAAGGGTCAGTGGACCTAAAAGAGATCTCAGGAAGAAAATTAACAGGAATATCATAGCCAATTTTCAAAGCTCCAAGCTTAAGGAGAAAATATTGAAAGCAACAAGGAAAAAAGTTAAATATCATGGAACTTCAATAAGGATTACACATGACCTAGAAACCATCATGTTGAAAGATCATAGGTCTTGGAATATTTTGTAGAATAAAAGAGCTAGAGTTACAACCAAGACATTTTACCTAGCAAAGTTAACTATAATCCTGAATAGGGAAAAAAAAATTAAGGATATTCAACGAATTGAAAGACTTTCAGGTATTTGTGACAAAAACTATAGAACTTAACATAAAATTTGACATTTCATCCACAGGAAATGTAAGGTAAACAAACATTAAAGGCCAATTATAAGGGGCTCAATAAGGTTAAAATGTTTAGTACTTATATGTGAAAATATCAGTATTCTCATGATTGTCATCAAGTAGTTTGAAAGAAAGACTTGGGCTGAGCGAGTATGCTCAGTATGATGGAGTGATTCTAAAAAAATAAAACTATAGGGAGAGATAAAAAGGAGTAATAATCTCATACAAATGAGGCATAAAATGGAAAATTGATACAGAAGAGCTAATGGGGGAACTTTATTGTCATCAGGAATGGGTTAAAGATAGAACAACATATATATTTAGAAGTGTAGTACAGTCTTACATATATGTGTATGAGTGTGTATATGCATGTTTATTGATTTCTATGTATATGTATATGTGTTTTATATATCCATACACATACTTTTTTGGTTTTAATAAACATACATTACTTTATTGACAATTTCAAAAAAAAGTTTATAAAAATAGAAAGTAATTTTATTTTTTCCCCCTTTATTCTTTTTTAAAATAGCTTTTTATTTACAAGATATATGAATGAATTTTTCAGCAGTGACCTTTGCAAAACCTTCTCTTCCAACTTTTCCTCTTCTTCATCCCACTCCTTCCCCCAGATGGCAGGTAGACCAATACATGTTAAATATGTTAAAGTATATGTTAAACGCAATATATGTATACATATCCATAGTAATCTGCATATACATATGTTAATATATTTACATTTAATTGTAATCTATAGGGAAGGGAAGGGGAGAGGGAGAGAAAAAATAAAGTAAAAAATGCGCAACACTACAAGAAAGCCAAAAAAAAAACAACAAACCCCGGGCAGTTTTAAAAACAATGTATAGGATTTATTATATAGGTTTTTTTGAAATGGAAACTTATTGTTTTATGTTGAATCCCTTCATGTTTTGTTGCAGACATTTTAACTTTTTTTTTTCATTTTGTATTTAGGTTTAAAGTAAATAAATTTACCAAAAAAAAAAAAAATAATAATAATAAGGCAAGGATAGCTGGATTTCCATTGTTGGTGACTTCGGAGGATAGTGGTATCCTCAATAACATTAGGAATGTTAGGAAAAGGAGACTTTGGCAGAAAGATTATGAATTCAGTTTTGGACATGTTGAGTTTCAGATGTCTAGAGTATATCCACTTTGAGATGTTTAGTAGCAGTTGGGAATGTGAGTCTGAAAGTTGGGGTAGATATATAAATGTGAGATTTATGATATTTGAGTCCATGGCTCTAATCAGTCAATTAACACTAAGTGCCGACTGTGTGCCAGATACTATATATAAAAAGAAGCAATAGACAGCTCTTGCCCTCAGGGAGATAATAATTAGAGAGTTTTGGCTTTGAAGCCAGCCTTTCATTCACTTTGAAACACTGCCCCTGTGAATCTTAAAGCGCTATATAAATGTTAGATAGTATTCGTGTAACTAAATTGTAAGCTTTTTAAAAGCAGGGACTGTGCTTCATACTTATTTTTGTGTTCCCCACAATGCTCCTGCATGTAGCAGATTTATTGTTCAGTCATTTTCAGCCATGTCCAATTCTTTGTGACTCCATGTGAGGTTTTCTTGGCAAAGATATGAAGTGGTTTGCCATTTCCTTATCTAGATCATTTCACAGATGAGGAAAATGAGGCAGACAGTGTTAAGTGACTTGTTCAGGGTCACATAACTAATGGCTGAGTTCGCATTTGAACTCAGGAAGATGTCTTCCTGATAACACACCCAGAACCCTATCTACTCTATCACTTAGCTGCCCTTATGCATATAGCAGATATGCAATAACTATTGAATCAAAATAATAACTAGGCCTTTCTTGGCCAGATATGATTTTTTCATTTATATTTTATCTACAAGAGCTGTAACTAGAGTAGGGTATAAGGAGCTTGCCCTAGGGCATTAAATTTGGAGAACCCAGTACTACTGGTAGACTTTCAGCACTGGAAACAATGGAACTCAGCATTTACTTACCAAGGATAATTAATTAATATAGGAAGCTTCAAAATGGCAAGATGAGCTTTTTCTTCCCCTGCCCTATCAGATTATTTCTTCTTCTCAAGCTCTAGCCCCCATCCCAGCCACAACTCCTTTTTGATTCTTCTGCTCCTAATTAACTGAGGATAGACTTCAAGCCACTTAACCTGACACAGAAATTAATCATTCTCTCTCTCTCTCTCTCTCTCTCTCTCTCTCTCTCTCTCTCTATATATATATATATATATATATATTTCCATAGCTTAGAGATTCATAGCCAAAGGCTTGGTGTTGTGTTATAAAATTGACTTTTTTAATGTTAGAAATCACACTTGCCAGAGCTAAAATATAACAATCCAATACTCTTATAAAATTGAGAGATGGGGAAGAAAGATGATTATATATATATATATATAAAGTGCCTTATAACTATAAAATACAATTTGAATGTAAATTATTATATTTATTGTTGAGTAGAAACTCTTTTAAGAAATATTTTCTTTTAACTGCTGAATTTAAGAGAACTATAGAGACAGTTTAGTTACAGTAGATAGAGAACTGACCTTAAAGGCAGAAAATACCTCCTTTGAAACATATTGACTCTGTGATTCTGTGCTTGACCTCTGAGGGCTGTATGCCAGTAATATCGTACTCAAAATAGAAATGGGGGCTACTAAACCTTATGAGGGAAAGCTAAGGGGCACAATGAATAGAGCAGTGGGCTTAGAGTCAGGAAGAATCATGTTCTTGAATTCAAATCTAGCCTCAGACACTTACTAGCTGAATGATCCTGCACAAATCACTTAACCTTATTTGCCTCAGTTTCCTTATCTGTAAAAATGAGTTGGAGAAGGAAATGGCAAAACACTCCAATATCATGAATGGGACTATATGCCATCTGGGGAATGGAGGGAAGGAGGGGAAAAGTTGAAACAGAAGTTTTTGTAAGGGTCAATGTTGAAAAATAACCCAGGCACATGTTTTGTATATTAAAAGCTATATTAAAAAAAAAAAAAACAAAAAAAACACTCCAGTATCATTGAGTCCCACAAGACTAAACAACAAATCTTATGTAAGTCCTTAAGTAAGAATCTTAAGTAACTGAAGCTTTGTTGACCTTGTTTTAAGATGTAATACTATGCTTTATTGATTTTTTCTTTTATTTTGCCAATTATATTCCAATTACAATTTAATCTGGTAGGGCCACACACTCAAGAGTTTGACAGGTCTTAAAGGGGACCCATGAACTGGGTGTTTGATATCTGTGCTTTAGGGAACTCTCTTAGATTCAAAGTTTCAGAGAAGGTGCTGATTTTTAATGGCAAAAGGAGTTAGTAAGGAAAATAGGAAAGCAACCTAATTGAAGTTCATCAGTTTATTAAAACAGTTATTTATAATCTTGAAATTCATGGTGTTAAGTGCTGGGGAAGATAAAAAAAAAAAATAAGACAAACCTTTTTCCTCAAGGAACTTACCATCTAATTGTTGCTCAATTGTCTGACCCTGTGGACCTTCGTGTGCCAACATTGTCCTTGGAGTTTCCCAAGGAAAATTATTGGAGTAGATTGCCATTACCTTCTGCAGTGGATTAAGGTGAACAAAAATTAAGGCATTTGCCAGTCACACAGCGGCTAGGTCTCACATGTAGCTTCAAGAAGCTGTAGCATGGCAAAATGTCTCAGCACAGGGGAGGACCATGGACAGGTCTCAAACCCATAGAGGGAAGTCTACCCTAATCATGGCAAGGCTTCCCTCATTGGAATAAAGGTGGCTTATTAGAATAAAGGTGGCTTAAGCAGGTACTGTGAAGCACTTAGAGATGGGCCTTAAAAGATAGTTCTTGATCTCAATGAACCCTCAGTCTAAAGAGGGAGAATGAGAAGTTGAAGATGACACCTTCATTATAAATGTAGGTGACCAGGAGAATGGCAGTACTCTCTTTTTTTTTTTTTTTTTTAATTTTTAATTTTTATTTTATAATTATAACATTTTTTGACAGTACATATGTATGGGTAATTTTTTACAACATTATCCCTTGCATTTACTTCTATTCAGATTTTTTCCCTTCCTCCCCCAACCCCCTCCCCCAGATGGCAAGCAGTCTTATATATGTTAAATATATTACAGTATAATTTAGATACAATATATGTGTGTAGAACCGAATTTTTTGTTGCACAGGAAGAATTGGATTCAGAAGGTAAAAATAACAGTTTACATTCATTTCCCAGTGTTCCTTTTCTGGATGTAGCTGGTTCTGTCCATCATTAATCAATTGGAATTGGATTAGCTCTTCTCTATGTTGAAGAAATCCACTTCCATCAGCATACATCCTCGTACAGTATCATTGTTGAAGTGTATAATGATCTTCTGGTTCTGCTCGTTTCACTCAGCATCAGTTGATGTAAGTCTCTCCAAGCCTCTCTGTATTTCTCCTGTTGGTCATTTCTTATAGAACAATAATATTCCATAACATTCATATACCATAGTTTACCCAACCATTCTCCAATTGATGGACATCCATTCATCTTCCAGCTTCTAGCCACTATGAAAAGGGCTGCCACAAACATTTTGGCACATACAGGACCCTTTCCCTTCTCTAGTAGTTCCTTGGGGTATAAGCCCAGTAGTAGTATGGCTGGGTCAAAGGGTATGCACATTTTGATAACTTTTTGGGCATAATTCCAGATTGCTCTCCAGAATGATTGGATTCTTTCACAACTCCACCAACAATGCATCAGTGTCCCAGTTTTCCCACAGCCCCTCCAACATTCATCGTTATTTGTTTCTGTCATCTTAGCCAATCTGACAGGTGTGTAATGATACCTCAGAGTTGTCTTAATTTGCATTTCTCTGATCAATAGTGATTTGGAACACTCTTTCATATGAGTGGAAATAGTTTTAATTTCATCATCTGAAAATTGTCTGTTCATATCCTTTGACCATTTATCAATTGGAGAATGGCTTGATTTCTTATAAATTAAAGTCAATTCTCTGTATATTTTGGAGATGAGGCCTTTATCAGAACCTTTAACTGTAAAAATTTTTTCCCAATTTGTTACTTCCCTTCTAATCTTGTTTGCATTAGTTTTGTTTGTGCAGAAACTTTTTAATTTGGTGTAATCAAAATGTTCTATTTTGTGATCAATAATGGTCTCTAGTTCTCCCTTGGACACAAACTCCTTCCTCCTCCACAAGTCTGAGAGGTAAACCATCCCATGTTCCTCCAATTTATTTATGATTTCGTTCTTTATGCCTAAATCTTGGACCCATTTTGATCTAATCTTAGTATGTGGTGCTAAATGTGGGTCCATGCCTAGTTTCTGCCATACTAATTTCCAGTTTTCCCAGCAGTTTTTGTCAAATAATGAATTCTTATCCCAAAATTTGGGATCTTTGGGTTTGTCAAAGATTAGATTGCTATTTTTATTCACTATCTTGCCCTGTAAACCTAACCTATGCCACTGATCAACTAGTCTATTTCTTAGCCAATACCAAATGGTTTTGGTGATTGTTGCTTTATAATATAGCTTTAAATCAGGTACACTTAGACCACCTTCCTCTGACTTTTTTTTCATTAGTTCCCTTGCAATTCTCGACCTTTTATTCTTCCATATGAATTTTGTTGTTATTTTTTCTAGGTCATTAAAATAGTTTCTTGGGAGTCTGATTGGTATAGCACTAAATAAATAGATTAGTTTGGGGAGTATTGTCATCTTAATTATATTCGCTCGGCCTATCCAAGAGCACTGAATGTCTTTCCAGTTATTTAAATCTGACTTTATTTTTGTGGCAAGTGTTTTGTAATTTTGCTCATATAATTCCTGACTCTCCTTTGGTAGATATATTCCCAAATATTTGATACTATCGACTGTTATTTTGAATGGAATTTCTCTTTGTATCTCTTGCTGTTGGATTGTGTTGTTAATGTATAAAAATCCTGAGGATTTATGTGGATTTATTTTGTATCCTGCGACTTTGCTAAAATTCTGAATTATTTCTAAAAATGGCAGTACTCTCAATAGTAATGGAGAAGTTAGGAAGAGGGAAAGGTTTAGAGGAAAAGATAATGAGTTCATTTCGGGATGAGAAAATTTATTTCTCCCTTGTACTAATAATCAATCATTGGATTAGAAGCAGGACTTTTTCAAAAGCCTGTAATTTAGTCTCTAAAGGACTTTGCTGATAATAAGGTTGAGCTGACTTTCTCCTTAGTCTTGTTCATATTCCACCCACCCTAACAAAGAATTTAATCAAAGGTGGGGGAAGTCCCTTGTGTTCTACTAAGGTATGGATGAAGAAACATTATTTAATTAAATTGTCCAAGGCTGGGCAATTTAGGAGTAAATGACATAATCAAAGTTGTATCTCCTAGTTCTTCAGTAGAATAACACCACCCCTCATAGTAATTTTCATTTTCACCTATTAGTTGTTAAGCAATCAGAGTTGTTTGTCATTCTCAGTAACACCCACTCTTTCAAGGGCCATGCCATGATTCATTTTTTAGCATTCAAGAGTATCACTGACCCTTTTATTAATAAAATGCTAGCAATATAAATATTTTTAAAATTTAAAAACATTGAAACTTTTTAATTAAAGTTTTTTTATTTTCAAAACACATGCATAGATAATTTTCAACAGTCACACTTGCAAAACTGTGTTCCAAATTTTTTCTCCTTCCCCAGGTGGTAAGCAATCCAATATATGTTAAACATTTGCAATTTTTCTACATCTATCTCCACAATCATCATAACATTATAAATAAAATGATTAAATGATTAATTAATCAGAAATTATGTGCTTCAAACTTTTTAAATGTCACAAGTAGTGTTGAGTTTAAGATATCTCCTGGAAATCCAGTTTGAGATGTCCAGTAGACAGTTGAAGATGTGAGACTAGAGATCAGTTGGGGATTCAGGCTGAATAGATAGATTTGAGAATAATTAGCATCATTGAATTTAAGGGAACTGATGAGATCACCAAATGAAATGGTATATAGAGAGAAGAGCTAGGGATTAGTCTGGGTGTAACTTGTATGAAGATCCAGCAAAGGAGATGGGATGGCCATAACCAGGAAGAGAATGATATTGTAGAAACCTCGATTGAAGGAGGGTATTGAGGAGAAAAGGGTGATTAATAGTGTCAGAGCCTGCACAATAGTTAAGTATCAGGATTGAAAAAAGGTCATCATATCCCACAATTAAGAAATCATTAGGTATTTTGGAGGGATTAGTTTCAGTTAAATTATATATCTTCCTAGATTTCTCTAAAATACAGCTTCTTAAATTATGGGTTTTGACCCAAAATGGGGTTTTATAACTGAATGTTTGGGTTACAGAATTATGATTTATTTTCAGTAAATGTTTGATTTATATACCTATTTTATATACTTATATACTTGGGGTCACATAAAATTTTCTTGGGTGAAAAAGAGTCATGAATGAGAAAAGTTTAAGAAGTCCTGCTCTAAACATTTCTTATAGCACAATAGAATTACATTCATATATTATAACTTTTTCAGCCATTTCCCAAGTAATGAATTCTACCCCATATTAGCCCAATAGTGACTTTTTTGTCACTACAAAAAGAGTTGTAATAAGTATTTTTATACATAAGGACTTTCCCCCTTTTTGATCTCTGAGCTATAGCTCAATGATACCACTAGTTCAATTTGGTAACTATAATTGGAGTTCCAAGAGGGGAAAAAGCAAGGAGTTTAGAGTGAATAGATAACCCATGATATATTTGGCATTTTTCTTAGGGTGAGAGGAAGGAAGGGGAGGAAGAATTGTTATCAGCTCTCTTCCTGGCCCATATTCCATTAGAGGTACTAATTTTCCCCAGGCCCATAGTTTGCATTTAAATAATTTTCATTGCTTGGATCAAGATGCTTCACAGCTATTTACTGGTGCAATCTCTGGCAACTACTTTTCTTGGTCCCTCCTTTTCATCTTCTTGCTTGTGGGGACTCATCTCTCTCTCTCATTTTTCTGATTTCCAACTCGACACACAGCAAGGGGAAACAGTGGCTCAGGTAACATTTGACCCAGAGCCAACTTCTTTCCTATTTTGATGCTTTTTACCAGGTATCCTAAGCTAAATTCTGAATCCAAACTTTTCAAGCTCTTTGCCTAGATTTCTATTTTTACCACTCCTTCCAGCTTTGTGTGATCTTTCAGGCCTTTACTTGACTTAAATAGACATGTAATAATTAGAATAATTATTAATTAATTTAATATTATCAGTTGTAATATCAACAATTACATGTAATAATTTCTTAATAATTATAATTAAATAACAGTATTTATATAACTCTTTAGTTTGCAAACTACTTTTCAGATATTTCAATTGATCTTCACAACAACGTCGAGAAATAGGTTCTGTTATTACCCTCATTTTACAGATGAGGAAATTGAGGAAGACCATATTAATGATTTGCCCAGGATCACACAATTAATATGTAGCAGAGGCTAGGTTTGATTTTAGGTCTTCCTGATTTCAGGTCCAGATCTCTATCCACTAGGAAACCTAGCTATTCCTAGTTATATTTTATGTTGTATCTATCTGTTAAGTCATTTTTTAGTCCTGTTCAACCCTCTGTGATCCTATTTGGAATTTTCTTGGCAGAGATGCTGAAATGGTTTGCCATTTCCTTCTCTAGCTCATTTTACAGATGAGGAAACTGAGATAAATAAAGTTAAGATGGATTTGGGAAGCCTTCCTAACTCCATCACCAACCTCCCTGTTCTGTGCCTTCTTCACCTTTAAAATGGCAATTGCAGTAGCACTTATCTGGCAGGGTGCTTGTGAGGATCAAATGAGATAACATTTGTAAAATAGTGCCCAGCACTGTGTATTAAGTACTACATAACTTCTTACTCCCTTTCTTTCTCCTCTGCTCCCCAGATTGATATTGCTTTTCTCCCCATCCTTACTATTCATAGTATCCCTTATTTATCTTCTTTTACTGTTCGCTCTTTCTCTCTCCTCATAAAATCTGCTCTCGAATTCTTCATTCACAAATATAGTATCTGACTAGTAAGAGTTGCCAGAGTTATTCACATTTTCACATTTGTTAAAGTCTTGGACTGAAAGAATGAAATTCTAAAGGCAGAATTCCAGGCACCTAGGACTATAATAAATAATAATAAATAATAATAATAATAATAATAACAATAATAAAAATCACACACATTTATAGAATGCTTGAATAAACTTGGTGAGGCAGAAGTATGTCTCAGCACCTCAAAAATTGCTTCTTCTCTTCCTCCTTTGCCCCCCTCCCCAATTATACCTAACTCAGTCTAGTATCTTTCTAATGCTTCACTATTTCCCCAGGCTAATATAATTTCTAAACAAGTCACTCCATCTTTGTGATGGGGATATCTCAAGCCTGACATATTTAGGGTTCTAATCTGTACAAGGAATCCCTTAGGTCCTCCCTGCCAATTCCACTACTGTATGATTCTGTGATCTGTCTGCAGCAAGTACATTTTATTTTTTGGTTCTAAGAAAATCAAACAAAAAGGGAAATAGGGAAAAACAGAGTTTGCATTTGTTCCAGTTGGCCTGATTTTAGAGACTAGAGTTTATCTTAATGCTGGGTTGATCCAATTAGTGAAGATGATGACACTGGGTTCTTTTATTAATTTTGTAGCAAATAACTGAAGGAGAA
Organism: Sminthopsis crassicaudata; assembly: GCF_048593235.1. Taxonomy (NCBI): domain Eukaryota; kingdom Metazoa; phylum Chordata; class Mammalia; order Dasyuromorphia; family Dasyuridae; genus Sminthopsis; species Sminthopsis crassicaudata. The sequence goes on from NC_133621.1 coordinate 209,841,161, forward strand.
TGATAGAAACTTTGTTATTTACTAATTTGTATTGTCATACTAATTTGACTTACCCATCCATCCATCCCTCCATCTACCTGTCTGTCTGTCTATATATATCATCTTACAATCCACATATTCTATTCTTTAATGTAAGTTTTGAGATTGTTTTCAGTTCAATATTCTTTATTTAGAATATACCAATACTTCATATTTCCTGATAATAGCGCTTTCCCCATCTATCATTCCGTTTTGTCTCACCAATAGCTCTATGACATTGCTATTTTAGGTATCCTTCCTATATAGTCAGAGGTAGGCTTTTAGATGGATGATCCTCAATAGAGAAGACCTGGATTTACTTCTTGTCTTTGATATATGCTGCATGTTCAACCATTGGAAAGTCACTCAAGGTCTTAGGACTATGACTAGAAATTGAGAACAATTGCCAATCTGCATTGGGAAAGTAAGTTTTATTCCTGGAAATTCCCTGTAGTATATGAAATCACAGAAAAGAATCGACCAGAAAAGTCAAAGAGATTGTAGAATTAGCCTAAAGTTGGGGATAGAACTTGGATCAGACTAATTTCATACTTAAGTTTCCAGCACCTACCAAAATGCCTGGTCCACAGTAAAGGACCTTATAAATCTTTGTTGATAATTGCATTTTTTTTTCTGGATACAAACCTATGATTGCATCAGTGTAGTGTACACTTGGTGTGTCATTTCTGGTTACCTTTGATGCAGAACGGCAATTTTGCCATCCCAATCAGTAACCAGTCCTCTCCAGTTCCTATAGAACAGTTCATTTCTTTGTTTTATTACTCTTCTTCCCGCTCTGTCCCTGCTTTCAAGCTCCCTCATATTTGTGATCTTCACCCATGAGAATGTAAGCTCTTTGAGCATTGAGATGTCTTACTGATTTGTATTTCTTTCCCCAGAATTTGGTACAATAACTAGTACGGGATAAACACTTAATAAACCTTTCCTTTACTTATCTACCTACCATCATCTGTCTATCATCTCTATATCATCTGTCTTCCTGCCATCTCTATCATCTATCTATGTATCATATCTCTCTTATTATCTGATTGTATCTATTTATCATGTATCTATATGCTTATCTCTCTTTCTCATCTATCCAAATTTATCATCAATTTATATCTATCTTACTATCCAGTATATTTATATATTTATGTCATCTATATATCTTTTTATTACCTATGTCTACCTACCATCTCTTCATGTCTCTTTCATTTGTTTATGTCTATCTATCTATCATCTATTTATATCTAATCTATTCAATATATATTATATAATTGTTATGTAATATATTATATATAACATAATCACATTATATAATATATATAAAATATATATTGTACATATTTCAATATATATTTATATCTAATCTATTCAATATATATTATATATTTCAATATATATTTACATCTATTCTATTAAATATATATTATATATTTATATCTAATCTATTCAATATATATTACATATATATTTCTATATTTCTATCTAATCTATTCAATATGTATATTTATCTACATCTATCACCTATATATCTTTTTATTATCTGTCTATTATCTCTGTCTACTATAGATATGTTTAACTTGTCTATCATACATTTATCTATATGTCTATCATCTTTCTATCATTTCCCTGTCTGCTTGCCCATCTTTGGTCTGTCTAGGATCTGAGAGATAAAATGTCTCTCAGACCGTTCTGTGTCAGATGCATCAGAAGCAAGTCTTTCTGCCTACAAGACCAGCCACTGTCTCTACCAGGACGCTCTGCCTGCTGATGATACATTATCTCATTGTCCAGATCTCCCCTTCCAGGACTTTACTCTTTTCCACTAAGACAGACTATCTCTGTTTTAAAAATAATAAATTTATTTCTGGGAAAGGATGGCCTCAAGTTTGATTGTGCTGATGTTTCATGGGAAATACTGTAGCTTATTGTCTCAGTTAATCAAAGCACAAATCATTTCTCGGTCTTTGGTTATGTAAGATCTCATCTCTAGAGAACTAGGAACATTTTCCCCTTGAATGACTGTCTTCTTTCTCTTTTCTTTTCACAGACCAGTGACCTGTACTATTTCTTAGTGAGCAAGCTTCATGAGTATTTGCCCAAACCTCAGGATCTTAATGCACTTCAAAATAAAAGTCAAAGGGCTAGTCAACTAGAGTAAGTTATCTTTGATAGAATTAGAGATTTAAAAATTTTTAAATTTAAATTCTTTTAATTTAAAAATATTTCATTTTAATTTTTAATTTATATCAAAAGGGAAGCAAAGGAACTTAGTTTTGGACAAAACATGATATTGGCAATGTATTATTTAATTAGCATAGCGATCTTTGTTTTACAGGGATTTAATTATTCTATTTGGATTTTTAAAAATTTTTTTGGATTGTTAAGTAATAGATTACTAATGAGCTCATAGTTGGGGGAGGAGGAAAGAAAACCATTTCTTGGCTGTTTTCATGGTTTCCTTTATTTTCTAGGGCTTGCATTCAGATTATCCAGGCTCTGGGACTGATGTTCAGAGAAACAGAGACAGAGTTTTCCCGCCTGAACACTTTAGTTGCTAAACGGTGAGAATTTGGTGAATATATCTAGAGACAGTGGTGTGGGGCCTTTCAATAGTCTTTTCAAAGCCTTCTACAGCTCATTACCCTATTTGTGTTTTGCAAACATGACTGTGATCATTACACATTTTTATCCTCTCCCCATTTAAAAAAAATCAGCCTTTTGTTTTTACACCAGTCATCTTTAAACTAGGGGTTCTTAAAAGGATTTAGTGGCTGGTCTTGGATGCCAAAGACTACTTATGGAACCCACTCAATTCTTACATGCCTTTGGAAGAGTGACTGTTCCTGAGAGTGGCAATCAACTCTGGTTAACAAGTAAGGAGAGAATGAATATTATGTGAGAGATAGACCGATTTTAATGAGAGGCTGGGAATCATGACTTTGATCACTTCCTCAGAGGCCATCTCCTGGGCAATCTAGACTAAGGATTTTACCCTCCCTTTTTCCTCCAAACTGGAATAGAGCACAATGGGCTTCCTCACTGAACAAGATTGAAGAGAAAGTTAAACCAATCTTATTATCAATAATTTCCTTTATATGCTGATTTGACCCAGTAGAGAATAAGGAAATTGGGAAGGGAAAAACTCTGCATCTCCCCAATAATTGGTTGTTTAATAATCATTTCTCTCACTTGAACAGGTTTCATTAAAAAGTTGATAAACCAACCATCCTTTCCCCACATATTGAGCCCTCCCTCTAACAAGGAAAAACAGTTAATACCACATTCCTAGTACATCCACCTCTCTAGTGAGATGGTTTTCTAGCGAGATCAGTCCTTTAGAAAGAGATTAATTATTACAATTAATTTTATTTTTTATGTAATGTTCTATTAGTTTTACTCTCAAGTCTTCCATGTTTCTTGAATTCTTCATATTTGTTTCTTATAGGTGATAAAATATTACATTCTATTTGTACATACCACGATTTAGTCAGCCATTTCACTTGGTCAAAAGCTTTTTCACTATTCTCAAAAATGCTGTGTTTTATGTATGTGTGTGTTTAAAATTGCATCAAGACTTTTGACACACCCTGTATAGATGGATGTGTTTGCTGCAGATAGATAATCTCTCTTTCTTTTTATTCACACGTAGTCTATCTCTCCTGTTTTGTTCACACATTCTCTACAGGATCCTAAGATTATGCTTCTGGGCTAACAGTATCACTTAATCAATCTGTCACTATTATTTTCAAAGTACTAAAGAAAACCCAGCTTTCATTCTGGATATCTTTTGTGACTGAATACAAGAAAGGGTTTGAGATAGCTCTTTTTCATCAGTCACATTCCCAGCAGCTAACTGATGTATCCTATGTGCCTCTGAATTATTAAAAAGAAAAAATATTTTCTCAAGTCAGTTTCATTTTTTAGTAGATTAAAAAAAGAGTGAGGAACACTAATCTGGTTAATCTGGTGGAGATGGAGTGAGTCATGTTACAGTCAGGGGTCTCCATGAGACATTTTCTGATAGGTACACCTGGAGTGTGAACTGGAAGACAGAAAGTAAGTCTGCATGCTTTGAACATTATTTGTTTAGTCACTGTACTGAGCCTTTTATTCTCAGACAGTTTTGAAGTTGGAATGCTGTTAGGGTTGTCCTAAGGGCAATTTCTCTTTGTTGCTGTTAATTAAATTTTTATTGATGCTTTTTGTTTTCACATCATAGTCATTTCTGGATATATTCTTTCCCCTCACACCTATCTCATCCCCACCCAGGAGTCTTCCTTTGTAACAAAGGAAAACCATTAAGCCAGCCCAGCCCACACATTGAGAGAATCTGGCAGACTGGCAGAATATACAACCTTTTGTACTAAGTCACTCCCTCACCTCTCCAACAAAAGGAAAAAGGTGTATTTCTCTTTTCTTCTCTGGGATGTACCAAATACCCGCCCCCTTTCCCTGCCTCTCCAAGGAAGGAAGTGAAATGCATTTTCTTAATTTCACCTCTGGTACCAAGATTGGTCATTACTGCATTTCTTTAAATCCCAACTAAAATCCGTCTTTTACTAGAAATCTTTCCCAACCCCTTTTTATTCTTTTGTCTTCTTTCTGTTAATTATTTAATAATTATCTGGTATATAGCTTCCTTCATATATATTTGTTGCATGTCATCTCCCCCATTAGACTGTAAGCTCCTTGAGGGTAGGGGACTGTCTTGCTTTTTTTTTTTTTTTTTTTTCCTTTCTATCCCCTGTTGCAGGCAGTACAGTGCCTGGCCCATAATGGTTTTGGCTAATTATGATGGGGTGTGAAACTGTGTTTCCTTTTGATCTGTAAAATTAACGCTCTTAAATTCTGTCCCCTTTGATTCCTGGCCCCCCAGGCTCCGTGGAGTCTGTGAGAGAACTTCTCAGGCTGGGCCATTTCTAAGGCAAATCACCTTCATTGGTAGCTGGATCTCCATTCAAATTCAGGCTGAAAAAGCCTTCAAAGTAATTTCAATTGGGAGATCCTGCTCTGATCAGCTCAAACTGTCCCCAGTCCCCTGTCAAGATCTGCTCATAAAATAGTTTTCTGCTCTCTCATTTCTTTGCAGAATGTCCAAAGTAGCATGCTTTGCCTCTTTGGCATAGCTGCCAAGACCCTGCCCGTTGAAAAGACATTCTCTTCTCAGTGCCAGCCTCCATTTCCCTAATAGGACTTTGCCACTAAGAACTCAGTCTTTCTAGCAAAGCTGGCTTCTCATACAACAACAAACTTCCACTTTTGCCACTTAAAACTCTTTGGGTTCATGAATTCTTTCACAAAGGACCTGCGCCTCTGACCAAAAGGGGATTTCCACAACTCTCAGACTACCACTAGAACCCCATCAATTACAATCATACAGTTTTAGGCTTAGTTTTCCTGTTCTTTTATTTATAGTACTGTAGTTATGTCTATTGCTTTCTGGATTCTGTCTGCTTTCTATCAGTTCACATAAACCTGAAAGATATCATTTGGAGATTTCTCTGTTATTCCCTCTCACTCCTCGGTTATTATATATATATTCAGGTGTCTACAGTAGAAATCAAACTGAAACCATCAGAAACCTTTTCCAGGACATTCATGATCTTTGAGAGTTCTCATGGGAAAGCCTGCTCTAAGTAATTTTCTATCCCACCTCCTTATTAATCTTGGAATCCCCTATTTATTTTATCTCTGAAATAGGAATTTTCCTCATCATGTCTGACTTCCATGTCCTCATCCATATCATCAGCTGCAGCCAAAGCTTGCCACTAGATACCCAGGGGCACCTTTGAATGTTCTTTTTGTTCTTCTATTTAATCTTGGGGGAAAAAAGTCCTTTTGAAACAAATCCATGTCTTTAAATATCCTTACTGATTTCTTTATCATCAAATGTTTGAATACTTGTACAGAGAAGAATTACTCCTACTGGTTGGTGGATACTCTATTAATTCCGTTATCTTAAGTCATTTTTTCTGATTTGTGGAATTCTTTCTATATCCTTACTTGTAATTAAAAAATCTGAGTCTACTGAGGGTTGAATACATATCACCATAACATCAACTTTTTGGGGGGTGAGGAGGAGGGAAGCAGCATTGCAACAATGCAAGAAACTTGTGGGTAGAGAAATTCCCTTCAGAGATGAGCTATGGCAAAGTGTATACTGGCAAGCTCTCTGCTATTTATGGTTTTAGAGATCTGCTTAAGACACTGAGAGCTTCAATGATTTGCCCAAATCTGCACAAGTAGTACATATTAAAAAACAGCACTCAAACTCAAATCTTTTGATTTTAAGATCCAATTCTGTCACTCATTAACTATATACAGTAGATATACACAGATTATATCAAGTGGATCTTACGATGACCTATGAAGATGGGAATTCTAAAAACATTCTGCTGTATTTTTATTTTTATATTTTAGAGATAAGAATATTCTCAATTAACTACAAGAGTATCAAATCATTATGTATGAGGTAGGAACTCTACAATAATCCCTATTTTAAGGCTCTAAAACTCTAGGAAAATTATAATTTAAATTAAAATTTCATTCATCTGTCAGCCTAAGTTTAGAATTTCTCCCATTTAAATAAATTTTTTTTTAGATTTAGTTCTATTTGAATAAATGCAAATAAAGCTATCATCCATTTTAAAATTTCACTATTTGCACTTGAATATATTATTTTAACTATGTTCTTTGAGGCTTTTTACATATATTTCTCAGGATTACCACAGGTGCAATATGATGAAACTAAACCAGTTTTTAGTGCTGTAGCCCTAAATCTGCAATTTATCCAGATGTAAGGATTGGGTTTTCTGTTGGGGAGGGGAGGAGAAGGGAAGTAGATATTGAATATCCATTTTAGATTCATCTATGTGTAATTCATGGTGTTTAATTGTCATTAGCAAAAAAGCATTTACAAAATTAAAGTAGAAATATGTTATATTTATTACTAAGCATTTATTCCAATATGAAAGAAATGTATGTAGTTAATAATTTTTGACTGTTTCCTTTAGGTCATTAACTTACATATAAACATTCAATTTTTCTAATAGCCCACTTTCATGTACTAGACATATCTATATATTACCCTTTATATATATGAGTATGGGTATATATGTATATGTATATATGTATATTGTTCTTTATGTATGAGTGGTGCAGGTCTAGTAGTAGAGAATTGATGTGAAAATCCCTTCTGGTTGGAGACACAGGTCCAATGTGAAAGAATTCATGAACCCGAAAAGTCTGAATGGCAAAAGGGATTTTTATTGGCACCGAGAAGCCAGCTTTGCTAGGAAGACAGACTCCTCAGTGGCAAGGTCCTGGCAGAGAAATAACAAAGGTTATCACTGAGAAGAGAATGTCTTCATGGCGGGCAAGAGTCCTGGCAGGCAGCTGTGTGTAGATGAGAAGAACCTTGGTGAAGATAATCCTGTTTTGGACTTCTGCAAAGATTTGGGGTTCAAAAATGGCTTTTTATTGGCAGTCTGAGGCTTGGTTGTGGTTGAAAAGAGAGTCAATGCCCCCAGGCCTAGATACTTATCTTGGAGTTTCAAACCACTCAACAGGCCCAGATCTCCAACTGAATAAAATCATTTTGAAGATTTTTTTTCCCAGAGTCAGGAATTTCCTGAAGAGGATTGGGTCACCCCCAAAAGATTAATAGAGGGTGATTTGACCCTGCTTAACTTGTCTGGGAAGATATGCTTTCCCAGACTTTTCAGAGTCTGAGACTCCATCTCCCTTCTTTTACAGATCAAAGGGGACACAGTTTCAGAGGTCACCCTCACTGCTTCCCCCCAAAAGTTAAGGGGGACAGTTTCAGGGTTCATCCTCATCATGAGTGTATATTTTGTTTCATTCTTCATTTTAACCAAAGGGCATAGTTTTCTAGCACTTTTCTAAGAGAAAATGGCACTAAAATTTAAAATTTAAAATTTTTTCCTATCATTTTAAGTCTAAATAATCAACAAAACAATAAATTAAGTTCTGATTTGTAGTGTTTGCCCATTTCTGATGTGTAAATAAATGCTTATACTGATAATATAACTATTAGTTCTCCTAGCCAGTTTGAACTGACTCCAGAATATCTTTGGTGCTAGTCTTAGCCACACTTCTAAGCCACTAGCTAGCTGTATGATATTGGGCCAGAGTGAACCTAATTGTGTTGGGGAGGGAGAATGGAAGGACTCCAGGATACCTTGAGTTGGTCTGTTGAAAAGTCTAATGGAGAAGGGCACAGGAGTTCCCATCTCTATTCATCCTGCTATTAGTCACTTGGCAGATTGCATGATAGGAATTGTCTGCCCTAGGCAGGGATAGAATCGCACCAGTGCTGCACTGAGAGGAGAGACTCTGGCTTGGCAGGGGGAGGTGGGTGGGTAGGAAATGAATGTTTACTACTCCCTTCCTATATTGTCAAGCCTCAGTCACTAATACTAGTTATAGTTCTGCACTGGGGATGTCACACTTTTCTCAATGCTCTAGTTTCCCCAATTGATCTAGGAGGTGGTTAGACAAATTGGTTTTATTTATTTATTATTATTTGTTAAGGTGTCTTCTAATTTTGGAATACATGGCATCCTAAGAACAAATTTCTGCTAATGCCTACAGTGCAAGTCACCTACATTTTTATCATCATAATAATAGTGACAACTAACATGGAGAAGGCAATTTTTTTTAAAGTTTCAAAAGTGCTTTACAAATATCTTATTCACTTGTACAAATGCAAATGATACAAATATCATTTGATCTCACAAATTTTGGAAGTAGGTACAGTTATTACCCCTATTTTACATATAAGGAATTGAGTCAAACAAATTAAGATTTAATTAAATTGAGAAATTAAATATGGCATGAGACACTAGCTGTGTGATTCTGGGCAAGACACTTAATTTCAATTTAGCATATTACTCCATAGATTCAACAAAAGTTAATCTTGCTAATAAGGTCATAGTATATTGAGCTGGTAGGTATCTTAGATGCTATTTAGTCCCCAGATCCCATTTTACAGATGAGGATACTGAGACCAAGAGATGTTGCATAATTTACCTAATGTCACATACCTAGTAAGTAGGAGACCCATAATTTAAACCTAAATTTTCTGGTTCTAAACTCACATTTCTTTTCTCATTCTCAAATAATAGAACTCTACTTTTTTCTGTGATTAAATAACACTTTATTAGCAGATATCCCATTTGGTAAATGAAAACCTAGAAGAAACTTAATTTTCTTAAGTCTGGTTAGATTCTTATACACACTAGATTGCACCATCATGCACAGAATCCTGGCCTGAAGTTCAAATTCATCCTCAGATAGTAGCTCTCTGACCCTGGGCAAGACACCTAACAACTTATCTACCTCAGTTTCATCTGTGAAATGGGATTAATAATAATATCTACTAAGCAGATGCTGTGAGATTAAAATAAGATAAATTTATAATAAAGTGCTTAGCAAGCTTTAAATTACTATATAAATGCTAGTTATCATTTCTTGTAACCATTATCTTTGAAGCTCTACCTGGATCAACAAATTTTTATTCATTATTTCCCTTTTATGTATTTTACAGGGGAACATTAATTACTCTTTTGATAATTTTAATTACTGAACCTGAAATTCCCAAATCTTATCCTGTGTTTTGGTATCCTGATTCGTCTTTAGTAAAGATGTCCTCTGATGCTGAGGTGAGGCAAAAACATTTTTTAGAGTACATGAGATGTTATTTTGAAAAAAGAAATAATCATATTAAATTCATAATTTTTCAGTCACTGAATTCAGGACTCATGAAATTACTGTCATCAATATATACTATGCATTAAATAGGGTTTACAGAAGACATTATTAGAGTACTAGATCATTAAAGAAAATCTATTTTTAGAAGTTGTTCAATTTAACAAGCATTTATTAAGTGTTATATATATATGTGTATACATACATATATATATGTATACACACACATATATACACACAGGCAAGATCTGTGATGGAAATACAAAGACTAAAACCCCAAATGGTCCCTGCCTTCAAGGAGCAGGTTTATATAAACTTAATTCCATAGTCAAAATACAGAGAATAATAAACTTAGAATTATAATATTTTAAGAAATATGACTCTCTATTATCTTTAGGAATATAAAGTCCTGTGTTTAGCTTTTAAAACTCTAACCAGCTTGTCTCCTTCCTACTTTTCCATTCTTTTTAAACTTTATTCCTCTCCAGGTATTCTATGATCCACTGACCAACATTGACTTAGCTGTCTTCCAATAGACAGTGCATCCCCCACTCCTGCATCTTTTCCTTGGCTGCTCTTTCTCCTCACCTTTTCCTCCTGGCTCCCCTGCCTCCTCCAAGGCTCAGCTCAAATCCTACTCTCTGCCAGAAGCCTTTTCCAGTGCTCCTTAGGTGCTTTCCCTTTAACATTTGTCTCCAATTTACTCTGCAAATATCATGTTTTTACATACATGTTAGAATTTGTCTTTCCCTTTAAAAGGTGAGCTTCTTGAGGCCGGAACTATATTTTTGCCTTTCTTGATATCCTCAGCAATTAGTAGTGCAGTGCTGGGCACATAATAAGCATTCAAGAAATGCTTTTGTTTTTTTTTTTTTTTCTCCTAAGAGTATTTTGTTTTGCAAGATTTTGAGTTCCAATTTTTTTTCTCCCTCTCTCCCCTCCTTCCCTCCTCAACACAGCAAGCAATCTGATATATGCTATTCATGTATAATCATTTTAAACATTTTCATATTAGTCATATTGTGAAAGAAAAATCAGAACAAAAAGGAAAAACCATGAGAAAGAAAAAAATCAAACAAAAAAGGTGAAAATACTATGCTTCGATCCACATTGAGTCTCCATAGTTCTTTCTCTGGATGCAGATGGCATTAAGAAATGCTTGTTGACTTAAGACTACTGCCAAGGATTACCTTCCTTACTTTCTACTCCTATTTAGGATAAGGAAACAGGAGTCCTCAGTCATGGAGTCATAGGTATAGGTTAATAAATTGCATCACTGACCAGTTTCCCCTCGAGGGCAAAGGAGACTAGGCTACAACCCTATCTTATGTCCCCAGCTTATAATCAATCAATCAATATTAATTAACCACCTGCTATGTGCTAGCCACTGTGCTAAGTCTAAGGAGATAAAAAAGAGGCAAATGATAGTCCCTCCAATGGGGGAGATGACATGTAAAGAACAATATACAAAGTAGACTATATGTAGGATAAATAGAAAATAAGAAGAGAGAAAGCACTAAAATTAAGAGCAGATGGAAAGGCTTCTAATAAAAGAAGTAATGAACAGAAAAGTGTGGTTTTTTTTTCTAGTTTCTGCCCCACGCTCTCTCTTCCCCTAAAGACAGACACATGGCACTAGTTCTTTGCACCTGGAAAGTACAGTAGGATATCTCCGCACATTCTACCTCCTCTCCATAAGAATGAATAAGGATGAGCCATGTCCAGCTGTCGAGGAGGATGTACTCCTCGGGGTATATCTGCTCCTGACTTTCAGAACTAAGCAGATGATGTCTCAACATCATCAGCATCTGCTAACATTGTGATTCTTTATAGCTTCGATTTAAGATAGTGCTGATGGAAACCTATTAGAAGCAGCTGCCCCAGGAGCTGAACAGGTTGCTGCTGAAGCTGCATCCTGATATTCTACTTTTTAAAAGGATTATCTCATGGTAGGAGGCATCCCATGCTTTTCTCTCATGCTGGCCTCCATCTGGGGTATTCCCTTCATCATTATACTTGGTGAAGGAAAATGATCCAAACATGCTTCCTTTTAGCTGACAGTTTTCTTCTTGCCTGGCAGCTCCTCTCAGTACTGACCTTATTGTACAGGGGGACGTTTTGCTTTTTGTGTTGTTACTGTATCCTGCTCCTTATTGTTTTGGTAAAAGTTGCAATTGTTGAGGCAGCTTGGGACCCCCAAAGCTTTTGCCTACCAGGGCTCCTCTGAACTAATTGAAAAAAATGTACTTTTCATGTCCAAGGTTTGCTTTAGGATCCATCCAGTATCATTCTACATGCATGTCCAAGGAATATAAACACTTGTAAAATTATTTCTGACCTTCTGATTCTGTCCTAGGACAATAGCAACAGCACTGAATGATTTAGAAAGCCCTAATTTTGAAAGTACAAATTAACTAGTTAGCAAACAATCAATCAAAAAACATTAAGTTCCCTACTGTGTGCCCACTGTGCTAGGAGCTAAGAGTACAAAAATAAAAATTAAACCTTTCCTGCTTTCAAGGAGCTTAGATTTTATGGGGGACACAACATGTACACACATGTTTATGTAAAGTATCTAAATACTTTAGGATTTTAGCTTGACTACTCATATGAATGGTTTGGGGGAGAATTTTTTTATTCCTTCTTTGAGAGAGAACACAGTTGGTTCCATACAATTTCTGATATCAAATCATGCAGGGCCAAATCAAATCAGCTTTCTAAGAATTTCAAGCAAAATTCTCCAACTGTGCCTAGAAACCCAGGTTTCAAACAACTAAAAAAAAAAATAATGTCGGTGGGGCTAGTCGAGATTAGTCTTTTAAAAACTAAGATACATTAATGATTCTAAAATGTGACTTTAATAGCGGTTTTTGGTATAAGGTGCTGGTGCCATAAAATAGAATCAATATCGACTTTGTAGTTTGAAGTCCTTGAGAAGTAAAAGAGGTCAAAACTAAGACATCCTCCTTGTGAAGGGCACTATTAAGATGAAGATAATGGTCTAAACTACTGAGAAGGTTTGGTATGTTTTTAAGATAAATACCTTCCTATCTTTGAGCACAGTTATTTATCTTTAATCAGTAGAGTAAATGAGCCCTAATAAAGACAATTTGTTTCTTATCTATTGAAGTTTTTTTTTTTTTTTCTGACAAAGATCTTATCCCAAATCATTAAATAATGAGCTAAGTATGTGACATTTAAATTAGCAAAAGCCAGTATCTAGTCTAATTCGGTGCTCATTTAAAAAAAAAAGGAGGGAGGGACTTGAAAAAACATCTCTGAGAAGTGGATAGAGAGCAGGTCTAGAATTAAAGAGGATCTGGACTAATGTTCTGCCTCTGACATCTGGCTCTGTGAGCCCTGCTAAAGTCCCTTAACTTCTCGGTATCACCGTCAAGTTTTTGACTGTAAAAGACACAACAGATGCTGATCTCTGTAGCCAGTTTTCTACACCCATAAAATCACTTACAAGTCAAAATAGCATAACTACACAACAACCCACAACCCTATCTCTGAAACCTATTGCCTATATGCTATGAACAAATCACTTCTGCTTCTCTCTGAGTTCAGGCTTCCTCATCTGAAAAAGGGAGTTGAATTAGATGACCATAGACATTCTTCATTAGACACATTCTCTTATGAACAGCAGAACTTGGTAAGAAAGAAAAATTGTCTATGATGTAGCACGTTCTGACCCAGTTTGCATTTCAGATCAATTAAACTATCTTTCAAGCATATGTACACACACATACATACATGCACATACACACACAAACAAAACATGCACTTGTGTGTATATATACACTCATGCATACATGCAGTGCAAAGTATGGATTGGCACAGTGCAATATTTCTGCGTATATGCATATACATATACTTACGCATCAATGCAACATATATGTATATAAACAAAATATGTACATATGTTGGTGTGTATATATGTGTTAGTTGGTATAAATAGAACAGAAGAGAGACAGAGGTAGAGAGAGAAGGGACAGCAGGGGGGAAAAAAAGGAGGGAGGAAGAAGAGAGGAAGAGAGGAAACTCACCAGCTGAGGGATTATTTTCACTTTCTGAATTTGCATCATGCCTTTACTTAAAATTGTTGGTTCTTTGTATTGTATTGATTATTTTTCTTTGTTCCAGTTACAAAGGCTTATGTTGGAATACACAAATACAGCGACTGCCCTTTTATATGAAATATTGCTTGTTTCTCTGCAGGTAAATTTTGTTTGGTTTTCTAAATTTTTCACTCAAAGTTGCAAAGTTGTGTTTAACAAAGTCATGAAGCATTTCCAAGAAACAAGTAGGACACAAGTGATTGATTTATGGGGGAGAAATCTCCGGTTGTGGTGGGCTCACTTGTTCGTTATGCTTTTCTTTTTTGTTGTTTTTAATTTAACAGTCATCAAAAAAAATTCCAATGTACAAAAAGGAAACTAGGGCCATTCTGTTATATAAAATTTGTATGTGTTTTTTAAAACAAATTGTGTTTTAAATTTATCAAAGTAGTAATGAAATCACTCTTTGTTGCCTCCTGAACTTTGTTGTTTTCTTCTCTATATTTTTAATATTTTATTGCTATCTTAAAAAAAATTTTGTGTATCATTTCCCATTCAGTACTCCCTGTTAAAAAATTAAAGCTCTTCCTTGTAACTAATCAAACACATAATCAAACAAAAGAAATCAACACATTGAAATGTCTGAAAATGTGTATCTCTTTTGGTATCTCTGGTCCATCACCTTTCTGTCACATGATGGAGAGGTGAGCTTCACCATTTGTTTGCTGAAATCATGATTGGTTACTGAGTTGTTCAGAATTAGTTATGATAGCTTTCAGTCATTTTCCTTTACATTGTTTCCATATAGAAAGCTCTCTCCTACACTACACTGCCTCCTTTTAAAAAAATCAAACAACTATTAATAAAATTGAGAACTGAATTTCTTTTAAGTAGACAATGTAGAATAATAGAGAGCATAGTAGACTTGGGACAATAAAATAAAGTTCAAGTCACCTATCTAGCAGTAGTTATGTAACCCTGAGGTCAAAGGCACAGGAAAGGACCTCTATATACATACAAAAATATGGATAGCTGCATATTTTGTTGATGCGAAGAGTTGGAAACAAAGTGAGTGCCCATTAATTGAGAAAAGCCAAATGAATTTTATCCTGACAATAAAATGAAGTATTATTTTGCTATGATAAATTATTACTATAAAAAATTCAGAGAAACTCAGAAAGACTTGAATGGATTGATACAAAGTAAAATTATGAGAAAAATCTACACAATGATCCTGGGCAAATGATTGAACCTCTTCTTATCCTGGATAACTTCTAAATGGCAGTAGTTGCTCTATCTGATTGGTGAAGGGATTTTTAAAAATCAGGAATACTCCATACTGATGAAGTCTTAGATCCCTGCTGTATTTGGAGTGTTAAAAAATGCTAATTATGAAAATTGAATATCACACTTAACTAATTTCAAGAAGTAGCTGACTGAATATCACTTAAATTCCATCAATATAAATTTTTTCCTTGAATTTTCCAGGGAAATCTAGGATTGGAACCTAAGAAGTTTGCTATTAGTTGGATAATGTCCATTCTGCAAAGTTTCCCACCCACAGTAAGTATGAAGTAATTTAATTGATAACAAAAATCCCTAATCTGACACACCTAGTTAAATAGCTGCTCTTATGGTTTATGAACAAAATGTCCTATCGAAAGAGGCTTTACTAGTAATTTATTAAACAAAAGCAAATATAAACTGGACAACTAGATTATCCATTAAAAAAAAGTTTTGGAGGCAATTATAGGTTTAAATGATTTATCCAGAGTCATATAGCTATAGTCTCGAGCCCTCATGCTCAATCCACTGTGACACTTAGCTGCTGCTATCCATTAAAATTAAATACATTTTAAATTTGATTTGAAGGCTTTCTCCTAAATGCCAAAGTTGTTGCTTGTTTCAAGTATATTTCTCAAGAGTTCTGGCCTATTATAGGTACAAAATGTTCCAACAGTCTGTGACACACTTTCTCAAAGGTACATATAGAATCCCAGGGGAAAGTGAGGTTAAGTTTAGAGCACATCAGCATGATAATTATGGAAATATGTATAGAAGAATTGAACATATATAACATATATTAGATTACTTTCCATCTAGAGGAGGTGGTGGGGAAAGGGGGGGAAAATTTTGGAACACAAGGTTTTGCAAGGATGAATGTTGGAAAAAACCTATGCATATGTTTTGAAAATAAAACAAAAGCTTTAATTAAATATATATATATATATTGAAAAAAAAAAAGAATTAGCTAGGGGGAAAAAATTTAAAGCACATACCCTCTCTCCTCTTGACAGAAAGATGAAGGATTCAGGGTACAGAGTGAGAAAGATATTTTTTTGGGACATAGTCAACATGGGAATTTGTTTTGCCTAACTATGAATATTTGGTACAAAATGGTAATGGTAGTTATTCTTTTCCTTTGATGATGGTGGGAATGTGAAAAAGAGAGAAAGTAGATTTTTGTTCATTAAAAACAATTTTTAAAAATTAATGTAGATGTGACAAACGGGTAACTCACAACTCTGACAAGTTCTTTTGTGGAGATCTCAACATATTTCCCTCAGGTATAGTATAGCATTCTCTATTGGGTTATTTATAGGGTCCTGTAACTGCCTTTTCTTGTCATGTTTTATTTGTCTGGATGTAGATACTGCTACCTATCACTGATATTCATGACTAAGAAGCTAATGAAAAATCCAAATCTTCTGACTCTCCAAAGTTTACAAGGTTATTCAGTGGTCAAAGTGAAGGGAAGGGGAAAGACAGAGGCTTTCTCTCCTTCTCTTGCCCAAATAACTCTCTCTTAAGGATTTGATTGGACTGCTCCCTCCCATATGCTGACCAGACACTTGAATTCTGGGTTTTAAACTGGTTTTCTATTTTTAAGAGCATGACTTATTTATTGATTTGATTTAAGTTTTCCCTATTTATATATAGAAAAACAATATTTTTTTTATTATACATGTACATTCATTTTAAAAAACGTATTTCCTTATGAAACATGTTGGGAGAGAAAAATCAGAACAAAAGGGAAAAATCAGGAGAGAAAAAAATATAAGAAAAAGAAAAAAAGTAAACATAGCATGTGTTTGATGAGGGGACCCTGAAACTGTCTCTCTCTGACTTTGGGGGGAGCTTGAGAACTTTTTTTCACAAACAAATGAGTGCTTGACAGGGACTTTTTACTTCAATTAAATCAAAAGATAAGCATTTATTAAGAGCCTCTTATAAGCTAAACACTGAGTATACAAAGACTAAAATGAATTATCCCTGCTCTCAAAGAATTTACATTCTATCAGAGGAGACAAGGTGTGCATAAATACTGAAATCATTTACAAGACACATTTAAAGTAGTCACAAGGAAACCATGGATAAAAAAGCACTAGAAGGGGAGGGAGTCATAAAAGGCTTTCTGCACAAGGGAAATAGGAAGGAGAAGGACCATTATGTTTGAAGAACATCTTCCTAGCAAGAAGGCCAGGATAGATGGATTATAGAGTTCTTGGAAGGGTGAGTAATATGTAAGGACCATGACTACAACAGAAGGAATCAAGTTGTGAAGAATTCTGAATGCCAAATAGAATTTATATTTGATTCTAGAAGTAAAAGGGAACTTGGAACCAAATGTTGAAATGTCAAAAAGTTAATTGGTGATTTGAACTGGAGCTCAAGAGAGGGATGGATATGTTAATCTGGGAATTATCTGCATAGAGAAGGTCATTGAATTCATTAGAACAGATAAAATAACTAAGTGAGGGGATCTAAAGAAAAGAGAGACCAGAACAGAGCATTGGTAACTATTTCTTAGTGTGATGTGGATGTGGATGATGATCAGCAAAAGAGATTCTGAAGGAATGGTCAGATAGAAGAAAACCAGAAAAAAGAGGAAAAAAAAAAGATATACACATAAACACAGAAACAGAGACAGAGAGAGATACACAAATAGAATGAGAATGGGAGAGACAGAGAGAGAAAAGAAAGGAAAGATAGAGGGGGAGAAAAGAGAGGTAACAGAGAGAGAGGGAGGCAGGGAGGGGAAGAAGGGGGGATGGAGAGAGAGAGACAGAGAGAGTGTATAATGCCATGAAAACCCAAAGAGAAGAAAGTATCCCAAAAAAAGACTATGGTCAGCAGTGATAAATAGTTTAAAGTAGTTAAGAAGCATAAGAATTGATAAAAGACCATTCTTTTTATCAGTTGGAAGATCACTGGTACCTTTGTAGACATTAGTTTTAGTTGGATGGGGGGGGGGATTTCAAAGAGTTTAAAAGAATGAAAGAAGGGAAAATGGATGCAACAAGTACAGGTAGCTTTATAGGAAGATAACTGGCAGGGATGGTATGATGTAGTGAGTGGAAGGTCCCCCCCACCCCAGGATGAGAAAGATTTGGGTTCATAGGCAGCAGGGAAGGATCCAGTAGATAGGTAGAAATTGAAGATTAAAGAAAAAAGTGGGGTGATTGTAAGAACTGCTGGAGAGAATATGAAGGGATGGAATACATGTAAAAGGGATAGCTTTGGCTAGAAAAGGGGTCCATTTGTAGCTATTCTCAACTCTGAAGGATTTATGATGAAAAATGCTATTCATCCTCAGAGAAAGAACTGATGGCTTCTGAGTACAGATTGAAGCCTACTTTTTAAGCTTTATTTTTCTTGAGGGTTTTTTTCCTTTATTTTCTTTTACAACATGACTAATATGGAAATGTTTCATATGACTACTCATTTATAACCTGTATGGAATTGCTTGCTTTCTCAATGAGGGGAGAATGAATGGAGGGAGAGAGTCTGAAACTCAAAAGTTTTAAAAACAAATGTTAAAAATTGTTTTTACATGTAACATTAACATGTAAAAATAAAATACTACATAAAAATTTTAAAAAGAAGTAATAAAAAGATTTGAATAAAGAAAGAAAGAAAAGGTTAATTTCACATCAGAGTCTGGAGTGAAGGAAGAAATAGCAGAGGTTTATGTTGAAGGGTTATGAAGTGAGGATTAAGAGATAAGAGGGAACTTTCATTGAAGGGCCACAGTTTTCACTGTGCTCTTTAGCAGAAAGGGTGATATCAAGGGAGAGTTGAGGTAAAAAGAAAAAGATTAGAACAGCTGCTGTGGTGACTAGATAATCAATAAATTGTGAAGTAAAAGGAAAGGCTGGGGAATAGGGAAAGAATGTCATGCAAAGCACTGTGCTAAGTGCTTTACAATTATTATCTCACTAGATCTTCACAAAAATCATTTGAGTTAGTAGCTATTGTTATTCCCATTTTACAGCTGAGAAAACTGAGGCAAACAGAACTAAAGTGACTTGGCTTGCTGCATTGAAAATGCAGTTGAGGTTAGATAACATCAATTCATAGTGGACTTCATGACTTTCTTTGGGTCAATTCATTAACTCACAATAGGAGCAAATAAGGCAGGTACTTGGCAAGGTTTGAGAAAGTTTACTTGCACACAAGTGTGCAAGGCATTCAAGAATAGAGGATAATGATGTAAAATTGAGCAAATTTGCTGAAGAGTTGAGACAGAGAAAGGATAGATTATGACTCTATAGAAGAATAACAGATGTGATGGTGATGGCAGGACAAATTCTCACTGTACTGCGACCCAGAGATTGAAAGGGTTGGAATTATTTGAAAGGACATTTTGTCTTCTGTCTGTCTCTGTCTCTGTGTAATCTGTCATCCTACTAGAAGGAGAAATGTTGAAACTTTGTGAGAAGTGGGAAGTGAACAAGAACATGGAAGGAAAAGGAGCCAGGTTCCAGACTGCAGATAGGGAGTAAGCACCATGGACAGGATCAAAGTAGAGGAAAATGATACACAAGGGATGGGCTGCCTCCTTATTGCAGCTGTTACACTAGAGAAAGAAAACAACACCATAACTTCAAGATTAAGATATTGTAGCTGAGTCTGAGTGAAATCTGAAGGGACTGATGAAATCAATTTATCAATCACTTAACCATGTACCGGGCACTATGCTAAGGGCTATGGATTTAAAAAAAAAAAAAGGTGGTAAAATGTAATCACTACCCTTAAGGACTAACAATCTAATAGGGGAGATAACATTAACAAATATATATAAAATGAACTATATATAGGATAAATAGGAAATAATTAACAGAAGGAAAGCACTGGAATTAAGAGGGACTAGAGTACTAATTGTATCCATTGAATCATGGAGATACAACAATGGTTGCAAGCTCCTCCATCAGCTTATAAACCTTTGTCTCCTTTTGTATCCCCAACACTTAGCACAGCTCCTGGCACATAGAAGGTACTTACTAACTATTGATTGACATAGAGAACAAACAAATAACAAGGAAGCAAAAAAAAAGTAGACTTTGCTGAACATGTGTTGTATTTATCATAGAGACTTTCTTGAAATGGAAGTTTGTTTCATACTTTGAATGTTCATGTTGTGCTGTGCACATTCTCTTATACTTTATATTTGTTTTAAATAAATTTTATTTTTTAAAAATTAAAATAAGCAAATATTGATTGGTAAATTTTACTCTTCTCATTTTCTTGTTCTCTTTCTCTTGAGAGATGAGTCTACTTTGCCAGTTCTTAAGATTTTTTTATTTTGTAATTGTTTTGAAAAAAAGATTTTTTTCAAAAATAATGTGCTTGCTTATTGTGTTGTCGATTGTTATATGACTGGGAAGGTTAAACACAGTCATGAAGGAGGCAAGTGTACTCAGAAAAAAGAAATACTGAAAGAAAGAGAGAGATACATTTTCTTTAAGCCCTGAGGTCTTTCCCAGGAGAGGGGCTCATAGCAAGACAGAAAATTATTGATTTATATTTTCTATCTTACCGAAAGCAGAGAAAAAAAAACAAGTGAAACTGGATCTATAGAAATCCATGTAGGAATGGTTGGAGATGCTATTTTTTAAAGAGTTGCAGTAGACTACTCTGGTTTTCTTTTTATCCTGTGACAAAATAGGTTTGGAAATAACAGTCCTCCTTCTCCCACCTTAAAGATGTAATCATGCCTTAAGGGAAGAATTAGAAATGTATTGATCGTACCCACTTAAGGATTGGACCAGCCTAGAGATTTTAACTAGTTTTCTTGCTCATCAACCCTTCACCTCTTATCCCCCAAAATGCTAGAAGCACATAAACTCACTATCAGAAGTGCTACATAACAGACACAAAATTCATAAATACAATGAATGCCATGTGTTCTATTCTTCTCTATGCAGATAGTGTGACTGATTATCAGTGAGGCTTGGGTTTGATTTGTCCTTCACATTGTGGCATCTTTTCTGATCTTTTCTTTTTGGCACCCAGTAACCCCATGTGACCAGCAGTTTGAATCTATGAGATGGGTGAATTTTTTGAAACAAAGCTATCTGGCTTGTACAGGAAGGGAATCTATGATCCTGATCTCTTTAGCACTTTGTGCTTGAAAGCCACAAATTTCTACCAAGTCTAGCCATAAAATCAGTTTGAAGTATTGGAGCATCTTAACTTTATCTGTGCAAGACACAAGATCTCTATCTTAATAAGAGAGGAATAGTAGTAACTTGTGGTCATTTACTCCCACTTTGGACATTAGTGATATTGGGACTCTCAGCAACATAATAGTGTTTTGTTTTGTTTTTTTCTTTTTGCTAGGGCAATTGGGGTTAAGTGACTTGCCCAGGGTCACACAGCTTGGAAGTGTTAAGTATCTAAGGCCAGATTTGAACTCAGGTCCTCCTGACTTCAGGCCTGGTGCTTTATCCACTGCACCACCTAGCTGCCCCCAACATAAAAATATAATAGAAATAGCCAAGCCCCAGGTGGTTATTTTTTGGATCTTGATTGGCTCAGAATGGATGTAAATAGCAATTATTCCTATTTTGACCAGAAACCCTGAGGGTCTTCTCCTCCCAGATTGATACAGTGTGTGGCTGTGTTTGTATTTTTTTTTTTTTTAACTAGGCAAAAGAGGCCATTCTCTGCCTCATTTCTTACTTAGCCTTAATCACCGAATGGATGTTGCCTCAATCAAACAAAAAACCTGTTAATAACCTTACTTTAAAAAAGGCCAAGATCTCCTCTTGCATCCAGGGTCATCCCCAGTCATCTTGATCTATATCTTCCACTGGACCCAGAGGGCTCTGGAGGGGAAAGTGAGGCAGGTAACCTTGTTCAGCCCTCCCACACTTAAATCCAATTCACTTGCATGTCATGGCATCCTCTCCCTGATGTCATGGACCTCTTTGAGAGCTAAGGGCAAGGGCAGCTAGATGGTATAGTGGTTAGAGCACCAGCCCTGAAGTCAGGAGGACCTGAGCTCAAATCTAGTTTCAAACACTCACTTAACACTTCCTGGCTGTGTGACCCTGGGCAAGTCACTTAACCCCAATTGCCTCAGCAAAAAACAAAAAGAAAAAGACTCAAAATTGTTAAACTTTGTATAGAACTTTGGTCAAAATCTAGGTTTTCCTATTCATGTGTATTCTTAGACCTTGTTAAATAATTCCCACAGCATTGGTGATAGATTGGTATGAGTTGCCACCCTTATTGGGTGGTCAGGGATCTAGCTAAAGCACTGGTAGATCCCATGGGTCTGTGGGGTTTATGTTCATACACATGCTTGATTTTTATTTCTAGATCTCATTTGTGGCCAGCCTTGTGAAGCAAGTAATGAAGGAGCTTCTGACTGCCCTGCCCCTTCTAAGCCCATGCCGAGCTGTTCTGTTGTACCAGCAGTTTTACATCCTCAAGAGCTGCTTACAGCATAGTAGCATCCTGGCTGAATACATTAGGAACAACCACAAAGAAGAATTCAGGTAAGAATGGCCATACTTCATTTCAAGTAGAATTCCACCCACTGCTGTTGGTGCAAAACAGTTATGTGTCTGTCTGCTGCCTTTACACTAATCACTGGGCAGAAAATCCATTGAGTTTTCTTTTTATAAGAGCTTTCCCTCTCCCTCTCCCTCTCCCTCTCCCTCTCCCTCTC
The DNA here is from genome assembly GCF_048593235.1 of Sminthopsis crassicaudata. Lineage (NCBI taxonomy): Eukaryota > Metazoa > Chordata > Mammalia > Dasyuromorphia > Dasyuridae > Sminthopsis > Sminthopsis crassicaudata. Next base: position 209,863,934 of record NC_133621.1, read on the forward strand.
CCTCTCCCTCTCCCCTCTCCCCTCTCCTTCTCTCTCCCCTTCTCTTTCCCTCTCCTTCTCTGTCCCTTTTTTCTTTTCTCTCCCTCTCTCCCCCTTCCTCCCTCTCCACTTCTCTCTCTTTGAATGAGGCAATCTGGATTTTCAGGGCACTCAGAATTGTTTTCTCTTTGAAAACCTGCTTCCTGACCAGAGAGGATAAATAAAACAAAATTGGTTATAAAAGCTATTTTTGCCTCTGTTGCCACTACCAATTTACAACAAAGTGAACTTGACCTGCTCAGAGTAATTAAGGACAACAGACTCAATTGAGAGACATTATAAATAAAGGATTATGAATTTGAGGAAGTCAGTAAAGGAGAAAGCCCTTTTCTCACTTTCTCATTGCTCTCTCTTACCAAATTTGAAGTATTTATAAAATGTTTTTTTTTAAACTGAATTTAATGGGTCGTTTCTTTTTTAGTCTGAGCAGTGAAGTAAGGGAACAGGTCTCTGGAACCGGAAAGAACTGGATCCTTGCCTTGCCTCTGACTGGCTCTGAAACATGGAGCCAAATCATTTGATCTTTCAGTAACCTAAGCAACTCTCTAACTACAAGATGGAAAATTGGAAAGAAGGTTGCTGACCTGCATTTGTAAGAGGGTTTCCTTTGCCAAAGAAATCATGGATCCTTATGCTTTCCTAGGCTTATGGCTACCACTCCAGTTCAGAACTCCCTGCCTCTTATTTCCATCATTGTAACAGCCTTCTAACACATTTTCTTGATTCCAACCTTGCCTTTCTTCATTCCATCCTTTATACTAATAGCACACTAGTCTTCTTTATATACTATCAAAACATCTGCACCTACTCCCTATTGCCTACTGAATAATTCCTTAGCCTGGCATTATTTCCTTAGCCCTACAGTGTGATACTAACCTATCTTTTGTAGATTTCTCCAATATTATCAGCCTTTGGGTACTTTATTTTACTGCCAAACCCAAACCACTTCTGTGAACAAGCCCTAGACTTTCTCACTTTTTTGTCTTTGTTTATAATATTCCACATCCTCAGGATATCCCACTCCTCTCTCTGCTAAAATTGTAGCATCTTGCCAGACTTAATTCTTTGAAGGCAGTTGGTGGTACAGTGAATAGGACATTTTGAACTGGAGTCAGAAAAACTTGAATTTAAATCTAGTCTCAGATACTTGGACAAATAATTTCAACTTCTGTCTTCCTCAGTTCCCTCAACTATAAAGTGGAGGTTGTTGGGAGGATCAAATAGGATATTTGTTTGAAGCACTTAGCACAGTGCCTGGCACATAGTAGTACTTTGTAAATGTTACCTTCTCCATGATGTCTTTCCTTTTCTTTCTTTCTTTCTTTCTTTCTTTCTTTCTTTCTTTCTTTCTTTCTTTCTTTCTTTCTTTCTTTCTTTCTTTCTTTCTTTCTTTCTTTCTTTCTTTCTTTCTTTCTTTCTTTCTTTCTTTCTTTCTTTCTTTCTTTCTTTCTTTCTTTCTTTCTTCTTTCTTTCCTTCCTTCCTTCCTTCCTTCCTTCCTTCCTTCCTTCCTTCCTTCCTTCCTTCCTTCCTTTCTTTCTTTTTCTTTCTTTTCTCTCTCTCCTCCATTCTTTCTTTCCTTCATTCCTTCCCTCTTTCCTTCCTTCTTTTCCTCCTTTCCTCTTTCTATTTTTCCAAATACACGCAAAGATAGTCTTCAACGTTCACCCTTGCAAAATCTTGTGTTCCATAACTTTTTTCTTCTTTCTCACCTTCCCCCTTTCCTAGACAGCAAGCAATACAATATAGATTAAACATGTGCAATTCTTCTAAACATATTTCTACCATTAATCAAAAAGGGAAAAAAATTGGAAAAGAAGCAAGCAAACAACAACAACAAAATGTGAAAATACTGTGTTATGATTCAAATTCAGTCTCCATGGACCTCTTTCCAGATGTAGATGACTCTTTCCATCACAAGTCTATTTGGAATTGTTTTGAATCATATCACTGTTGAAAAGAGCCAAGTCTTATAACAGTTGACCATCACATAGTCTTATTGTTGCCGTATACAATGTTCTCTTAGTTAATATAATTATATTATATTAATATAATAATAATATAATTAATAAAATTATATTATTATATAATTATATATAATAATTATATAATTATATATAATTATATTATTATATTATATAATTATATTATTTATTATACATATAATTATACATTACATATATATTATATATAATATATAATTATATATTATATATATATTTATATTTATATATTTATATATATATAAATATAAAAAATTATATATAATATATATTATTATATTATATATTATATAATTATATTATTAATTATATGTATATAATTATATTATTATATAATTATATATAAAATTATATAGCACTTTGAGGTTTGTGGAGCACTGTAGACATTTTATCTCATTTTTACAAATTTTATCTTATTTATTCTCACAACAATCCTGGACAGCTAAGTGGCATGGTGGATAGAATGTTGTACCCACCCTAAGTCAGGAAAACATATTTAAACTTGGCCTTAGATACTTATGAGCTGTGTGACCCAGAGCAGATCATCTAACTTCTATTTATTTTGCCAGAGACCACTTTTGCCTCTCTTCTCATATTAATGAAACAGTATTAAGAAAGAGAAACAGAATTTGTTTTACCAGTCATCCATTATTCCTTATTCTAGTTCCATTTATAGACAAGAAAAACCAAGTATACTTAGTGGTTATAGTTCTCCATTAATACCCAATAAGAGAAAGGGAAAAAAAACTGCTCCATGCATCATCTAAACCCATGAAAATTGTGCTGTAGTTAGACATCTTTTCCTGAGTATCTGAGTAGGGTACAATGCTATTACTAATCAAGAAGGATGTTTGGAAGGTGAGGGTTGTAAATTAATTCCAAATTCTGATCCTGGGATACCATTTATAGATATAGAAAGTAATGTGTACATCCTGCTTCTCACCATTTCCCCATTTTAAGCTTTTGAAGATTATGGGGAAGGATCCTCCAACTTGTGTAACCTTGCTGAAATCAATTATTTAGTATAGTTAGCTTTCCATGGGAAATGGGAAGAAGGAAGCAACACTCATGATAGTGGGTTTGAATAGGTTCCAAGTTCAATTAATCTTTGGAAATGACTTATGTATTTTATCTTAAACCTCCTATAAACATGCATCCTTTCTTCCCCTCATAACCTACTCTAGCATTCTTATATGGGATTTTTCTTCTTTGGGATAAAAATTCAATGTAGGGAAAAATCTAATGCATCTTCCTTTATTCACTGCCTCCTTCATTCTCCTATTTTGTATCCTACCAGATTCAGTTCCCCATTCTGTGATCTTAGGGTCCAATGCCTTTGCAAAAGGGATTTACAACAAATCACTGAGCAGTACTTATATCCTTTTGGGTAGGCCTAAGATAATTTTTCTATAAACCAATCAATTCATATATACTTTTCTTCTTATGTCTATTTTACTTGTCCTACTTGCTTTCTTCCCATTGAGCCTTCTTATCCCTATTCATCAATATACTCTGAAAACCTAAATATAATCAACTTTTCAGGACCTGAGACCTTAATCTTATCACTGTGATATTAATGCTTGACTTAGAAAACCCAAATTGGAATCTTTACTCTGTGAGTGATCTTAGGCAATCTTCCTAGTGATCTTCTTTTCAATCTTAGTAATCTTCTTTTCAATGGAGTGGATAAGGGAGAGAGAAAAAATAATTTAAAATGTTAATTTTGTTTTTGAAGAGAAGTGGAGGGGGAAGTGGGAGTACTGCAAATTTCAGATGTTACATGTGTTCCCAGGTGTGGACACTGTATTAGCCATTTTACTTAACTCTTTTTACTTTCTAACAAAGTAGGAATAATCTATAAATGTATATGATATAAAAAACAATATAAAAATAAAACTGAAAGAAGGGAATGAATGAATGGGAAAAGTAAAAAAAAAAAATACTGAAGTTTGTGAGTTTGGGTGGCTAGAAGATAGTGTTGCCCTCAACACTATTGGGAGGTGGGTTTGGTGATGTAAGACTGAAGGTAAAAGGAGAGAATGGAACTGGATATATGGATTTGGGGCTCTTCTATATAAAGATGATAACCAAATTCATGGGAGAAGATGAGATCACCTTGTGAAAAAACATACAGAAAAAGGCCAAAGACAGATATGAGGGACATACACTCAGAGAAAGGGAACTTAGAAATGAAATCAAGAAGAGATCAAATAACATAAAAGAACTGGTAGAGGGCAGAATCACTAAATCCAAGATAGGAGAGAATTCATCCAGGAGGGAAAAGCTGGTCAGTAATGTGGAATGATGAGTTTGATTAATGCTTCAAAAAGCATTGTTCAGAAGAATGGGACCTGGAAAAAAACACAATCCAATAACATTGGACTTAGAAACTAAAATGTCATTTGGGACCTGTGAAAGAGTAGTTTAGAGTGATAGTGTTGAAAGACAAATTGCAAGGGATTTAGGATTATGAGTGAGCTGTGGAGAAAATGAGGCAGTGATTTTAGACTCCTCTGATGAGGATCTTAGAAGTAAAACAGGAGAGACATCACAGGATGGTATCTTCAGGAAAAAGGAGAGCCAAAGAAAGGTTTGTTTTATTTCATTTTTTAAAGGAGGAGTGTGTCTTAAAAATGAGCTTAAGTTACAGGGAAGAGCCATTAGAAAGAATAAGATTGAAGATGATAAAGGGAATGAACTAAAGGACAAGCACCTAAAAGAGATGAAAGATGATGTGATCAAGGAGATGAAAGATGATGGGATCAAGGATTAGTTTTGTCAAGGAGAAGCCACTTCAAATCTTCAACATGAAGATCCAACTCACTTCCAGTTGATCAATGATGGACAGAGGTAGCTACAGAGAAGGAACACTGGGAAGTGAATGTAAATTGTTAGCACTACTGTCTGTTTGCCCAGGTTACTTGTACCTTCGGAATCTAATACTTAATGTGCAACAAGAAAATGGTATTTACACATATATATTGTATCTAGGTTATATTGTAACATATGTAAAATGTATGGGATTGCCTGTCATCGGGGGGAGGGAGTAGAGGGAGGGGGATAATTTGAAAAAATGAATACAAGGGATAATATTATTTAAAAAAAAAAAAAAAAGGAGAAGCCACTTCATCGTCTGAGATTGAAATAAAGGTAAAAAAGTAGAGAAGTTTTGCTATCAGTAAAGCCTGTAATCTGAGAAAGCAGGGATGAGGGTGGAGTTAAGAAGCAAAGGTTCAGAATAAGTACCATGGAGAGTGTCATGAACTTTCAGAGATGAATAAAAGTTATTCTGTGGTGACAAGATTAGATCAGAAGAATTTGGAGTTGAATCAGTTTGAGTGATATGTGACTTGTTTCAACACCATTCAGGACTGGGATTAGAGAAGACTTGATGGTGGTACAGATTTAAGAACAGATAATGATGCTTTCTTGAATTAATTAACTATAGGGTCAAGTTCATGAGGAAAGGAAAATGAAAAATGACTGGGGCAAAATAGAAAAAGGAGGATAAGAAGTTGTAAAGAGAATGAAAAGCAGGTTTAGGAGAGACAAAAACAAAGCAGATGTTAATGTTTCTTTTTTAATGTGGTAGTATGGCCTCTTTTTTCAACAGTGGTGATGAAAATCATATCAATTTCTGATGTTGAGCTGTTTGATAATGCTAAGGCAAGAACTTAATTTTGGGGTCTTTAGTAGATGTGACTAACTTCAGAAGAACAATTGCCACATGACATATTTCCAAGGATTGCTTCCCATGAAGATATCAGTGGAGAGTATCAGGGCGGAAAGCATTGCTATTCCCAAAGTTTTGGGTTTCAACTTCCTGGTCTGTCTCCATCAGGATTTGAAGGGAGACGATAGTAAAGTGCTTTGTTTTTGTCTGTTCTTGCTGTTTCCTGTCTCAATCTCCAGCTACTCTTGCTTGACTGCTTTGTGGTGGTTGGTTAGCAGTTGGTAGAGATGACTGATTCCTTTTCCACTGTTTTTGCTTCCCTGGCTGTGAGGGCTGAGCAAAAATGTTGGTCTGGAGGGTGCTGCCATTCGCTATTTCTATTTTGTGGTGAAGAGAAAGATAGACTCCTCAATGAGAACAATTCCACAGGACTAATTTCCCTCGATGATAACTATGATGGCTGAGCTGGAAATATCTGCCAGGTGGACCCCCTCTCACATCTTACTTCCAAAAGCCCCTAATTTTATTCATAAGCTTTCCTTTACTGATCATAATTCTTCTATACTATAATAGAAATAATAGAAAGTCATCATGAATTACTATGATCAAAAAACGTATCACCAGATGGTTTGATCCTTGAATGGAAGACAGAAATCTGATTCCCTGCCCACACTCAAAGCTCTTTAGTGACAAGACAAGGGTAGAGGTTGTATTTTACTAACAGCCTTCAAGAAACTTGAGTTACTTCTCTGCCAAGAAGATGCATCAGAGTAGGACCTTGATGGGATCTACCCTATAAAAAAGTGATATTAAAAATATCCTTTAAATATCTTGAACATGATTGCACATGAAAGGTTATTTACGACTTTTAACAGATTATTTGCTTTCATGGGGAGAGGGAAGAAAAAAACGCAGGAAGCAAAAAAAAAAAAAAAATTGAATTGGAATGCAAAATCTTACAAAAAATGAATGTCCAAAGCTATCTTTACATGTGATTTGAAAAAATAAAAAGCTATTCACAAAAAAAAAAAGATCTTCAACCTATTCACAAAAAAAAAAAAAAGATCTTCAACCAACAAAAAAATTTATGACTCTCTGAAAGCTCAAATGACGGTGAGTCTTTTTTTAGTAATAAAGTAATTTTTAAAATCTTTTTGCCTCTTCATGTGATGCAGTTTACCTCATATTTCTTCCCCTTTCCTCTTCCAATGCAATTCCTTTTCCACCTCTGGTTGCTTTTTTATATCAGAATAAAATCAAATTATACCTGTAGCGAACTGTCGTCTCCAGAAGCTGCTGGATCGCTCTCTGGGAAGAGATCTGCTGTGTCTTCTACTCAAATCTCTCCGACAGATTCTTCTTCCTGTAACGAACCGTTGTCTCCAGGCAGTTGCTGTTAACTCTTGTCCTTAGAAGTGACTTCCCTTCCTGCAGAGAGCCCCATCAAGCCTGATGCAATGCAGAGTTTTTTTCTTGAATCCTGGCTCTGAATCTCCTCCAGCTCTTATCCTTCTCCAGGCCGATCTGCTCTCCAGGCCCAATATTGTGTCTTTTATCCTCCCAGAGAATGGGCGTGGGATAATGCAAGGGCTTCTGGGAAGAACCGCCCCAGCCAATGAGCTTGCCCCCTCTATCAAGTCAACCTGAGTTCTCACCTTGTAATTGTCCAGAAAACCTGAATTCTCACCTTGTCACTGTCCAGACAACCTGAGTTCTCACTTAGTAATCCTAACATCTCCCCCTTTCTTTTGATTTAGAACATAGGACAGTCATGACCTTGAAACATAAATCCATCAATATGGGAAGTATTACAGATAATTACATAAATGACCTTGAAACATAAATCCATCAATATGGGAAGTATTACAGATAATTACATAAATTACATAAGCACATAGTAACATAGTAACATAACACATGCTAGAAGTATATAACATAATCATAAATTGAAAATTTATAAATGTCCATAAGTCCATTGTCCATTAGTCTCATCTTGTGTGAGGAAATCCAATGATTCCTGCTGGTTTTAAAGTTCTTTAACAGTCTTCTTATTATCCATGCTCTTTCGGTGTAAGATGTTTCTTAGATCTTCTTTATTTTGAGGTCTTTCTCTTTTTCTGTCTCTCTCTGATGGACAAGGTGAATATGACTCGTTGGCACCCATCTGATTCCTTTTCCTGCTGAAGAAATACAAGCAAACCCTCTCTCCCAGGCAGTTAACCTATCTAATTACCTTCTATTTACCACTTTCTAAATATCTTCTCATCATTTGGCAATTACATTGGAATATTGCCTTTTGGCTCACTTATCAGGTAATCCCTTTCTACCATGTGATTGCTTTTCTGCTGGTTGATCAAATCAGAGTCCTGACCTTCTAAAGGCTCTTTAGGTGTAACATCAGCTGCCATCATGCCCCAAGTCTTTTTTGCCTGGGGCCCTGGACCTGGGCCCCTCATCCCATTTCCCTGAATTATTCTACACTCTGATGCCCAATGGAGTCCTCTGTTGCATTTTGGACATGGGGTTTTAGGTCTTCTCTCACCCTGTCTTCTCACTGTATCTCCATACCTACACTGAGCTCTTAGATGTCCAATTTTTCCACATTGAAAACATCGCCGAGTTTCTCTAGAAGTCCCTTGCCAGGAGGGACCCTGTCTTTCCACATTCATCATTGTCCGGGTGTAAAAAGCATTTGTTCCCACTGTAGCACAGCGTCTTATGATCTCCTCTAAAGGAGCATCTTTGTCTAATCCCCATATAATTCTTTTGCATATCTCATTGGCATTTTCCTTAGCCAGATGTCTGGTCATTATTTCTGTAGCTGAATTTTCTCCAATAGTTCTTTTGACAGCAGTTTGCAAACGTCCCACAAAATCTGCAAAAGGTTCATTGGGACCTTGCTGTATTTTAGTGAAAGCCTCTCCGCGATCTTTCTGTCCAGGAAGGACACCCCAAGCTTTTATTGCAGCCTTAGCAATTTGTTCATATATTGTCATGGTATAATTAATCTGTTCCGAATTCTCTCCATACTGACCTTCACCAGCTAAGTGCTCAAAAGTGAATTGTGTGTTAACTCCTATTTCCAAATTGCATCTGACTTGAATTTTACATAATTCATGAAATTCCGAAAGCCATAATAAATTTTCTCCAGGTTCCAGACATGTCCTTGCTATGGATTTCCAATCATTCGGGGTTAGGACTTCATAAGACAAACCATCTAGTAACATTTTGACATAAGCTGATGTAGCCCCATAAAGGGTACAACCTTTTTTCAAATCCTTAATTTTATTCAAATCTAAAGGTGCATATCTTCTCCTTTTTTTACCTACAGAATCAGTATTTTCAATCACAGGATATGCATGTATAAAATCACTTATATCCTGTCCTTCTCTCTTAGCTTTAACCAATGCTTTTTCTAATCTTGTCATAGGCTTAGGCTTCTTCACAGGCAATTCTGTTTGTGTTTCTGCCTCTTCCCCTCTTTCTTCCTCCATCTCTGAAGGTGAGGTTGATGTGGGCCTGTCAATAATCTGTTCTCTAGGCAGGGTTGAAGCTTCTTCAAGAGAATCATACCATAATTCCTCATTTAAATCTTCTTGCTCTAGGGCAAGATCTTGATCTTTCCTTTTTTTCTCACACTTCCTCCTCTGTTCATTTTTAAAACTTTTCCTTCTCCTACAACTTGCTTGATAGTTTAAGGCTAATTGAACTATGTTGTAGATATAAAATACTTCTGCAGAAATTGAACGAGGCCCATTTTTTGCTTGAAATTCTTTCATTTCATATCCCACTAGCTTCCATTTATCTACATCTATCTTTTCTTCCTCTAAGAACCAAGGGGATGTGCGTCTTAATGCAGCCAAGAGTTTGGCAATCTGTACCCAGGTTACAAGTAAACTCTGCTCCTCAATTATCTTGATTATACTCTCTATAGTACCACTCCTGAATGGAGCTGAGGTTGCTTCTGGGGCTGGGGTTGAGTCGGCTGAGGTCCAGGGATTGAATATAGCTAACATCTGCCCCATTTCAGCTATAAGAGATTCCTGGTTTAGCCCTTAACAAGTTAAGTTCCTTATTTATCTATTAGCACGCTCACTTAATCTTTAACAAAGTTTCCTCGTTACTCACGGTTCTGGGTCAGAGAGACTGAGATCTAGATCGGAAGCTTTTCCACTGGAATCAGGACCGTGTCTGTCCCTGTTCGGGCGCCAAATTGTGAAGGTCTGGTCTAGCTCCTCTTGTCAGAATAAGCAAAAGTCCTTGCCCCACGTGTGGACGCCAATTGTAGCGAACTGTCGTCTCCAGAAGCTGCTGGATCGCTCTCTGGGAAGAGATCTGCTGTGTCTTCTACTCAAATCTCTCCGACAGATTCTTCTTCCTGTAACGAACCGTTGTCTCCAGGCAGTTGCTGTTAACTCTTGTCCTTAGAAGTGACTTCCCTTCCTGCAGAGAGCCCCGTCAAGCCTGATGCAATGCAGAGTTTTTTTCTTGAATCCTGGCTCTGAATCTCCTCCAGCTCTTATCCTTCTCCAGGCCGATCTGCTCTCCAGGCCCAATATTGTGTCTTTTATCCTCCCAGAGAATGGGCGTGGGATAATGCAAGGGCTTCTGGGAAGAACCGCCCCAGCCAATGAGCTTGCCCCCTCTATCAAGTCAACCTGAGTTCTCACCTTGTAATTGTCCAGAAAACCTGAATTCTCACCTTGTCACTGTCCAGACAACCTGAGTTCTCACTTAGTAATCCTAACATATACCTACATCCTCTTAAGTATGCTCCTAACAAAATTCTCAAGAGTTAAATATATCATCTTCCCATATAGGGATGTAAGCATTTTAACTTTTAAAATATAGTTGTTGTTTTTTTCTTTCCTTTTTACTTTTTTTGTACTTTTCTTGAGTTCTGTGTTTGAAGATCAAATTTTCTGTTCAGATCTGGTCTTTTCATCCAAAAAAAGAAAAAGAAATTTCCCTATTTTATTGAATGTCCATCTTTTCCCCTGAAAGATAATGCTTAATTTAGCTGTATAGTTGATTCTTGACTGCAGTAACTTTAAAAAAAATTTTTAAGTTACTTTATTGTTAAATTTGTTCCCATTATATTTATAACATTTTTTAAACTTTGAGCTCCAGATTCTCTCTTATCTTCATCCCCACTTCCATTAAGAAGGCACATATAAAGTTCTGCAAAACAATATAAAGCATTTTTTAATTAAAAAAAAAGTCCTTCATTGTATGTGTTCCCTCTCTTCCACTGCGTTAAGCCATAAGCAGCTGCTTACTTTGCCTCCTTCTGCCCTCCTTCTCTCCTCCCAGCACAGCTTTTCCCCCTAGATTCATATTATTTAGTTGAGAGCCAAAAAGTAAGAGACCTGGCTTACTCTGTGTTATATAGTTATATAGTTATAAATTATATAGTACCTGTTCATTTACATCTTGGTAATTAATGTATTATAAATGAAATGCATTTACTTTATTGAAATTTAAGTGTTTCAGTGAAGTGAGAACTTACATTAAAGATGGTACAGATAATAAAGAGGGAAGGAGTAGGAAAATGGACTTGAAAAGACTTAAGCCCTTTTCTGTAAGAGGGGAGGGGTGTGCAGTTGGGAGAATACTGTATGATTTAGAGTAGGAGTTCTTAATGTTTTTGATATGTCAGGGAAGTCTTTGGCAATTTAGTGAAGCTTATGAACTATTTCTCAGATGCTTTGAGTTTGTGGGCTCTTTTTTGTTTTTTGTTTTTTACCTTCCTTTGTATACTTACCATTTAGCATAGTGTTAGTTACATACATAATAGATAGTTAATAAATGCCTGTTGACTGACTAGAAGAGAAATTATTATTAAATAGCCAAATATTGGGGAAATCCAGGATTTTTTCCCTGCCTAATTTGGAGAATAGGTCAAAGCTTAGTTCTTTGGATTGCACATGTTTAACCTATATCAGATTATTTGCTATTTTGGGGAAAGGGGAGGTAAGGGAGAGAGGGAGAAAAAATTTGGAACACAAAGTCTTACAAAAATGAATATCGAAAGCTGTATTTAGAAAGAAAATACTATTGAAAAGTTTTTAAAAGTTTAGTTCTTTGATAGGCAAGACTGATGATGTGATGAAATCTTGGAATTGTTATTCCAACAACTAAAGAATCTTACAAGAATTTAATCCAAGGTGAATTCTGGTCCATTATCTTTTATTCAGGCAGGTTAAATTGACCAGGCTGAGGGTGATCTGGCTTAAGAGAGACTCCCTTTGTTCATGAATAGTCAGTCATGCCCCTCAGTCCTTCCTTAGAATAGGTCCATCTATAATTATAATATTCATTCTCTAATTACTTGTTAACCAGAGTCAATGGTCAGGAACACCCACTTTTCCAAGAGCATAGAATTCCATGAAAGGTCTTTGATATTCAAGAATTCCACTGATCCCTTTTATTAATTATTTGGAAGCATGATTAATAAAGTGATTAATTACTCAGAAACTGTCTCTCCAACTTTTTATGTCGCGACTATCTATTGCCTAAATGTTTTTAAATGCAAGAAATAAAATACATAGAATTACAAAAAGTGAACAAAAAGAGAAAATAATGATGTAATTACCACCATCCTCCCATACTAATTCTTGGACTTTCTCAGGTTTATCCACAGATCTCTTAGGAGTCCAAAGACCTCAGTTTCCTTATCTGTAAAAGGGGATTAGAATGAATGACCTTTGAAGTCTCTTCCCACTCTCAATCTGTGATCCTTTGATCCAGAATAATCTTTTGTCTGCTGATGGGGCCAACTAGAATAGTTTCCTTTTTAAAAATTCATCAATTTTCTTTTTCTTTCTGATCTGCAGGTACTTTGTTCACATGCCAACTCTGGAAAAAAGACTCCCATTGTGTTACCCTATTACACAGATCACTACTCAGCTTATTCATGAAGTTCTGGACCTGATTGAACAGGAGCAGTGTGTGAAATGTTCATAGATAGACACAAGTAGCTTAAAACTTTTAAGAAATTCACATTTCCACTCCTATTAAAACCATGCCAGTTACTAATTTCAAATCATGAGCACTCTGTATTTCACCTTCTATCAAAACAGAATCCTTAGGGAAACTATTTCTCTATTGCACAGAAGTAGTGGAATACATTTTCTCATAAATGCAGTAGCACTAGAAACTATTGGATTTCTTCAGGAGAAGAAAAAAAAAATGTCTCTTTTTCCACCAACCTTATGGGAGATTATGGCAGATCTATGTGATATCTGTGTATTCTAAGAGCTCTCAGATTTCTACATTTTGAGGAATAAAAATAAAGTCCTTGGAGAGCAATGCCAAAAAAATATGAACTGCTCTGTTCTAGTCAGTAGAGTAACAGCAAGTTGAATGAAGTCACGAATGGCATTAGAAGGAGATTTTTTTTGGTAGACAAAAGAGTGATTGTTAAAGAAATGTTGAGTAAGAGCTTAGCAGCCTCCCAAACAGCTATACTTCTCCAACAATTAAGATTTCCCTGAAATCAGTATTTAATGGAGAGATCAGTATAAGCGTATGGCTCAAGCAGACATCTGAAATATCAATTATTACTAGAAATTAGAAAGTTAAGATTATCTATGTTCTTAAAAAAGGAGGGGGGTATGGGGTATTTGCCATTTGGTTTTAGTCTATGGTAGACTTTTCAACAAAGTTCCATGAAAATTTTCTTTTTGGTGAAGGAATTGCCTCTGTGTGTAATAATAGTATTTTTCCCCTTCAACTCTTAATGTATTTTTATGTATTCATTGTATTTGATACTTTGATAATAAACTTGTTTCATCCAACAAGTCTTAACTTTGTGTACAAGATGTACAAGATTTTTTAAAAACTAAGGAGACAAGCATACCACACCAGTCAATAAGCATTTATTAAATGTCTACTATGTGCCAGGTACTGTGCCAAGTACAAAAATGCAGCAAAAGACTATCCCTGCTCTTACAGAGCTCGCAGTTTGATAGGGGAGGCAACTAGCAAATAAAATAAATAAGATTATATGAGGATAAATAGGAAATAATTAGCAGAGAGAAGGCACTAGAATCCAGTTCAAGATTTCTAAAAACTGGTTAGAGATGCAAGATGTTAGAAGAGAAAGAGCAATATAACTATCAACACAGAGTTAACAAATCAAATGTGGCTGATAAAATCATTCAGTGATGTAGTATGGTGGCAGAAAAGGGCCTAAGACAGAGCCCTGTGGAACAAAACTTGGCCATATTATAATGAGGAGGCAACAAAACCCCCATATTCTTAAGTAGAGAGGGGAAGGAAGTAGTGTCTAAAAACACATTAAAGGGTCTTCATACCATAGAATTGCTCTGTGCCAAGAAGAAACTCCAGTGATCAAATCCTCTTCTCTAAAGAGATCTATGCTAAACTTTGTGGCAACTCCTAGCATCTATAGTAATTAGTTATGGTAAGCAGAGACAAGAATATTATATTTGGAAGACATGAATATATTTATTCTAACCCTCTTATTATCTTCTGTGATTTATACCAGGCTTACTGAAGGAAATGAAGTAGTCATCAATTGGATTTGGATTTTCCCAAGGTTTACTCAGCATCATAATAAGATTTATCCTAAAAGTTTCACTTTCTAAACAAACAAAATTTTTGTGGTATTGTCTTTATATCATATTTATTTTGTGTAGGCACTGTGAAACTAGTTGAAATATAATCCCCAAACAATTTGGCTTTCCTATTGATAGATATGCACAATAAAGAGGGAAATATGGATTAACTGAATGGAGAACACTAAATTCATTTATCTATATTTCTTCTTACATTTATGGCTAATTTAGAATTAATTTGCTCAAGGTCACACAGTTACTAAGTGTCTGAATTCAGATTCGAACTCATTCTCTTGATTTCAGGGGCAGTATTCTATACACTCCCCTTTGGTTAAACTTCTTGAGGAGGCTGTTCATAATCAGTATCTCTACTTCCTTTCCTCTCATTTTCTTCTTAACTCTCTAGAGTCTGGAGTCTGATTTCATCATTCAACTGAAACTGCTCTTTCTAATTACCAATGATTTCATAATCTCCAAAATTCTATTATTTCTACCTTCAAACCTTCTCTAAAATATGCTTCCTTTTCTCCTCTGACGATGTCATCACCCTGGCATAAACCTGCATTATCTCAAATCCAGACTTTGCAGTAGCCTGTTAGTGGCTCTCACATTTCTCCTTTCTCTATTTCATCCTCCACTCAGATACAAAATTAGTTTTTCTGACTTATCACACCCTAATTCAATAAAATCCCATGGCTTCCAAAATTAAATATAAAGTCCCCATTTGGCTTTTAAAAGCATTCCCCTGTTTTAAAATCTGGCCCCTTCTTGAACCTCTCTGATGGTCTTATACCTTATTCTACCCTTCCCCCTCCAACATATTCTTTAACACAAACCATCTTACTGTGCTATTTCATTAAATACTTTCTTCTTTTCATGGTATTTTCTAAATGACTAGACAAAAAAAGTAAATCATTAGGGGCTTGTGAAGTATTTTTATTTTTTTGAGTAGGTAGATTTGGGTTCCAAAGAACTTTGATTTTGAGATGATTATTCTAGAAATTTCACATGAAAAAATGGGTATCAAAAATAATATATCTAGAATATTTATTTCTTCCAGATTGAAATCTGGCTATAAGTATGCAAAACAAGTATCAAGTATGTAAAATACCTGATATGGTACTTACATTGAACAATATATACAAAATTTTTTTATGGTAGTTCCTCACTTCCCTGCTATGAGAGAATTATATTTAATTTCTAGAAATATTTTTTCCAAATACAATATTTAAACTATAGAAACAATTCTTAGCACATAGACAGTACAAAAAAGAAATAATAAGTCACATATATCCCCATGTGCCATAATTGGCTGATCATTGCTCTAAACTTAAAAATTCTCAATGTATGAAGATTGGTCTGGTTTTGGAAATGGTATAAAATTCAAACATATAATATTCTGATGTCTAAATAACACATTGAAAAAAGGAGAGATCTTTATTCTGAGTGATTTGGCTTAGTGAGGATTGGGGATGGTGAGATTACCTGATATATCCCAGAAGTAAAAAATCTATGGTCAAATTTTCCAGTTGGTTTATGTGTGTTCATCGTCTTCAGGCTTATTTTTAAAAGTAGCCTATGTAAGCACAATATGAACTCATGCAAAATAAAGTGAGAACAGCCAGATTATTGTGTATAGCAGTACAATGTTATAATGATGATCAACTGTGAAAGACTTGGCTACTCTGATCAATACGATAATCCAAGACAGTTCCAAATAATTCATCATGAAAAAGAGAAAACTGATGAACTCTTGAGTGCAAATTGCAGTATAATTTTCTCATTTTCTTTATTGCTTTTTTTGGAAATATGGCTAATATGGAAATATGTTTTGCATGATTTCACATGTATAATTGATAGATTAGTTCCATTTTCAGTGGATATGGGAAAGAGGAGAGAACTTGGAACTCATGATTTAAAAAGAAAAAAATGTTAAAAATAAATTATATATATTTAAAGATAGTCTTTACTTCTTGAATAAATTCCTAGAGTGAGCCTTCCTTTTAAACTGCCTCTTAGCTAGAACTCTTGAAAAAAACAATTAGCTTCTTGAAACACAATAAATGGTTGATAATCTTATAGGTAAATTTATATTTTTCAATCAGCTCTTTCTCTATTACACACACACACTCTTTGTGTCTCTCTCTGTCTCTTTTCCCCACTCCCCATCTTCTGTGTGTTTTGTTGACTTTCCATTGAAGTAGATCATTACCAAGACTTTTGTTTTAGGCAGTGATGCAGGAAAATTAAAACGCAAATGATGTTAAAGAAGGTATCAAGAATGGTTTGTCATATTAAATATAGTCTGTTAAAGACTTCCTTGAATTCCTTTTATGACTAATGGGCTTTCATGATTTCTCACCATCTGTGAATAGATAGTTTTTAAGTTTTCTCATAAGCTAAAGAGATATCCAATTAATGGGTTTTCTTTGCCACTAGCAAATACAACTGTGGCTTATTGGGCAAGATATTAGTTCAACTGATAATTGAGTGAATCTTAGTGTCTGGCATTGTGAATTCAGTAATAATCCCTTCATCTTATATTCTATCTTCTTGCTGCTGACCCATCACTTAATAAATACTTAATACATTATCTTATCATTGACTGTTGATGGTCCTGTGCTGTATGTCCTACAAAGAAAGCAGACGGGCAGCTGATCTCTTGGAATCTTTTAACTCGCTTTTAGATTCATTTTATGTAGTAATCTCTGTTGGAGCTTTCCTGGTCCCCTTAGTACTGTTTCTTCTTCAGATCACATATCTTTGTCTAAATATAGATAAATACTTATCTATGTATATATAGTGTTTTTCCAGTGAAATACAGAGATATCAATAGCTTCATTTCTATCTTTGTAATCCTAATGCCTAGTATATTGTGCTTGCTACATAGCAAAAGTCTAATGAATTCTTGTTGCACTGAATATCTGAAACCTGATTTACCTAAAGTTTATATTTTTAATTGAACTTTTTCTCTAAAAAATTCCTTCTTATTGTTTATTTAAATACATTTGAAGGCATAACTATTTTTCATTTTGCAAAAGCGCTTAGCTCCCAGTTATAATACTTTCTCTTGCTATTTACTTACTCAACTTACCTTCTCTTGATAGTACATTACTTCATCTGTAAAATTGGAGATTGATATATCACATTTTAATGTTTGGAAAACATTTTATAGACACTATATTATTTTAACCTCACAACAGCCTTGTGAGACAGATTCTATAATTATTTTCTCCCCATTTTACAAATTAGGAAACTGAATTTCAGAGAAGTGAGGTGGCTTTATCCTAATAGAGTTACACAATCAATAAATGACAAAGGAAAAATCTGAGCCCTGATCTTCCCAACACCAAGTCCAGCAAATTGCCCAGTCTGGTTCTTCTCAATAAACACAATTCATTTCCCCTCAGTAATCATAATATTGATGTTATTTTTTGCAATTATTATTGCATCATAAGATTGTTAGGCTTTATAAAACTTAAAAATGCTATTTAAATGTGAGTTATGACATAATAAAGTCTGATGGACCAATCCTTTATCCAAAGAATTGGAGTGTAACTGAAATTTCTCTCCTATAGAATAGAAATACTCAGATTAATTTAAGCACAATAAAACTTGTGACTATATCTGAAAAACAAACTACATCTTTCTATATCTTTCTTTGTCTTTACCTAAAGGAGAAGGGAGAGCTAAAACTTCTCCAGAAATGAGAAATGAGCAAGCTTAGGTAGGTTCTGCACATCAGGTCCACATGAGGAAGCATGACTGACAGCCAGAAGGAGATAGCATCAGAAACAGCAGATAGTACTCTCTGCTGCTATCACAGCTGCTGTTTCTCCTAGGAGTGAAAATACTGTAGTCATCTGGAGTAAATCTAGAATAGTGTTAGTCTTCCTGAGTACAGAACAAATGACACTCCTATTTCCCGATCCAATATTCATTGTCATAGGTCTTTTTTAAAACATCTATATTTATCATATGTTTTCAAAAGAAATTATATTCTGAGATATCATTATTCAGTGTATGTATGGAGAAAAAGTTCAGAGGTTATGTGTGTGTCTCTAGGGAATTAGAAATGGATGAGAGGGAGAGAGAGTAATGGGGGAAAGAGAGATTAATAGGTTCTCTTTCCAATTGTTGGGCGTTCGTTACACAAGTAATTTGTTGACCTATTATTATAACTCCCCAAATTCTGAGAAGTAAAAATCCATCTGGACTACAGACTGATCTAGCTGTTTTCTTGTAGGAATAGGTAAGATAAGGGAAGTTAACCATCTATTCCCATTGTCTCTCCCTGGACAGGTCAGAAGAATCTAATTTCTCCCTCCCTACCAGAAGCAGAAAGGTGGCAAACAGTGAAAAACCTCAGGGAAGAGCTCGGAGAGCATGCGACTCTTCACATGAGGGTGGGGGTCAGAAAGGGAGAAATATGATCAGTGATTTACAAAATTGATGTTTTACATATATTGTATCTAGGATATACTATAACATATTTAACATGTATAAGACTGCTTGCCATCTAGGGGAAGGGGTGGAGGGAAGGAAGGGAAAAATTGGAACAGAAGTGAGTGCAAGGATAATGTTGTAAAAAATTACTCATGCATATGTACTGTCAAAAAAAAGTTATAAAAAATTATAATTATAAAATTAAATTAAAATTTAAAAAAGAATTGATATTTTATAGACATGCATATGTACACATATATGCCATTCTCTAATCATATACATACACATGCATGTATAATTGTAGCTATGTATAAAATGCATATAGATACCAATATGTATGTATACACATATGCCAAAAGAATTAGTACCTCTTCTTCAGAGTATTTTACTTCAACAAAAACACAAAAGGAAATATTTTTCTTGTTTTCTTTTTTAAATTAAAGCTATTTTCAAAACTTATGCATAAAGAATTTTCAACATTCACCCTTGCAAAATCTTGTGATTTTTTTTTTCCTTCCCTTCCCTCCATCCTGTCCCTTAACTGGCAAGTAATCCAATATGGTTAAACATGTACAATTATTCTATACAGATTTCCACAATTATCATGCTGCATAAGAAAAATCAAATAAAGGAAAAAAATTAGAAAACAAAGTGCAAGCAAACAACAATAAAAAAGGTGAAAATACTATGTTGTGATCCACATTCAGTCCCCATAGTCTTCTCTCTGGGTGCAGATGGCTCTTTCCATCATAAATCCATTGGAACTGGCCTGAATCACCTCACTGTTGAAAAGCGTCAAATCCATCAGAATTGATCATCGTATAATCTTGTTGCTGTGTACAATGATCTCCTGGTTCTACTCATTTCACTTAGCATCAATTAATGTAAGTCTTTCCAGGCCCCTCTGAAATCATTCTGCTAATCATTTCTTATAGAACAATAATAATCCATAACATTCATATACCAGCCATTCTCCAACTGATGGATACTACTCAGTCTCCAGTTCCTTGCTACTACAAAAAGAGCTGCTACAAATATTTTTGCATACCTACGGCCTTTTCCCTTTCTGGGATATAGGCCAATAGAGACACAGCTGGACCAAAGGATATGCAGAGTTTTTCTGTTTATTGCACATGTTTTACTTTTTCACTATAGTTTTTGGTTTGGTTTTTTTAACTCCAATTTTATTTTGCTTTTTGCTTTTCAATCTTTTATCTAAAGTTGTCCCCATTGTACCCTTTTTGTTATACCTCTTTTGAATTAGCATAAGACATGAACTAGTTAATGGTTCGTTGTAACTATTGAAAGTTTTTGTGCAAATGATAGTTCTTACTGCCATTGTGATTGTTGTTGTTTAATTTCTAGTGACTTCAGGAGCTTGTCCATGGGGTTTTCTTGGCATTACCGGAGTAGTTTGCTATTTCCTTCTCTAGTATGTTCCCATTTTACAGTTGAGGAACTGAGGCAAATAAGGATTAAGTGACTTTTTCAGGATGGATTTGAATTCAGGTTTTCTTGAATTCAAGACCAAGGCTGTATCCACTGTGTTAATATATGGTTAAGCTGTTCCTTGTTGTCATTACTATTTATTTTTACATTTGCATTAGTTGTAATTGCTCAATTCCTCAAATCAAATCCTTGTAGTTTCACTAATATACAAGACCGCATAGCTAGACTATTTCATACTGTAGCCAGTCAAATAATTGTCATTATGGATTAGTATTTTGTAAATATGACTTGCATTTGAAAGTCATTTGACATTCTTATGCATAGAAGACTACTGTTATTTGGAATAGGTCCTATCAAAGTATTTGATTAATGGATACTTCCACTATAACTTATATTACAAAAACAACCCTGACAACCTCAAAAATAGTTTCTCCAGTATGGGCCATGGGAGTTAATCAGGGGGCTTGTCATTCAGTTCCAGAGCTTGCCAAGGGAACACACAGAAAATCTGATAAAAAGCTGACCCGATGACAAATCCATTATTCTTAGCAAAGTAAAGAGATTGGGGAATGGAGACTCCAGAAAAAATGACACATGGACACTGTCATCAGGAGAAAACCAGAAAGATGCATTACCTTCTATAGCTGTAGAGAAAGATGTCCACACACAGGCTAGATTCACTCATGAAAAAATAATATAGTATCAGTGCTGTGGAAGGTGAGGGGTTCAGGATTAGCATTGGAAGAAGGGAAAAAGGATACCCTGGATTCTAAGAATATTGATTATAATATCATCAGCTCCTACTGGATCTCTTCCATCGGGATTCTTAGGATTCTGCTCAAAGAAGACAGTGATGATGAAGGTGTGCAATGTAGTGTGATGTTGATAGAAAAGGGCAGGTGACCGTTATATCCAGTAATTTTTTGAGACACCTACTGTGAATACAGTTACCACTTTTGGGTTTGCATTTGGAAGCCTGAGTGATAAGAATTATACTTATCTGGAATGTGTCAAAGTGAGCTTAAAATTTCCCAAGGAAGTGGACACCTTGGCTGTGGTATGTTTAGAGCTACCATTTATCAATGTAGTGTCAGTATTAATTAGAACCAATCCCAATCTGTACAAGATATTGGTAGGATACTCCAAATATATCTGCACATTTTGACCATCCTAGCAGCCTATGTAGAAGGGGATGTTACTGGTTGGTGGTGACAGAAAATAACCACAGGAACACTGACAAAGTTAACCGTGATCAATACCAGAAGAATGGAACTAATGGGGGAGACAAACTCGTCAAGAGGATGAGTGTGTTCTCACATCTGCAGGTATGAGATGGATGGAAGAGAGATAGAACATGTTTGGAATAACCCATAGGATACTGTTTATCAACTTTTGATAGTTCTTGGAAAGATCTTGGAAGATTCATTTGGCAAAGATGATTGACTCCAAAAACCATTTCAAAAACTTATTGATCTATGGAATCATTGCAGAGTCTAGCAGCCCATAGTGCTAGTATTGAAGAAAAATGAAAAGATATAAAAAAAAGTATGTGGACCAGCAGACTCTGAACAAAAGAACCGAAGTGGACGAATATACCATGACAAAAACTCAAGATGTCATGGATTGTCTGTTGGGTTCCAGTGGTTCTTAGCATTTGGCTTATGCAGGGCTACCAGATTCCTATGACAGAAAAAGGCAACTACTTTCATCTACTAAACTGAATTTTATCAGTTTGAACATATTTTCCAGAGGATTTGGAGTAGGGGGCCTGCTACTTTCCAGAGACTGGTGGTAAAGGAAGTGGAGATAAGAGTTGCCTGCAAGTGTTGGGGTATTTGATGACATTATTGGCTTTGGGAATAACAGGTAAGAACGTGAAGAGACAGAAATGAAAATATTGGATTGCCTAAAGGAAATTTTTAATTAAGTTCCAGTTTTGCAATGTCTCATTTATTATCTCAACAAGGTGTAAGCACCACCCTGTTAAAAGATCCATAGAACCTTAGAACTCTAAAAGATTTTTCGAAGATTTGATACTTGTGATAAATACTACAAATAACATAATAGCTAACATGGCAGTCACTGTGCTAAGCATTTTACAATTATCTTATTTAGTCCTCATAACAATCTTGGGAGGTATTACTATTTTACAGATGAGGAAACTGAGGCAAACAGGTTATGTGACTTTTCTAGAATCACATCTCTGGGTCTGAGGCTAAATTTGAATTTAGGTTTTCCTGACTCAAGGCCTGGAGCTCTATATGCACTGAACCACTTAGCTGCCAAATTTGTCAACAACTATGCTGCTTTGGTGGACTAAGATTCCATACTAAGTGCAAAACCAATATGGTAAGTGCCCAGGAGCAAGGGGCCACAAGATTGCCTAATGAAAGGTGATCCAGTTCAGCTAGGAAAGGAATAGCTCTAAGCTCCCTCACCAATCAATAGTGGAATCACCCATGGTTATTGTACTTCCAGCCTAAATAATATAGGACCACTCAGCATTAAAAGTAAATAAAAATAAAATGTTGCTTTACTAACTACTGAATGACTTCACTTGCACATATGTGGTTCTTCTGATCCAGAAAGACAAGAAATTCAAAATTGCTTTAAGACCCACTTGAGAGAAAGTTGTGCTTGGAGAGGAGAATTGGAAATAGTGTGCCTTTTTGCCCCATTTGGTGGAAGACCAGAGAGAAAGCATGAATAGTTCTCCATAGCCAAACATCTATCCCCAACCACTGCTAGAGAAATATACCTACATATGAATTTTATGGAATATTATTGTTCTATAAGAAATGATGAGCAGGATGATTTCAGAAAGGCCTGGAGAGACTTACATGAACTGATGCTGAGTGAAATGAGCAGGACCAGGAGATCAGACATAGCAACAAGATTATGTGATGATCAGTTATGATGAATGTGGTTCTTTTCAACAGTGAGGTGATTTTGGCTAGTTCCAATGGCCTTGTGATGGAGAGAGCCATCTACACCCAGAGAAGGGACCATGGGGACTGAGTATGGATCATAATACAGTTTTTTCACTTTTTTGTTGTTTGCATTATGTTTTCTTATTTTTTCCCTTTTTGATCTGATTTTTCTTGTGCAGCATGATATTTGTGGAAATAAATATAGAAGGATTGTACATGTTTATCATATTGGATTACTTGCCATTTGGGGAGTACAGAAAGGGGGGAAAATTTGGAACAAAGACTTTGCAAGGGTGAATGTTGAAAATTATCTCTGTATATGATATGAAAATAAAAAGTTTTACTAAAAAAAGAGAAATATACCTACAACCACTCTTTTATACTTGACTTACCAATGATACCTGAAAAACCATCTATGCCTCCACCTCCCAAGCTCTGGATACTACTATATTACCAGTCTCACCTTAGATCACCTCATCAGTATCCAATCTTCTTCCCCTCAGAGCTCAGAAAGGAGTTTAAGTTAAGATAATTACTATTTTTTGTCATTAATATATAACTGTTTTACATGATTGCATATGTATAAACTATGTTGAATTGCTTGTCTTCTTTCTCAGGGAAGGGGAAAGGGAAGATTTTTAAAAACTTGAAAAAATAATTTAAACTATAATTATATAGCTATATAATTATATAGTTTATATATGCTTATATATTAACTGTTATATATAGTTACATATACCTATAAACTATATAATATATAGCTAATATATATTTTTTATAATTGGAGAAAACTAAAATACATAAAAATATAATCACTAATTTTGGATACATCCTATGTTAAATAGGGTTTTGTTGGCTGGCTTGAAAAACCCAAACATCTTTTGTGAAAATTTTGGAAAATGTACTCTAGATTTTAAATAACTTATTTACAAATGGTTTTTTTGTTTGTTTGTTTGTTTGTTTTTTTGGAATAAAACTAGTTCATGAATTAGGCATAAATTTTTTCCAAATAGAAAATATAACCACGAGGGGGCAGAGTTGGATTGTAAAGGGAAAAAAGGACTTGAAAATTTTGTATACCTAAAGTTCTTAATGCAGTGCAAGAGTTAAAAAAATATGTCACTTGCACTAGTCATCACCTATGATCTGGGGATATTGAAACTCAGACCCAGATTGACAGTCACCTACATTAGCAAAAGGAGTTAGGAAACAAAGAAATCAATTCAGTTTACAGATACCTTCACCTGCTATCCTTTGAAGCTCAGTTCTACAAACACGCGTAAGGCTCTGGTGGAAAACTGAGTGATCTTTTTTGTTTGGGTCGTGTTCTATCTTTTTGAGCTTTCTTCCCCAAAGCCAGAAAAATGACGTGACTCAGAATCATTAGTGTTTCCTGCCTTCTCTCCCTTGCCCCCAACCAACACCTAAACCCTTCTCTGAACTTGATAAAAGGAAGATAGATAAAACAGGGATTGAATCCCATTTTTTTGTGCATGTGTGAGGCAGTTGGGGTTAAATGATTTGCCCAAAATCACACAACTGAATCCCAGATTTAAACCCAGGTTTAATCTAAATGGATTTCTGGTTATTATTGACCTTAGGCTGATTTCTAAAGCAGCAACATTTAATCAGAAGAACCGAAAACTGAGAGAAAAATAACTTTTTTTCCCCCCTGACTGTGGGACATAGTTTGGCTAATTACTGTGCATAGGAATTATTCCACATATACTCCAAATGATCACCAGTGGCCAAGTATTAGGATGAAAAGGTATAGTTACCAGTCTTATTGATTGATTGATTGATTGATTAATTTATTTATTTATCTTGCCATTTTAAAAATGGCATAAAATAATGCTTTCTAGAATGGAAAATATCTTTGTCAAAAAAAACATGTGTTAGGGGTGTATTATTCTTTATTTGGGGAGTAAATTCACAAGTTGCTGGACCAACTCCAACAATCCAAAGGGGTTACAAACTGGAAATGAGCTGAGCTCATGATATTGGAGCTAAATGAGACTAATGAGTGCATTTTGCCAGAACCCGTGTCCTCATTCTTTCAGAGGATGACTATTATTAGCAGTATTTCATATTTATCAAGCTCCAACTGGGGTGGCTGGTCATAATGGACTGGGTAGGCAGAGGGAAAAAGCACCAGCTGTCTCTGGCACTAACACAATATAGCCAGTGCTGACTAGGGGAATAGAAAGAAAAAAAATTCAAGATCTGTCACTTGGTGCTTTTTCTTTGGGAGGAAATCAGGGTGCCTCTTGGCTGTCTAGTTAAATCTCATATTATCTTAATTCTCTCCCTTGCTCTGCCCTTTAGCTTTTCTTGTCCTTTTTTTTTTTTTTTTTTTTTTTTTCTTAATTGGGAAAAAGGTATTTACATTTAATAAGACTTCACTGGAGAATCAAACTTATCACATTCATGTCCCAAATGACCAAAATAGTTGGATGTTAGTATCCCATGAATCTTGAAAATGAATGTGGGTATTCAATGTGTTCACCATTGGGGTTAGAGCTAATAAGATGGGATCCAGTTTAGGAGAAGGAAAGGGAGCCAGAAAGAAAGCTTTTTTTTTTTCTTTACAGGATTGGGAAATAACATCTGGACATGGAATTCTTATTCAAATTCTCCTCAATTACTCCCTAATGATTTCAAATTTCCTTTTCTCAAATTCAAACTTTGGCCTCCTTCACAAGGTCAAACCTCTCTGAATTCCCTACACAATGGCCTTCTCCTTATTTAGCTCAAATCTTTCTCTTCTTCTGATTTCTTTTCCCACAACCTTCTCCCACTGAAGCTAGTCATAAATGCCAATATATATTTGCATAACTAATTTTGAAAGCATATTAATATATTAATTGGATGACTATAGTACCTTCATCCTGAAGGACCCTTTCCCCCAACTCTGTAAAAACCTTCATAAAATCTTAACTAGAATTTTTTGCACCAGGGGTAACTGCCACAAAGAGGACTCTGGACAAACTATTAGGAACACAGCCTCAGATGAGTAGTAAGTAGGTTGTGACCAACCTATGGGAGGGGACAGAGATTCTTGAACACCTTTGTGAAATTAATAATGAGGAGGAAAGAACAGTTGTGGGGAAGCTACAGCAAAGAATGGGAAAAGAGTTCAAGCTAGCTTAGCATTTTGTAGCTTCCAGTTTTAATTATTGCTATTGTTTCTATACAGCTGAAGCATTACCCTTAGAACCCTCCAAATTTGATGCTCTGAGAAAAAACCCCAACCACCTTACCCTAGTTATATAAGGTTCTGATTATCAAACTATTCTAAGAGAACAAATACAAGAACGGGCATCACTCTCTTTAGAAGTGATCCATTGAAGCAATAAACTGAAAAAAACATTTTTACAGTTAAAGGTTGTGATAAAGGCCTCATTTCTAAAATATATGGAGAATTGACTCTAATTTATAAGAAATCAAGTCATTCTCCAATAGATAAATGCCCAAAGGATATGAACAGGCAATTTTCAAATGAAGAAATTGAAACTATCTAGTCATATGAAAAGGTGCTCTAAATCACTATTGATCAGAGAAATATAAATTAAGGCAACTCTGAGATATCACTATATACCTCTCAAATTGGCTAAAATGTCAGGAAAAGATAATAACGAATGTTGGAAGGGATAGGAAAACTGATACTTTTTTTGGTGGAACTGTGAATGAATCCAACCATTCTAGAGAGCAGTTTGGAACTATGCTCAAAAAGTTATCAAACTGTACCTACCCTTCCTCCTCCCCTCCCTCCCTTCCTCCTCTCCCCCTTCCTTCCTTCCTTCCTTCCTTCCTTCCTTCCTTCCTTCCTTCCTTCCTTCCTTCCTTCCTTCCTTCCTTCCTTCTTTCCTTCCTTCCTTCCTTCCTTCCTTCCTTCCTTCCTTCCTTCCTTCCTTCCTTCCTTCCTTCCTTCCTTCCTTCCTTCCTTCCTTCTTTCCTTCCTTCCTTCCTTCCTTCCTTCCTTCCTTCCTTCCTTCCTTCCTTCCTTCCTTCCTTCCTTCCTTCCTTCCTTCCTTCCTTCCTTCCTTCCATCTTTGTATTCCTATGTACCTGGCATCTAATCAATCATTTAATATATGTTTATTAAAGACATAAACAAAAATTATCCCAGTCAGCAAGAAAAATGGGAGTTCTCAAAAAAAATTATGTGGAGTCACAGGGAATTCCAATAAACTTAGATTTTTAAAAAAATATGTACAAATGTTAGAAACAAGGGCAGGAAACTGATTCTGAATATTAGAGAATGGGATGACTCTGAAAAATAGTGTCAGAATGCTAAAACTGAATAAGTTTTGATAGCCAGGAGAGGTTAAGGATTAAAAAAAGGATTGGTTTGTTTTTCTACCTATATCAGGGAACAAAAGGATCAAAGAAATAGTACTACTGTTTAAGGAGGATGAGACAATAGTATCTGATAAGAGAAAGAAGATATAATTTCTCAGTTCTTATTTTGCTCCTATTTTCTCTGTCAAGGAAAATGACCTGAGAATCTGAAATAGCAGAGCAAAAATGATAAACAGAGGGGTGATAAACAAACTAAACAGGGAAATAATAGGAAAATTTTTTTGATGAATTCAAGTTACCCCGTCCAGATGAACTACATCTTTGAGAATTGGGGGAAAAACTGGCAAATCTGATTACTAAATCTCATCCTTCTTACTAAATCACTTCAATGATATTTGAAAGATCATGGAGATCTAGGACAATATTTCTGTTTTAGAGCAGAACAAATGCTATCCCAATATTCAAAAAAAAAAAAAAAAAAAAAAGGAGACAATATAGAACCTTCTAACCAATTAGCTTGATTTTGATTCCTGATATGATTTTAGAACATCATTTTAAAAAGGTCAGTGAACATCTCACAAAGGAAGCTGTTATTAGAAAGAGCCAAATGGCTTTCTCAAGAGCAGGTTATACCAGACTAATCTTATTTTCCTTTTTTGATAGGAATACTAAAGTAGTAGATCTGGGGAATGCCATAGATTAAAAATTTTGCCTACCATTTGATAAAATATCCCATCCAATTTTTGTGGGGGAAAAATATTGAGAAGTAAACTAGATAATTCAATTATCTGGTTGAATGACCAAACTCATAAAAAGTAGTCATCAATGGTTCAATGTGAACTTGTACAGTGTACAAGAGGTCTGTACTTTGCCCATGTCATTTATCATTTTTCTAAGTGACTTGGATTGAGGCATACATGGCATGCCCATAAACTTTGAAGTTTACTTAAAGCTGAGAATATTAGCTAACATACTGAAGAACACAACCAAAGTCCAAAGAGATCCTGATAATCTAGCGTACCAAAATGAAGCTAATAAACTGAAATTCATTAGGGATAAATGTAAACTCTTAAAGTTGCATTTATCAAATTAACTTGTGAAGTAAAGAGTGGTGGAGTATAATTATACAGTAGTGTGTCTATGGGGAAGAGGGGGAGATTAGTGGACTACAAATTCAACATGAGCTTGCTATATATTAGTATGTACTTTGATTTTGACCAACCTTTTAAAAGGCATGACAGCTAGGTGGCATAGTGAATAGAGAGCCAGCCTTAGACATTACTAGATATATGACCCTGAGCAAATCACTTAACCCTATTTGCCTCAGTTCCCTCCTCTGTAAAATGAGCTGAAGAAGGAATGGCAAACCATTCTATTATCTTTGCCAAGAAAATCCCAAAGAGTCAGACATGACTGAAAAATAACATTTCTTCAAGAATCAAGAGACATGCTGCTTTCTAAAACAATAGCAAACATTGATGAAACACTTTTAAGATTTGCAAA
The DNA here is from genome assembly GCF_048593235.1 of Sminthopsis crassicaudata. Classification (NCBI taxonomy): domain Eukaryota; kingdom Metazoa; phylum Chordata; class Mammalia; order Dasyuromorphia; family Dasyuridae; genus Sminthopsis; species Sminthopsis crassicaudata. The sequence continues at coordinate 209,892,859 of NC_133621.1, forward strand.
GCACTTTACATATTTATCTCATTTGCCTACAGCAATCCTGTGAAAGGTAAGTACCCCATTTTATTTATTTATTATCCCCATTTTACAGTTAAGGAAACTGTAGGTAAGTGAAATCAAGTGACATTCCCTCAGTCACAATCCTAGTAGATGATATCTGAGGCAGGAGTTAAATAGAAATATTCCTGAAATAAGCAGATTTTGTAGTATCACATCTAGAGAAATATTCAGATCCGCATACTATAGTTTTAAAAGGACATTAATAAGCTAGGGAGTATCCAAAGAGGGGTGAGTGAGATGGTGGAAGGAAGTGAGTACATGTTAAAAGAGGGTCAATCCAAATAAATGGGGATGTTTCTCTATGAGAAGAGAAAGGACAGCATAGCTGCTTTCAAGTATCATGAGGTGATAGATTCCATATCATTGGAGGTCTTTGGGTAAAGGTTGGAGGTTAAGCATTTATATCAGGGATTTCTTTTGGGTATATGTTGAAACAGGTGGCCACTGAGGTCCCTTCCATCTCAGTTCCATGGTTATGAGATGTTTACACACACATATATATAGCATAATAGAGTCAGTTATTACTACTGGTCCATCTATTCCCCAAGCCACATAGGATATAAGTCAAGACTCTCTGTAGGGGTGAAATGAATTGGTTGGAAAAGCAGAGGATTCTTTTCTTGGACTCCCAAGGGTTCTAAAGTAATTTTGAGAAAGAAGGAAATGTATCTGCAACTGATTTTACTTTCTAGTTCATTCTTATTTCAAGGAACTGGGTCAAACTTCTCAGCAAGGTTGGACAGGTTTAACCCATTCCTTTCCTGACTCTTTTACATTTCCATCTGTCCTAGAAAGAAATTAGTACTGCTCATTTTGTAGCAGTAAAGTTTAAAAAGAAAATTTTGATTTTATTATATTGAATAATTAATACCATGATGACCAAACCATCAAGACAAACCCCAGAAATGAACATAAGAGATCAGTTTAAATTTTGTTAGCTGCCAAAGGATGGTATGGTGTGAGGTTCAGTGGTTATTTCCAAATAATCTTGAAAATGGTTGGGACACCATACATATAGATGTATAGTAATGCTGTTCCTTGGGTCTTGAGCTGCAATCTGAAGACTTGAAAACTTTACTACATCAAACAGACCTAGATTTTAAAATGGGTATTCATAGACACTGGTATAGTTTAACAATAATTTTTAAAGCTTAATGTTATTGTTGTTCTAAAAAGAATCAGGAAAGAAAAAGATATAACCAAAAACCAAATAAAAGTAACTAGAATACAATGCAAATCTATTGCTGAAGCTCAAAGAAAAATTAAGAAATTATTTCAAGAAGGGTTAAAAATTAGGTGCCATAGAAATGAGTTTTTCCAGTCTGGGTATTAGTTAGGTACAAAAGAGTGAGGTCAGAAAGAATGAAACCAGTTGGTTCCATTAGTTAGTGGAGCCCCTAGGTTCTCTAGGGCTTAGGCCTAACGTTCCACTGTTGAGGAAATGCCTCCAAACTAATCTGTTCATACAGAGGGACCTAGTGATCCAAATATTATTAAGAGAGATTATGAAATAGTGGATCTGCTAGGATCAGGGAGACCTAGATTCAAATCCTGCCTCAGACAAGATCTACTAGATGTGTAACTCCTAAGGTGATCTCCATTAGCCTAAGTTTCCACGTCTATGAAATGGGGATAACAATAGTATCAACCTCACAGGACTGCTGTAAGCAATGACATAAAAATGTAAAGAACTTTGCAAATCTTGGAGTGCTATATCAATGTGCTCTATTGTTTCAGAAAACAGCAGGTCTCTTGATTCTTGAGGGTGTGGGAAGAATAAGCATTTATATGAGTCTACTCTTAAGAACTTTAGAATGATTGTATGACATAGGACCACCCAATATGGCCTGCCCTCATCAGAGAAAGTGCTGTGCTCTCTGAGCAAAGAGGAATTGAATTAGCCCAAAGGTTTCTCGAGATGCAGAAAATTAGAAAACTTACCCCAAATGTTCATATGGACTATTGTGTTGGATCTGTGGCAGAGCATTCCAACGGAGCTCATATTAGGCTGGTCAGTAAGTCAGACACACTGTAACTCAATTTTAATGTAATAATGTCATTTTAGTCCTCTTTGAGAATGAAGAACAACAACCAATCAACTAAGGGCAAAATGAGTCTGCTTTCTGGCTTTCCTCAATTCTTATCTTCTGCAAGAAGACTTTTCCAGTCCTTCTTAATACTCATGGTTTCCCTGAGTGTGAAGTACTTGCATTTTTGTTTTTCTTCCCAAGTTATTTTTACCTTTCTAAATCTGATTTTTCTTGTGCCACAAGAGAACTGTATAAATATGTACACATATATTATATTTAAGATATACCTTAACATGTTTCACATGTATGAGACTGCCTGCCATCTAGGAGAGGGGGTAGAGGGAAGTAAGGGAAAAGTTGGAACAGAAGTGAGTGCAAGGATCAGTGTTGAAAAATTACCCATGCATGTGTTCTGTCAATAAAAAGCTATAAAAAAAAAATCATGCTTTCCCTCTGAAACTAGTTCCTGTGTAACTTAACATTTTCTTGTTTTACATGGTTGTATGTCTGTTATCTCTCCCATTATGATAAGGTCTTCAATGTTAGGTGTGATTAGCAGAGAAATTGATAAAAATTAATCTCTTAGGCAAGCAGGAAAAAGGTATTGATAATGGAGATCAGTTTAGTTCCATGGTCCCACCCTATAGTAATCCAGTCAGAAATCTGGAGTTATGTCAAAACCTGAGGCTAAATTTTCTCTATAAAATCTATTTATGGACCAATCCAAGACTGCTGCTTTCTTTTGTGTCAGTCAACCATGGCACTGTGCCTTGTGGTGTCTTTCCCCTTCTCTTTCCTCTATACCACCTAGTATCTCCCCTAACTCCACTATGCTTCTCAACCCCACTTCTCCTCCTCACAGCTAACTAACTCTTTTAAGGTGCTAAGCCCCATTCAGGATTTATCCTGCCAGCTAAGAGAATGCCCAACCTCATGGAGTGTTTACCCTTTCTACTGGGTAATTGTGAATTCTACTGAGGAACTAACTTGTTTTTCATATGCTTTCCCACTCCATTTCATATTTACCATTCCTGGTATCCTTTCCTTTTGTCTGTAACCTATTCACCTGAAGAAATCTTCCTTTTGCCAAAAAGAATGGCCATTGTGAATTCTTCACATGATTGAACCCAACTTTTGGTGCCTGCCATCATTTGGTGACCAGCCCAATACCACAGATCACATCAATTAGACTGTGTACTCCTTGAAGGAATTGTTTTCACCTCTCTTTTGTATTTCCAGGTTAGCCCACTACATAGTAGACACTTAATATTTGTTGACTTGATTTGTTACTTTGTGTACAATTTGCTTGGGAGTCACTTAATATCAAAATTCCCTCAGATTTACCAATATTTAGTCTCTCCCTCTTAGAGATGGAAAACTCTTTGGAGATCACTGGCCTAACAGTTTACTTTTTTAGTTGAAATGAGTCACAGAGCTAGCATATAACAAGAACTTAAATCAAAGTCTCCTCAATTGAAACTCTGTGCCCCCTTTTCATCTCAATGTGCTTTGTCATTAGGAAAATCTACCAGTTGAATTGTAATTAGAGTAGAAGGATTCTTAGATTTCATTTGGATGGGGAAAAATACCTTTGTATTTATGGATCTCTAATTGAAAATTGATATTTCCTTTCATTATGAATGTAGGCAACAAATTATTGAGTCCATCAGACTGCCAAAGGAGTCCACATCATAAAACCAAGATTTGTAATCTCTCCTCTAAACCAAACACTGTGCCTGACTACAACACAATCTACAATCTATTTTCATTTGCTCATTTACCCCACATTTTTAAGTCTATGTGCGAGGCATTGTGTGAGATACAAAGGTAGTTTATGTTTTTACCATCATTCTTTTTCTTTACCATCTTTTATCATCATTCTTTTAAAAAATTTTATTAAATTTTTTTATTAAAGCTTTTTTCAAAACATACATGGATAATTTTTCCAACATTAACCCTTGCAAAATCTTGTGTTCCAATTTCTCCCCCTTTCCTCCACCCCTCCCCTAGATGGCAAGCAATCCAATATATGTTAAATATGGTAAAAATAAGTTAAATCCAATATATGCTTACATATTTATACAAAAAAGAAAATAAAATGCAAGCAAACAACAAAAAGAGTGAAAATACTACGTTGTGATCCACATTCAGTTCCTACAGTCCTCTCTCTGGATGTAGTCACTCTCTTCATTACTAGATCATTGGAACTAGTCTCAATTATCTCATTGTTGAAAAGAGCCATGTCCCTCAGAATTGATCATCATATAATCTTCTTGTTGCTGTTTTTACATCATTCTTAACCTTTTTTTTTTTTTTTAACTAAAAGCCAGAACCAAGATGGAACTGTAGCTAACTCAATGTATGATTTGTCTGTATAGTTTTCATTTGTTTAAGACTAGTTTGTTGTTGTGGAAATCATCATCTATGATTCCTACTCTCACAGGATTTATAGTAGTGGACACATGGCAAATACAGAAATGTAACAGAAACAAAAAGATGAATATGGAATCTACAATAACCGTTTATTATGCACTAGGCACAATGTCAGGTACTTTGTTGATTCTGGGATAACACATGTAGTGGGGTTTTAAAGTTGTCTACAGAGAGGCTCTAATACTTGTCTACATTCTGGAAAGAAGAAAGGCTCCCTCTCTCTTCATCATAAAAGTGAGCAACATGCTTTGGGGAGAGGACAAAGAGACAGAAAGGCACAAGCACAGAAACAGACACAAAGAAAGAGAATAAAGATACAGAGATAGGAAGAGAAAGAAGGGGCAGACTTGGGAAGAATTCCTGGGGATCAGTGCGGCCACTGTTGTTATTATTGAATGCTATTGCTGCCAAGATCAATGGCTGTACTATATAGAAGCCACAAGAAACTCATGCCCATAAATTGTAGCCATCATTGTTTGCTGAGAATGATGATGGTAACACTTGCCTTCTCTATCTCAGGGATGGCAAGCATCTGTTCCAAGGCTTATGTATGATTTTTTAAAAGTTTATATTTTTACACTATTTTTAATCTTTTTTTTAACTAAAAAGCTAAAGGACTAAGGTCCTAAAAAGCTAGGACCAAGATGAAACTGTGGCTAACCCAATGCATGATCTTTCTGTATATATTTCAGTTGCTCAAGACTAGTTGCTGATATGAGTATCATCAGCTACACAGTTCTCTTTTTAAATTGCCAGGGGATTTACACAGATAGGAGCTTGGGGGAAAAAAAAACCAGAAGATTTTACTGATATGTGATATCAAATTCCCTCAAATAAAAGATTAACTCATGTAAATTTGTACCATCATTTCTTAAGTCTTCCCTCAAGCCATAGAGAAGATGTCCTCCTATGAAAAAGGACACTCATTTAGATTCTTGTGTCAAGGAGTTTATCTCAGGAGCTGGTTAGATCTCTCAGATTGCACAGGAGTGTAGGCAGCCTTAAAACTAGATACCTCACTGCCAAAAACACTACTAAAGTAGGAACTTTTTCAGAATAGAAGTGTTGCTTTCTTGGGGAAGACTCAGTAGATATCTATGCCAAATATTCAAATACATTACAGGGTTTGTAGTCATCTGACAGGGACATGATGAATTTTTTGATGGAATGTAGCAAAGGTCTTCCTTTTGAATACTATGTGTTCTATGGAGAAAAACAACAAACCTTAGACTCACACATTAGCAATGTTTAACAAAATATGAGTAGTTCTATGATCTTGTCCTAATAACAGAAATAGTATTTACTGAATTTAACAAGACTATTTAATACAAGGGATATTTGTCAACTAAATGTGTAACATGGGAAGGCAAATACTTATTGAGACTAGTAGGAAAAGAAGTGGTTTGCCCTCAAAGTAAATATAGACCTGTGACTGACTTGATTGAAGTTATTCTCCATTATAGCAATGGAATTGTAAAAGTAATCAAGTTGTAATTCCTCAGATAAGTATAGACTATAAGTCCAGTTTCATAATAGGTAGTGAATGTCAGAGAAAAAAATCCAAACTTCATCTTTGAACTCCAGATCCATTATTTTCTCCACTCCACCATAAATGAGTTCAACATTCTAGAGGAGTTTACAATCTAGTTGAGGAGAGAACGCTTATGCACAAATAATTACAGAACAAAACAAAGCACCTCCATAACTCATTTTTTCCTATGAATATTTATTAGTCTAGTAGAATATTCTACTGTCAGAGTTTGAGTTGGTATATGCCAGAGACTGTGCTGGTACTGATTACAGGTGGTATGGTTCAGACGACAAGCACCATGAAAGTTTGGAGAAATAAATATGTTTATAATACAAACAGGTTATTGTTTAGAATTCGTTCTTGCCCCAATTCTTCCAACTTTAAAATCAAAGCCAGTGACAGGTATTGATATTTCCTTGTACAGAGTATCATATACTCAAGGACAACTCCCTCTCTGGAGGAAAAAAAATGTACACTTTATTCAAACTTTTAAGTTTAATATGCATCATTAACATTTCCTTCATCAATTTATTACCTAGATAATCAACAAGACAATAAATCAAGCCCTGATTTGTAGCTTTTGATGATTTCTGAGGTGCAAATGCTTCCACTGGAGCTAGCTTGAATAGCTTGAGGAAGTCAATTGTTAAGTTTGCTGGCATAATGGAAAGATAAGATACTTTATCTACCCCTGTGGAACTTAAAATTCAATACAAGAGGCAAGCCTAACTTAATTGGAAGAAGACCAAACAATATATATATGCAAAGAAATTGCACACAGGCCAGTCATTTGTACATTCAAATCAACCAACAATGATTTATTAAATACTTACTATGCAAAAGACCTGATACTGCTCACTGAAAGTTTGGTGTTTGGGACAATATCCTAACCTTCAAACCCGCAAGCACATTAGGCTAATTTTTCCTTTAAAGATATTGAAATCATCCTCAAGACTTTATTGGATCAAAGGATTAATGTAACTTCCTGGTTTCTTGAGTACCAAAGGGCTTTTAGGAGCTCCAGAGGCTTAGCTGGATGACCACAATAGACAACTGAGAAGCAGGGAGCTTTACTCTGCTAAATCAACTTTAGATTTCCTTCCTGCATATCCTTGTTGAACATTCTTCTGCTATGGCTAAATAAATCTCCTTTTGTTAATTCTTGAACAGCCTATGAGCATCTTATTTAGTTCTAATATATACCAGGAGATTGGTCTAAATCAGGCCCAACCCAGATTCTCATACTTAAATTGGTAAATATACATAGTAATCTGAGGAGGAAAGAGAATGCACTAAGTAGAATCAGGAAAGCTTTCTCTTTGGCATGTAAATTGATCACTGAAAAAAACTAAGTTTTCTAAAGGGTTGAAATGAAGACAAATGACATTCTAGGTACAGAGAAAGAACCCTTCTCTTCCTTCTTTTCCTCCTCTTCTTTTTCTCCTTTCTTTTCTTCTTCTCTTACATTTCATGAAGATAGATTTCTTTAACTCTGAAAGTTGGTTTAATTTTAAATTTATGGTAGAAATGGAAGGGAAGACTTAGAGTTGAGGCTTGGTTACTCATGTGCTGGCTATGAGAAAGCTAGAAGTCAAACATAATTCCATAGTGAATAGGACCAGGTGAAGGTTTCTCAAAAAGTCTATGAGATGGAGGCCTAAGTCATGTGATCCCTATTCCCAGATCTGCAGGGCAGGAAGGTGGGCTTTGGGCCCAGGTTGCAGGAAATCACATGATCTCTAAGCCTAGGCATCTGTAAGGCAAGAAAAGTCAGACCCTAGGTCCAAGCTTCAGGAAGTGACAGGAACTGATGTAACACCCCAGGAAGCAGATAACATTACTGACCATTGCTCAATAATGGTTACTTCCTTTTTAGTCCATCCAATGAAAAGACTTGGGTCTTTTGCTGTTTAATCAGATTTATTATTTCCTGCTGGCCAAGCCAGGCAGATGCTGGGAGCTGGGAGCTAGGAGCTGAGAGGTTCTGTGTCTGCCCAGCTATACTTGGGCCTCTCCTTGCAGGGACAGAATAAATGCTTTATCTTTGTATCTGAAGATGTCTCTGATTAGTTAATTTGGGTAAGGGAGTCTAGCACTGGTCCCACACACAATAGTCAATGTTGGAAGGGAGAGTACTCTTCTCATTAGCATTTTCATCCATTCTTCTTAGCTTAATATATTAATTTCCCTGAAACCATCTCAAAGATCTAAGGACCCCTAATCACATGCCAGAAGGGAAAAATTCAAGGAGTCTGTCTGGAATATTTTAAAAAACCCTCTAGAACATAAACTGCTTCACAGGATACTTGAGCAGAAAACTCTTTTTCACTTCGTCGTAGTGATTGTGTCCTTTGGGTGGGGTTCGAAGAGAAAGCCTGAAGTAACTGATAAGATAATACTCCCGGACACAATCAGGGAAGGGCACTGGGGAGAGAGATTCAATTCTCCAATATAGTTCTACCCCTGTGGAGGTCTTGGAAAATTCCACCTCATGGTATCCAATCAGAAAGCCACATGATGATGTCACCTTCCCCACTCATGTTAAATTTCCCCTATAAATTTGCCCATGGTATATACTATCTTTGCTGAATCCCTGTTGAGGTTAGCCTGCCATGACAGATTGCCTCATGCTGTCTTTCCTCTCATTCCCTTTCCCATGCCTCATGGTGTCTTTCTCATTATAGTTAACTGTTCTAGGGTGATTCCTCTGTGGAACTAGTCTATTAATGGCATATTCCTACATCATAGTCACTATTGCCTCTTCAGGGTCCCCACTTCATATCTAATTTTCAAACTGTATGTATAGATCCTTATATAAATAAAATGGGAAACTTGTATTTTCTATTAATTGTTGAAACCCTTTTCCTTGCTGTGTACTCTCTTGAATTTATTTCATATTTACCACTTGTGGTGCCTATTTTACTTCATTTCCACTACAACCTCTTCTCATGAATAAAAGTCCCTTTTGGCAAAGAGAATGCCCCGTGTAAATTTGTCACATGTGCCTCGTGCCTTATATTTCAAACTAGGAATTGCTGTCCTATCTTTTAGTGCCAACCTCATCATTTGGTACTCAGCAGCAGCAGATACAAATAAAGACAAAGTAACACATTTAGGAAAAACTGTTTGACATAGTAATTTTTCCCTTTAAGGATGAAAAGGTTTCTAGTTTTTCCTGACTGTTATTTTATATAAGGTAACTGAATAGTTTCTAAAATACCAACTAACTGAAACAATAGAAAAGTATGAAGTATCTTTATAGTTCTTCAAAATCTTTTAAGTCAGGACTGGACCCCCTGCTCCTGTACTTTTGGTAAATGGTTTTCCCCCCTTTTAGCTAGTACTGTGAAGAACTTGTATTCCTACAATTCTCCCCACTAAAGAGTCTGTGTTATAATGGAAAGAATTCTGGGTTTGGAAGCAGAGGAACTGCATTCAGATTTTGGCTCTGGTACTTCTGCTTGTATAACATTAGGTAAGAAACTTCATATATCTGAATGTTTCCTTAAATCATTTATTAAGTTTCTACTCCATACTAGACAGTGTGCTAGACATCGGGGTACAAAAACAAAAGGATCTTATATCAGACTGAGCTATACAAAGTGTATACATATAAGTATTGCATATGCATATATACATGTTGGGAGTGTACCTACAGGAAGCATGAGAAGTGAAAAGGAAAATGTGTGTGAACTTCTGGGTGAATTCATTCTATTATTGAGCTTTCTTTTCAAGCCAGTGCCAGGTGATATTTAAGTAGAGCAGAGGTATCAAGCACTCCAGAGCCTCAACCAAATTAAAATGTAATTAGAAAGTGTTTAACAAAAGAAATATAAGTAAAATAGAACATAAATGTAAATGTCTGGTTTTCTATGTCAATATGCCCTGGGCAGGTACCCTTAAGTACACTTTAGTGGCCTCCATTTCTATTTCAGCTTAAACCATTAATGTAGAACTTTCCAAAGATTCTCTCAGACTTGAATTTCTGGGGTTGAGAGATCTGTAAAAACAATCCTCCTCAACATGAATACCTCAAACATAAAAAATAAATTCACTCATTTTGGTGGCTGATAAAGCTGAAATAAGAGAATATAATTATTCATAACTGCTTTTGTTATCAGATTTAAAGTGCTTTGCATCCAACAGGGAAAATAATTTAGCTATGAGTTGGAGGCAAAATAGCTAAATAGTTCCCTCACTATACAACAGAGAACTGTCTGAAAATAAGAATGCTAACAATGATAAATATTGATCTGCACCAAATGTTCGATTTTAATTTTTTTAATTTTAATTTTTTTATTATAGCTTTTAATTTACAAGTTATATGCATGGGCAATTTTTCAGCATTGACAATTGCAAGACCTTTTGTTCCAACTTTTCCCCTCCTTCCCCCCACCCCCTCCCCTAGATACCAGGTTGACCAATACATGTTAAATATGTTAAAGTATAAATTAAATACAATATATGTACACATGTCCAAACAGTTATTTTGCTATACAAAAAGAATCAAGACTTTGAAACAGTGTACAATTAGCCTGTGAAGGAAATCCAAAATGCAGGCGGACAAAAATAGAGGGATTAGTAATTCCATGTAGTGGTTCATAGTCATCTCCCAGAGTTCTTTCGCTGGGTGTAGCTGGTTCAGTTCATTACTGCTCTGTTGGAACTGATTGGTTCATCTCATTGTTGGAGAGGGCCACGCCCATCAGAATTGGTCATCATACAGTATTGTTGTTGCCGTGTACAATGATCTCCTGGTCTTGCTCATTTCACTCAGCATCAGTTCATGTAAGTCTCTCCAAGCCTCTCTGTATTCCTCCTGCTGGTCATTTCTTACAGAACAATAATGTTCCATAACCTTCATATACCATAATTTACCCAACCATTCTCCAACTGATGGACATCCATTCATCTTCCAGCTTCTAGCCACTACGAAAAGAGCTGCTACAAACATTTTGGCACATACAGGTCCCTTTCTGCTCTTTAGTATTTCTATGGGATATAAGCCCAGTAGTAGCACTGCTGGATCGAAGGGTATGCACAGTTTGATAACTTTTTGGGCCTAATTCCAAATTGCTCTCCAGAATGGCCGGATTCTTTCACAGCTCCACCAACAATGCATCAGTGTCCCAGTTTTCCCACATGCCCTCCAACATTCATCATCTTTCCCTGTCATTCTAACCAATCTGACAGGTATAGCTTAGAGTTGTTTTAGTTTGCATTTCTCTGATCAATAGTGATTTAGAACACTTTTTCACGTCAGTGTAACGTTTTCAAGCAGAGATTGTGTTGAAAATACAGACTTCTCTGAATCCAAATCCCCTACTTTTTAAAAATCAAAACCCAAGAGAGAGACAGAAGTGGAACTCCGCAGTTCAGTTCCTGGCGCTTCCCACTGCAAGATATTTACTGTTTCTCCTATATGTGCCAGACACTGTGCTAAGTGCTGAAGGAGTAAGGAGTCTTTAGGCAAATCATTTTTCTTCTTTCAGCCCCAGTTTCAATCACAATCATGATAGAATAGCATTTATAGAGCACCTACTATGTGCTAGTAAGCCGCAAGGCTAACGTAACACATGAGCATTTTTATAAAGTACCTACTATGTGCTAGGAACGGTGCCGAGTTTTACAAATATTCCCATTTGATACGGCCAACTTTAGGAAGGGTTTCCTACATGAGGTCACCAGATGAATTAATGCGAGAGTCCCGTTGTGGAGCCTCTGAAGTCACGCCCCGCTGCGGCCGCAGGAGCCCGGCCAGGCCTGGGCTCAGGACACCCGTTTCCTCGAAGTACCGGTAGGGCCCAACTCTCACACGGGACCGCCCACGGGGGGCGGAGTCGGTTAGTAACGTCCCCGTCGCGGGACCGAGCGTGCTCGCCAGCCCTCATTCTAGCCGTCGCGCACGCTGATGTTCGCGCACGCGCACGCGCTCGCTCAGAACCCGGAAGCCGGCGCGAGCGGCGGGGTGCACGGCGCTGGAAACCTGTAGCCACGTGGGGTCTGGCGGAGTACCTAAGGGCGGCCGCTCTGGGGGCGGGGTTGGGGGCGGGGCAGGGGCGGAGCCCCGGCGGGCTGAGGGGCGCCTGTTCGCATGGGGGAGTCCATCCCGCTGGCCGCCCCGGTGCCGGTGGAGCAGGCGGTGCTGGAGACCTTCTTCTCGCACTTGGGCATCTTCTCTTACGACAAGGCCAAGGACAATGTGGAGAAGGAGCGGGAAGCCAACAAGAGCGCGGGGGGCAGCTGGCTGGCTCTGCTGGCTGCCCTGGCCCACCTGGCCGCTGCCGAGAAGGCCTATCACAGCCTTACCTACTTGGGGCAGAAACTAGGTACCGCTCCCTCCCGCCCTCCCCCGTGACCTTGACCCTGGCAGTGACCTCGGGAGGGCTCCCGGGGGGTCGGGCGCCCTCCCGCGGGCTTCCTTAGGAGGCCCTCCCTGGGGGAGGGGATTTGTCTCCCCTCGTGATCCCTGTTCGAACGACTCTAAACGTCAGCAACTGTCTTCTCTTGCTTTCCGAATACCCACCCGCTTCTTCCCTCCCCCATCTCCTCTGCTCCCGTGACTTCCCTGCTGACAGTGACCATCGCGAGGTCAGAGGTCAGAGCTGGTTTTCCCATCTGTGTAACATTGGGAAGTGATAATTTCCTCAAATTGGGAGCTGTGCCTGTTGTGACCAGTCTTAGTCCCTAGTCATAAACCCTTCCAAATCAAGCCTGCCATCCCGGAACGGGACCGATAGAATTTTACATCTGTTACTTAAAAAAAAAAAAGTGTGTGTGTGCATACAGGACACATACATGATATATATGCAATAATATAGATATTTTTTTTTTTTTCAGAAAGAGAAAATACTCAGAAACTGAAAAAAAAAAAACAAAAAACAACTTCATGCCTTTTTTTGCTCTCATGGCACGTGGGGGGGGGGGGCAGGCCTTACGTCTCCTTCCACACCTGCATCCTTGGCCTAAGTGGGTTCTTTTGCTTTCCTTTCCGTCTTCTTACGTCATTCTTCATCAAAGATGAATACTAATTGTTACTGCCTTATACATGTTCATTTCCATCCTTAATCATTTTGGGACTTGAATCACTGACGCTATTTTTCAGTCTAATAAATATAGTCTGGTGACAATGAAGGAAATAATAGACATCCTGAATGAATAATTATGGGGTACTTAGTGGTCCGGTTTTTTTTTTTTTTTTCTTTTACTATCTCTTGTCCCATTTTATTTAGAGAGCTTTTAGCCTGAATCCATAGGGCTTGTTTTCTGAAATTTTGACATGCGTCCTGTAGCAGTGATTCTAATAGAAGATAATTCAGATATGGAATCACTGGCGCCTCTGAGCAGATCATTTATGCTTTGTTTTTCACTTTCTTCCCCCTTCTAATTTCAAGCATATTACATAGTTGGCAGCTGTTTTGTGGGAGCTCAAAGGATAAAGGCATCTCATGTTTGCAGTTTTCTGTAAGGCAAGTTAAAGGTATAGTTATTGTGGAGGAAACTGCGAAAATCAGAATCCAAACGTGTAAATTGGGTTTGATCCACATCATCACATCATATTTTGGCAAAAATATCACTAATCATGATGAAGTTGTGGTTGTCCTCAAAGCTAAAACTCTCTACTTGTGCCTTCTTTTCCTGCCCTCTTACTCGATTTCTTTTCTAATACTTGCCCCTTCAGTGTCCCCATTTTATATCTAATTTTCAAACTGTACTTATTTAGTACTATTCTAGTCAGTCTATGCCTCCACTTTTCTCTCCTCCCACTTCTCAAACCCTTCCAAATTTGGCTTCTGCCCCAATTATTTGATTGAATCGGTTCTATCCAAGATCACTAAAAAATATTTTCTTTGCTAAATACAATGGACTTTTCTCAATGCTCATCCCTTGTGATGTGTCTGAAGCTCTTGACACAAGTTATTTTTTATTTTTTAAACTTTAAGCTTTGAGCACCTTTAATTTTTTTTAAATAGTTTTTATTTACAGATATTTGCATGAGTAATTTTACAGCATTGACCCTTGCAAAACCTTCTGTTCCAACTTTTCCCCTCCTTCCCTCCCCCCACGGCAGGTTGACCAATACATGTTGCATATGTTAAAGTATAAGTTAAATACAATATATGTATACATGTCCAGACAGTTGCTTTGCTACACAAGAAGAATCGGACTTTGAAATAGTGTACAATTAATTAGCCTGTGAAGGAATTCAGAAATGCAGGCGGAGAAAAATAGAAGGATTGGGAATTCTATGTAGTGGTTCATAGTCATTTCCCAGAGTTCTTTCACTGGGTGCAGCTGGTTCAGTTCATTACTGCTCCTTTGGAACTGATTTGGTTCATCTCATTGTTGAAGATGGCCTTGTCCATCAGAAGTGATCATCATATAGTAAGTATTGTTGCTGTGTATAATGATCTCTTGGTCCTGCTCATTTCACTTAGCATCAGTGCATGTCAGTCTTGACACAATTTATTGATATGAACTCATCCTGCTAGCTTTGTTGTTTGTACTGACAGTTCCATCCTATTTTAGTCACCCAGGTTCAAAGTCTCAGAGCTACTCTTGCCTTCTTCAATCCCTTTAAATTTCCTGTCTAGTCAGATGCCAAATCTTGTCCATTTTACATCCTCAGCATTTAGGCCTTCATCTCTCACCTGGAATGTGTTACAATAGACTCCATATTGGTGGTTTTCTGCCTCCCCTTCTTTTCCCTCTCCAACCAATTTTCCACATGACTGCTAAATTGTTATTACTCAAGCCCATGTCTTCCTATCTCAAGAAGTTTCATCTGCTATTTGCTATTCTTCACAATCTGGCTGCAACCTGTGTTTTAGACTGATTTCACATTATTCCCACTCTTGAGGTTCAGGATAGCACTCATATATAACCTTCCATTTCCCACCGCTATACTTTGTATTGGCCTGCTAAAAATGTTCTTACATAGATTTTTCTAAAACCCAAGGTTTGTTAATGAAAGACTCTAGGGTAAATAGGACCTGGGACCCGAATTTATGTTTATATATAGGTCATTGTCAGAGTTTGCCTTCACTCTTTGCTGTCTGTTAGAAACTGGAACTGATAGTTGAAGCTACGGCTGATCTGGGTTCAAATACTCTAGTATACACTGCCTTTGTATCTATGAGCATGTTCTTGAACATCTCCGATCCCTAGGATCCCCTCTAAGACTGTAAGTTACTAGTGAAAAGTCCAGCTGCATTGGAGGAGGGAATTTCCATACCGGGAATTTCCATACTGAGAATTTCTGTGAAATTGAAGGTTTGGAGAAAAATTAGGGAAAACTTTTTGAGTGATAATGGAAAAGGAGTATAAAATAAGACTTATTGAAATAGAAGTGGATAAGAATTGAAAAAAAAATTATGGAAGCTTTCTTTCATTGATTACCTTAGAACTAGCAGCCTAAAAAAGTCATTTCAACAATGAACTTCATTTTTTCCCCTCAGTTTTTGAATAAACTGCCCTTTATATATATAGGTATTTTACTAGTAAGATAGACAGACCTTGAGGTAATCAGAGACTTTTAATTACCACTGCCCTTTCCTGAAGTTCCAATAATCTTGAGAATTGTGCTTCTCCGTCCTTTTTGGGAAGTTCTGCTGGTTTTGGTCTTTCAGTAAGATGTAGGATCGCTAAGAAGATATTCATGAAACAAGCTTCTAAATTCATTAACTATACAAAGACTACTAGTTGCTAAGGAGCTGCTGAAATGTCTTCCTCTTTATCCCTCTTCACATTTGCTGTTAGGCTTTGCAGGTTCTCCTTAGAACCCCTTAGCTACAGCTGTGGTTGAATTCCTGCTTGGCTTTTGCTGTCAATAATTTAAGTTGAGATTTTTAAGTCCCTTGTCAAGTATTAGGAAGCTTTTCTTCTCCTGGGATTGATTGTATAGATTGGGTTCTTAGGAAGTAGTTTCCTAATAAAAAATAATGGTTTCCTTATATACTCTATATGCAAGTTCTGCTTAATGTTAAAATGTATGGCAAATTTAGCAGTCTAAAATGGGGTGGTGATGGTGGTGATAGGGAAGGTTAGTTTTAGAAGACATGTTCAAACTTGTGTATTTTATTAAATTTGGAACTGTCAGAAGGGATTTGTGGCTTCTAGATCAGACATATAGCCCTTGATTCAGATCTGAAATCAGTGGTAAGGTAGAAAGACTAATTTTTTTTTTTTTTTTTTTTTTTGCCTTAGGAACATGGTAATGAGTATTCAATTAATCAGTTATTTAGTAAATTATAAATCAGAATATTCAAATTCTGATAATAGGATTCCTTGAACTTTGCAGGAGAAACTGCAGAATAGGATTTTGAGATTAGGGGGGTTATATTTTACATAGTGGCCATTTCCCCCAGTTGCCCTTTCTGATCAGTAATATGCTTCTATCATTTACCCTAACAGGTGGGCAGTCCTTTTTCAGCAGGAAGGATTCCATCCGGACCATTTACACTTCTCTGCACAATGAGTTGAAGAAGGTGGTAGTGACTGGCCGAGGTGCTTCAGGGGGGACTGCACCTCATTTGGAAGAGCTCCTGTCCCATTTGTCCGAGCAGCTCTGTTTCTTTGTTCAGGCACGAGTGGAAATTGCTGACTTCTATGAGAAGATGTACACCCTCAGCACTCAGAAGTTCATAAATTCTGAAGAGCTAGTCAGTCTTTTGGAGTCCATCCTAAAGAAATACAGCTCCAGGTGAGTGTTTGTAACATTGTGATATAACTTAGGTGTCTGTGAGGTTCAGTGGGGCTGCTGAGAACCCTCTCCACCTCCCCATCTCTCTATGTTTACAGTGAGATGTAAAAAGTGTGTGTGTGTGTGTGTGTGTGTGTGTGTATGTGTGTGTAGGTGGGTGGGTGGGTGTGCATCTGTGCATATATATGTATATGTAGAGAAAATAATTGCTAACATTTGTGTTCACTTTCAGCGTACAGGTGCTCTCTTTCCATATTATCTCATCTAACCTTGGGACATAGGTACTTTGTGTTACATCTTGCAGTTTAAAAAAAAATTACTTATTAAATTTGACATTGTATATCTAACATTGTATCCCCTTCTGAAATTCATACTGTTCTCTGCACTTTTAAAAGTGTTTTTTGACACTTTTTCTTTTTTTTTGGCTGGGGTGGGTGGTGGAGTGGAGGGAGGGGGTATCACTAACCTTCATTTATAATTACCTCTCCCCACAAATCCACACAAATCTCCCCACAAATCCCCACAAATCCACTTCATTATATAAAAGGCAGGCCATATAAGGTTCAATAATATTCCATTACATTCATAATATTCAATAATTTATTCAACCATTCCCCAATTGATAGGTATCGCCTTTGTCCAGTTCTTTGCTATAACAGAAAGTGAGACCATAAATATTTTTGTACAGGTGATTCCTTTCTCTCCACCTCTATTTCTTTGGGGTGCATGCCTAAGAATGATGTCACTAGGTGAACGGGCCTAAATCAGAGAATTTAGGGTATGGTTCAAATCTGTTTCCCTTGTGGAAGGATCATTCATTTCAGAACTCCACTGATAATGCATTAGTGTACCTGTCTTCCTATAATATTTCTAGCAATTGTCATTTTCCTTTTTTGTCATTTTTGTTCATCTGAGGTATGTGAGGTGGAGTCTTGGGAGTAGTTTTAATTTTTTTTTTTAAACTAATGATTAAGGTAATTTCTTCTACAGAGTTATTTGCAACTTGGAGTTTAAATGATAATGTATCAAAAGTGAGAATTAAAATTCGTTTTCTTATCCAATCTGGTTCTCTATTCACTAAATCACACGGCTTGTCCATGTGCTATCATGCATTTAGTTTTCTCATTGGGTCCTCAGATACATCATTACTCTGATTTCATCAGGATTATTCTAGTGCATGTGTTACTTTTCACAAATTGAATAGAGTAAATAATTTTATATATTATAATTTTATTAAAAAATACAATAAATAATTTAACATCCTAATAATTGAAATTAAAATTTCTGTTGATTAGGGTTTTGGTGGGTACCCATAAAGCCTAACCACTACCAATTAATCAACAAGTATCTATTAATAATAATATCAATGATAATGATAGCATTTTTGCCTAGCACTCTTTTTTGTGAGAGTGTCTGAGGTTGCATTGGAACTCAGATCCTTCTGACACAAGGGCTGGTGTTATATCTACTGCACCATCCAGCTGCCCCCTTTTTGCCAAGCAGTTCATTTCTATTAATCTCATTTGATCTTTACAAAAAATCTAGAAGATGTTGCTATCCCCATTTTATAGATGCAGAAATTGAGCTTTTTTAATTCATAAGTTTTATTGATGATGATCATTATTATTTCTGGTTATCCCCCTGCCTCTTGAACAACAAAAACAATGAAGGGGAACCAACCAACAGCTATCCCTGACAGTACCATGTAGGCATCCTTGCATACTTTTCTGCTAGGAGGGACATGCATTTTACTGTCTGTTCTCCAGGACCAGGATGTGTCATCCCAATTCTTCCAACCCAGACATTCTTGTTTGGTTGTTTGTGTTGTTTTTTTCTTATTGTGTAGACTCCTCTCCTGGTATCTTTGGATTTTTATCCTGCCATTTGGAGCAATATATCATTCTATTCACATACAATCATTTGTACAGCTATTTCCCACTTGATTCTAGCTCTTGTCAGCTATCAGTATTCCACCTCTTCCTGGAAATATTCTGGTTATAAAAGCTCATAAAGGCCCAGCTTTAAGTCCTGCTTCTGATATCTCCTTGCTCTGTGATCCTGGGCAAGTCACGTAACCACCTGGTAAAAACTGCAGAGACATTCCTTCCTTGGTATCTAAAGCCTATCTATCCTTTTTATCCCTGCAATGTTCAATTTTTAAAAAAAGGAATAGTATCCTGTCTTTATCCATATCTAAATAAATTCCTTCTATCAGAGACTTTAGGGTTAATTTAAACAAAATTGATTCCCTATTTTGTCAGTTCTGAAAGTTCAGAGCTCTGTGCATTATATTGTTTCTTTAGGATGAAGGGTTCAAATGATATTGCCCTTCTTTTTGCTGGTCTCTTTGCTTCTGTGGCAAGGCTGTTTTCTTGATTTGGTTTGTGTATCAGAAAACTTTTCTCCCCCTTTTTTTTGAGGTCTCAGCATTATGAGGTTATAATTTACCCTTTGGTCTCATATTGTTTCAGAAGAACTAATGCACTCAGTTTTCAACATAATGGGTCAGTTCCTGCTGGATGAATATACTACACTCAGAGCATAAATGGCATCATAAAAAATTCTACAGCTAGTGTACTCTTTCAACTAAAAAGATGTTTTTGTATTCAGCAATGGAACAAATTTGATGAATACATAAAGCCTAAAGCCCTGGCATTTTAAAGGCCTGTCTACTGCCTGCTTTCTGGGATAAATTGGAAGCAGATCTAAAAAATAGAAATTATTTTTGTTTTCCTTGAGAATGCTAATTGGGTTCAGAGTGGAATCGTTTTGAAGGTATTTTTATTCTTTCTTCCTTTTTCTTTCTTTTTTTAAAATTCTGGGAGATAAAACGAATTGGACCACTAGATGTTCTTGAGAATAGTCAGCATTATGTGTGGAATTGCCTTCCAAATGAAAGGATAAGAGTTTAAGCATGTTAAAAGTCTGAAGAAGGTACAGTGAAATGCATAGGAAGGAGAGTTACTCTAATTTAGCCCTTGCTGGGTAAGCAAATTTTTTCATAAGATATATTCTAATAGGACAGGGAAAGATGAGAGGTGCTATTTCTCTCTTTCTTTTCCTTTTTTTTTTTTTAAAGTAATAATAGAGGATTTTTCCAATTCAGTGGTAGTTAAATTTTAATATATTAATCTAATTCTACAATATACAATGAACACAGAACAATACTTGATAATTTTTATGATCTGTGCCTGGAAAAAGACTTGGAAGATATGTAAATACTCAAATGGATCTGGGATCTTAGATTCAGAAGGTCCCTCCATTGATTGAGATTGTCCCTCATCCAAGCCTGGCCTACTATGTGACTCTTAGCTCCCAGTTCTCCCATTGTGCTGGATGCCTGCCTTGCTTGCTTTGGACATCTCAAAGGCACCAATAAAGAATTCTGGCTGCTTCCCCTGCCCTCTCTTCCTCTTGCCATATGACTAGTCCATGCCTCTTCTTATCATACATTTCCACAAGAACATTCTTTATTCCTGCTTTTCATATTTTGCATTCTACTTATACTTGCTGTGTGCCTCTTCATGAAAATTAATATTTAATCTCATGAAAGCAGAATAAGAATATGGATAAG
Organism: Sminthopsis crassicaudata; assembly: GCF_048593235.1. NCBI lineage: Eukaryota > Metazoa > Chordata > Mammalia > Dasyuromorphia > Dasyuridae > Sminthopsis > Sminthopsis crassicaudata. The sequence continues at coordinate 209,913,186 of NC_133621.1, forward strand.
GCATTTATTATAACAGAAATAATCTACTTTTAGCACATACTTTGGATAGCTGCTGTTTTCCATGGCATGGGAGATTTTATTCAATGGTTTAAAATTTTTTTAACCTAAGTGTATAGCTGGAATATAAATAGTATCAATTGAAATAACAGTGCTTCATGTGGTTACCATTTGCATTTCAGAGAACAAAGCTTCTCTGTTGGAGCTCTTTCAATTGCCAGAATTTTCACTGAAGGCAAAAGTATTAATGAAACAATTTGTAAGTTCCTCATATGTGGTTCAGCAAGGTTAATGTTTATTAAAAAAAATTTCATAAGGTCATCAGTATTACTGTAGCTTAATGATTTTAGGCACATTATATTTGGCAGCATCTGATAATGCATACGGAGAACACATTCAGTCTTATCACTCATGATCATTGTTTTAAATCTTAAGATTTTAGAGTCAAAATTTAAAGTAGCGAGGTAATGCCATGGATGGTGCTGTGAACCTGCACTCAGGGAGACCTGACAATTAGAGCTTTGTGGTCTTGAGTCTTAACCTTGACTCTTTTTGAGTCACTTAACCTCTGTGTGCCTCAGTGATATAAAGATATTACTCAACACCTACCTCTCAGGGTTGTTGTGAGGATCAAATAATATTTTCAAAGCACCTGGCAAAACTTGGAGTAGATGTCTTGTTAATACCTATTAATAGGACATTTACTCCAAGGCTCTTAACATAGGAGTTCATGGATAACTTTAAAGAAGTTCTTGAACTTGGATAGGAAAAAGGAGATATAGCATCTTTTATTTTTCACCAACTTTTGAAATTTAGCATTTCCTTCAATTATTGAAACACATAATTTTGAGAAAAGCTCCATAGGCTTTAATCACCTGCCAAAAGGATCTATGACACAAAAACAGCCAAGAACCCTTGATTTAGTCCTTCGCATTCATTACAGATAATTGAGGGTCAGGCTTAGTTAAAATTTCACAGTGAACTAATAGACCTCTTGGCTCTAGTATTCTTTTTATTATGACTCCAGATGAAAATATTGTATTTTTAGATGGATTCATAGATTTAGAGATGTCCGTAGGGGTCCTTTAATCTAGACTCTTAATTAACAGAAATGAAAAAGGGCCAAAGATTCATTAATTTGCTCAGAGTTATCCAGGTAGTGAGTGGCAGAGAAGAGATCCCAGGCACTATGGCTCTCAGGCTGGTGCTCTCAAGAAGAGCATTGGGGAGGTGCCCTTGGCTTTAGCTCTCTACAAGACCCTGATGCTAGTACAATTGATATAAAATGAGAGGCTAGAGATTGCTCAAAGGAATAACAACTATGCAGATGTTTGGGAAAGTAGGTTTCTCAGACCATGGGGATCTGCTCATTAGAATGTTGTAAGAACCCCTTTAGAGAATTTTGAGCCTTTATAATAACTAGTAGATTTTCTCATCACAAAGCTGTCAATTTATATATTATTTTCAAACCCTTTCAAGATCTCTGCCATGGCTAAAATGTGTATTTTTGCATTACAACAATTTAATAAATCCTGCTCTGTAGTGAAACATGAAAAGCTGTTAGCTACTGAGTAGCATGGAAAGAGGGGAAATGACGCAGTGTACTGCTTATCTCAAGCCTTGGCAGGACCATAGTAGCATGAATTTTTTAGCTGTTCTTAAGGATGAAGTATAACTTTTTTGTCACTAACCCCTAATCAATTTTGAACATTTAAACACATTCCATGTGTCTGAGGAATGGCTAATCCAAAATTCTTTTTCAAGGTTTGTATGCTGAATTCATAGTCTTTTAAGGACAATGTTGGAAATAAGGGAAGGGAAACTGATAGAAAGCTAATCAGTTATTTGTGGCAGAATTTAAAAAAGTTAAAAAATTTAAATTTCAATAACAAACTTGCGGCTGTGTTCCTAGATTCCCCACCACTTCTAACTTAGGCAGGATCCCCAAAATACACAATTTGATCCTCTGAACAATCTTGGGAGGGAGGTTGTAAAGTCTGGACTAGCTCCCTGAAGGGCTCAGAATCAGCCAGAGTCAGGATAAGCAAAAGTCCTTGTCCCACATTGGGCGCCAAAATGCAATGATCTGTTGTCTGTAGTCATTCTCTCAGGGGCAGATTTTCTTGGGGAGCTTCTGGAGGCAGCCTTGGCTTTAGTTCTGTCAGAATGTCTCCAGCGAGCTTCAGCCTCTAGCTCCCTCCAAATTCAAAGCCTCCAACCAGCACGAAGGTAGATGTGGGAATGAATCAGACTCTGCCTCCAAGAGTGTGGGATTATGGGTTACCCAAACTTCAAGATGTGAGTGAATCTCCCAATTGATAAATGCTCTAACCATATAAATAATTTTCAGATGAAATTAAAGCCATCTATAGTCATGGAAAAAATGTTCCAAATCACTATTGATTAAAGGAATGCAAATTAAAACAACTCTGAGGTACCACTTTATACCTCTCAGATTGGCTAAGATGACAGGAAAAGATGATAGATGTTTGAGGGGGTATCGGAAAATGACACTAATGCATTGTTGGTGGAGCAATGAATTACTCCAACCATTCTGGAGAACAATTTGGAACTATATCCAAAGGTCTATAAAACTGCATATCCTTTGATTTAGCAGTGCTACTACTGAAGTCTGTATACCAAGGAACCACATGTGCTTTTATTTGTGATGGCAGAGAATTGAAAAATGAGTGGATGTCCACCCATTGGTGAATGGTTGAATAAGATATGGTATATGTACAGGAATGTTATTGTTCTATTAGAAATGATGATTAGGCTGATTTCAGAAAAGCCTGGAAAGATTTACTACATGAACTGATGCTAAGTTAGGCAAGTAGAACCAGGACCACATTGTATACAGCAGGGACATAGTTCTCAGCAATTCAGTGATTGAAGACAATACCAATTAATTTTAGTTAGAAAATGCCATCTGCATCCAGAGAAAGAACTATGGTGACTAGAGTGCACATTGAACCATACTTTTTTTACTTTTTTTTTCTTCTGTGTGTGTGTGTGTGTGTGTGTGTGTGTGTGTGTGTGATTTTTCTCTTTTGTTCTGATATTTCTGTCCCAAGTCCATGAGCAGACTTTTCCTTTAGGCTTGTGAATCTACTAGACTTGCAAATCCGCTGAATCCTGGCTCTGAATCTCCTTGAGCTTCCCTGAAGTTCTCTTGGGAAGTCTTCTCCTTGACCCAATCCAGACTGACTGTCCTCACTCAATCCTGGCTCCTTATATCCCCCCAGAGAATGGGCTTGTGGGAACTCCTTAAAGGACCAATGAGCGAGCTCCTTTAAAGGTGTAAACTCCCTAAACGGTTTGAACTCCTTTAAAGGTGTGAACCAAAAAGATTATCTTGTCTCAAGTTCTGGCCCTTAATTGTAAGAATCCTAACAGGAGGGGGTGTTTCTTACCTCTATTTTAGAGGGAATAAACTGAGGCAGACAGAGGTTAAAGGGACTTGCCCAAGATCACACAGTAAATGTCTGAGCTCAAAGCTGAACCCAGGTCTTCCTGACTCAACCCACTATGTCAATTAGTTGCTTCTGTATAGCAATTTTTCTGAAGAAAGTTGAGAGTTTTTGTAGGCAGCAAGCTTAATACATGCAGAGTGTGGTGTTGCTGTTACAAAAGTTAAATGTGATCTTTGGCTGCAATGAGAAGCACAGGAGCTGGCAATTGGGTGATTATGGGTATCTTTCTGGGCTTTCTCCTCATCAGACCTGACAAGTATTCTCCATTTGGGGCACCATCTTTTAGGAAGGACTTTGATTAACTGGACAGTGTCTTGAGGAAGTAAACCATCAGAATGTGTAACAGCCTCTAGTTCATGCCATATGAGCATATATTGAAGAAATTAGTGGTGTTTAGCTTGGAGGAGACAAGATTTAGGAAAGACATGACTGTCTAACAGAATTTTTGATTTATTGTTCTTGGCTAATGACTAGATTTGGAGTCAAATGACTCAGATTCAAATCCCATCTCTGACATTGCTTCTGTGACCTTGGAATAGTCACAACCAATTTCCTCTTATAACGTGAGAGTGTTGGTCTCTTTTGAGGTCCCTATTAACTCCATTGATCCTGTGAATGAAGAGCAGGAGTTGGAAGCCTCAGATTGCCTCTTTGTAGCTTTTAATCAAAAGTGGAATGGTTTGAGTTAGAGTTAGCTCTTCTCAGTACTGAAAACTCTTTGAGTTGAAGCAGGAGGACAACTTGTTGAGTATGTTGTAAAAGGGGCATTTTTTGTTTTATAGTTTGGATTATATACAATGACATTCCTTCTCCCTAATTAAAAAATATTGTGGCTCCCCAACAAGGCCTCACAGAATCCTAGTGTATCACTGTAAGGAACATTTCAATGATAGCAAAAACTTTATCATCAAAAATACTAAATATGAAATGTGTGTCTCAAATACTTCCTGTATGCAAAGATATTTCAGTGTAAACTTAAATGTCCTCAGTTGCAGAATTTCTCTCTCTGCTCCTTCTCTTTCTTCATCTTTCCACTCTCCATTTTAATGATGTATAGGCTCTGTGAATCTTTCCCAGAGGGTTTTGTGGGTAAAACAAAATTTGGAGATATTACTACAAGGTTTGTATTAATAAAAGAAGATTCCAGTAGTAGACTGACCAAAGCAGAGTTAGGTAGAACTGTACCTTAATTTTTTTTTGGGGGGGTGTCTCTCTTAATGCAACTAAGATCACTTTGGCTTTCTTGGCTGCCATATCAGAAGTCAGAAGAAAAATCCTTCTTAGGGTTCTGTCCTGATGCCTTCTCTTCTCCCATTATACTCTTTCATTTGATAATTTCATTAGTTCTTATGGACAATTATCATTTCTGTGCTGATAATTCTCAGATCTGCCTTTCTTGCCCCAATACCTCTGCTGACCTCCACATCTTTAACTGCCTTTCAGCCATCTCAGACTGGATGTCCAGAAGAGATCCAAAATCATTATCTTTTCCCCTCAAAACCTCCCCTTCCCTATTACTGTAGAGGGCAACACCATCCTCCTGTCTCCAGACTCACAACCCAGGAGTTACTCTGGATTCCCAACTCTCTCAGCCCCCACTCCCAAGCTCTTGCCAAGGCCTGCTGATTTCCTTTTTACATCTCTTGAAAATGCCCTTTTCTCTCCCCAACAGAGCCTCCCACTGGTATGGGGGCTGCTCATCCTGCAGCTGGATTCTGGCCAGGAGCCTGTCAGGTTCTGCCTGCCTCAAGGCTCTACTCCCATCCATGCGTCCTTCAGTCTGCAAAGGGTTTGCCATAGAAGGCAGGACTGACAATGTCATAATCCCCTTCCTACTTAAGAAACTCCACTGACTCCCTCTTGCCTCTATTACAAAAAATGTTTTCTTTGGCATTCAAAGACCTTTGTAACCTTGCCCCCTCTTACCTTTCCAGTTTTACACCTTACTTCCCGAGGTATGACACTGACCTCCTGGCTATTCATGCACAAGATAGTCCATCTTGGCTCTGGTCATGTACTCCTCCTGCTGTAACTACCAATTTCACTGACTTCCTTCAGAGTCTTCATTAAAACCCTTCCTTCTACAAGAAGCCTTCCCCAACTACTTAATTTTAGTACCTTCCCTCTTATTATTTATTTCCTATTCATACTCTAGATAGCTTACCTTGTATATTATGTTGTCTTTCCATGAGATTGTCAGCTTTTTGAGAGCAGCGATTGTTTTTTGCCTCATTTTTTAATCCTCAGGACTTAGCATGGAGCCTGGCTCATAGTAGATATTTAATAAATATTTATTGATTAATTGATAGTAGTGAATTACTCAAACAAAAACTTTTTTTGGATCTTAGTAGCTCCATCCTTAATAAAATTCCAAGATCAATATTGTCCTCAGAGCCCTGTTCTTGGCTCTCCTCTGTCCAGCATTTTATTATTGATTCTACAGAGGTCAGATGCTGCTCAAATATTTAAGTGGTGCAAAGTGGACAGCAATAGCTGATACACTGACAGGATTGGGCTCCCAAAACATTTTGACAGGTCAGATATGAGGAAAAATGTGAGGAGAAATGCAAAATTATGCATGTGGCTTCAAAAAAATGAGCTGTAGCAGAAGAGGGTCTAGCTGGGAAGCAGTTTATGGCAAACTCAGGAGGCAGCAGGGTATAAAGAATTCGTCGAGCCATATCCTTCAGTGAATGTGTTCTCTTGGTGCGAGGATCCCCTCCACAGGCACAGATTGTGGCACTTCAGTATCATCTCATCTCTGCAATTCCCCCATAGTTACTCTTTCATTTTTATTTTTGTATTCTCAGCACTTAGTCCAGTCCGTGATGATAGTAGCCCCTTAATGCATTCTGAGTATCTGAACAATTGATTCTGGTTCAAGGCTTCACATCAGTCTTGGGCAGGAACCATTGTGGAGGCTTCCTTCTTGGTCTTTTCTAACATTACAATCTTAGAACGTTGAATGAAAGTTTGGGTCCTGAAGCAAGGGTGGGGGGCAGTTGTTTGGGACCCCTTGTCAGACTTCTCCCTGGATGCCCCCCACAGACCACATCTTGAGTGTTGGGAAGAATTGGGGGGGGCATTTTGGAATGACATGCTAGGTCATGATAGATTAAAGGGGCTAGAGAACAGAGCCCTTGGAATAGAGAGAGGGGACGAGGTCTGAGAGCAGGTTTGAGATATTCTCCAGGTCCTATCAGGGCTGAGCTTACCACTCTGGGCTCCTGTGAGGAAGAGTGGTTGGGCTTGTTTTTCCTCCTGCCATAACAGAAATAGTCTGGTGGGAGAAAACTGCCAGGACACAGGTGCAACCCCAACCTCAAGAGCAGCTCCAGCACCATTAGAACTGTCTGAAGTCAGGATGACCTGAGTTCAAATGTGGACTCAGACACTTAGTGCTTCCTAGCTGTGTGACCCTGGGCAAGTCATTTAATCCCCATTACCTTGTGCTGCCCCCTTTGCCCACCCTAAAAATAGAAAAAGTTAAAAGAAATAAAATGGAACTTGAGGTGGTGAGAGTACTGGATTTGATCCAAAGGGCCAGGGGAGGGGAGGCTCTGTCCTCAATGTCCATGTGACTCCAGAGAAGTTGCCTCACCTATTTGGGCCCTGACTTTCTCATTTGTAGAAGCAGGAGGCTGGAGAGGTGACTCATAAATGGGGGGTCAGAGGAGGAAAGAGGCTCTTTTCCTCCTGGAGTTCTGCAAGTAGAGCTGTTCTTGATTCAGGGGATAATGGAGGGTTAGATTTAAGGCTAGAAAAGTCCAGAACTTCATAGCCTTCTAGCTCTGCCTTCATATTGATTCATATAACAGTCAGATTCTCTTCTACCTCAAAGTGTGGGTATGGCCTATTATAAGAAAAGGGCTTCTTTGAAGAAAAATGCTAGATCCATGTGGTTTTTAAAATGTTAACAATAACAATAACTAGCATTTACATAGCTATTTTAAGTGTACAAAATGCTTTCCAAATACTATTTTACTTTATGAATAGCTTTTAAAGATAGTTGTTAGTATTCTTACTTAATGGATGGGGAAATGGACACAGACTTGTCCAGGGTATCACAGCTGTTCAATGTCTGAGGCTGCTTTTGAATTCAGTTGACTCCACATGTAGTGCTTTGTCCACTGGGCCACTGGGCCACTTGGCTGTCTTCACATAACCTGGATTTATTTATCCCTCACCTTTTTTCTTCTCATTTTCCTGGCTGTGGCTTATGTAACAAGAGCTCCTCTGTTAAGGAAATCCTGCCAGAGAAATTGCAGCTTCTGCAAATACTTCTAAAGGTTATAAAGTTTATGAGGGTGGTTCCTTTGTATTCAACAGGAGAGAGAGACCTCATGAATCAGTAGAGCCCACATCTGAAAATATGGGGTGGGCCAGGAGGAAAGAAAAAAGTGATAGGGGCCCTGACAAGAGGCAGAGTTTAATTAACTGGTTAGTTGATTCGAAACTTGGCAGCCTTTTATGGTGTAGGAAATCAGAAGACCAGGTTTGAGTGTGGGCAGTGTTCCTTAGTTGTATGAACATGGGAAAACTGAGCCTTTTCTCATTTATAAAATGGGTATGACTTGTGTCACTTGTTCATTCTGTCAGTAAACATTAAGTGGCTGCTATGTATTAGGCACTGAGCTAAGTCCTGGAGAAAAAAGTCAAAATGACAGTTCCTGCTCTCAAAAAATTTACAGTCTCATGGGGGAGACAGCATGCAAACAAATATAGATAGCAAGCTATCTACAGGACAAATTGGAAATAATTTATGTGGAGGGAAGGCACTAGAATGAAGAGAGCTTGGGGAAGGTTTTTTGTAGAAGGTAGCATTTTTGTGAGTACTTGAAGGAAGCCAGAAAAGTCAATAGTTGGAGTAGAAGAGGGCGAGCATGGAGGATGGCAAAGAAAATGACTGGAGGTGAGATTGAGCACCTTGTTCATTGGAAAGATCAGGAGGCCAGTGTTCCTGGATTGAAAAGTAGGGATAGAGGAATGAAGGCTAGAAAGAAAGGATAGGGTTAGATTGTGAAGGGCTTTAAATCTTAAACAGAGCATTTTGTGTAGGATCCTGGAGGCAAGACGGGTCACTAGAGTTTATTGAGTGGGGACTAACATGGTCTGACCTGTCCTTTAGAGAAATTTAGCCAATAAAGCTAAATGAAGCATGGATTGGAATGAAGAGGGCTGGGAAGTGAAGAAGGAAGGATGGATTGAGGCTAGTGGCAATAATCCAAGTATGGGGTGACATTAGGGTTTGCATGTCAGAAGAGAGAAGGGGGCATATTCAAAGAATATTGTGAAGGTGAAGTCACCAGGCCTTGGCAAAAGGTTGGATGTGAGGGCTGAGAGAGATTTAAGAACCCAAAATGACTCCTGGTGGTGATCTTGGAGATTGGAGGGCGATGTTGCCTTCTACAGTAATAGGGAAGATGGGCAGGTGATAGGGAGAGTTTGGAAGGAAAAATGAGTTCTGTTTTGGACATAATTGAGTTTCAGATGTCTACTGGACGTGTAATTTGAGATGTCTAAAAAGCAATTGGAAATGGAAAATTAGGGATCAGCGCGCATTTAGGGTTAGGGTATTAGGGCAGGAATCATTGGCATAGAAAAGGTAATTAAATCCATGGTATCAGATGAGATAATCAAGGGAAATAGTATTGCAGGAGGAGAAGTGGTTCCAGGACAGAGTCCTGAGGGAACCTATAGTTAGAAAGTGTAATGTGAATGAGGAGCTTCAGCAGAGGAGACCGAAGGAGCTATCAGATAAGAGAGCCAGAAAGAGTAGTGTCCTGATAACCTGCGGAGAAGAAAGTCTTGATAGGGGGAGGAGGGGTGGTCAGCAGTGTCAGAAGCTGCAGAAATGTCAAAGAGACTGGAGTGAGAGAAAAGGTAATTGGATTTAGTAACTAAGAAATCATTGATAACTTTGGAGAGAGTAGATCAGGTGAATAATGTCATAAACCAGATTGTAAATGTTTAAGAAAAATGTGGGAGAATAATGGAGGCACCTGTTGTAGATGACCTTTTCAAGGAGTTTAGCTACAAAGGACAGAAGGGATAGATGATAGTGGGGGTGGAAGGATCAAGTGATGGGTTTTTTTCAGGATGGGAAGACATGAGTATTTTTGTAGGCAGAAGGGAATGAATGAATCAGTAGAGAAGAGGAGATTGGAAATAAGTGAGAGTGGAGATGATAAATGCAGCAATCATTTAGAGGAGATATTTCAACAGGAAGAGAGTTTAGCCTTGGTAAGGAAAGAAGGAGTGAATGACAAAAAGCAACTAATGATAGATGAGAAAGAAAAGGGAAGAGGAAACTCATGGTAAATCTCAAATTTTTTTTCTGTAAAATATGAGGCAAGAAGAAAAAAAAAATGAGGCAAGGCTGTCAGCTAAGAGAGTAGGGGAGAGATATCTATGGGAGGTTTGAAGAGAGATTAAAAGGTTTGGAAAGTGGGAGACTGGGTTGATAAGGGAGATATAGTAGGATTGCTTAGCAACAGTGAGGGCCCAGTGCAGGTTGTGTAGCATAAATTTGTAGTGGAACCACATAGAATGGTTGTATGATTTTTCTCCCACCTTCATTCAGCAGCTCATGACTAGGAGCAGAGGCAGCAAATAATGGGAGTCATCCAAAGCTTAGGCTTGGCTGGTATAAGCAGTGAAATAAAGATTCAAGAGAGGGGGACTGAGTTGATTGATCATGGGGTGAAGATGTGGACTACAAGAGAATGGCTACTGCAGAAGAAATCACCTAAGGGAGAATTGAAGGGTCATGGGATTGGAAGTCACCATGAAGATAGAAAATAGGTTAAGTAAAGGAAGGGAGAAGGTAAGGTGAAAATCCAATAGATTCCGATCAGATGGGAGGATTCTAGAGTTCTTGAAAATGGAGAAATAGTTGAGGTTGTTTGAGGGAGAGACAGAATTTATTTATATTGAAATTCCCTAGAATGAGGGCAGGAATTGGGGAGGAGAGAAAAATTATGAGCCAGGGACTGAACTCATTGAGGAAGGAAAGAGGAATAGATGTGTAGCTGTCAGGATTTTGATTGGGTGGTGGACATGAACAGAGAGGAGGAAGGATTACTTTACTGAATAATGGAGGCATAGGAAGAATCTGGAAATGGAGTTGGGGAGCAAGAAGTAATCCATTTCTCCTAATTGCCCATAGAAAATGAGGGAAGGTGCAGCCTTCCCTGGGCACTGCTTATCTTACAGTGGGAATACTGTTTTCTAATTATTAAGTTCTGAATAAATATGAGCCTTATTAGTATGAACAGATCAATATTTGCACAAAGACAATTAGTAGAGAAGAAAATGAAGATAATTAAAAATTATTAACTATGTTGTCTGCTTTTTCTTTTTTTTAAACATCTCAGTGGCACAATGGATAGAGTATTGGACTTGACATTAGTCTCAGGATCATCTGAGTTCAGATCTCCTCTCTGACCCTTACTCTAAGATGTTTAATCTCCATCAATACTGTTTTCCTCATTTGTAAAATGGGGATAGTGATAGTACCTTTGGGGTTAAATGACTTGCCCAGGCTCACACAACTAGGACTGTTAAGTATCTGAGACCAGGTTTGAACTCAGGTCCTCCTGACTTCAGGGATGCTGCTCTATCTACTGCATCACCTAGCTGCCCTACAGGTATTGTTTTTTAATTAAAAATTGACTTAAGAAAATGAGATGTATTCAGAATGATTTTGAATTGGTCTAGAATTTTTCAGTTTCCCCAATGCTTTATCTTACATTATAGCATCTTAACTGGCAGGTTGTTATTTTGGCAGCAAAGTCTACATTGAATAATATTTCTACTTAATTTCTTTTCAATTTTTTTTTTTTCCTCTTTAGATTTCACCACCCAATTCTCAGCCCCTTAGAGAGCAGTTTCCAGCTAGAAGTTGATGTCCTGGCCCATCTCTTAAAGTCCCAGGCTCAGATCTCTGAGTGGAAGTTCCTTCCGTCTCTGGTCAACTTACATAGCGCCCACAGCAAGCTGCAGACATGGGGCCAGATTTTTGAAAAGCAGCGAGAGACTAAGAAGCATCTGTTTGGAGGGCAATCTCAGAAGGCTGTTCAGCCCCCACATCTCTTCCTTTGGTTAATGAAACTCAAGAACATGCTCCTTGCCAAGTTTAGCTTTTATTTTCATGAAGCCCTAAGCCGCCAAACGACAGCTTCAGAAATGAAGGCGCTGACTGCAAAAGCCAATCCTGATCTTTTTGGGAAGATCTCTAGCTTTATCAGGAAGTATGATGCTGCCAATGTGTCTTTAATTTTTGACAATAGAGGGTCTGAAAGCTTCCAGGGGCATGGTTACCACCATCCTCATTCCTACCGAGAGGCCCCAAAGGGAGTGGATCAGTATCCAGCAGTGGTGTCCCTACCCAGTGACAGGCCTGTCATGCACTGGCCCAATGTTATCATGATCATGACTGATCGAACCTCTGACCTGAACACCTTGGAGAAAATTGTCCACTTCTATGATGACAAAGTCCAGAGCACCTACTTCCTGACCCGCCCAGAGCCTCACTTTACCATTGTTGTAATTTTTGAGTCTAAGAAATCAGAGAAAGATTCCCATTTCCTCTCCTTTCTCAATGAGCTCTCACATGCTCTTAAAAACCCCAAAGTATTTGCAAGCTTGAAACCTGGGTCCAAAGGGTAGTAAGTTTATTGGAGTGATAGTTTCTCAAGGCTGGTTAATATGACTGTTATTATTTTTGGTGATTCAGGTCACATCCGTTCATGATTCTTTAAAAGCTAAATTAAAGAAAAATTGTCATGACATGTATTGCACATATATGTAATTATATCTGTTATATGTATATATGTGTACAAATATATATATATATATATGTATATGGCCATTTAACTTAAACATCCAAAGATGACTATAGAAAGTGAATGTCTGCACTGTGTCTCTCTGTTGGACAGAGTGATCTTAGTATTTTTTCCACATTTTCCTGAGTTTTGTGTGATTTGTATATTTATTGGTCCTTGACTTTGAGGGACAGGAGTGGTAAAAGGGGCAGGGTGTATGTGTTGTGTGTGTGTGTGTATAATATCTTGTTCTAGGTCTTGAATTCTGGTGCAATTTTTTTCCCCTCTTATGTGGAAAAAATAATTAGGATGTATAAAATTAAATGGCCTTTGTAGAATTCATTACTATATGATTACTATTAAGAAATCTGCAATCTGCAAAAAAAGTATGTTTGGGATCCTAATTTATTATTATCTTTTATGATGCCCAAATGATGAGCACAATACTCTTAATTTAAAAAAAATTATTTTAAGTTTTATATTGGTAATTATTTTGTTTTTACATCAAAGTCATTTTGTATACCAGAGTTCCACTTCAGATATTCATTCTCAAACTTCTGAAATGGAATAATCCTTTGTAACAACAAAAACTAGTTTAAAATAACCAATACAGTGGCTGTATCTGGCAGCTCACATATTTAGAACATTTATTTTGTCCTCATTATCCTACTTGTCTTCAACAAAGAGGAAAGCACATGTATTTTTTCTCTTCACTTCTTTGGTTTAATAAAAAGACATCTCCTTGTGAATCCCATAGAAGGGAAGGCACAATAACTATGGAGTTACTTCTAATCTCTATTCAGAACACCTGAAAGATTTCAGATTTTCTTAACATCTTCCTCTAGTCTTTAACTTTATCAGTATTTTGGGATGGGGTCAGTTGAACAAATAAGCTAACAGCCTTTGGTTTAAAATTTCTCAATTTGCATTAAAATTGGGATAGATTTAAGTACTGGATCTTGAAGAGAACTCTGAAATGAGGAAACTCCTTCTACCAGTGCAGGTTGGCACCTTCTTTGCAATTTATAGTCTTTAGAGATCTTCTTCCCTAGAGTTGTGTTAGATAATGGATTAAAATTAGGATAATCCGTCATTCAGGAGTTTCCCATTCTTTAGCTTAACACTTTTCCAAATGTATCCCTTTTTTAGTTTTTTTTTGCTTGAGATCTTCATTTAAAAAATCACTCACTTCCCAGTTATTTTTAGGAATAAGCAGCATCTAGCCTTGGTTTCTTGACTTTATTTTTGTAAAGCTTAGTGACCTACTTTTCAAATGGCCAGAAGGAAGGTGGGACTACCTTGTACTTGTAAAGGTCAGTTGTGAATTCTCAGGATTCCTTTTTACTTAGACAAGCAGCAAAATACTTAAGCACAGCAGAACCAAGACTGTCTTTGCCTTTCTGCCACTAATTTATATTTTAGACCCAGTTATACATCTTAACATGTGCTTGACTTCAGCAAGTGTTCATGAGGACTTGATGGATCAGGGGAAGCTTAATGGGGTATGGAGTCCTTTACAGCAGGCTTATTGATCCAGAATACAAATAAGCCCTAACAGGGAATCGAGTCATTACCACCTGTCCGCCACCTCATAGTCTGTGTGAGATGTAATGGTCCGGTCGATTCAGCCTCACAGAGGCCCCCAGCCAAAAACTAAATATTGGAACTGGCTAGAAAAGCGAAAGATCCCTTTCTAAAGAATTGAGCCTTGATGGGTGGGTGTTAAGGCACACGAAAGGTTGACTACCTCAGATTGAGAATTGGAAGGAAGCTTTCAGTGATCTGTTTTCCAGGGTCAGCAGATACTTATTAAGAAATATAATTTGCAGAAATTAAATTTAACAGGTGCTTGTTAAACATTTACTATATGCAGGAGTTAGAAGTTAATTTATTTGGTTGGTTTCCATGGAATTTGGAGCAGGAAGACTCCCTATTGCTCCCAGGAGCAAATGCAGCTTTGTCAGTTTGGCATTTAAAGGCAGCTGGTCTTTGCTTGCCCATGGTCCTCAATGCCCTCTGGGTCCAGCCAAGCTGACCTGGCTGTCTCTAGGTACCAGATATTGTTTCTTCTCCCTGCCTTTGCTCAGTCTCTCCAATCTCACATACCTGGGATGCACACCTCACTTCCACCTCTTTCCTTCAAAACTCAAACCCCTCCTCCTACATAAAGCCATTGGTAACCCCACCAGGTGCTAATGCTTCCCCAGTTTGTGTAAATTTTTCATCTGTGTATATGCCTTCCTTGGTAGAATGTAAGCTTCTTGAGGGCAGAGAATGTTTCATTTTTGTATCTCCAGCACCTAGCACACAATAGGTGTTTAATAAATGCTTTGTTTATTGATTTATTGTAACTCCATTATTTGAAGTCTAAAGTGACTTGAAGATCAAGGAAGATAGAGTAGTTGAGCTTTAATTGGAATTCAGTTCTTCTAGTTGCAAGTCTTTCACTCTTTTCCAATAAAGATGTAAAATGTAATTTTCTCTGAGCATTTTAGTTATACTAGTTTTACAGAGGGAGCTGGTCTTTAAGCCAGAAAGACCAAGATTTAAGTCTTGCACTGACCTAGTGTGTGACCTAGGACAAGACATTCAATCTCTCAGTGCCGTAATAGCTAACATTTATATAGCACTTACTCTGTGGCAGGCACTGTGCAAAGTGCTGAGCCTTATATAACAACCCTGGGAGGGGGGGTGGTTATCAATATTTTACAATTGAGAAAACTGAGGCAAATGGGGTAAGTGATTTGCCCAGAGTCACATAGCAGTAAGTGTCAGAGGCTGGCTTGGAACTTGGGTCTTCATGACTCCAGTCCCTCAACTGCTCCTGGGCAACTCCAAGATGGCAAAGAAGGTGCCAGCTAGAATGGGTGGAGAGGGTGGTCTCATCTGGTAGTTACCTGTACCAATAAAATCAGATCCACTCCTTGACTCTGCCCTAATCTTTATGTGGAAATGGGATTATTTTTTAGTTGAATTTTATTTTCAAAACATATATATGCAAGGATTTTTTCAACATTGACTCTTGAAAAACCTTGCATTCCAATTTTCTCCCTCTTCCTCTTATATGGCATGTGATATATGTTAGACATGATTAAATATGTTAAATCCAAAGTAGGCATATATATATATATATGTATATATATATATATATATATATATATATATATATATATATATATATATATATATATATATACACAATTGCTGCATAAGAAAAAATCAGACAAAAATAAAATTCAAGCAAACAACAAAAAAGGGTGAAAATGCTACGTTGTGGTCCACCCTCTGTTCCCACAGTCCTCTCTGGGTGTAGATGGCTCTCTTCATCACAAGACCATTGGAACTGGCCTGAATGAGGAGATTCAGGAGAGAGCCACGTCCATCAGAATTGACCATTTTATAATCTTGCCATTGCTGTGTATAATGATGTTCTGGTTCTATTCACTTCACTCAGCATCAGTTCATGTAGGTCTCTCCAGGGCTCTCTGAAATCATCCTCCTGATCTTTTCTTATAGAATAATATTCCATGATGTTTATATACCATAACTTATTCAGCCATTCTCCAACTGATTCAGATTCCAAGTTCTTGGAAGTGGGATAATTAAAAGGGAGCTCTGTGACCATCTAGTCCAAAAAATTGCCATATTCTGGAGAAGTGAAGCATTTTGAAGGAGAGCCTTTTGAGATTGTCTAATCCACTCTTGATTTAGGAAATTCTTTAGGAAATCTTGACATCAAGCTTGAATTAGCCCCTCAACATTTTTGTGTCCTTTGCCACCGGTTTTGCCTTCTGGGAGCATACAGGAAAAATTCTAATCCCTCTTCTCCATGAAAAATTCTTTGAAGCCTTGAAAATAGCTATCCTGTCTACCCCATTCTCTCCAGGCTTCTCCAAGTTAACCCCAGTTCAGTCAGTCCTGATAATGATATGGATTTAAGGCTCTTCACTATCCTGGTTCTGGACATTGGAACATTATATGATGCCCAGAACTGAACACAGCACTCTGAATGAGGTCTGAGGAGGCAGTTATTCCTAGAATTATGTCTAACCTAACATAGGTTTTGGCTATTTTCACACCACTTGCTCCAACAGAGCTTGCAAGACACTCATCCCCAGATTGTTTTTCAGAATTTTTTTTTGCATATAAGTACAATACTTGTACACTTTACATTTATCCCTATTAAATTTTAGAGTCTGCCCAGTGCTTTAAGCACAGATCTTCAAAAGTATGATCTGGGAATCTTCAAGACCTTTTTAAGGGTCCATAAGGTCAAAATTATTTTTGAAGCAATACCAAAATGTTATTTGCCTATTAAAATATTCCTCCCTTTTCCAAACTACACATCTATGTGAGGCTGGATTTTCTTTTATTTTACCAAAGCAACAGACTGAGTGCAAAAATCAGATGAGAATCTAGCTAGCTATTAAGCTAAATAGGTTTAAAAGAGATTTGTAAAAAAAAAAAAAAAAAAAAAAAAAAATGCAAAATACCACTCTTACTAAATTTTTTGTTTTGTAATAATTATTTTCATTAAAATTTGTTACTATAAGTTTATTTAAAATTAAATTTTAATTTTTATGAGTTTTAATTTCTAATAGAGAAGCAACGTAGTTTAGTGGGAGTCTGGAATTAAGAAGCCTTCTCTTCCTGAATTCAAATCTGACATCAGATACTTAGCTGTCTAAACCTGGGAAAGTCACTTAATCCTGTTTATCACAGTTTCCTGAACTGAGCTGGAGAAAGAAATGGCAAACCACTCTAGTATCTTTGCAAAGAAAATCCCCAACATGGGATTATGGAGAGTGACTGAAAAGACTGAATAACAACTAAAGAAATAAACCATATAACCAAAAATTCTTTGAGATCCTCAATTTTTAAGTGCATAAATAGTTGTGGAGACCAAAAAAATTGAAAACCACTGATTTTCCTTATATAAAGCTCCTAGGATCCTATCACCCACTGTATCACTCCACTTTGTATCATCCACAGATGAGCATACCATCTCTGTACATGTCATCTCTGACATGTCACATCTCTGTATATGTCAAAGTAATAAAAATATCAAATCAGGTGGACCTCACATAGATCCTTTGGTCACTCCACTGGAGATCTCAAAAAGCACCAAAAGATCAAATTTTTCATCCCCCTCATTAAATAGGGTATAGAGCTACTTAGTTAGCACTAATGGGTTTTCTATCCATACCCAAAAGAAAATAGATTGATTAGTTTCTATGTATGTAGGCCACCAGCTCTTTCATGGAGCACATTTGGGTGCATATTACTTTTAAAATGAACTTTTGTTCAGCCTCTGATGTTCTTATGACATTGCTACCACTTGCTGCAGGTCCTTATCTCATGTCTGGACTGTTGCAATAGCCTTGCCTCAATTCGATCCCCTCTCTAATCTGTTCTCCATTCAGTTGACAAATTAATCTTTCTAAAGCAAGGGTCTGCATATGTCCCTCCCCTATTCAATAAACTTCATTAATTCCCTATTTATCCCCAGAATCAATATAAAATCCTGGTTTTGGCTTTTAAAGCCCCTCGTAACCTTTCCCTTTTCTTTATTCTTACCTTATTTGCTTCCTCACATTCTGTGATCCATTGATACTGGCATATTTTTTTTTCCTCATATAAGAGATTCCATTTCCTAATTCTGTGCATTTAATTTTTTCAATCTTATTTAATTTTAATAGCTTTTTATTTTTTTCAAATATAGGCAAAGATAGTTTACAAAACCTTATGTTCCAAATTTTTCTATCTACCTTTCCTCCTTTCCTCTCCCCTAGACAGCAAGCAATTCAATATAGGTTAAACATGTGCAATTCTTCTGAACATATTTTCCATATTCATCATGCTATGCCAGACAAATCAGATCAAAAGAAAAAAAAAAACCCACAAGCAAACAACAACAAAAAAATTATACTTTGATCCACATTCAGTCTCCCTAATTTTCTTTTTGGATGCAGATGGCTCTTTCTATCATAAGTCAATTGGAATTGCCTTGAATCACCTCATTGTTGAAAAAAGCTAAGTTCATCACAATTGATCATCATGTAATCATCTTGTTGCTGTGTGCAATGTTCTCTTGGTTCTGCTCGATTCTGTGCATTTTCCTGACTCTTCCTCATGCCTGGAATTCTCTTCCCCATTACTCACCTTCTAGATTCCTTTAGGCTCAATTAAAATGCCATCTACCAGAAATTTTTCATTACACCCCTTAAAACTAGTGCCTTCCTTCTGTTGATAATCCCCACTTTATGCTCTCTATATCTTGTTTGTACACAGTTATATGTTGTCTCTCCCATTAGAGTGTGAGCTTCATTAGAGTATGGGCTGTTTTTTTGTTTTGTTTTTTTAAAACCTTTCTTTGTATTGCTAACCCTTAGCATCTTGCCTGGCCCATAATAGGTACTTAATGCTTTCTATCTTGAATTGACTTATTTAAGGGAATTGGCTAGTTTGACTGTTATTATAGAGTGTAATGTGGTAATTTTCAAAATTGTTGAATCTGCAAGAAAAACCACTGAGGCAGAGCTCTGAGCCAATGGTATTTTATTTTTATTTATTTTTTTAATTAAAGCTTTTTATTTTCAAAACATATGCATAGATAATTTTTCATCATTAACCTTTGCAAAACCTTGTGTTCCAATTTCCCCCACTTTTCGCATCCCCTCCTAGAAGTCAAGTAATCCAATATATGCTAAATAATGACATTTTATTAAAGAGTTCATAGTCCTATCTTATGAAGTAGACCTCAGATTTCCTCATAATATTATCCCTTTCCTCCTGGGCCTTCATTTTAGAGTGCTTGATACCTGCAGGCCAAAAATATAGTCTGACTGATAGACCAATCCTTTTCATGGGATTTTTTGGAGGCTAAAAGGTATCAATGGATAACTATGCTATTGGGGGGAGTATCCACATCAGTTGTCAGGGCATCAGTTAGGGCATTATGTGAGTAGGTATAATAAAGGCTTTTAAGATTACACGTGGCTGTTCTTGAGCGCGCTACCGGTCATTAAGCTATAGATTCAAGAGATTGTGGCCAGAGACCTTTGAAGGCCTCAGAGGAGGCGAGCCGGGTAGAGTTCACACTGCAAAGGACAGTGGTCAAAGGTACTCTGGTGGGTCTAGGACAGGCTAGTAATTGTAACTGCCAGGAGAGCACGTTACAAATGGATTTTATCTTCATCCTGACTCTTATTGTTGTAAAATGATGGCCTTCCCAGGTTTTAGGGAACCAATCCAAAATTCAGTGCTTTACAGATGGATCTCTGGGAAATATCATTTGAATCAATTCCTTAGTTTATATATCTTTATAACCAGTCAGGAGACATGGATTCCAGTCCAACTTCTGCTGTGTGACCTTGTCAAGTTGCTTCTTATTTTGACCTTCAGTTTTTTTCATTTCCAAAATATGAGCTTTGGACTGAATTCTAGAGAAAGATTTTTCATATTGTATAGAGGCATTATTATTCACCAGAATCCTTCACCATGGGCCTCCAAATTGCTTTTCTTAAACCTTACCCCATATGGGTTAGGCTTGTTTTTCCTTAAAAGGCATTGAAACTATCCTGGACACTTGTTTGGCTGACAGTAACCTAAGCAGAAAAGTTTTTGACTTATGAGTGGAAGACCATTGATGACTAATAACAAGAAGTTATCCTTGACTAAATCAAGACTTATCCTCAATGAACATCTGTTCTCTGTTTTAAATGCTCTTGTCCTAAGTTAAGTAAACCAATTGTGAGATAAACTATATTTTCTTAGATAAACTATGAGTAGATACTCATTTTAACCTCAAACCTCGGGGACCATCCCAGACAGAGACAAGCCTGTTCTACTATAGTTGGTCAGTCAATAATCATTAAATGTCTACTATGAGCTAGACATACCATCAATATAGCATCAAGATCATTATTACAGCAACTGAAATCTCAGAGAGCATAGGACAATTGACGTGGCTAATGGAGAGTACCAAATGTTGGGATTAGGTCATGTGAAGAATTCACAGTGGCCATTCTCTTTGGCAAAAGGTAGGAGAGATTACAGACAAAATGAAGGGATACAAAAGACACCAGAATTGGTAAATATGAAATAGAGTTGGGAGAGGACAGAGCAAGGAAAGTGGCATTAATAAATAATTTATCAAATAAAGAAATATTTTAATAAATAATTAAGATAATTGTTTAATAAATAATTTATTTACTTAACAAATAAACAGTTTAATAATTAAAGTAATTATTTAATTCATAATTTATAATAATAAAATAATTTATTATTTAATAGACAAAATCCTTAATGGAGCTTATAATTACTCAGGAGAAAAGAAACATCCCATGAGATTGGGATATGCCCTTAACTGGTAGGCTAAATCCTAAGAGGGATTTAGCACCCTAAAAGAGCTAGCTATAAGAAGTAGAAAGACACCAAAAATCATCGTGTGTGTGTGTGTGTGTGTGTGTGTGTGTGTGTGTGTGTGTGTGTGTTTGGGGTGAGTTTGAGAGGAGAGACACCATGACACAGAGTGAGCCAAGGAGTTCAGCAAAGCTGACATGAGCCATGGACAGTTCTTAGAGGGGAAATTTAACCTCAGGAACTTGACCAGAATTTCTGACAGGACGTAGCTGGGCTGCCCACAACTTCCACCGAAGGGGAGCATGAGTCCACCGAAGCTAAAATGATGTCTATCAGAGTCTTTTCCCTATCTGCCCCAGAGCACAATTCCATCAACACTCTTAATTTTTCTCTATCAACTGCATCCAGCCATCCGGGACCTCATCAATAGGGGAAAATGACCAATTCGGGAATCAGAAGACTTGAGTTTGAATTTTGATTCTACCACTTACTATTTATATATAACTGCATATACTACTTACCATTTACTATCAACATGTCAATTAGTCTCCCTTGAATTCAGTTCCCTTACCTTTAAAATGAAGCAAACTCTTAATTTTGTGGATCTAATTTTGTGACTTCAAGTCTTACTCTAGAATAAACCTAGTTAGGCACTTCCAACAGGTAAACAGAAATTAAAAAGAGGAAGATTAATGTTAATGATAAAAACATTTTACCTGTACTTGTCAGTCATATATCTTTAATTTATACTAAAACTTAGGCTACAAATGTAAACCTTTTTCATATATTTAAGTGATTTCGGCCCTCCTAGACTCAAAGGCTATGGCTGGATAGCTAGGTAGAATTTGACAATTGTAAAAGCTCTGACATATTTAATGCTTCTCAAAGGATACTTGAATGTTTTTAAATGCTTTAATGAGTTTCTCTCCCCCCACTCTTTTCTTCAGATCTTTCTCACTCTCTTGAATTTGTTATAAATCCAGTATTCTGGGTTTGTTAAGTCCCTGGAGAGTTTGTGTTTGATATTGGAATGAAATAAAATACCCATAGGCAATTCAACAGTTAATGAAACTGTTGTTACTTAGCTTTGGTGGGGAAGGAATCAAGGACCCCATAGATTGATTTAGCTGAGGGAAGATCCCCTGCCTCTGAGCTGCCCATGATGGTCCACCAGCCAAGCATTAGAGAGTGTCTGGAATTCTTTGTGAATGGTTTGCACTTAGACATCAATAATCCACATCAATTGAATGAATGAATCATGATTAGTCTCCTAAACCAATTAAATGTTAAAGAGGGCTTAAATACCATTTAAGGAAAAACTAGCCTAATTTACATGGAGGCGAAGGAGTAGTTAGGAGATTGTTCCTATTTATATCCATATATGGAAATTCATAACGTATACCATGTATTTTTCTTTTTTCTTTTTTTGCTTAAGGAAAAACAATAAAGGACACGCTTTTTTGGTTACTCTAATGCAAATAAATTAAATAATAGAAAACACTGCAAGTAGAGTTTAGTTCATTAATCCCTTCCTTCTCCCCGTACTTCCCTCCTTTTTCATCAGATAAGTGTTGTCAATTGTTCCCTGCCTCTTTATCTTCATTATTTTGTTTCCCTAAAAAACCAAAAAAAAAAAACCAAAAAACCAAAAAAAAAGTCTGATGTAATACAGTTTTGTTCCCGATGTCATGAAACTCCACAATGAGCCATTAATGCAAACATTTGGGTTTTTTATCTGAATATATTTTCAATATGTCCTTTAACAAAATCTATTTTTGTGATACTGAATATTGAAAACCATATGGCCTTAGGAAATTAATTCTAGAGAATGATAGACATAGGAAAGCTTAAATAAAGAAGGCAGAGTGATCTCAGTCTAAGGGTCATTTGTCAGCCCCTCCATTCTGCCAGTATTTCTGCAGTCCAGTCTTGCTCATATGCTTCTGATGTAACTAGGTAAGTGGGAAAGCTGACATGGGGTGCCTCCTGGGAAGAAGTGAATAGAAGAATACAACAGGGTTGCTACAGTGACCCAGGTTCCTGGTGCTGGAGTTAGAGTGTGATGAATATATAACTCAAAAGAAATTTATTCCATACTTCCCACCAGCCAGGCACTGTGCCAAGTGCTAGATATACAACTATTTAAAAAAAAAAAATAGTCTTGCTCTTAAGGAACTCACAATCTTATGGAGATAGTTTGGAAGGGGGTCTTGTGATAGCACTCATCTATTAGGGTTCCTCTTACCTCCACCTTGAGTTAGTTTTTTTTCCTAAAAAGCAGGGACTTGATTGTCACGGGGGAGTAGAGCAAGGCTTAAGTTGTGTCTCTGCTGATGAAGTTTCCTGATACCCTCTAGACATATTAATGACATACATGACTCACTATGGGGTCAAATCTTAGATGCTCCCAGGTAATAGGAATTGCCAGCCACACTCAGCTCTGCAGTCCCAATGCATTTCCATGTGGATAAAACGTGGGGCTACCCCATCTGAGCTAAGTGCTTGATGGAATTTCTTTCCTACTTTAGGGCCAAACAAACCTCCTTTTATTAATTGCTGATTGACCTGAGAGTTGGTCATTTTGTTCTAATCCTGGACCTAAAATAACAGGACCCGAGTCAAGCCTGCCCCTAATTGGTATTTTGGTCTGAGAAATCACAGGGATGGTGATCTGATGACTCCTCCTGGACATAGCCTTAGCTGGAGCATTTAACGGCAGATTCAGAGAGGCAAAAAAGATGGTGCTGAAGATGGGGAGGCTGCACCTGGAAGGATATGGTGGGAGTACAGGATGCAGTGGAAAGACTATAACAAGTTTTGACCCAGGTGCAAAATCATGCTCATTATTAGCGCTTGTTTGATGGCTTCTTCCCCAGGCAGAGGGTTTATTATGTGCTTTGAAGTGACTATGGGAATCCAGTTTCTTTCCTCATCCCAAGGATTTGAGAGCAAACTTGTTCTTCCGGATTGGCTCTGGTCTTGCTTGCCTTTACTTTGTGGGGTCCCCTGGACAAGGAATGACCTAGGTCAGGCTGAACCCTTGCCCCTTCCTGCTCTCAGAAGTGATCCAGTCAAGGCTCCTAAGCTCAGACCAATTTTTAAATGTATCTAAGGCAAAAAGAAAGGTAGGGGTGGAGATTTTAAAAGTACGAACAACATGACATTGTTATTCAACAAGCTTTTATTAAATGCCTTCTGTGAGTACTGGAGTCTGGAAATACAAAGGCAAAAAAGTCCCTGCCCTCAAGAGGCTAACATTCTACTGGACTACTGCTGCTGTTGTTTATCCTTTGTTCTCCATGATTATGCAATGACTTGTGAGAGAATTGGATTTAAGTGAGGGAGGACTGTGCAAGATCACCAGCTGCACTTTCCCCTCCAGAGCCATCTGGGTCCAGTGGCCAGATGTAGATCAGGATACTGTTTTATAAAGAAGGGAAAGGGAGAAATAGTGTGTATGGCATTATAGGATGTCTAGAAAGGATGGGAATTATGGTTTGGGGTAGGCTAAATATTAGTTACTAGGGTTTGCAATCAAATATTTAGTAATAGGTACAATTTGGTTATACTATATATTGGATTACTTGCCATCTAGGGGAGGGGGGTGGAGGGAAGGAAGGGAAAATTTGGAACACAAGGTTTTGCAAGGGTCAATGGAAAAAATTATCTATGTAAATGTTTAGAAAATAAAAAAAAACTTTAATAAAATAAAAAAACCAAATTGTTATGCTAGACACTGGGAAGGGGTAGATAAAAAGGAAAATGAGACATGGTCATTATGAAACTTATGTAGAAATTAAATTTTTCATTATTCAATAAGAAAGTAATAGACAGGAAAAGCAGATTTTAGTCATTTTTCCAAGGTCTCTCCTATCTTTGCTGTCCTGTGAGTCAAAATTAGATGATTTTATTGGTATAACTCTGACTCACATGCTTCTCTACAGTAATAAGGACCAAGAGCTGCCAATCAGATGCTCATGTCTAGAACTCTGGACCTCTCTCCAACCAAGTGCAAGGACACTTTGGAAGCAGTAACTCAATTCTTTCCGGTTAGCTCTATCCCTTAGTCCCACTCCTTTCTTGGTGGCAACTTTTGTCCTTAATCTAAGAAATTTGGTGTAGATTTATTCATCCAGACTTTTGTCAGCCCTCTAGCATCCTTGATGCATTTAAATTAAAAACTTTAAAAGGTTCACTATTCCATCAAAACTTTTCCCTCCAAAGTTATGTTCTTGATTGCCATATTCAATGGTCTTTTCTCTATCCTTATTCTCCTTGACTTTTCTGCAGCCTTTGACAACATTAATGATCAATGTCTTTTCTCTCTAGTTCTTTGGGACCTCTTTTTCCTCTTGTTCTCCTTATGTCTCTTTGAACATTCTCTATCTCCTTTGCTGGAGCTCCTCCTTCAGATCATACTTTCTAACTATAAGTGTTTTTCAGGGGTCTATCCTGGGTTCTCTTCTCTCTCCTGTACCTCACATAGTAATATAATCATTTCCCAACGATTTAATGACCATCAATATGCTGAAGATTCTCAAATCTTATGTTTCATGCTCTAAACTCTTTGTTCTCCTCCAATCTTACATCTTCAACCACCTTTCACATATCTTAAACTGGATGTCTGGTAGAGAACTTAGACTCAAGCTATATCCAACATGGGACTCATTATCTTTTTTCCTGGACCCTCCCCACTCCTACCTTTCCTATTACTATAGAGAACAATACTGTCCTCCCAGTCCCTCAGGCTCATAATCTGGGAATCTTTTTGGATTCTTTACTAGTCCTCATCCCACCGCCCCTTACCCCCAAACGCTCATCCAATCTGTTGCCAAAGCCTGTTTTTTTGACCTTTGCAATGTCTCTCAAATATCGTGCCTTCTTTGATAGTACCATTAGTGCAGCCCTCATTATCTCACATCTGGATCACTGCAGAATTATTTTAATAGCCTGCTGGTGGTTATTCCTGCCTCAAGTTTCTTCCTACACCAATTTATTCTCAATTCAGCTACTAAAGGGATTTTTTCCTAAAACATATACCATTCCTCTACTCTATAAACTCCAGTGGCTCCCTATTGCCTCCAGGAACAAATTCAAATTGCCCCCTGCTTGACATTCCAATCCCTTTATAACCTAGCCCCTTATTATCTTCATGCATCTTATTCCAACCCATATTCTTGGATCCCATAGCGCTGGTCTCCTAGCTGATAAGACATTCTCTCTCTCAGTCCAGGCGTTTTCTTTGGTTATCTTTTTTGCTCAGAATGCTCCTCCATTCTGATTATTGACCTCTCTGGCTTCCTACTAAAATCCTATCATCTTTTATTGGAAACTTCCCTACCTCCTCTTTCCCTTTGTTCATTATTTCCCATTTATCCCATAGCCTGCTTTGAATATATTTGTTTGCATGCTGTTTTTGGTTTTGAATATTCCTTCTATACTTTGAGGGACAACATATGGAATAACTGAAAGAGTTCTTTACTTAGAGTTTGAGGAAACTTGGTTTTGAACTCTCCCTCCACTATTTAGGTAATAGGAAACTGGCCAGTGAGCCTAGTTTTTATGAGAATGTGTGTAGTATCCACCTGGTGGAATCCCTTATATTCTTCAGAGCAGGTGTAGATGTTCTGTCACTTGTTTCGGTCTGTTAATAGGGATTCTGACTTTGAGTAGGTAGCAAGTGTCTGAGGCCAGAATTGAACTCAGGAAGATGAGTCTTTTCCTGATTCCAGGATAGGTGTTCTATCCACTCTGCCACCTAGTTGCCCCTAAAATGGATACTGAAGGCATTTCTAAAGGTAGTCGATAATTAATTTTTTTAAAGACATAGTTGAAACACACAAGGGGTCAATGAGTATTTCTTGAATCCTGACTTTGGAAATCTTTTTTTCCCTTCAAGGAGAGAATTCTTCTTAGATAGAACTCTATGATGGATGGGTAGCCAAGATAGGCTCTGAGGTTCTGTGCTTCCATTGAATCCATAGGCAGCATTTTTCTCTGTTGCAAAGGGTCATATTCCTTCAAATTGCCATCAGCCTTGGATGACTATCTTTGTACATCCAGTGCTTCCTTCCCTGCCATCAGCTTCTGCTACTCTGGTGCCAAACACCTCTGAATCAGAATAATATGTAATTGAAAAGTGTTTAACAAAATAAATAAAAACACAATCAAACATAGATGATATTAAGTTGTGGCTTTCTAGGTTAACGTGTAAGTGGGGAGGTATCTTTAGCTATGGATTATTGGCTTTGTTTTAATTGGAGTTTGACACGGTTCTCCTGGTCACTGGCCTCGAAGGTCTCCTAAGCCTCTCAAAGATCCCAATGTTGCTTCCTGAAGATTTCTGTGTCCTTTACCTAAAAAAGGACAAACAAAAGAACCAGAGATGCTCGTAGCTTGTGGCTGGGGAGCAAGAGGGAAAAGACACCCTTCACTACAAATTCAGAAATAACCTCGGGCCATAACATTTTAAGAACAATATTTTTTCATTAATACATGCATAGCACATATTCATATTCTCCATAGAATAAAATAAAACATTCTATGGATGAAAAGCTTTCAAAATTTTAGAGACCTTGCAAAAGAAATACATATCAGATGGGAACAGTCTGAGGTATGTGTCATACCTGTCACCTTGTCTGCCACCAGAGATGTCCCAAAGGTACATTTAGTGAGTCTATAGAAGATGAGCTTTCATTCAACTCTTCTTACTCAATTACAAAAAGCAGTCATTTTATCCACCTGTGTAATAGTCGCAGAATCCCAACTGTACAAGAAAATAGAAAAATAGTGACCTTATCCTTGCTATTTGACCTCTATCAGAAATGAAGACAACAAATGATTTTTAATAATAATGATTAAAAACTGCTCATATTTACACAATGGCTTAAGCTTTACAGGGTCCTTTCTTTCCAATAGCTTGTGAAATGGGTAATGTAAACTATTTTTTTACTTTTTATAGACAAAGAAATTGAAGCTATTTCTATTTCTATAACATCTTTTACTTTTGACCCCTTCTCCCTACTGACAGTCCTCACCATCTACCATTTAGATTGTTGTAACAACTCTACCTGCCTCAAATTCCTCCTACACAATTCTACCAAGGAGGTTTTCTTTAAATGCAGATCTGACCTTATCACTCTCCTCCTCAACAATCCCCAGTGCCTCCCTTTTAACTTTGGGCTAAACATAGATTCCTCATTCAGCCTTTAAAGTCCGACACAACCTGTCTTCCTCCTATATTTCCAGATTCACTAAATCACTTGCCCTCAGAAATATGTGATTCAGCCAGACTGTCCTTCTCTCTGTTTCTGACCTCCATTTCTATCTTCATGCTTTGACTTTGGCCATCCCCATTCTCTCATGGATTCCCTGCTCCCCTCTACCTCATAGAAACACAGGTCAAACACCATCTTCAATACCTTTTCTGATCCCCTAAACTGGTAGTGTTCTCTCCCCCAAACTACCTGGTTTAACCAGACTTTGGGTGTGCCCAGATCAACTAACCTGGAGCACCCACATGAGAGAGACCAAGGAACATCTTCTGGAAAAAGATATTCTACATTCCTCCACGTGGAACCCATGGGAAGCATGTTCTCATCCATAAGGTAGAGTAATTAGGAATGTTTTTTCATGGAAGTAGGTCCCCAATCTCTTGTAGATGAGTACCTTCATATTAGGTGATCTGAGTTACATATAAGGCCGGTTACTCTTATATTTAACAGCTTTGTATTTGTTTATAGTTATTATAATCTTTATATATTTTATCTTTATAGTTGTATCTTTAATTATATAATTATGTGTTATGCATGTATCTAAATATATATGTAATATATCACATGGTATATTCTTATATTTATATATTATATAAAATACATTACATATGTTGTGTCTTACATAGATACCACATTGTACACTAGAACTCTATAGTCACATATCATCCATGTAATTATACAACACACATGTAATTATGTACCACATGTGTATAGAGGTTATACATGTAATTATATACTATAATTTAATTATGTAGTATATTTGTACTATATAAATATGCATGTAATATATTATATCCTTATAGTTTTGTTATTTATTACACATGTTATAATGTGCCATGTCATATATTACAGCTTTATATATTACGCATGTAATTGTATAACACATGTAATATGCCATATAGTATATCTTTACGATTGTAGGCTATATGTAATTATACAGTACACATTCAATTATGTAGTATATCTGTACTGTATAAATATACATATAATGTCATTTATTAAATTCTTATAGTTATATATTACATATGTACCATGTGTGAGATTTTATAGTTATATATTATGCATGTAATCATACAAACACAATGTAATTATGAGTTACATATTTAGTACATGAACACACAATATGTCACATAGAATATCTTTAGGGTTATAGACAACACATGTAATTATACAATACACATTTAATTATGTAGTATGTCTGTACTATATAAATACATATGTAATATATGTCATATTATAGCCTTATAGTTGTAGAACTATGTAACCTATAATATATATTATACATTATAGATCTATGTGTTACATGTAATTATACAACACATGTAATTATGTGTGACATGTACTACATGAGCACATATGCAATATGTCATATAATTATCTTTAGGATTATAATTATGCATATGATTATACAATATACATTTAATCTAGTATGTCTGTAATATATAAATACATATGTAATATATGTCATATAGTATATCCTTATAGTTATATATGATTTAAATATGTTATGTATTGTAAATGTTCTATGTATTACACATGTCACTTATATTATACATTATATCTTTATAGTTAATATTATATGATACCATGTAATATATTACATATACACCATGTTATATATTTTTATATCTTTATAGTTACATATTAATTTATAATTAAACAGTACATATTTAATTATCTACTGCATATGTATTACATGAGTAAATATAGAAGCCATATATTATCTTTATAATTATATATTATATAATATATACTGTATATGTTCTATATTTACCTATATAATATCTGTTATATATCACATCTTTATAGTTTTACAATGTAAAATATTGTGTATTATATATTATAGTTATGTATGAAATATTTGTATATAATATGTGCTATATGATATATATATATAATGTTATATCATACATGATACAGATATTATCTCAGTTGCTATATATCATTTTTGTTATATATATTATTATATTTATACAACATAATATGTAATATAATGTTACATACTATATCTTTATAGTTATTCTGCATGTGCCTTTTATTTGTTCTTATTGCCTCCCTCATTCATATATTAACTCCTTACGAGTTACCATTTCATTGATTATTTTTGTAGCCCCAGCACCCAGCACAAAGCCTGGTTTGAGGTTAGTATTTTATAAAGGCTTATTGATTAATTCTTTGAGAGGTGGGTACCTGAGTCATTAATAATAGACATAGAGAATAATTTCAGCAGAGAATGGACTTCACACCCCAGGACAAGTGATTTTTCTCCTTTACTAAAGGAAAGTAGCATGGAGTTAGCCAGCAGAGAGCACTCTGGAGACAAAGCTTTTACCTTTTCTAAACTTTGTCTTCATTTCCAGGAATTAGAAAAGCCTTTACTTAGCTTAGCGTAAGCTCTCTTGGCTCAGAAATTGCTCCAAAGAGGCTAGGATCGAGTTCTTTGTTGGTGACTCTTTCAGACCATTCTGCTTGTAAAAATCTGTGGTGACGAGTTTCATGGCAATAGCTGAATGAGTCAGAAGCTAAATCAGTGATTTCCTTTGAATTTTGACCAAGAAATTCTATGCTCGTTCCTCCTTTAGCGACTGTGAATCCTCCTGACTCAGTCATTCACAAAGGCTGCATCACCAGTAAAATATTCAGCTGCTCCTTGCTTCCCTTCCCACTCCCACTTTCCAGCTGTCAACTCTTGGAGAATCTCTCTCCGATAATTACCTCTCCCATCTCATTTGTACAACATGGCTTTTTTCATATCTGCCCTTCTCTCGAAGGATTGTTGGGAGCCTTAAGTTAGATGATACAAGTGAAGATACTTTATAAACTGCTTCAAAAATGGACACTGCATAGAACATTGACTCTGGACCTGTGTGAGTTCAAATCAGACACTTAATGGCTATGTGACTTTGGATAAATCTCTTAATTTCTCATCAATACATACATGTGTGCATGTATGTCATCAGAGTCCTGTTCCTTCTTGATGAATTAGGATTAGTCTGGATTACCTGACCTTCAGGAGAGTCAGTTTCCTTCTTTGGTTCCTATAACAAATATAATGTATTATTATTGTTGAAAATATGATGTTTTTTTATATTTGGCTAATTCCAAAAATTAATAATATCTGGTTATTCCAAAAATATTGTTGAAAATATGCTCTGTTTTTAAGACTAACTTTTCTTAAGAAGATTTTAAATATACTTATTTTTGAGGCAGTGAGCATAATGATTAGAGAGCAAGCGTAGCTAGGAAAATTTGGGGTCAAATCCCACTTCTGAAAAATACTATGATTTCCTGTACAGATTTTTCCATCTCTCATTGCTCTAAGACAGTGTGGGATTTAGTCTGTGGACAGATTTCATGGGATCTGTAAACTTGGATGGGAAAAAAAAATCTTTATTTTCTCTAACCAAAATTTATCATTTCCTTCAATTATTAATTAAAGAACAATATTCTGAGAAGTTATATATCTGTAGGCTTCACCTGACTGTCAAAGGTCTCCATCACACAAAAAAAAGGTTGGAATGCAAGTTGAAGGGAAGGTAGCAGTCTCCAGTGTTAGAGAGTTTCCTCTACAGGGAGTTTATCATCTATGAAATTGGACCCTCTAAGCCTACCCTTTGCCTTACGAAATGTTTAGTAGCAAGAGGGTTTTTAGAGAATCATTTCATCATAAAGATGAAAAAGCTGATTGAATCCCAAAAGGAAAAGGCGTTCTGCTCAAGGTTATATTGTTATTTACTTGGGTCTTTACACAGTTTGTCCTTCCAAGTTTCTAAATCCATCATCTTTGTAACATCAAATGCTACTAGAATGCTTTGTATATAGTAGGCACAAAATTCATATTTATTGAATTGAATTGGGATTTATAAGTTCCTTTAGGGCAAGGATAGTATTTGTATCTATCTTTATATTCTGCTCCCCTTGTAGCATCTAGGTACCCTGTATACATTTAATAAATATTTGGTAATTCTAGGCCCTGTTCCAGCTCCTTCTCCATAGCTTTTTATTTTTTAGAAGTTAAAATTTAAACGATTACAATCACAACTTATAGCAAAACTCATCAACCTCACTTGGGGTCCTCAGACCAAAACATCTTTTCTGGTCATCAGTTCTTTCTCTATGTTATTTCTCCTCCATTAGAATGTAAAATTCCTGAAGGCAGAGACTATTTATTTCACTTTTCTATTTGTAACTCCAGTGTCTCACTGCAATGCCTGATACATAATGAAACCATCAATTAACACACAAACATTTATTAAGTGCTTACTATGTGCCAGGGCCTGTTGGATGTTAGGGATTCAAGTACAAAGAATAAAACAATGCCTTATCTAAAAGAGCTTAAAATTTTTTTTATCCACTGTCATCCATTCAATCATGGATTTAGAACTAGAAGGAATCCCAGAGATCTTCACTAAGTTTTTCTCCCTTCTCCATTATCCTCATCTCCATATTACATATCACCTCTACACAAGAACTATCAAGAATCAGAAGGAGAGTATCAGCAATTCTTTTTGTCTTGAGCTTTCGGCTCTCCCTGTTTCTGAAAGAATGACAAAATTTGTTTTGCCCTTGAAGGTAAGAGAAGATTTTGACCTTGAGGACAGTGGAAAATGGTGAGGATGAGGGAACCTAGTTAGCAGGCTGAACTTTTCTAGCATGAGTTGAACTCTAGGCCTAATGGAAGTGGATTCCACAACCAGGGATGAGGAAGAACCCTGGAGTTTGGGGACAGTGTAATGCAGAGATAAGGCAAGCTCATCTGTGAGCATCCATTAGGCATAAAGAAATAATATCTGGGTAAGAGTAGCTTGAAGTTTCCTCTACAGGATACTGGAGAGAGACAGAAAGAAACAGAGACACAGAGAGAGGCAGAAAAAGAGACACACGGAGACACATACAAACAGAGAAAGAAACAGAGAGACATTAAAAGAGAAAGCAGATAGACATAGAGAGAGGGAGAAAGGAAAATAGAGAGGGAGGGAGGGAAGAAGAAAGAGGGAAGAGAGAGGGAGAAGGAAGGAGAGAGGGAGGGAGAAAGATGGAGGGAGAGAGAAGGAAAAAGAAGAAGGGAGATAGAGAGAGGGAAAAAGAAAAAGGGAGGGAGGGAAGGAGGAAAAGAGAGAGGGAGGGAGGAGGAGGATGAGAGAGGGGAGAGAGAGAGAGAAAGAGAGAGACAGACAGACAGACAGAGACAGGAAGAGGGAATTAAAATACTTAGATCAAGTTAGTAGCCTGATTGAACAAGCCAAGTGGCAATAATTTTTTTTTCCCCACATTGGACTTAAAAAACATCTAGTGAAAAGGAGTTGGTAATTTGCTGGGAAAAGCAAGCCATGCTCTAGAAAGAAGTGAGCTCTTAGAAGAGCTTTATCTATGTGAAGGGAAGGAGTCTAGTTTCTCCCAGCACATATGAAGATAGCTCTATCAAGCTATAGACCCAATATGCCATCGCCATGTGGTGGCTTCTATATCCGAACACGTTAAGAACCCTAAATTGTTAACCAACCACATGACTTCATTCATGCATTTTTTATGGGAGGAAATTAGAAACCAAAGGGTGAGAAAGGCTGACTCACTTAAAAACCTCTGAAGCCATCTGGGAATTGATGGTCAGAGATGTGAATTAAGATGTCAAAGATTTGGTCAGTTGCTTCTCACATGCGCCATTGCAAGCAAGCCTTTTGTAGAGCTTACACATATCTGGAGGTCTGGGAGGAACTCTGTACCAAGAGATTTATGTTGATCAAAAACATATTGAATTTGCCAGTCAACGACTTAGTGAAAATGTGACTTACTACGAAGCACTTGACTTTGAAGTTTGGCTGACACTGGAAAGTTCAGAGATTATGTCTATGGAGAGAAATTCTAAGTGTGAACTGCAGCATTCTATTGATTTATAGTTTGACTGGTGCCTCTTGCAAGAGATAGATAGCACTACGAGTCAGCTCTGAATTCAGCAAATGCTACCGGTTAGGTAAGATGAATGTGAAGGTAGATGCTGTTTTCTCAAAATCAAGTAACCACGGAAGCTACTGGGATACCTAAGGAAGAAGGGACAATGAAGGAGCTTGGTTATAACAAGCAAATGGAAGTGTAGTCAACTGGTTTGGGACTTCGACCAGAAAGCATGTCAGCGTAATTGAACCAATTCTTTTTTCCTTGGTTGTCACTGGCAAGAATAAATGGCTGATGAATGACCAAGAGCTGTGACACAAGCCATGGAGCAAATGATGCTAAAAGACACAAGTTAAGTCAAGTAGGAGCTGAGCAGTAGAGATAAAGAATGAGATAGACATTTTCAGGAATGGCCGGTGTCTTAATTTGTTTTGTATCACTATGCTCTGCTTGTTTTAATTCACTGGAGAATGAAATGACAAACCATTCCAGTTGTTTTGCTAAGAAAGCCCCATGGACAATATTAGAGTTATACGGTCCACAGTCACAAAGACTGTACAGCTAACAATACACTTTCTTATAAGGGAAAGCTTTCATTTTCCTTTTTGAGAGGGGGCTAAGTTGGAGGAGATTGGAGAGAAAGTGATAGTAAGTAGCTCTTAAAAAATTTGAAAAAAGAAAAGAATATAACTTAAAATCATAAACAACAAGCAGGAGACAGTTCAGAAGGGGACACAAATAAGCAGAGAATGTTGGAATTATCATATTAATTTAGAATTATCCTATGTGATACAACTTTTCCTTCCCCCATTATAAGAAGTTCAATTTCATATAAGATGTGCGTCTGTATTTTCCTTTGTATACTGAAGCAACTAAGTGGCTTGGTAGATACAGTGTGGGCTGTGGAATAAGGAAAACCTGAGTTCAAAACTTAGTTCAGATTATCTATGTGATTGAACAAGTCAACCTCTCTCAGCTTCAGTTTTCTTTTCTATAAAGTGGGGATAATAATAGTACCCATTTGCAGGCAATACATGCAAGTATTTTTGCAAACCTTAAAGTATCATATAAAAGCTATTATTATCTATATGTTCATTTTTCATGTTTAGATTATAATAAAAAAGACATTGAACTTAGCACGTAGGCTGGAGAGAACTGACTTAAATGCAGTTTCAGTTCAGGTAATTGAAGAAAAGAGAGAAGGCAGGCTTGAAAATTAGTCAAAGGTTTAAAGGTTTCAGTGTCACT
Organism: Sminthopsis crassicaudata; assembly: GCF_048593235.1. Classification (NCBI taxonomy): domain Eukaryota; kingdom Metazoa; phylum Chordata; class Mammalia; order Dasyuromorphia; family Dasyuridae; genus Sminthopsis; species Sminthopsis crassicaudata. Next base: position 209,948,259 of record NC_133621.1, read on the forward strand.
CTATGTTCACTTCTTTTTTCTGGGTGTTTTTTTTTTTTTTTAAATCTCCCATGGGTTTTTTCCTTTTGCTTTTATTTTTCTCTCCCAACATGATTCATGGAGCAATGTGTATCAAAATATATATAAGGAAAGAAAGAAAGGAAAAAAAGGAAGGAAGGAAAAAAGGAAGAAAGTAAGGAAGAAAAAAGGAAGAAAGAAAAAGAAAAAATTGACTCAGGAATGAGAAATGAGAGAAGCTTTAGACTTGTATGCTATGTATAATTTTTATAACTATATATCAAGAATAATTTTTTTCAATCGAGAAAACAAAAACAACAACCAAACAATGGTTTCAGTATCTAGACACAAGCAAAACTACCTGGGTCTAAAAAAACAAAAAAAAACAAAAAAAACCACATCTTTTGATAAAAATGGAAAATACAGAAAATATAGAATAGGATAAAGGTGGGGAAAATGAAAACTGACTTTTCTGAATATTCAAAATTAATTTATGACATTTAAACCCAACAACTCATTATTTATGTTGACTAGTGGTTGGCTATTTGTGGGATTTTTGGATTGGCTTCATTCTTCTTAGGAACAATATGCCTACAGAAGATATTTTTATTCTGTTTCGAAAGAATATTATGAATGGTTACAAGAAAATTAGAAGAACATGGAACATATTACTTATTAGACTTATGGATAGGCGAACAATTTATGAATAAACAAGAGACAATGAATATTGGGAGGCGTAAAATTGATCATTTCAAATTAAATTAAATTAAAAAGTTTTTGTACAAAGAAGACAAATGTAATCAAAATCATAAGGAAGACAGAAAATTGCAGAAAAAATTTAAGACAGATTCTCAGATAAAGGTCTCATATCTCAAATATATAAAGAAATTTGTTAAATCTAGAAGATCATAAATCAATCCCCAATTGATAAATAGTCAAAGGATATGAACAGGCAGTTCTCTGATGAAGAATTCAAAACAATTTATAGTCATATGAAAAAGTGCTCTAAAACATTATTGATTAGAGAAATGTAAATTATCATTTTACTTCCCTTGAATAGGTAAAAACGATGCAAAGGGAAAGAAACAAATGTTGTAAGAGATGGGGAAAAATTGGGACACTAATTCACTGTTGCTGGAATTGTAAACTAATACAACCATTTTGGAAAGAAATTTGGAATTAGGCCCAAAGAGTTATAAACTTGCCTATCCCCTTTAATTCAGCAATACCACTATTAGGTCAGTTTCCAAGATGATTATGGAAAATGAAAAGAACCCATATATTTTAAAATATTTGTAGCAATTCTTTTTGTGGTGGCAAAGAACTGGATATTGCAGTAGTGCTCATCAATTGGGATGGCCAAACAGTTAGAGTATGTGGTCACAATGGAATATTATTGTCCTATAATATATAGTTTGATGATTTTAGAAAAAATATGTAAAGATTTGCATGAAATAATGAAGAGTAAAATGAGTACTACCAAGAGAATATTGTATACAGTAATTGTTTTAAGAACAATTTTGAACAAACCATTTTGACTATTATAAATATCCAAATTAGCTACAAAAGGACCCATGAAGGAAGATGCTATCTATCTACAGCTATAAAAAGAATTCATAAATACAAGTATGTGTAGCATGGTTTTACACATATACATACATATATATGTAAACATTTGTGTCTAATGATAGCCATCTCAAGGGTGGAAGAAAAAAAAGTTACATGAAGATTTTATTATATATTTAAAAGGAAATGCAAGTTTTATATGATAGATTTGCAGTTTCATGTGCAATCCTCTTTGTTTTTCCTATTCTACTTTGTTACGGAAATGCTTGTTTTGTTTCTTAAATTTAGAAATAATATTAAAAAAAGAACATTATGAATATCAGGATCTAGTCCCTTTCATTTTACTGGCACAGTGACTCCCATAAATCATTATGGCAATAATTTTATCCTGATGGCATGCCTAGGGAGGGAAGTAATGTGGTAGAAAATGAGTAGGACTTGAAATCATATGATATGAAGGATTTAAAAGTGAGAGGAGCTTAAGAAATTTTCTTGTTCAACTTGTTTTTTTCACTTGAGGCTATACTGAGGCCAGTTGTATGCTGGTAATATTTAACAACCAACACTTTGGGGAAAAAGAAATACATACATAGATAGACGTATCCAAGACTTAATTTAACTTTAATCTGCACTTTAGACATTTTCTCTATTACTTTAAATTCTACTTAAATCAACAAAACAATAAATAGAAATTCCGATTTGTGTTTGCTTGATTCTGAGGTATAAATGCTTATGCTGAAAATTTAACAGTTTTCAGTTTTTGAGATACACTAATGACTTAGGTCTAGGACATTATATTCTGAGGTGAGAATTAGGGCCAAGTCAGTAGGATTCTCACTCGAGAATCCATTCAATTTAGGCATATGCCAGAAATAGAAAATGGCAAAGCTGGAATGTGAACCCAGATTCTTTAACTCAGAAACTAGTGCTTTTTACTATCATACCATGCAGTCAAAAGATTAGGATTTATGTTTCCTCTCTAATACCTCCTTGTCATGTGACCTTGGGCAAATCACAATTTCTTAGGACCTCAATTCCTTCATCTATTAAGTAATGGCTTCAATGATATTTACACTATCTAATTCAGGATTATTGTGAGGTTCAAATGAGATCATGAAAGTGAAAATACTTTGTAAATTGTAAAGTAATAAAAATAGTAAAAAGAGCTTGAATAGATTTTTTCATAGGACTGTTACTATATTTTTAAGAGAAGCTATAGAATCCTGTAGTAAAAGTTTAACTAGTATTCTATGAGGATTCATTGGTAAAGAGATTGGTTTTTAGGATCATGAGTAGAAGGAGAAAGTGTGAAGTACATAGAGTGAGGATGAAGAAGACTTTTTTATTTAAAAATTTCTAATAATAACTTTTTTATTTTCAAAATACATGCAAAGATAGTTTTCAACATTCATCCTTGCAAAACTTTGTGTTCCAAATTTTTCTCCCTCCCTTTCCCCACCCTCTCCCTTAGACTGCAAGTAATCCAATATAGGTTAAACATGTGCAATTCTTCAAAACATATTTCCACATTTATTTTGCTACACTAGAAAAATCAGATAAAAAAGGAAAAAAGGAAAAAGGAAAAAGAAAAAAGCAAGCAAACAATAACAACAAGGGTGAAAATACTATGCTGTGATCCACATTCAGTCCCCATGATTTTTTCCTTTTTGGATGCGAATGGTTCTCTCCATAACAGACTTCTTTTTTTAGAGAAATGTTTTGATCTTTAGCTTGCCAAGAGAATAAAGAGAATTTTTGAGGAAAGACTTTACTATGCATTTTGAAATATCTGAATAGTAGGATTATGTTACATAAGTGAAAAGAAGTCAAGACTTGTAGCGATGGTCAAAGATGTATTTGGTTGTGATCCTTCTCAAAGTTTAAACAATTAAAAATAATAATTTGTGTCTTTGGTTATCATTGGTTTCCTTGTCAATAAATTGCTTAGCCAGTAACTTTAATGTTTATTTGATTTTAATGTGTTAAGAGTTTTGATAACCCAGAGAAATATGAACAATAGTTAATAGAAAATGAGGTTTCTCCAATTGATTAAAAACAGTTTTGTCAACTGGGAGTTTTCTGTATCAATGAAATCAGACCCTATTTAATAAGTAATATTTAATAAGCTGGGGTGAGGGCTCCAAGATAGTTGATTAATTAATGAGAAAGCTATCTTAATATTAGTAACTAAAAAGGAAATATCCAAATATATCTCTGGATTTGTGAACATGAGAATAATACTGTAATCAAGAAAGTATCAGGCTAAGGACTGATCATTTCATGTGGTCTACAAATGACTGTGGTAGACTCAATTATGTTACAAATATAATCATAATTATTATTAATCAATAGCCATTTACTAATCTTACAGAAGGAGGAAACGGTCCAGTCAAATTTAAAAGATGTTCAAGAAGTCCAGAGCAGATTTGGGAATTGAATCCAAAGATAGTGAGAAGATTTTAAGGGTGTCCTTAAAGTCTCCCCTTTTACCTCTGGAAAATTAAAACCCAAATTAGTTGCTGAATACTAGAAAGAGATCATGTAATTGTTTATCTTAGAGTTTTAAAAAAATATTAATTTGGACAAATTGGTCCAAATAGAATGAATTATGGAATAAAAAAAAATTCAACTTTAGTATATTCTGCAGCAGGAAATAGTTGCAAACTTTGCCAAGTTGCTTTAATGTATATCTGAAAATAGTTTGTGATTAGTAAGTAACTGGACCATAAGTTCCCAATAGAGTAGTTGGAAACAGACTATTCCCCTACTTAGGGGAATAATAGGGGAAAGACTACTATTTTTCATACACCATTCATTGTCTAGAAACTGATTTCCACTGACATCACACAGATGAACTTCAGGCCAGCTCTTGACCAAATGGTTATCGTTCTCAATTTAGCCAACTTCTGAGATGAAGGAGATTTTATTGTTGAATTTTGAACTATCTTTCTGGAGCACTTTAGGTGTGGGGAAGGGGAAAAACATAACATAACATTTCTTGTTGGCTCTTTTAGCTTGTGATGCACTTTTAAGGACACAAGCCTAGGAAATCCGGGGCTGGAAAACTGAACCCAACTTTATTACCTGATTTTATAGAACACATCTGTGTAATGACTTCAACGAAGAAGCCCCAGGGAAACTCAATCCTCCTGACTGAATAGCAGCTAGTTATTAATTCCCCAGGTGTTCCTCCCCACCCACTCTGTAAATTAGCATTAATTTCCCAGGTTCAGAGTTCTCACTCCTTATCTCCAGTACCTGGTCATATTTAACGCAAATAAAAAGTCAAAATCATGGAATTTTTGCCAGTTTTAGCATACCCAATTCTACTTCAGGTCCTCAGAAGACCTGTCCCTATCTTTCCTGCCTAGCTCTTCTCATTGTGAGTATTTCTCTTCAATGCAATTAATTTTTCTCTCCTTTCTTTCTACCCACTCGGTTATGTCATGTGCTCTATATTTCCTTGTACTGAATTTTGGAACCCTGACCGCTTCCTAACCACATTAAGATAGATAACATGAGTCACAAGATCTGTCAAAGTAGCCACCCATCTTGCAGTCATTCCTACTTCTATAGTATAGTTTCTATTTATTCTCAAGAAGATATTACTGATTGCTCACTGGTGTATGTCACTTGGAATTTTTATGTTTTATTTTAAAATGAAGCTGCTTTAGAAAGCCCTGAATTTGAAAAACCCCTTGATAGGATAAATATATATGGGTAATGTATATGAATCTTAAAGGAAGCAAACATCTGTTTTTCTTTCTATTGTTTTCTGCCTTATCTAGAGAATTTCATAATACCCTTCCCTTTCTTATCCTATATTTCTCTCTAGTCCTATTTATCAGTGGTTTTTCAAATTAAAGAAAATGGAGTTTAACATCTGGACATCTGGCTTCCAGTGTGGAAAGTATGCCAGGTTTCCATAACCCGGTCAAATTATAATTAAAAACTGAAGCTTGGTAGAGGGTGTGGCTGTCATATCATCAAGCCCTTGAGAAATTATGGAGTAAATAGTCTCAGTTCCAGCTGTAACATACAGGAGGATGGAGCTCTTGCCCATCATAAACACTTCCTGAGATTTTCTTACTCTGAGCATAACATTTGGTTTTAGGAAAGCAAACAGAGAATCAGGAAGGCACAGGGGAGAAAAAGGTCATTGTGAATGCTGAGCAGCCTCACTGTAGGACTTCTTGAGGCCTTAGAATCTTGCCTACCCAATCAGAATACATCTTTGAACCAATGCTATTCAACTGGTTACTATGGTGATGATATGGTAGTAGTTGTCATGGCAATGGAATGGAAATGGGGGGAACATTTTCTTTAGAGAAGATTGGTCCATTCAGGTCTTGTTTTGTGGTGGTGGTGGGGAAAGTCACAAAATTTGGCTTATTGCAGTGTGTGTGTTTAAAGAAGGATCATTTTCAGGCTGTATACATATTTGAGGATATTGCTCTTCATTGGTGTTCTCTTGTTTTTGGATCACGATACTGTTGTAACTTGAATTTATGAGAAAATAAAATTATAATCCCTCTTCATATGGCTTATCTAAAGAACTGTAGCAGTTAGCCTGAGAATAATTAAGATAGGTGCTCCTTTTAAAGTAATTCTACCTATCTTAATTTTACTCCCTAAGTTATGAAAATAGGATATAGACATTTTATTGAAGAGTCTGAATAAATCTAATGAGATAGATGAATTGCCTTTCTTTCAATCAGTCTGAATATTTACTATTCTCATTAGCATATAGTATTTAGAGCTATCTATATATTTGAGTCTGGAATTCTGAGAAAGAGTGAGCAGAAATCCTTTCTTTTCCTCTTCTCACTGACATTGTTTTGATTCATTTGCTCCTGGGGCTCATCAACAGGAGATGTCTACCATATACAAATTACATTGGCTTGATTAGCAGATTCTGAGGAACTCCGGCAAAAGATTCATTCTAACCACCGAGGGGAAAAAAAAAACAAAACTCTTGGTCAAATAAGTTTTTTTAATTTTCAGGTTTTTAGAGAGAACTCAAATACTTAAAGAAATCTGAATGTTCCCTCCAGTGATTCAGATTGTAATCCACTTGGTCATCCAGTGAGTCTCCTCTCAAAAGTTCGAGGGCTCACTAAATGTGTTCGGCACCAAGCATCTGAGCTGTTTCCCCATCATATCATATCCTTACTGCATGACCCACCTATCTTATTCCTTAATGACATATTTGATTCCTGATCTTTAAACTTCCTTCTTTTTACATATAGCTGCCAGTTTATACCTATTATACTTCTGCTCTGAAGAATGAGACACTGCTGTATTCATGTCATGTGGCTATATAACAACGCTAATAGGATATTTGTGTTAAAAAGAAGGGGCCTTTTCTTCTAGGAAAAGTTAGGGGATCATTAAAATGACCACTAATGATCATTCAAATTAGAGATCACGATTTTTTGAAGTTAAGTCAACCCATTCTCTTTCTGTTTAATTCTGAGTGCAATTCCCAGGTGTGTGTGTATGTGTAAGTAGGGAGTATATATATAGCAAGGGTAGATTATATGAATATTTATTAACTTATTATTAATGACAAATCTCACCTTTAATGTATTTTGTACTTTGTGACATTAGCTAATGATAGCATGAAGTCATTACATTTATCAAGACATTTAAATGGAAAGTAGTGTTCATTGAACAAATCAATTTAGATTAACTGTCAAAATGCTAAACTTTGATAAATGCATCATCATGATATCATGCAGAGGACAAGATCCGGACACCATCCTATGTGGGAGAGCAAGTCAGTTCGGATTGGCCCTGCAATCTGGTCACATTTTCATAAAGCCAGGAACTAGCTCGGAACCCAACAAGATTCTGATGCCCACAAGTAGAAACGAGAGAATGTCTTAGCTAAAACCTCGGGAAGGAATCCATTTGGGGAAGGAGAGAAGTAAAACCTTAGTATTTTTGCCCACCTCTCTCAAGGTTCTCTCTTGAAGCACAACAAAGTACCTTCTCTACTCATTAGAAATGACATCTCCATACAAGTATTCAGTGTAGTTCATTCAGGAAACCCTTAGAAAACCCACCTTAGACTTGGGTAGAAACAGAATTATAGAAAAAATAAATTTTTATTGCCCAAAACAAGATGAATATACTATCCATCCAAACACTTATATTTCCATGTTTGACTTATAAACTGAATATTTTTTGAGCTGTTTGAAAAATTTCCAAATGAAGAGTTCAGTAAAATATTTCAAATTTAAGTATTTGTATAAATATTTCCCCCCCCCTGAGGCTGGGGTTAAGTGACTTGCCCAGGGTCACACAGCTAGGAAGTGTTAAGTGTCTGAGACTAGATTTGAACTCAGGTCCTCCTGAATTCAAGGCTGGTGCTCTATCCACTGCGCCACCTAGCCTGCCCCTATTTGTATAAATATTGCATTTGAATTAAGTATTTGTCAAAAAATCTATAAATGTTTGCAAGAATGACTGATTAACATGAGAAAAGGTGGACATTTGTTAGCTGAATTCCAACAAAACACTTTGTAGTCGGTGGATCGAGTTGAGTGAGTATCATGCAGTCAATGATATCCTTCAGAACACTGGTTTATAGATCTTTGGGAGAGATGTTTTTCATTTATGTCATTAAAACTAAATAGTGAAATAAATTGAACTTAGAACTAGTTCTTTGAATTGTTGTATGGCAAAAAAAGTTTTCCCCAAATTTATAATGATAATGGTATGAATTCAATCACATTGCTTTCATTAAAAAAATAAAACTTTTGAGTGTGAGTAGAAAAGCTTTTTGTAATATAAACAAATAAAATAAAATTTATTTGAAAGCATTTATCCCATCTCAATCTCATTCTTTTAAATTTATATTTCATTTTTGTTTCTTTTTCTTTTTTTTTCTTTTATGAGGAAATTGGCATTAAGTGATTTGACCAGTATCACACAGCTATCAAGTTTTAGAGGCCACATTTTGAACTCAGGTCCCCCTGACTCTAAGGCTGGTGCTTTATCCACTGTGCCATCTGGGGGCCATGTAAATTTCATAATGTACAAATTATAATGGTGTAGGAGGACATGTATATAATTTATAAATAAATACGCATATATTGAGAGTACATGCAAAGACTTTTTTTTTTAAACTAAAGGGTTAAGTAATCAAAAAATGACAAAAACAAAATACAAAGGTTTTATGATTTTCTTTGGTCACAGTCATTGTCACATAACCGAAGAAAAGAAATTTTGCTTTCATTTAACAACTTGTTACTCTTGTAGATTAAACCTATTTCTTCTTGTTTTTTTTTTCCTCGGGGAGGATGGAGAATAGCTATTCACCATACTCTTTTTAGCTCTCATGAACTATATACAGCCACAGTCTTTAAACTATTATCTATAATGTCTTTCTCCTTTCTAGGAAGGTTACAAAAGGCTTCCTTGGAAAGAAAGGCTTTTGTTACTTCAGCTCACTATTGTTGTGATGGATCAGGCTACAAAAGAAGACCAGTGCTTTATTTTAAAGTGGACTAAATCAGAATATTATTTAAAAAACACTGGGAGGCAGGTAGACCACAGTCCAAGCAGGGTGCCCAAGGGATGATGTCCTTTATCTTCTGCCTTTGAGCTTAAAAAGAGATGATAATTGTCATATGCTCAGTACAATGCTTGGTACTTAGTAAGCACTATGTCAAATATTAGCAATTTTTTATTTTATTATTTATATAAGAATCCCCAGAATCTATTGAAAGGCATCTTAGACATTTAATTGAGAATTTTCTACAGGAGTCCTGCACTTTTGCTAACGAGGGAGACCCTCCCAAGGTCACCCATTTTACTATGGTTCTATTGGAAGCTTTTCTTTATATGGAGACAAAAGTATGCTTTACTATAGCTTTTACCCTATTGTTCCTAGTTCTGTTTTCTGAAGAAGGAAGTAAACAAGCTTGTATTAAGTGCATGTTACATTCCAGGCTCTGTACTAAGGACTTTATAATGTGTTTTATAATATATAACCTACATTAATGTAGGACACACATGTAATTTATACACATACATAAACACACATATATAAACATACATACACACACACATTCCTACCTTTCTATATCTATCTCCCACAGCAACCCTGGGAGATGAGTGCTATTGCTATCCTCATTTTATCATTAAGGAAACTGAGATAGAATAAAGTTAAATGCCTTTTCCAGAGTCATACAGCATCTTTTTTTTTTTTAATTAAGGCCTTTTATTTTCAAAATATATGCATGGATAATTTTCAACATTCGCCCATGCATAACCTTGTGTTCCAAATTTTTTCCCTCCTTCCCACACCCTTCCCTAGATTGCAAGTAATTCAATGTATGTTAAACATGTGGAATTCTTCTATATATATTTCTACAGTTATTGTGTTGCATAAGAAATAGCAGATCAAAAAGGAAAAAAATGTGAAAGAAAACAAAATGCAAGCAAACAACAAACAAGTGAACATACTATGTTGTGATTCACACTCAGTCCCCACAGTCCTCTCTCTGGGTGCAGATGGCTCTCTCCATCACAAGATCATTGGAACTGGCCTGAATCGTCTCATTGTTGGAAAGAGCCAAGTCTATCAGAATTGATCATCATATAATCTTGTTGTTGCTGTGGATAATGATCTCCTGTTCTACTCATTTCACTCAGCATTAGTTCATGTCAGTCTCTCCAGGCCTTTCTGAAATCATCCTGCTGATCGTTTCTTACAGAACGATAATATTCCATAACCTTCATATACTATAACTATAACCATTCTCCAATTGATGGGCATCCACTCAGTTCCAGTTTCTAGCCACTACAAAAAGGGCTGCCCAACATTTTTGTACATGTGGGATTTTACCCCTTTTTTATGATCTCTTTGGGATATAAGCTCAGTATGCTGGATCAAAGGGTATTATGGTTTGATAGCCCTTTGGGCATAGTTACAAATTCCAGAATGGTTTAATCAGTTCACAATTCCACCAGCAATGTGGTGTATCCTGTATTAGTATCCTGGTTTTCCCACATCCCCTCCAACGTTCATCATTATCTTTTCCTGTCATCTTGGCCAATCTGAGAGGACTCACATGGTATCTGAAGTTAAAATTGCACTCTACTCTTCCTGACTCAACGTCTAATGTTCTCTCCAAAAATCTATTCCTTCGTTCACGTGGCAGTCCTTAAATTCCAGCCAGCATATGTTCCAAGTCTCTTCTTTAGATTGTCTATATCTGATTTCTTCAGCTAATTCATATGATTTGGCTTGTCATATTGATTGATTTTCTTATATGTTGTCCATTTTGTCAATGCTGAACACCTATTGGGTGAATAGACTAATCTTAAAGCCTTCTAAATCAGAATTGCTTTTAAAAGATATGTACTGAACCCAGGTTCCTTAAGGCTGGAGTTTTTCGATCTTAAAATTTGCTACTGTGTTTTTGTTAGGCATGGTGCTAGGGATACAAATAAAAAAAAAGATGGTTCCTACCCTCAAGAAGCTTACAATCTAATTGGGAAAGAGGAAGGGGCTAAGAGGGTACCCAATGCTGGGCCTTCTTGTTCTGTGGAGTCTAAACTAAGCAAAAGAGCTGATGGAAAGCAGACGTTTAATGCTTCATTCTCTAACTAAGCCTTCTGGTCTGAGGAGAGAGGAGGCAGAAAGAGTAGTGAGTGATTCAAGTTTGGACACTCAATACAATCTAGTATGATGGTGAGATTTCCGGTAATCCAATCGTCCTGGATTGGGGTATGATGTTCCGGGAGTTTCAGGCAATGAGAAGTGGAGACTTCACTGACCATTCAAGAGTGATTAACTCTGCTATGTTACCCACACCTCTATTAGCACCACCCTAATGACCTACTACTACATTGACTTATTATTTATCTCCTGTGCCTCTTGCTGATGGAATGACTGATAAGGAGTAGAGCTTCAGGAATTCTCCACCTGAGAGGGCGGAAAGGAAGTTCTATGAGTTAAAACATTTCCTTGGCCACCTCTGTTCAATATAATCCATCAGTAGCATCACTGAAGGAAATCTGTGACTTTCAGTTTATTTATTCTTTGTCTTCAAAGACATTCTTGATACTTTATAATTCCTGTGTGTGGAGAACAGCAATATTATCCTCATTTCAGCAGTGAGGCCCCAGGAAAGCCCATAACTTATTTGCAGTTACTACACAGCAGATAAAGACAATTCTACCACTCAAAATTCATAGGATCATAAATTGTTGACTTAGAGCTGGGTGAAATTTTGAAATCTGGTCCCTAGGCCACATGTGGCCCACAACACTTCTGAATGTGACCGGATCCACATTAAAATGTAATTCCATTGGCTAATGTGGAAATTTGTTTTGAATGACTATGCAGATTTGTAATAGGTTTTTTTTTTTTTTCTCATTGAGCGGTGATTTTTGTTTCAGACAGAACTGTAAAGTGTAAGGAGAGAGAGTCTGTCAGATGGCAGAAAAGGAACAGCTGTCTTAAGAAGATGGCTTCGTAAAAACCTGCCCTTTCTCTGAAAAATCCCTGGCTAGGAATATGTAAGAGCAGTCCAACCTCATTGAGAATCTGGGATCACCCTAGAGGTGAGAGGCTAAAGAGAGCAAAGTTCTCTGTGAAGTAATAAGAGCTTAGAATTTAGGCATGAAATACTGGTACCTTCTAAAGAAAAAATAATTTTAAAAATCCCATGTAAATGATCATGGCATGGAATGATTTTGAATCGAGCCCTGAATTTTTAATCACTTTCGTGCTACTAGCTACAAGCAGTAGCTTAAAATAAATTGCTCTCATTCATTCCCTTGATACTGGATCTGGTGTGTGAAGGCTAGAATTATAAGGAGCTTAATGGTGCTATTAAAAACAACAGCACCAACAACAGTAATAATGACTATTTTTTAAAAATTTATTTTCTATGGTCTATTTGGAGCCTCATAACAACCCTATGAAGCAGGTATTTCATATTTATAGATGAGAAAACTGAATTTAGACAGGGTCAGGGTAGAATTTAGACCCAAACCTATGTGATTTCATGTGATCTCATGATACCACAGCTAGAAGGTGTCACTGGTGGGATTCCTACCCAAGTCTTTCCATCTCCAAGTCCCATAATCTGCTAAACTAGACTGCCTCAGGCAATAGTGTTAATTATTAGGACCTTGCCTCCCATCAATTCTCTTTTTCAAAGCTTGACCTATCCAAGTAAAGTTATTAAGCAGGAATGGTTGAACATACTAGATACATTGAACAACATAAGCCTGCAGTTTAAAGTAAATACCACAAGATACCATTAAAAGTAACTTGTCTCTTGAGTGTTCCACAGAAAGCTATGTACTAGAACATGGCATTGTACAAGAATGGAACAAAGCAGAAAAAGCCATATAAGTCAGTGTTTAGTAGAGATTTGCCCCAATCCATCAGACCCAGATGTAGTCCAGTATGCTCAGTTAATTATCTGCCATTCAGTAGTTATTTAATCAATATTAATGTTCTCCTCTAATTGTTCAGTCTTCTTCTTTTTTTTAGTGCTGCCTGATTTTTCATGACCCAATTTGGAGTTTTCTTGGCAAACATACTAGAGTAGTTTTCCATTTCCTTCTCTAGCTCATTTTACAGATGAGGAAACTGAGGCAAATGGCGTTAAGTGACTTGCCCAGGGTCACACAGCTAGTAAGTGTCTGAGGTCAGATTCAAACCCAGAAAGACTCACCTTTCTGACTCCAGACTCAGTACTCTGTCTACTCTACCTTGCAGCCCCTTCTCTGCATCATCCTTCTCATTATAATAGCATTTATGTCTCAATTTACTTTGTCAGTCACTATGCTACGCTAAGTGTTCTTACAAATGCTATGTTGTTTGATCCTCACAGCTCTAAGAGGTATGTGATATCATTCCCATTTTGTAGCTGAGGAAATGGAGGTGGAAGTAAAGTGACTTGTCCAATGTCACACAGTTAGTAAGTGTTTGGAACTGGTTTTAAACTCTACTCTGGGGCAGTGGATAGAGCATTGGATAAGGAATCAGGAAGTCCTGAGTTCAAATTTGACCTTGGACACTTACTAGTTATGATCCTGGACAAGTCATTGACCCTGTTTGCCTCAGTTTCCTTATTTGCAAAATGAGCTGGAAAAGGAAATGGCAAACTACTCTAGCATCTCTACTAAGAAAATGCCAAAGATTCAGACATGATGGAAAAATAATAACTATAACTCTAGGCTTCAAACTTTAAACACTGCATCACTTGACTACCCAATAGCTTCAATGTCATCCATTTAAAATTTTATATCAAGAATACTTTGACAAAGGGCCATTTTATTGTAGCAAGGTCCCACCATAGGTATGGGTGCCTAATCAGAATTTAGGATGAAAGTGGATCATATTTCTTTTTTAAACCAAATTCTATCTTCCAGCTTTGATTTGCAGTCTTGTTTTCTTTTCTACCATTCTTCTTTCTTCATTTCCCCCCTCCCTCCTTTTCTTCTTTCCCAGCTATTTTCTTTCAAGCCTTGATCTTTTTAAAAATTGCAAATAAACTATTATTGAGACTAATTTGAATTCACCAACTTTTAAGAGGTATATATAATATATAATATATATATATATAGGTATATAATATGCTTCAACATTAGTCCTCTGGAATTATGGTTGTTTATTATTATGATTAGAGTTCTTAAACATTTAAAATTTGTTGTGTTTTACACATGTGGTATACGGTTTCTCCTACTTCTGTTCATTTTAGTCTATATCTGTTATTGCTTGGTTGTTTCAGTCATATCTGAATCTTTGTGATCTCATTTGGGATTTTCTTGGCAGAGAAGTTAGAGTGATATGCCATTTCCTTCTCCAGCTCATTTTATAGATGAGGAAACTGAGGCAAACATGGTCAAGTGACTTGCTCAGGTCATACAATTAGTAAGTGTCTGAAACCAGACTTGAACTCAAGAGTGTTTCTGATTTAAAACTCAGAGCTCTATCCATTGTGCCATCAAATTGCCCTTTACATATTAGCATATACCATCTTTTCAAAACTCAGAAGTTGTCTTTCATCATTTCTTATGGTACAATAATATTCATTATTTACATATAACAAAAAAATTTATTCCTCAACTGATGGATACTCCTTAGTTTCTAGGGTTTCTTTTTCCTTTTTTTTTTTCTTTTTTTTTTTTTTAACTACCACATGAAGCATTGCTATAAATATTTTTGTACATGTGGGTCCTTTTCCTTTCAGATATAAACCTAAAAATGCTAGCGCTTTAGGACAGTTTAGTGATTTGGAGATTTATTCCAAATTATTTTTCAGAATGGCTAGACCAATTCACAATCTCATCAATAGATATTAACATGCCTATTATTCTACAGTGACATTTTCTTTTTTTGTCAACCTGGCCAATCTGAGTGTGAAATACAACCTCAGTTATTTTAACTTGTATTTATCTTGTTGAACACTTTATACAGTTGTGAAGAGTGTAGATTTTATATATATGATAGTAGACTTCTATGCAAAAAGTTTAAATATTCCTTCCTCTTTTCCCCTACTGTTTTTTTTTCTTCTAGCACTTGTCCCTTCACATTCTTTAAATTTTCATTTAAAACTTTATTTTATTTTTATGATGACCCTAACCACTAAAAATAGAGCATTTTATATATACATAGCAGAACACAGAATAAGGTCTACGCAAAAAGTTATCTCTTGTTTTAACAAAGTATATAATCTATGTGTTACTTTCAAAACTGTCATCTTTGTATTTTCTTCTGAGATTCGTTTTGTTCTGTGCATTTCAAAATGTTTCATGCCTTCCTCCTCCCCCCCTTTTTTTTCCAGTTCCCACTATTGCTGCTTTTGCCATCACCCATATTCCCTTACCTCCCTATAAATTAGCCAAGAGGGGAAAAAACAAACCTTTGTAACAAATAAACATGGTCAAAAAAATGAATCCACACAGTTGCCATGTTAAAAAAAATGCACATTTGTTTACCTTTTGTGTGTCTTTTCTCTGAAAAGAAGATAACATTCTCACCATAGGTCCTCTAGGAACACGGTTGAACATTGCTATCTTCAGAGTTTTAAGGCCTTTAAAGTTGTTTTTCTTTACAATATTGTTCCTGTGTGAATTGTTCTCTTCATTCTGATAACTTCACTCTGCATCAATTCATACAGTCAAAGATTCTCTAAAATATTCCTTTCAGGATTGCTTGTGGTGCAATAATATCCCATTAAATTCATATGCTACAGTTTGTACAACCATCCCCCAAACTGTCTAGAAGCATCAAATCTCCCTTCCCCTTAAGCTCTAGTTTTTTCCCCAATATTTAATCCCTTCAAACAAAAGTTTATTTTGCTTGTAAATATTCCTTCATCTTAACATTATCTTCCCTCTTTGTCCCCCTTTTTTCAGTCCTTGTTGAGTGTTATATGCAGAATGTTTCAAAAACTTTAGGGCAGAAGTGGACCTAAAATGACAGAGTAAAGGCAGGAATTCCCCGTGTTCCCCCAATCACTTTAAATTCCTTTAAATAATGAATGACTAAACAAATTTTAGAGCATTAGAATACACAAAAAAAATGGCGTAGAACAATTTTCCAGCTGAAGACAACTTAGAAGGTTGGCAAGAAAGGTCTGGTGCATCAGGGTGTGAGTCCATAATGCAGTTCCAGTGCAGCCCCAGCCCAAATGGCAGCACTAGCAAAGCTCTCAGCCCAGAGACAGCAAAGGAGAATTGGAAGTTCTGCAGAGTAGGTTTGTCAATAGGATGAGAAGGCCTTGGGAAACCAGCAGACCAGGAGTGGCTGCAGGCAGTGATCATGATGGCAGCTTCCAGAGGCTTCAGCTCAAAGGATTTCCAAATTGTTCTCCAGAATGGTTGGATTAGTTCACAATTCCACCAACAATACATCATGTTCCAATTTTCCCACATCTCCAACATTTATCATTTTCCTTTTTTTGGTCATTTTAGCCTATGCAATAGATGTGACATGGTATCTCAGAGTTATTTTAATTTGCATTTTTTCTAATCAATAATGATTTAGAGCACTTCTTCACATGCCTATAGGTAACCTGATTTGAAAACTGCATATTCATGTCCTTTGACCATTTATGATCAAACTCTTTATAACCTGCTCTAGGGACCTCAAGTCATTCTCTTTCTGCCTTAATATTAGATCTTCCTATCAGAGATGGATAAAGAAACTCCCCCATCACCCAAGCCTGATATCAATAAGGGATCCCTTCCTCTTTCTACCACACCTGGCACTAATCACCTGCTCTCAACCAAGCCCATTCTTAGGATATTGCCATCTGAACCCCAACTTTGTGCTTATTTCCTTCCTGACATAATTCCCTCACCCTCTGGCATAGTTAGGTTTCTTCATGTGGGGGAAATCTTCTATTTGTTTATGGTGCCATTGTGGCCATATGCTTTGTTTGCTAGCTTCATCCAAAATAATAAAGCTGAAGACTGTATCATCTCCCCACGTTCCAAGTTTTTAGAAATCTTGAATCCAGATATTTGTTTTAACCTGAGCCTTGAGAGGTCAAATAAAGCAGACTCTGCTTGCAGTTGTTATGGAGTTAGATCCACAATTTTGATTTATTCCTCTCTTTAGCATCTGAACTGGGGTCAGGCTTTGCCCCTTGCCCTTTGAATCTTGGGGGTTCAGAGTGCTGGATCTAGTATTACAGGACAGAGTGTCACGAACCTCAGAACTTCAGTCTGGGCTATCCTGATCTGAGAGCTGAGAAAGTAGGCATCCTATTGGTTGTTGCCTATTGTTCCTGGAGTTTGCAAGGTCCTTATCCTTTCTGATAATTTTGGGGGCTCCTCTTTGAGAAGCAACTTTTTGTTGCATCTGAACACAGAGCATTATAGGCCACAAGTGTCCTATCTCTGGTTCTGACAATTTGCTTGGCTAAATTACTTTTATTATTATCCATGGGTTTCTAAGTGACTTTTGTGCAGTTTGGGAGTAGAAGATATCACTTGTTGTAATTTCTTTTTTTCTTTTCTTTTCTTTCTTTCTTTTTTTATTAAAGCCTTTTAATTTTCAAAACATATGCAAAACTTTGTGTTCTCATTTTTCCTCCCTACTCCACACCTCTTCTTCTAAAGGGCAAGTAATCCAATATATGTTTAAAAATATATTTTAAATCCAATATATGCCTACATATTTATATAATTATTTTGCTACACAAGAAAAATCAAGTCAAAAAGAAAATAAATTATAAAATAAAATGCATTGCTATAATTTTTTTTTGAGGCACTTGAGGTTAAGTGACTTGCCTGGGGGTCACACAGCCAGGAAGTGTTAAGTGTCTGAGGCCAGATTTGAATTCAGGTCCTCCTGACTTCAGAGCCACCTAACTGCCCCATAATTTCTTAAGGAATTTCTTGATCATTATTGGTTTAAAGTGAACTTCAGGGTTTTGCTGGGAATAAGTATGTAGAGATGGGTAATCTGCCTCTCATTTGGGCAGCCATTTTGGCAGGAAGTCTTTCCCTATTCTAGCAAAGAAGAAAATGGTAAAAGAGGAGGAGTATGATCTACACCAGTGGATTAAAACTGAATATTTGATTCTGCTCCTCTAATCTTCCTCTCTTGTCGTTGCCCAAACTAATTTTTTTCTTCCCCAGTGTGATATCCCCATTCTAGATTCATCTTCCAAAGTTCATTTTGCTTGCTATTATTTCCTCTCTGGCATCTTCCTTCCTCTTAACAACAGCTTCTATTTTCCTCTCAATTATTTCTACCCCAAACTCTGTGTAGGGATGGGGGGGGGAGAAAGAGGGTTGACC
Source organism: Sminthopsis crassicaudata (assembly GCF_048593235.1). Lineage (NCBI taxonomy): Eukaryota > Metazoa > Chordata > Mammalia > Dasyuromorphia > Dasyuridae > Sminthopsis > Sminthopsis crassicaudata. Next base: position 209,966,610 of record NC_133621.1, read on the forward strand.
TGCTTTTGTCTGGTTCAGATAAGAGTTAAGTTCATTGCCTTCCTTTCTTCCATGTTTCTATACTCCTTGCTCACCCTAATTATGAGAAATAGTAAGCTCACTCACTCCCCAATTCCTTCTTTATATACTAACATTTTCCTTTTACTTGCTTTTTATTTCCTCAATTAACACCATTAGGACCAAATAAATCTCTCTCTCCCCATTCTGTGGTAAGTTTATTTAACTTACTCAATGACCTTTGAAAATGTTAAAGTTCTGAAGAACTCACTTTTTTTTCTCCTCCAAATATTAGACTGTTAGCATTTCATCATTGTATGGCTCCTTCCAATTACTCAAATAAATTTATTTTTTCAGGTTCTTCTGGACCTTTATGTTTGTATTTTTACTGGGCTCTGGTCTTTTCACCAGATATGCTCAAAAGTCTTCTGTTCATCAAAGATCCATCACCATTGTGCTTCCTCCCTCCTCCCCACCCTTAGTACTCCGCTTTGCAGGTCAGGTTATTCTTGGTTGTAAGCTTATATGCTTTTTTGTGTTTTGAAAATTTGCTTTCCAAAAGATTTACATATTTGTAGTAGAAATGGGCAGGTTTGGTGTGATTCTGATTCTGACTTTTTGGTACTTGAAACATTTTCTTTCTGGTTACTTGCAATAATTTGTTTCTGATGTGGGAACTAGGGATTTTAGTTATGAAAATTCTGAGATTTTTACTTTTAGGATTTCTTTCAGGAGATAATTGGTAGATTCTTTTTACTTTCATTGGCTCAAAACAGCAGCTGCAAGAGCAACAACAACAAAAAGAGCCCTCTTTGTGCTAGGTACTGTGTAAAGTTCTGTAGATGCAAAAAGAGGCAAAAAGCAGTTCCTACCCTTAAGGTATAATTCTAGTTGTTCTAGTTGTATTAGAGTCAAGTTAGGATGTCCAACTATGGCCGATTAGACCAATATGAGCTCAGATTTTTTTTTTTAAATCAATACCAAAAAGAAAAAAAAAAAAAAGGCATCACCAAGAGACTGGGAAAGCTCCTTGCAGAAGGTGAGATTGTATATTATTGATTAGAGAAATGCAAATTAAAACAACAAATGCAATTAAAACATCATACCTCTCAGATTGGCTAAGATGACAGGAAAAGATAATGATAAATGTTGGAGGGGATGTGGGAAAACTTGGGCACTAATGCATTGTTGGTGGAGTTGTGAACAAATCCAACCATTCTGAAGAGCAATCTGGAGCTATGCCCAAAGGTCTATCAAACTGTAAAGTAGTGCCATCACTGGGTCTGTGTCCCAAGAAAATCATAAATGAGGGAAAAGGACCCACATGTGCAAAAAGGTTTGTAGCAGCTCTTTTTGTGGCAGCAAAGAATTGGAAAATAAGTAGATGCCCGTCAATTGAGGAACAGCTGAACAAATTGTGGCATATGAAGACAATGGAATATTATTGTTCTATAAAAAATGATGAACAAACTGATTATAGAAAGGCCTGGAAAGATTTACAAGGAATTCTGCTGAGGGAAACAAACAAAACCAGGAATACACAATTGTGTACACAATAACAGCAAGAATATGTGATGATCAGCTATAAAAAACTTCTTCTCAGTGGTTCAATGATCTAAAGCAGTTGCAATAGACTTTAGACAGAAAATGGGGTCTGCATCAGAAAAAGAACTAAGGAGACTGAATATAAATCAATTCATGCTATGTTCACTTCTTTTTTCAGTCTTTTCCCTCTCCCATGGTTTTCCCTTTTTGCTCTGATTTTTTTTCTCTCCCAATGATTCATAAAGCAATGTGTATTTAAAAATAAATTTACTAGGAAAAAAAAAAGAAAATGGGATTGTTGCTGAGGTTTAAAGGAAGCCAAGATTGAAGGAGGAAGAATATTCCAGGCACAAAGGATAGATAGCGAAAATGACTGCAGCTGGAAGGAGGACTGTAACTCCTTCCCATGCTTCTCTGGTCACACAGCCAGGAAGTGTTAAGTGTCTGAGACCAAATTTGAACTCGGGTCCTACTGACTTTAGGGCTGGGCTCTACTACATCACCTAGCTGCCCTTCTCTGAATTCTATATGTGCTTCTTACAGCACTGTAACATTCCATGATAGTCACATCCCAGTTTATCTATTTCTGCAATCATTGGGCATCTGCTGGGTTTTCAATTGTTTGCTACTAAAAGTGTTATTAGAAAAGTTTGTTTTTGTGTGCACATATGCATGTATATGTGTGAGCATAAACATATGTATATATAAAAATGTAAATATATGTGTAAACATATATACATATATATATAATATACGTATAAATAAATCATCATGTGTCTAACACTTGCCATACTTTTTAATTTCAATCAATTCTTCATATCAAGTTTATTGACTAGATAATCTTCATACATCATTTAAAAATATATATGTTTAAGGACAGCTAGATAGCTCAATGGATAGAGCAGAGACCGCGAAATCAGGGGGACCAGTTCAAACAACATTTACTAGCTGTGTGAGCTTGGGCAAGTCACTTAACTGCAATTGCCTTCCCTTCCCCCCCCCAATATTTTTCTTGAAAGTTCCTGAAATGTCGCTGTAAAACTTGAAATTTTGTTTCAGTTCTTTTCCAATTTGAATTTTGAAATATTAAAACAAAAAGCAAAGAAAAAGTTCTAGTTGTTATTTCCAGTTGACATCCATTAGATGAAGCTATGTTTGCCCTTCATTTATCCAAATGAATAACCCAGTCAGTTCTGATTTTGATTCACCCCCACTTAGTGAGAGGAAGATGGAGCACATGGGATACTCTGGTTCCTATGATATAGACAGAGCCAAGCGCTGAAATCTCCATTTTACAAAAAGAGATATTGTTGCCTGGAAGTTGTTAGTGATGTGCTCCAAGTCATGGCAAGTATCTAGGTGTCTTGTGTTTAGAATTTTTTTCATATTTGCTCAAAAAAAATTATACTCCAAATATTTACCATGGGTAAATTGCTTCACCTCTCAATGCCTTTAGGCAGCTTTCTAAGATAATAAATTATAGATAAGTTGCTGTTTCTGCATTAATGGAGGAAGTTTTCACACAAGTTTTAATGCAAAGTAAAAATTTTCCTCTTTGGATAATAAATATTATTCTAATTCTCTCTTGTAAAGATAAGGAGACACTAGCCTTCTTTTAACTCTTTTCCTAAATACAAGATATTAACTGTATACTTGTCCTATTGGATATTAGAGCACATATCATGCATGCAATTTGATTCAGAGTTGAATTTTCTAATTTCCTTTCTATTCAGGAAATGAAATATTTTCAGCTCTCAGTATGGTATCTGAAGAAGCTTCTAATTACTGTGATTATTAGACCCAGAATATAATAAATTAATGTTTGCCCTTCATTTATACAAAAGAATAATCCAACCAGTCATGATTTCACTGTACCTGTCCTTAGAAGGAGGATAGAGGCTGTTACATTAGTCTCCTTAAAAAATTGCTTTCTCACTCTGTCTCCTGATATACTGACTTAATTATTTCATAATTACTCACTGAAAAAGATCCTCGATAAGTTTGGTTTTTATGTGAGGAAACAAACTAATTACTAGTTTTCATTTGGATGTCATTATAAACCTCTTCCAGTATTTCATTGTGATGTGGAGATCATTATAGCTTGCTGAAGGCTTTGTAAAAGCCCAGTAGTGTCTATCATAGAAGGACTACTTTATAAATTCAGAGAAACTCATCAACAGTGGATTGACCACCTGGTGGCAACTTTATTGCCACACTAGTTTATCAAGAGGGCCATGATGTTTTCGGTCTTTGAGTATCTGAAGGGCTGTTACATGGAAAAGGGCAAAACAAAGAATAATGCAAAAAAGCAAATTTGGGCTTAAAATAAGGGAAAAAACTCAAACCAAGCAAGCAAAAATTACCCCCCAAACTGTAACCCACCCTCCCTTTTTTCATAATTAGAGTTATCCCAGAGTAGAAGGGGTTATTTCAGGAAAGGATAGCTTCCTTCTTACTGGAGGCTTTCAGGTAGAGCTATCATTCCATTGACCATTCATAGGGATGCTTTAAAGGGGATTTATGCTCAATATGGGTTGGACCAATTGGCTTCTTGAGGTCCCTTACTACGCTGAGATTCTACTCTGATGGAGATGACAAGGTACAGAGCGTCTACATACACCATGGGTGAAATGACAGATTCCTGAATTACCACAAGTATAAATGATTTTAAAACAACTTTATTCATAGCATTTACTGACATTGGTGTGGATTAAGATGGAGATAGGTGTGGAATACAATATTTAAATAGACCCTTTGAACAAATCATTTAACTTCCCCAGTGTCCTCATTTGTAAAATGAGAGGAAGGTGGATTAGATGGACTATGAGTCTCTTTCAGGTCTGCAGAAATGATCTACAACAGTAGTGTTAACTCAAATAAAAAATGGACCATAAATAATCCATAATAATAATAATAATAATCCATAAATGAGAACTCCTGGAGGCCACATGTTGACCTAGTTTCTAAATATGGTATTATCTATGTTATGATTTTTAAAATTAATTTTAAAATATTTCTGAATTATACTGACTTGATTTGAGGAGTTTTGAAGGCATCATATGAGCTGTGTGTGATGCTTCTAATCTATGATCCTAAAATAATGATCATCATTTGAGTGACTTAGTTTTTTTTTGTTTTGTTTTGTTTTATCACAGTATACTTAACCTTCCACGATTACAATGGGTATAGGATGGGAGTTTATAGATACATGGAGCCCTATTATATTTGGAAAAACAATATGAGTCAGGCCATTGTTGTCTATTAGGATCTCATACTTTATTGTTTATCCTTTCTCCTCGAAGAGGTTCTGGGAGAGATGCTGTGACGCGCTAGTCACCTGCCCCACTTTCTCTTCCAGTGGCAGGACACAGATCAGGACAACTAGAGATGGCTTTGGCCTTTTTAAGCCAAGGTCTTTAATAGGTCTCAGTTTGACTGAGGCAATGACCATTCAGTGATTAATGCTAGATGAGAATTGAGGTAAGGGATAAAAATTTAATTTCTATATTTCTACTTCATGTGTAGTCACATGAAGTCATCTCTTTATGATTTGCTCAACTTTCAAAATTTGAACATTGAAATTCCCACTCTGACTCCAAACTTTTATTTTTTAACCTTTCCTGTATCTTTTCTTATGAATTTGTCTTTTATTCCCTTCCTTATATCAAGCTCTCCCTGTTATTCCATTGTACCATTCCTATTCAGATTTTATTTCTCATCATTCATAGCTTTGACTCTCAGATCAATATTATTTACAATATACTTTTCTCCATTTTTCAGTCCTTGGCTTCTTGACTTTCCTCTGTTCCTGTTCTGTTAATCTCCAAATTAGGATAACAACCTTCTCTATTATTCATCTTCCCTCCTCCACCTCTTTTACTTCCGATCAGTGAGATATTGCTAAAGGACCTTACCAAATAATACCGAGTCCACTATTAATATTATAAGTCATGCTCAGAATTTGGAACTATGTCACAAAAGTTATCAAACTGTGCATACCCTTTGATCCAGCATTGCTACTACTGGGTTTATACCCCAAGGAAATACTAAAGAAGGGAAAGGGATCTGTATGTGCCAAAATGTTTGTGGAAACTCTTTTTGTAGGAGCTAGAAACTAGAAAATGAATGGATGTCAATCAATTGGAGAATGGCTGGGTAAATTGTGGTATATGAATGTTATGGAATATTATTATTCTATAAGAAATAACCAGCAGAATGATTTCAAAGAGGCCTGGAGAGACTTACAGGAACTGATGCTGAGTGAAATGAGCAGAACCAGGAGATCACTATATACTTCAACAACAATACTGTATGAAGACATATTCTGATTGAAGTGGAAATCTTCAACATAAAGAAGATCCAATTCAGTTACAATTGATCAATGATAGACAGAAACAGCTACACCCAGAGAAGGAACACTGGGAATTGAGTGTAAAATGTTTGCACTATTGTATTTCTACACAGGTTACTTATACCTTCGGAATCCAATTCTTACCGGGCAACAAGAAATTTGGTTTTACACACATATATTGTATTAAGGATATACTGTAACACATTTAATATGTATGGGATAGCCTGTCATCTAGGGGAGGGGAGTAGAAAATTTGGAAAAGTGAATACAAGGGATAATGTTGTAAAAAAAAAAATTACCCATGCATATGTGCTATCAAAAAAATTTATAATTATAAAATTAATAAAAAAAAAAAGAAAGGGATGTCTGTCAATCGGGGAATGGCTAAACAAGTTGTGGAATATGATTATGATGGAAGACTATTGCTCTGTAAGAAATAATAAACTGATTGATTAAAAAAAAAGTCATGCTCAGTAGATAGGTTTGGGAAAGAGCTTATCACTTATCACTACTACGAGAAAAACATGTCCTTTATAGAATGGATGATGGATTCCTCTGCAAGTATGAAACACGGCACGTGACCACGAGTTGATCTTAAAATTCTATGATTCCCTTGCCTTTTTGCCTTTTTCCTCATTTCCTTTTTTACACTTTCTCCGCCCCCCCCAACCCTGAGATATCTTTCACTGAAGATCAAAGAGGAAGGTACTATCGACTAATCTTGAAAAAACACAGATTAGCAATTAACAGATAAAAAAAGTACAATCCCCCAACCCTGGGACTGAATTCTTGTCTTTGGCTGAATTGCCATGTCATTTCAAATTCATTGGTTTTGATGGTTACATGGTAGACAGGATAAAGAGTACCTTAGGAGTCAAGAAGAGCTTTCCTAGATCCAGTACTAGAGTCTGAAAATAGCTTATTGCTTTGTCATGAGTTTTTCAAGGTAGGAAAAAAAAAGTGGTGAATTAAAAATGTAGTCAGTGCCTTCTAATTCAAAATGAAACCGATATGATCAGCTAGAAGATTATAATATGTTCAATAATTTTGTGGGAGAGGGATTTGGGAGGGTGGGAGTGGAGGGGAACAAAGCAAACCTTACAAACTTATGGTAAGAAAAATGCTTATACAGAAGGAACTATCAAGGTCTCACTAATTTAAACCTCCATTCTAATACCATCCTTCACTTGCTAAAAAATTATGGGGGAATTGGGGGACAGAATTTCCAGATTGGGAGCTCCCCAAATGCAATCAGTTTTGATGAATCCCTGATTTTGAGTTGGAAAGGAATTTGGTGGTCAGCTAATTAATCAGAAACATTAAATGCTTCTGTGTACGAGGCACTCTGCTTAAGGGTCTTGGACACTTTTAATCTGCCATTCAGGAATTCCCACTGTATCGACACAACAAGTGGTGGCTGCTTGAAGACCTCCAGGGATGGGGAATGCACTAACCCTTGAGGCAGTTCATTCCACTTATAGACTGTTCTAATTTTCTCTGACACCAGCCTAAGTTTGTCTCTTTGCAACTTGTATCTTTTGAGGATGAAACAATTGACTGCGTAAGACTTTATTTTATAAAGCCTAAGGAGCAGAAGTATAATGAATACCCAGCATTTAAAACTTATGTTTTCACATCATTCAACACCACAAAGATCTCCCAGAGAATAATAACAAAAAAGAAAAAAAGCAAGAATCATATCAAATTGGAACCAGACAGTAGCAGACAGATCTTTTTTTTTTATTATAAAGATACACTATGAGGAACAAATCTGAATGTGTACTGAAGCCTGTAATGGTCCATGCCAAAATGTACAGTATCATACATAAAAGTGCATTGTCACGACAGAGTAACAGAACATTGCTTCTTCCAGAATTGTAAAATCATCACCCTTTCTCTTCATTTTAAAGGATGGAAGGAATGTAATGGAAATGGGCAGCACAAGAGCACAGGGGAACACAATGGCTATCGTGCCATCTTGGAGCTGACAAAGGGGATCCAATGGGGATGATGGAGCGGTGTGAGGGAGGGCCAGGAAGAAGGCAAGACAATACTAGCGTACATAAGAACACCAGGAGTGAAGCAGCAGGTGGGAGGAGGGGGAGGAATGGGCAATGGGGCAATTAGAAAAGAAATGGGGGGCAGTGGGAGGTCGGGGAAGGGGCTGATGGGAATGCAACAGTACAGAGCAAGGCCAAAGCTCCTCTAAAAAATTTAAAGGCACTTTCACATGTACATACTACAGATGTACACTGACACAATTAGGTAGGTAACAGTCACAAACAGGGAGCCACCGGGACTGCCATTGATCAGACTGATAGTGAAGGACAATACTGATTTAATTAGGTGTGCAAGAGTTACCTTTAATTAAGTACATCTGTAGTTGTCTCAAGTCTTTCCTGTTACATATCCACTTACTCTACTTTAAATAGCTATAATAACCATCAAACTACACATTGAACTTGTGTGAATGCTCTAAGGGGATTGGGGGCATCCACAAAATGCATGGTTCCTAATATTTTCTTTTACTAGACAGTTCCTAAGATAAGCATTATGGAATGCAGTACAATTATTTAGACATACAAAATTCCCTATGTATTTTAAAGATACAGGATCCATCTCAATTATACCATAGAGGCTATTTTTTTCTTTTTTTCCAAGAAAGAATACTAGGCTAAAATTGTATGTAAATGAAAGCTTAATTCCAGTTTGTTCCACTGATCTTTACTAAAGTTGTGACTATTATGAAAATAATTCTTGGTCCTGGACAGAAAGTCCCAATGATACCCAGGCACAGGGGTGGACCTCAGAATCCTGCCTAGAGGTCAGGGTTATGAGCTCCAGGGTGCAGGCCAGAGATGCATGATTGAAATAAGCTGGATAGACTGTGCCCCTGCTTACAGAGTGGCAGCCTTCCCCTCAACCCTGCCTGTTCCTTAGTCCCAAAACAGACCCTTATATGCAATCCTTTCAAGACCACTCTTGCTATATACAGCTTTCAGGGATCAAGGACAAAAGGCTACCAGCGCAAGACTACATACATACCACTCCAAATCTGAAGGTTTGCTCCTAAACCCACTACCCAGACTCTTGGTCACATCTTAAGGATAATATGTGGGATTCTGGAGTCCCCATTGACCAGTAAATACTTATTCAGTTACCCAGAGAGGGCAGGTCATTCACAGATCTGAAGAGATGTTTTTATGGCCTTCCACACTAAGGAAACTCTTAAGTGTGAGACTGTCACTACTCCCTTTCCCCAATTAACTTGCACACAGAAAAATTCCTCTGAGACATTACTATCAGAATAGGCAACTTTAAACTGAAACCACTTTTATTTGTAGAGATGCAATTCAATTTATAGATGTTTCCCAGCCAGAGTCTATGGGGGACAGTGGTATATAGTAGGACAATTTAGTTACATGTGAAAACCAATTAAAAATTATCCTATGGATGAGGCAGGAAACATGGAAAATACTTATAACATCTTGTTAAAATGTGCAAAACTGCTATTCATTGGAGTTTATATGTTTGTTACCTTCCTTTTCTATCCTCTTCTCCCAACCCTGAATCTAATAAAGGGCCATTAATCATGTTACAAAAGTCTGTAGAATACTTTTCAAAAAAAGATGTATCAAGATACTTTTCTTCCTATCACTTCCAATCCCTTCCATTTTCTTCGTCTACTTCTCTGTGAAAAATTGAACTTAGAGAGACTAATATCGAGGAATTCTACAGAAGTAGAAACTTAATTCTATGAATTGTAAGCAATCCCATAAGACTGAAAACATCACTGATTCAATAAAATGGTTTGTCCTCCTCCCAATGATATTATCAGTGAGGGTCATCTACCTGAAACTGGAAATGATCCTAGCATTCTTAATGAAACAGTTCAATTCTCATCTTCCTTTGGGTTGCAAAGTTTAAGGGGTGCCAAATGGAATTTCTCTTCAATTGAAGTTTTCAGTGACCTGACTGCATGAATTTAGACCTCCACAAAATAAACTCACCCACAGCTTCTTTGGATCTTTGCATAGTCAACACGGTTAGGACATCCTTGTCTCATGTCAAAAGTATCAAGGATGAGTCGATTTTGCTGCATCATATAGTTGCCACCTGATTTTATATTTGGAATTGGAAGATTCTTGAAACAAAGGTAAGATTAGCTTTATACTTTATACTCATCCTTCCTTCTCAGTGTTTTTGCTTATGAACACAGGTTCCTCCCTTGAGCTAGTATAATGCTAGTAAGTCTTTGGGAATACAGCAGGAGGCTAGGGAAGAGAGAGGTAAGCAGATTTAAGGAAGAACAGTGAGGGAAAAGTTCAGAAGATATTCTGCATAAGAAACTACTGTCCTCTGAGACACGGGAACATCATGGTACTCTGTTCTTGTCAGCAATCTCACTTTGTGATAGAAAATGTAATTATTTCTTAAATAAAAAAGTCAAACATATTAGGAATGGTAGATGGCTTGCTGAAGTAGGGCCTCTAAAGCTAAACATGGAAAATTAGATTAAGCAATTTACCAAAAAAAAAAAAAAAATACAGAGGAAGAAGAAAAAATTAAAGATCTCTGATTTAGATGTCTTTTAGTTAGACATCAATATCTCCTTGTCTTATCCCATCATGGAAGAACATTTTCAATCACTCTTCTCTTGTTCCTAAAATATTTAAATCGTTCATTTTACCAAAGTACCATTCATCTTGACTTCCACAATGAACTAGTAATAGGAAATAGGAACACAGAGTTAGGGGAGATTGGAAACCAAATTGGAGGAGAAAACTTGGGAAGTTATTGTATTAAGTGAAAATGTATTCTAGAATCACAGTCATAGATCTCAAATAGAAGGAACTTTAGAAATCTTCTACTTAAATATCTTTTAGTAGGCTAAATGTTATTCATTGCTGTTCAAGGTGACATGTCTGAGTATCTAAAATCAATGGAGAACTTCCATTAAAATTTTTTAGAAGACTAAGGGAAATAACATAGAGAGTCACAACCTTTTAAAATATTATCATCTGACTGATATATCTGAAAATGATGGACCAGATTACTAATAGATCATGAGGGTTTAATGTCTATACTGGGAAAAATAATAGGAAGCAAAAAATCCATCACAAATTCAATTTTGAAATGGTACAGGCCACTAGTTAGGCATAGGTGTAATAATTTACATGTAATTTGTGGCAAATATGGCAAATCAAGGAGAGAGATTAATGCAATAAATCTTGATTTTAGTAAGAGTTTCAGTTATAATTATAAAATTAATTTAAAAAAAGAAAAAAAATCTCAAAATGAAAAAAAAGTTTCAAGTCTTTCTTGAATGATGAGAGCTGAAAAAGCACACTATTTTATAAACACAAGGTGGATAGGCACACAACTAGTTGGATGGTTTAAAGAAATTTTTATTAACTACCTACTGTATGTAGAGACCTGTAATAGGCATTAAAGTATTTAGAATATGATCCTTCTCTTCATGAAGCTAAGGTAATGAAATCTAATAATAGTAATTCTAGATTCCAGAGTCATTATTAGTGAATTGTTTTTAATCTAGGTATAGAAGGGTTAAACTATCAAGATTACTTCTGGACCTTTCATTTATTTAATTTTTAAAAATATTTTAATCAGTCACTAATGATGGCACAAAGAATATCAAATTGTTAAGATTGCTGATGACACCAAGTTGGGGATAGGAGGATGGGAGGTGAATAGAATCATAGGAAGTCAAGACGCTGAAATGGGTATTGAAGATCAACCTCCTAGGGGCAGCTAGGTGGCGCAGTGGATAGAGCACCAGCCCTGAATTCCGGAGGACCCGAGTTCAAATCTGGTCTCAGACACTTAACACTTCCTAGCTGTGCGACCCTGGGCAAGTCACTTAGCCCCAGCTTCAGGGGGAAAAAAAAAAAACAAAAACCTCCTGATTGTATAACTAAAGAGACAGAAGATGGTACCTTGGAAAAAAATTAACCCAGATTCAAAAGTGGCCTTTGTAAACTGAAAAAGAAATTGAGGGTGGGGATGGAATGGGAGAAGAACTGTCTTTTAAGGCAATAAATCTGGAAAAGGTAAAAATAAAAACAAAATTGTGCAAAGAGAAGATAAAAGAAATAAACCTGGTTATGTCCAAAATAGGAGGGGGGAAATGTGGATGGTTCTAGTGGGTAACAAACTAATTTATGAGGAAGCATTCCAGTGAAAAAGTAGCTTGCACCCAGATGGAGAGAGATAGGGTCAAGATCTGGAAGGGATCTCGGAAGAGGTCCAGCAGGATATTCTTGAAATAAGCTAAAGGTTATTCAAAACAGTCATATCTCTTATAATAACTCAAGTCACCAAAGGACCTTTAAAACTCATGGAAGAGTGAAGGAGATTGTGTAGAGGCTCTTGCCCTTTGAAAGACTCAGTTTTCCTCATCTGTAAAATCAGAATGGAACCCAGTTGAACACAAAGATAAAGCTTAGGCATGAGGCAGCATGGTAATTTGGAAAAAACACTGGATTTGAAGTTAAAAGACCTGAATTTGAATCTTTCTTTCATACTGTTCCTCCCCCCCCCCCCCAGGTTGCTTACTATCTATGTGATGTTAGGCAAGTCACTTAATGTCTCTGAACCTCAGTTTATTTAGAAATGTGGAGGTTTTTAAGATCCCTTCTGCCTCTATCTCCCATGAGTCAATGGGCAAAGCATCCAAGCACCAGCATAATGGGTCAGATCTTTACTTGAGCACTAAGGTCAGTTCTGGGATGTGACAATGAATAAGGTGAGGGCAGCTAGATGGCCCAGTGGATAAGACACTGATATTGGAGTTAGGAGGACCTGAATTTAAATTTGACCTTAAATACTAGCTATCTGTGTGACCCCTGGACAAACTTAACTCTGATGCCTCAAAAAAAATTATTACAGGTTTAGAAAATCAGATCTTTGGGGAAATTATAAAAACAAAACAAAACAAAAATAAGATTTCTTAGCTTGAGGAAGAAAACTCCAAAGAGGATACAGGATTCAAAGAGCTCATTCTCCATTCCATTAAGGTCAGCACAAATATTTGGATTATACATAAAAAACAGTTTAATGACAATTATTTATAAATAGATTAGTGAAAGTGGTGTTAGTATGAATATCTGGAGGTCTTTAATAACAGGATTCTCATCTGTATAGTGCAGACATACTTGAGGAGAAGGGAGATAAGTAAATGACCTTATAAGATCCTGGGATTCTATTCATGAAAAGAAAAATATTTCTCCTTCCCCTAGTTAAGCTCAAGTACTAACCATGTAGGTTTCCCATAGATAATAAGTATAGACTTATAGCATCCTAGATTTATAGCGAGACAGGACTTTAGAAGTGACCTGCTCTAATTTCATTTTGTAGATGAGGAACATGAGGTTCAGAGATGTTATGTAATTTGTCCAAGGTCACATAGAAAATAAGTAGCAGAGCTGTGCTTCAGATCCGGCCCTCCAAATGCTAATTTAATGCTCTTTATTGCAACTTGTGTCCCAGATTTGGATAAGCCATTTTTAAGAGAGAGAAAAATAATTTAGCTACTGGCTCACCTGGGCTGATCCAAGTGACTACCTGTATCAGCACCAAGCCTAGGTGTGGAGTGTATGACTTCTGTATTTGAGATCAGACACGATCACTGAATAGTTTCTAACCACTATAGTTATCAGAGTTCAGCCATCATCCCAGCTGTTTAGTACGCTGGCATGGGCTGAAATCCCCACAAACTCTGATACTTAATTCCATCCCCTTAGCTCAGAAATCTCTTCTTAATATCAGCTACGCTAAATCTGGGACATACTGTACCATAAGGGAAGATGGTTCCAATCTCTTTTTACAAGTGGTGCAGCATTGAATTTTCAAGTAAATCTAATATGTTTCTATTGTCTTTAAAACATGTAGAAATGTCCAGCTTTTTTAAAAAGGAAAAAAAAATACAAAATACAAATGCCTGTGTTAATGTAGCAAGTCTCAGACGTTACATTCAAAAAGACAGAAAAGCCAGTATCTCCAGTTATAAGCACAAAACTCATGAAGACAAGAAGCCTTGACCCCCCTCCCCCAAAATCCATTCCTTTTTTCAACCATTTTTTTTTCTCTACCTTCTGGATCATGTTTTTGTTTGTTTGTTTTACATCGTGCACGATTTGTCTGTTGGACCCTGGGAAGGAGGTGTGGGTCCTACGGTGGGATTTGTTTTTGGAAGAACAATGGGTTTTGGCCTAAGAGCTGGGGGCTTCAACTGTACTCCCATCCTGGGGGCCACCATGGGCTTGAAAGTACTCATTGTGTCACTGGAAGAGCTCGTGCTACGTCGGATCTGCGGCTCGGTGCTCCTGAGCATCACATTATGGAGAGGGCTGAGGGATTCGGTGGAAGAGGCAGGGGTGGGGGAATTTTTCATTTGTTCCAAGGTATCCAGCACCACATCTGGGGCGTGCTTTGCTGAACTCTGCCTTTCTAGCTCTCGGAGTTCGTTCAAAGCGGTGTTCATTGTTTCCTCAATATCCTGAAGCCAGTGAGAGAGAAGAAAAGAAGATGGGACCTTTGAGAATGAATGGAGAAGAACCCAATTTTCAAAACCCCAGATACTGCTTGAGAAGTCATATATATATATATGACTAACATTTACTATATATGACTAATATATATGTATTCACTATATAACCAATATTCACTAATATTCACTGTATATGACCAATGTTTACTGTATATGACCAATATTCACTGTATATGACCAATATTCACTGTATATGGCTAATATTCACTAATATTCCCTACATATGGCTAATATTCACTGTATATGATGACCAATATTCATTAATACTCACTATATATGGCTAATATTACAGTTTATGGCTAACATTCAATATATATGGCTAATATTCAATATATATATATATATATGTGACTAATATTCACATGTAAATGTATTCCATGTTAAGTCCCAAGCACAGTGTTTGTTGACAGGCTTTCCTTAGCATAGCATTTTATACGAACCTATGATTTTAGGAGAGACAGCATGGCATAGTGGTTTTCTGTCATGCTCTATTCCATATCTACTGCACAGTATATTCCATGTACAGCAAGGCATTTAATTTCATAGTATCCCAGGCAGCTCTGTATGATTCTTCCTAAGTTGCAACATTGGAGGAATTTTTCACACCAGAAATTCCTCATGATGATTAAGAATTTCAGGAACCACTCCCCACCCCCAACCCCCCTACCAAAAAAAAAAAAATTAGGCAATGAAAAAAAGGTGAGGAATGGCAATACTTTTATTTGTCTAGAGAATCACCATCTTGCAGAATCTTGACTAATGTTCATGAGCTTAAAAATAGGATGGCATATTGCCAACACACACATCTGAACTCTGACATCATTTGTCTCAAGTCAGCTTTCTGTAGGTGGAAGCCTTGCATGTTGACTATTTAATTTATGGAGAAGCCAAAGTATAAACAGTGACTACATCTCTAGAAATAAAGTACTTGGGAACTGAGCACAGCTGAATACAATCAAGAAAGTGATCAAATTGTGGCTTCATTCAAGAGTTATTCTATGTAGCCTCTATAGCTTCTAGAAGAGAACCTCCTTTTTTGAGGGGACTGAGTTGAGTAATTTTGAGTAGAAACTCCTGTACTTTCTTTTGCAATTGCGTTATAATGCCATGCCCACTAAACCTTGCTGCAGAGTAAGTGTAAGTCTCGGTGTAGACAGGGATTGCTGCATGCAAGGCAGAACTGGAAATCATTATATGGACCTCTGGAGGATGACATCACTTCCCAGGAGATGGCTTTCATATGCTACTCTTATTTGCCTTGAAAGATGGAGATTTGTTATTTTTGTAAAATGCATCTGCTCAAGAGAAGATACAGAAAGAATATTCTGTTCAATAACTTTCCATGTACTGGAATCTGAGGAAAACCCAAAATTATACAAAAAAGGGTTATAAAAAGTTTACTACTCTCTCACTCTCACCTCTCTATTCCCCTCTTCGTTGTAGCCTCAAATCATGTTTCTTGTGTTTATGAGAAATAACAATTTCATGGGTTTATCAAAAGTACTAAATATCAGCTATATTCCTCAATTATTGGTTTAAAGCTTAAGACATACCTCAAAGGACTGTATGTATTATAAGAAACCAAAAGCTTTTTTTTTTATGCTTTTAAAAGGCTGGGCCATTTAAAATCAATTTAAATTTTTCAGTACTCTTCTGTAATTTAATTCACTTTCCAAGGTTCTCTGGGTCCTGCATAGAAACTAAAGCAACAAGAAAATGGCTTAGGAGTCAATCACATTGGTGCAAAATTCCTTGAAAGCTTTTTAAAACTGAAAATAATCTAACTTTATTGCTTCTCCATTTTTCATTCCTTTCATTTCCCTTTCATGTCCTATCACTTCTCCTTACTCAATTCTCATGTTTGTGATGAATGATAAATCTTTTGGATGGCCCTAATGATAAGCCCACAGACTCTGAATAGAATCACCTAGCTCATCTTTCCTTGGAATGTTTACAAATAATGGCCTATGTCAGTGGTTCTTCCCTGCAGGCACCAGAACCCCAAGCAATTACAGAGCTATTGCAAGGGGTCTCTGAAACCATCTGCCCATTCAAAATTGTCTTTGTGATCTGTCTTTATTTCATGGATGCTTTATCTTGACTTAATAAGCAGGGTGGAAAGCATACACACATACATATATACACACATATGCAATTACTTCCATTTATTTTTTAAATAGTATTTTTCCAATTACATGTAAAGATATTTTAATACTTATTTTTTATATAGTTATGAGTTGTAAATTTTTTCCTTTTCTCTTTTCTCCTCCTTCCCTAACTAAGATGGTAAGCAACATGATATAGGTTATATGTGTACAATCATGTAAAGCCTATTTTCATATCTGTCACATTATGAAAGAAGAAACAGTTTGTTAAAAACAACAAACAACATTAGAGAGATTACTTTTTAGGCTATGTAAGTGCTATTGGAAATAGCAAGTTATCTGTAAATAGTAAATTCAAATTTACTACTTCTGAATTGATGTACTTTCTTGTCATATGTATGTTTTTTCAGTCAATGGAGATAATAATATAAATAATATAAATATAAAATAAATTACATAGAGTAATTTTTTTCTTTTTTTTTTTTGCTGAGGCAATTAGGGTTATGTGATTTGCCCACGGTCACACAGCTAGGAAGTATTAAGTGTCGGAGGCTGCATTTGAACTCGGGTCCTCCTGACTTCAAGCCTGGCCCTCTGTCTGCTGCTCTACCTAGCTGCTCCAAGTAAGCAATTTTTAAGAGTTTTAGAGTATTCTTGTTTACCTTCCTGTGTTATAGGTAAAGGCCAAAAACAGAAGACAAAAGAATGGAAAAAATACTATGTTCAGTATATACATATTATGTATAGTATATATAGTATACATAGCATAAAAATTCTATGTATAGCAAGGGGAATAAGCTGGCACATTTGTTAAGCAGGGTTGTATTTATACTTGGTTAGATTCTAGGTTTTTTTTCCCTTTAATTAAAGGGGACTAAAATGTATATTTTTAATATACATTTTAATCCCTCCCAATTATTTATTAAAATAATTTTTTTGGTCATTTTTTAAAAGTTTTGAGTTCCAAATTCTAGGCCCTTCTTCCTTTCTGAAATGGTAAGCAATCAAATATAGGTTATAAATTTTCTACCTTCATTACAGTCACTTATGCCTTCAAGCAAATGAAAATGTGTTTGAATTTCCCATTTCATGCATTTTTATGATGTGCAGTGTGGGCTACCCCTTATCCTGTGACATTTTTGCCTTTGTTCCCTCCTCCAGATGTCACTCAAGGCAAAAACTCACTATTCACATTAGCACCACAGTTGTGAATCCTACTTGATTCAACGTTTCCCTGGCTTTTTTCTAGGATTTAGAGAAGATACATGGAATCCTCTTTACATTCAAAGAAGCTTTTTTTTGTTTTTAAATTGATTATTACTATTATTATTATTATTATTAGAATAATTCTGCAAATAGAAAACAAGACAGACCGAATGCAAACCACGGCGTCCTACCTGAGCAATCGTCTCCGGGTCCAGAGGTTTGTGGTCATTGAAGCCTGAGTACTGGCCGGATGACGTTGATCTCCGAATGGGAGGACTGTCAATCTTCTTTAGAGAATCATGTCTGCTAATGTTGGTCAGGCTGCCGTGGCCAGGTCTGCGCCTCCTCTCGGGGCTATCGTTGAGGCTGCGGTTCTGCAACAGGGCTCGAGGGCTGCAGTGGCTGGACAGGTTAGGGGACCCAAGCTCAGTGGAGGAGTTGGACAGTGAGTGGGATGGGTGGATGGGGCAGTGGCCATCGCTGGTCCTGCCAGGACGCCTTGAAGGAAGGGGGGGCTCCGCCCTTTTTCTTTGTCTAAAGTAAAAAGAGAAAACAAAGGACAGATGATTGTTCTAGGTTATAAGAGCTCAAAGATGCTCTGGCTCCTTTGGAGTGGTAAGACAGTGCTAGACAGGTCAAGGGGGCTTGGGTCTAGCTCTGCCTCATTTTAACGTGGATGACTTTGGGCAAGTCCCCCTCTTTGAGTTTATTTGTACCAGGAGGGTCAGACTTTCCTTTGCAGCTCTAAATCCTGCCTTGCTGGTAAGTGATGGAGAGGTACAGCTTACCTGGCTAAATATACATCAGGATGACGGTCAGTTGGGGAATTCATGTCTTTGGAGGAACACTTATCTTCTGTAACGGGCCCGCTGCTGGCTTCACTATCTGCTTTTTGGCTCAGTGTATCAGAAAAGGTATCATCCCTGCAAATAAAGAAGAGCAAAATATGAAGCTTGTTATCTTAAAGGGCAATGAGGCTTTAATTTAATTTACAATTAATCTTTTAAGTTTTCAACCCACAGTAATGTGACTCATGCTAAATGAAGGCCTACTTCTATTTGCATAAATGGAAAAGCATTTATTAAGTGCTTTCTGGGTGCTGAGTATTTTGCAAATATATATAAATAGAAAAGGTAGTTTTTGCTGTCTAGGACTTCACATTCGAATCAGAGATATAATATGTATGGAAGATTTCATCTACCAGTTAGAAAGAGAGAGGATCCATGGTTCCTAAAGTGTGATAGCAAAGCTTAATGTTCATGTGTCTTTTAAAATGTCATTTCCACCAATAAAATCATGTCTCTTATATTGAACGCTGGACAGCATCAAGGAATTCAGTGGCAGTGGAGTTTCAGAAAGAAAAAGTAAACAAACAACAAAAAAGGTTTTTTTTTTTTTTTTTTTTTTTTTTTTTTTTTTTTTTTTTTTCCCCCCTTGATCTTAATAGCTGTGGCTTCTGAGGAATAATGGGATGCAGGACCTGCAGAAGTAGTCATTGGGTGGTTGAAGCTCCCCAGGGATTGCTTCCTGGGATTAGGGTTTCAGGGTTGGAAGCAGAACTTCTTGAGCGGAGAGTGCTACTCTACCTAGAACTGTTGGCCTTCACTGCCTTGGTAGCAGTCAGCCCTTAGTGATGGCGGCAAAGAGGTCCGTCTCTTTATCTACAGACAGTGATTTCTCTCTTGAATGATGGCTGGGCCAAAGGTCTGGGGCTGCTGCAGTAGGGAGCAGAGGTCTGCTATTCCTAAAGTTCTTGGGGTTCTTATTAATCTCCATTAAGGTTTGAGCGGAGCTGATATATTTGTCATAAGAGATGCAATAATGGAGAATGTAGTAGCATGGGCATTAGAATAAGTGTTCAAGTCAAGAGATAAATGAATTTCAATCTTGATTCTGGTATTTATACTAGTTATGTGACTATGGGCAAGTCACCTGAGTCTCAGTTTTCTCATCTGTAAAATGGGAAAAATAATTACTTGTACCTACTTCCTAGGGTTATTGGGAGGATCAAATGAAATAATGTACATAGAGTAAATCTTTATTAGATGTTGAATATTTTTCATCAGCTTTATGTATCCTTATTGCTTAGCAAGATGCCTGGCAGGTAGTAAGTATTAAACTATTGTTGACTTAATTTGACTAAATGTCAGATTTTGCTATTATTGGCACACAGTAGGCACTAACAAAATGTAAGTTTGTTGGACTTTTTTTGATGATTACAAATAGACTTGTGATTTTTAATTTAAATAAATATTTATTTATTAAAGTATTAACATATTATATATAAATGCATAATTTATAATAAATTACTAATAAAGATTTAATAAATGATTATTTTTAATACTATAGGCCTTTCTCCTGTCCCTCTGAAACCTATGTCTTGAGGCAATAGATGGGCACAAGAGAAGAAAGGCTTCATCCACTGAATTCTGTGTAGTAGCACCAATACTCTTGCTTTTGGAATGATTGAGGGATGTCTCATCTCTTAAGATTTCCTCACTGTAGTGTTTATTCTTAGGAACTTGAAACCCCTGGGAGGGATTCTCCCTCCAACAATTTCCCAGTAATCCTTGACCTACTTCCAAACCAAAAAAGGGAGACTGAGAAGAAGGGGGATGGGACATAAGCTGTCGCCAGGGAAAAGAAGAGATAAGTTAGTTCTGTTATTGTCAATCTAGGGACAAGGTGAAAGAAGTATTTAATGAACTGTAGCTGTCTCTTGGGACTCTTTTATAAGATCCTTGAGGGATCTCAAGTGAGTGAGTAGGGTCCTGATTCTTCTTTGAGAAGGAATGTCTTAGTTCTCCTGAAAATGGTTCTGTGTGTTCTGACATGGAGCCTTTAGGGATTCTTGGTGAAAGTGGGCAGTACTTACATATCCTGTACCACAATGTACTGATGAGGTACTAGGCCATCAATTCCATTGTGTCGTCCCTCCCACCAGTCCTCGGAGGCACGGTGATATAAAAGCAGTGAGGCTCCCTTCTTGAAGGACAGTTCTCGAGCAGATCTCCCAACGTAGTCAAACTTGGCTATTGCTTCAATGGGTTCACATTCTGTAAGGAAACCATATAGAAAAAAGAGTAAGGACTAGTGTGCTGAAAAAGCCATTAGGAAATTTCTAAAAGGTATATTCATGTGTCCACATGCTCCTTTAATTCTCGGCTCCTTAAATTACAGCTTCTTAAACTGGGTTTACAACCCATATGGAGTTTATAACTGAACATGGGGATCAATCGTGAAATTATGATTTATTAACAGCAAATGTTTGATTTGTATACCTATTATATATATATATATATATACTTGGGGTCACATAAGAATTTCTTGGGTAAAAACGAGCTGCAAGAGGAAAAAACTTTAACAAGCCCTGCTAAATGAATGAAACATTTTGAGTAACTTTTCAGAAATTTGGCTTTGGAAGCTCTGATCATCCAGAAGAAACATCTGGAATATAGTATCATCTTTATGTGAACAAAAAGCTTATTGATCAAGAGTCAGGAAAAAGAAAATCTGTTAGCCTAGTTATGATTTTTTAGTGTATAATGCAGTCTTTTTTGCTGAAAGCAAAATTTAATAGCCTGTCTTGGACACTTAATAGTTATGTGACCTTGTGCAAAGCACTTAACCTCTTTCTGCTTCACTTTTCACATTTTTAACATGAGATTGGATTAGATGCTCTCAAAGATCCCCTTTAGCTGTAAATCTCTGATCTAAAAATATATATGTGAACACATGCATGATGTGTGCACGTGCACACACACACACACAATTGTTCTTCTGGCTGTGAATTATGGAATGCAATATAATCTCTGAAGAATATTCCATTCAATGACATTGGGCCTCCTGGCTGTTCCATCATCAAGGCACTCTAAGCTCTGAGCATTCTCTCTGGCTGTTACACATGCTTCTTAAGCTCTCCCTACTCAATTCATTCCAACTACTGACCTCTCTGGATTTCTTTAAGTCCCAACTAAAATCACACCTTATGCAGGAAGCCTTCCCTAATCCTTCATTTTTCTCCTCTTCAACAATCTTTTCTTTTTCCAAATATATGTAAAGATAGTTTTCAACATTCATTTTTTTAAGACTTTGAGCTGCAATTTTATAGGATATGTAACATGTGCAACCCTCTTAAACATATTTTCACATTTGTCACATTGCTTAAGAAAAAATAGACCAAAAGGGGAAAAACTATGAGAAAGAAAAAGCAAACAAAAAAAGGTGAAAATATTATGCTTTGATCCACATTCAGTTTCCAAAATTCTTTCTCTGGATGTAGATGGCATTTTTTATCCCAAGTCTACTGGAATTGCCTTGGGTCACTGCATTATTGCAATTATTGGATAAAAACTAATCTTTTCAGAGTATTTTGAAAATCTAAAGTACAATACAATATTATTACATAGGTGTCTGTATCAGATATTGGTACAAGAATTTTCTTGTTTCATTTGAGTGGTATGTTAAGTATCATTCATTTTTTTTAGGTCACTCCCTAAGGTGTTGACTAACTCACAGAATTAAGTGATTTAAAGTTGTATATTTATAAGCCTTAGCACAGTAGATAGAGTGTTGGGGCTGGGGTCAGAAAGACTAACTGTTGTGAGCTCAGATAGTGCCTCAGATACTAGCTGTGACCCTCAGTTTCTTCATCTGTAAAATGAGCTGGAGAAAGACATGGCAAACCACTTCAGTGACGTTGCCAAGAAAACCCCAAATGGGATCATGAAGAATTAGATGTAACTGAAATCATACAACATACATGTGTATTCCTTAGGCTTTGGGATTAGTGTTAAATGCATTGAGGGCTACTTTTGGTGAATTCTACATAAATCTTTGAACCAAATGAACTTTTCATTAGGGTTTGAATGCTGTTGTGATTGTCCTGAGAATGTGTCTTGTGGGCGGAGGAAGTGCATCTATCATTATGCATCCTTGTTCAGTGTTTGCTTGTATTTTAGACACTCCCTCCCTCCTTTTTTTCTTGTCTCATTGATTCAGTCTCTCTAGATCTTGACCCTGTATTTGGGATCAGCATCTAATTTGACCTAAAACAATCAGGAAAACTACAGAATTTTAATTAACATGCTGTCAATGTCTACAAATGAAATGAACACTTAAGTTATTAAGACAGAACTTGGGAATAGGGAAAAATCAGAAATAAATAGACTTGCTAATTAGTCATTTACTATCCAGATAAGAAAATATGCCAATTAATAAATAGATCACCAAGCTAGTAAATAATACTGATTATTAACCAGAATTGTAACATTTCTTAAGCTGTTGGGTATGCAGGCAAATAACATTAAATCTAAGATTTTTCATTTCCGCAGCCTGCTTCTAAGGTTATAATGAAAGCATAATAAAACAATATTCTGAACTTTGCAGTGAGATATATCAAGGCTTACACTGAAATGCAATATCCTTCATGGTTGCTATAATATCAAGCTGACAATGATGGAGTAGTTATGATTTCATTGCAACGTGTTGATAATATTTATTACATGGAAAAATTTCTATTCAAGAACAGAAGGCAGCAGTTCATAATCTATTAGATTACAAATCAAGGTTATAAAAAAAATCCACATGAAATGAAACTTGAATTGATTCAGTTTCCTTATATACTTTTATTGGCTAAAACTGGTATCTGGCATTAAAAGCAAATGAAAAATGTGTTCTTCTCCTTCTTTCCCCTTCAACCCCCCCCCCATCATTATTATGGCTTTGTCACCTATTTTTTCCTCAAAATAAAAACCTTGATTTGAAATATAAGTTTTGCACTGATCCCAAACTCTTGACTTTTTTTGGACAAAGAGAGGGCTCTAATCCTTAGTATTCAATCTCAAACTCCAAATTCCTAAAGATTAAAAAAAAAAAAAAAAAAAAAAAAAAAGGCCAAGAAAAGTTCTTTTAGACTAGGTTCATTGAAAAACTCAGTTTCAAACTTAGGTTCCTCCAATTTACAGCTTCTCTTGCTACTATGGAGGCAAACAAATATTTAAAGAGGAATTCAAGAGGGCAAAGGCAGGTGGGAATGGGGTTAGGTTTTTTTTGCAGGGATGTTTATGAGTAATGATCAAAGTCAAACTTGTTAAAACTTAAAGTTTATTTCCAAATCTGCTGGAAGAATACACATGTACACTCACCATAACTTAACCCATCTGTCTCAGATTTCCTGAGAAATGCATTTATGTTTCCCTTGGAAGCAGTTCTTGGCAATTAAAAAACAAAACAAAACAAAAACTAGGTTATAATATGGTCTCTGAAGACACTGAATAATTCCAGAAATCGTTTTTAGGCTAGGAAGCTTAACTTAGGTTGATTATCCATTGATAAATTCCAACCCATGTCTGAAGAAGTAAAGGAATGATTTGGGGATGTCAGATATGCTAGGAAAAAAATACAATCATGTCTCATTTCAAAGCCTATTTTAATTGTAGCTACATATCTCAAATGTAGAAAGAAAAAAGGCCTCATTTCAGGGCCTATTAACAAAATAATATTTCATGCTCCTGACTTAGGGAAGAATGATTAGTATTTTTAAACTCCTTCACAGAGCAAATAATTTTTAAAAGACTTAAACCAATTGAGTCCTTTAGCTCTAGAATACAATCTTTAGATCATATGTCAAAATCCTGACAGTTTCCAAAGAAACATAGGTATTTAGTCTACCCTTTTGTGTTTCTAAGAAGAAATCCACACTATGACCAAAATATATATATAAAATATATGTATACATATACACATTTATAATATATCATATTAACATTCATATACATGATATATAATATGTATCACTTATAATATATGTACATAATACATATTATACACTATAATTTATTTTACATATGTATACCCCCCCCACACACCATCACTATAAACTTCTTCATAAAACAAGTGCTGAGATAGTGTGATATTATGGATAGAACCTTGGAGCCCTGGATTCAGTCTTGCCTTCTGATACTACTAGGGTGATCTTGGCTAAGTCACTTAATTTCTAAGAGATTTATTAGACAAATAGTTGTTATTTGTCCTTTCTTTTTGAAGATCAATAAGATTATAGGTGATGTCCCTGATTTGCTTATGAACCGGATTTAAGTGAGACTGAATTGAACAAAGTCATCAGTCTTACTCTCTCTTCTTGGGTCCTTGAAGTCCAGGGCAAGACAAGTCAAGACAGCTGTCTATGGCCCAGGATTCAGTGCATGACAATATTTTCCTAGACTCTTAGCACTCCAAAGTGCTTGCTTTAGCTGCCTTCAAGGGCACTGGAACAAACTGTTCTCTTCTGTCCTTTCTGCAGGGGAATGTCTTTGCATGTTTGCAGTAGTCATCCCTCTAACTCACCAACAGATTTCAGGCTTATTGGTTACTTTAGTTTAATCTGTCTGCTAAGATAATTTTATCAGGTTATGGCTGCTGTGCATGCTATAGCTTCTTGGAGCCACAGATGAGAGTGGGGCAACAAATAGACAAATAATAAACATTTATTAATTCATTTTCACTGGTAGAAGGAATTGCCACACCAGAAATTCTCCTCATGGATAAAAATCTTTAGGGTGGGACCAAAAAATCCCAATATATATAAAAAAAATCTTATGTTTCATCACTGCTATGTAATATAGTTTACAGACAAAAGATTAGTAAATGTTGAACTGTATAGGATAAATTTTAAGACTGATATCAGATTAAACAAAGCCTAATTCTCAGAGAGGAGTCTCAAAGCAAACCATGTTCCTGTCTTAAACAAAATGATCTAAAGATTGTACCCAATCATTAGATTTTCTCTCTTGCATTTCTCATTTATAGTCAGTCCTCATTATTTGCCTATTTCATATTACAAATTTACCTACTGGTTAAAATGTATTGGTAACCCTAAAATCAATATTTACGGTCATTTGCGGACATGTACAGAATAATAGAGAATGAATTAACTGACATGTGCATTCCTGGGCTGAGGTTAATTGAGGGACACTATTGCTTTTTTGTTTTAGCTCTTAAACTATAAAAAAGTGTTCTTTTTGTGATTTATTTAGTGCCAACTTTTTTATTTTTGTGATTTTTGTCAAAGATTTCATTTTAAGATGCCCCCCGAGCATATTGCTAAGGTTCTGTCTAATGTTCCCAAGCACAAGGCAATCACATCCATTATAGAAAATACATGTGTTGGACAAGCTTTGTTCAAGCATGGGTATAGTGCTATTGGCCATGAGTTCAATGTGCTAAAGTAAATGTGACCAGAGGGTCACAGGAACTTAACCCTATATCTCTCCAAGGAGCAATGGTTCAGTACATGCTAATTCAATGTTCATGGTAACTTTATATAATTTAGCTATTGTGAATGACAAGAATCAATTGTACTTTTTATTTGCTATTGACACATGAGTGACTTTCTAACAATCTTACCCTACAGTCCCAATAACTGCCCATAAAAACGTAGTGATTGTAACTCTTCATCTAAAAGCAGTCATTCTTAACCTTTTTTATGTGAAGCTATGGATCCCTTCTCAGAACAATGTTTTTAAATGCAAAAAACAAACTACATAAGATTCCAAAGGAAAACCAATAGTTAAATATATATATTTAATTTATGGACTCCAGGTTAAGAAATCCAGATCTAAAGAATCAAAGAAAAATGCCAAATATGCTTTGAGACTTAGGTATGATGATGTTGGTTGATTTGATAATGGAATTCTATGATTTGTTCTATTCAACTCAACAAACATTTCCTAAGCTTCTACTTTTGTTAGAAGCTTGGGCTTTTGTTATTTGGTCACTTCAGTTTTAGGGTGTTGTCTTAGGGAACTAAAATTTAGAGAATAGTAAAAGCATTTTTCAGGGTGCATATCTTTCCCCTTATAGCTGCAAGTTGATTTGTGGTCTAATCCCTCCTCCCAACTCCCCATAAATAACAGTAGCTAAACCTTCAGCAGGACAGAAATTTTGCAGCACTCTATTCCTCTCCTTGGGTACACAGCAGATGAGTCTCACTCCCCCTTACTCCAGGCACAAATCCCCCTATTTCTAGTTTTAATTATAAAAGATACCTTCATGACATATTTTATCTGAATATGGTTTATAGTCATAAGCTCAGAGGCTGCATTAAGAACTCAAAGAAGTCCAGTTTAACTTAGCACCTAGTAAGTGCTTAACATTTTACAGATGAAGAAACTGAGTTTCAGAGACATTCATTGATTTGCTCAAGGTCATATAAGAGGAATAATATAGCATAATTGGGATTTGAATTCAGGTCATCCAATTCCAGACCATACTAATCTCTTCCCCTGTGAAAACACTAACAGGAGAGATTGTTTTGTTTATTTCATCTAATATAGTTTATAAAAGAATAACTAGGTTAGAAAAAAGCATTCAGTTGAATTAATAATAAATCAGCCTTTCTGGCCAATTATCTACTAGATTTAAGATATCGTTCTTTCGCTTGTTTTCCTCTAGGAACCACCTGGGTCTCTTTAGATTAATCATCAAGCTGCTTCCCCATATCTTTAACAAGATGGAGCAATCGCAAGCAAAGACAACATTCACATGAGGACGCTGTCTGAGGACTCTTTGGAGATCTTGGGTGAGATTCTGTTGAATGACTGAATAAGAAAAGGAGGCTGGCAGCTTTATCTATTTTTTCTGTCCCAAGAAGAAAAGTTAGAAAAGCCGACAATCTGTCTGGATGCTGGTGTCATGTCCCATGCTTCCATTACCTGTCACTTTATCCACATGTCAAATACACCAAATTTTCCCTTTGAGGCTTCGACATTATTTGTTCTTTCACTACTTGATCTGTTACCTGTTTCCCTGGGAGACTGATACAGGAAAAACCAGTGATCTGGCTTTGCCAACAAAAGCCACTTTGTAAGCCATCACACGGCAGAGGATGGAAAATACAATGCTTGGGCCAGGAAAAGACACCTGCAATACTTCTGTCAATTTATTTAATTAGGCTCTGGCACCTCTCTCTCTGTCTTTTTCTGTCTCTCTCTTTCGTTTTTCTTCTTCTCTTCTCTCCCCCTTATATTTTTCTTTTATCCAGTGTAGTCAGAGAATTCATTTAAAATGCAATGGCCACTTCAGGCCGGTTTTCTTGTACATGGCAAATGAAAACAGCTGACAAATGGCCTACTTAGGTGAGACAGATATTTATATAGATAGCATTAACTTCACTTTGATTCTATATTTTTCTGGGGAAAGTGAGTAAACCCTCATGGAAGCCTCCAGCTCCAAAACAAATGGTTCAGAGAAAGAAACAAAGCAATATAAGATAAAAGAAAGTAGATAAAAGAAAGGTGGGGTTGAGGGGCTTGAAAAAAAGGCAATTCCACAGAAAGAGGAACTTTGTGTGTCATTTGCAATGACAACTTGCAAATTAGATTCACTGTAAGTTCTGAAAATGTGAATTTATCTGATTTAAAAACACACCCACAGAGAACAGTATTTTAACACCATGGTGAGATGAGACATACCATCTTCACTGGTGTGGGGCTCTGTACCAGCATCCTGATCGACTTCTTCCAAAGTACCGTGCTCACTATATGGACTGTCACTGTGGAGCAGAAATGAAAATCATTAGGAAGCCATGGGGTGCAGATATTTGAGGAAAGAGCAATTGAGAATTTAAAGTAAAGGACATAATGCAAGGACATTCATAATTCATAAGGCTAGGATCAGTAGGAAGAAGAATTATGACATCTGTGACTTTTAAGTGAGGGAAGAGAGATACCATTCATACCATTTCAGGAATGGGAGAGGTCTAGAATTTGGAACGAAAACATAAAAAAAAAAATGTTTAAAATAGTTTAAATTAGGGAAAATATATTAAAAACAAAGACAAAATGGAAATGTTATAATTGAATTGTGAGGCATTTTATAATGGGGTTTAAGTATATTTTAGAAAATAGTTATTGAAAATTTATTGGATTAAACCTAAAGTAAGACCAACATTGGTCAAGAGGCTATTTGATAAACTGTGCAGGAGACCTTAGATAGAGTTATTCTACCTAATGGAAACAAGATTACAAGTATTACATGTCAATGATAATAGCTAATATTTATATGGGCTCTTTAGGATCTGCAAAGTGCTTTTCATATATTAGTTCATTTGATCATTACAATCAATGTGCTACATCATCCTTATTTCTCAGATAAGGAAATGGAAATAAAAAATAATAACTACAACAATAGTAACTAGCATTTATACTCAGGCATTATTGCTATGGTGTTTTTTTTTTTTTTTTAATATGATCTCATTTGTTCCTCAAAATAGTCTTGAGAGGTAGATGCTATTATTATTTCCATTTTACATGTAAGGAAACTGAGACAAACAGGCTAAATGACTTAAACTTGCCCAATAGCCAATAATTGTCTGAGACTAGATTTAAATTTAAGACTTGTGTGCTCTTTTCCCCAAATCACTAGCTTCCTAGGAGATAAGTAAGTTTTGTCATAAACAGTTGAAGCAAATGGGAACATTTTGGTAACATCACTTCTCAGTGATTGGGGCTATTTTGTGTATATTAACTGGATGTACAGGACAGAGAATTGATCATGGCTGGCTGTTAATGTCAAAAGCAAGCAACATTCCAGAGAAACAGAGCATTCTCCTTCAGTGCCTTAGATAACCCTAGAACCCAAGAATGGAAAAATTTCAGTACTATTTACTGAGACAGCTGGTGGTACAGCAGAGTTAGAGTTAGAAACCTCAAATTCAAATTTGACTTCAAATACTTACTCTTAAATAACCCTAGCAAGTCACTTGACCAAGTTTATCTAAATTTTCATAACAGTAAAATGGGAATTATAACATTACTGGCTTTGTTGTTGTGATAAGATTGTTGTGAGGATAAAATAATATTTGCAAAAAACACTTAGCACAGGGGTGCTATATAAATGCTTATTCCTTTCATATTACTTGTTGCTATGATCAATTATATGATCTAATTTATAATCTTTTATGAATATTGAAAATAATTTGTTAATTGATAATATTTAATCATTAGTCTTTTGATGATACTAATTGATACCATTGAAAGCATAATATATTGCTTACTATTATCACTTATTTTTCTGTGATCTGTGGTTTACATTTAACTTAGAAGATGAAAGAGAATCTCTAATAAAAAAAGGACATCTGTATACCACAGAAGGAATAAAATTAAGCTATAAGGACAAGTTTTGGCCTAATGTCTGACTGGTACTAACACTGAAATGTGATCCTATTTATTCTTGGTAAAGGGGCAAGAAACTGATGTGTTCTGAGTTAGATGATTTTCTAGTTTCTCATGAAGAGAATTGTCACATTGCCCATGTAGGATGGGCATATTTTTCGAGACACATACAATATAAGTACAAAAACATCAAAAAAGTCAAACATGGAGGACTTGGGGGTTATTTTCAGAAATTGGCACTACTTTTCCCTTTCAGAAGTATGGATAATTGGGAGCTGATTATACTTTTCTTATGATCAGAAAGATTTCTATGCCAAGTTTCCAGTTTTTGCTAGGCTGTTGCAGTGAAGAGGGATCATGATTTGTTCTGTCTGGCTCCAGAAGGCAGAATTTCATAGGATATATGCTCCAAAGAGGCAAATTTCAGCTTGATGTCAGGAAAAAGCTCCCTAACAATGAGAGTTTTGCTAAAGAAGAATTAGCTACTTCAGGAACTGGTGAGCTTCCCCTTCACTGATAGTCTCTAAAAATTTTTTGAGTAGTTGGTGGGCATCTTATAGTGGAGGATTTTGTTTAGAATATAGTTTGGACTAGATGGCTACTGAGGTCCCATTCAATTTTAAAATTCTGTGATTCTCTAATAACTGAATTTTACTGTTTTTGTACATGTTCTATCTTAAAATTATAGGCTAGGCTACCAATTATAAGTGCTATAAAAATGGTAAGGATCAAAAAAGGCTTATATAATTTCTTTATTTTGAAAGCTCTAAGTGCTTTATGTAAATTGATATGGGTAGAACCATACATAACTACCTGGTAAAGGAGATAGAAGAAGGAGAATGAAGACTGCATCAATCACTGAAAGAAACTAGACATATCTGAGTGAAGTTTCCAGCCATATTTACTTGATGTTAGTACACTAATATAAATTAGTACAAATATAAATAACAGAAAAACTACCCTACAAATCTGACTATAAGAAAAAAATGTTTTTAAAATCTGGTTGAGGTGATAAGCCTGAGTTGAAGCTTAAGCCTGGTAACAAGCCAATTTCTGGCTAACATTTCAGTGCTACTAAAATTTACCTATTTCCTAAATTTTATGGGGTTATAATCTTTTAAGGCATGTAGGTGGTACAGTGATTATAATGTTAAGAAGAATTTAAACCCAACTTCTGACACTTACTGGCTGTGTAATTCCTGGGCAAGTTCCTTAACTGTTTGTGTCATTTTCCTTACCTGTAAAATGGAGATAATAATGGCACTTACCTCCCAGGGTTGATGAAAGGACAGAATGAGAAAATATTTGTAGCATGTTTTCCAAACTTTATAGTGTTATATAAATGGTAGCTATTATCATTGCTATTATTTTGAAAAGTGTAAGAATTTCCTGCCTTATATCCCTACTTACCAGTAGTCATCTCCAGCCATGCACTTTTCATAAACTGGGCCATCTAGCTCTTTAGCATCTGGGAAAATAGTCTCATGGTGGATGATGATAGTTTTGATGATTTCATTCACGTGAGCCTGGCAAGACACCTGGTCCTGTATTTCTGGAACAGGCATTAGTGTTGGCCCAAAACAAATGGCCAGGTTATAAGGGTCCATCATGTTCTCATCGCTGTATTGTGAGAGGCTAGGGAAGGAAACATGAGCAACTGTAAACAGATTTTTTTTTTTTTAAATAGAAAAAAATCAATGATGTTTAAAAACACCCAAATTCTAAGAATTAAGGTCTAAAGCCTTTGATGATCAATTATGAATTATGGCTCTCCATTCTACCCTAAAGCAGTTCAAATGAAAACAAAGATAGCTCTAACTTGTATTGAGTAGCAGCTGAAAGAGAATTGTATATTCAGCTTGCTTTATTAAGTAGTATTCTTGGAAGCCAGGGAAGAGAATTTATTATGGTTCTCAGTACAATTGGGAACTAGGATAAAGTGAACAGAGTTCCATCTGTAAGAAACAAAGTAAACAATCAACTATTAAATGTCAAGCAGATACATCTGGGAGGAACAGAAAGAAACCTTATAAGGCTGCTATGTTTAGATCTCTAAAATTCCTCCTCCCTCCCATTTTTTCTTTCAGATTTTTTTCTTACTAAAAAGTATTAAGAAACACTAGTGGGGAAGAGAGTTTCTTTCTCTGCCACTTGAGAGGGAGCAAATGAACAACTCTTGGAATTTAAAATCAATGTAAGAGACTTCAAAGCTTGGTCTCTAAAGCTAGAGCAATAGTCCTCCAACCTCCATTATATCATATTTATTAAAAGAACACAAATATTTTCTTCCACCTCTGCAACATAATTTTTAGGAAAAATCTTCTATCTCATCCATGGATTGTGAGTTATTTTTTTGGGGGGAGATCCCTATTGGCTTGCTATATAATTATAGAGTTTAGTCATATGAATATTTATAGTTTTGTTATAATAACACTTCCTCTGGGTTATTTCCCCCAACCTGCACAAATTAGTAGACAGGGTAGCTGGTACCTTGTATTCAATAATCCTTTGAGGGTCTGCTTCTAACACTTTAGCTCACAAGCCCTCACTAACATGCTTCCTATGAATAAGTAGTCAATAGATATTAAAGCCATTTGCTAAGATAGCATAGTCTAACAATATCTATAAAACATTCTTCACCAAGTAGGGACATGTTCTCTCATAAATAAATGCAGTATCCATGGGATGGGAAGGCTTAAACTCAAGAGTACATATGTACTTGAACTGATGCTGAGTGAAATGCGCAGGACCAGGAGATCGTTGTATACTTCAACAACAATACTATATGATAATCAATTCTGATAGAATTCAACTCTTCAACAATGAGATGAACCAAATCAATTCCACAGAGCAGTAATGAACTGAACCAGCTACACCCAGCGAAAGAACTCTGGGAGATGACTATGAACCACTACATAGAATTCCCAACCCCTCTATTTTTGTCTGCCTGCATTTTGGATTTCCTTCACAGGCTAATTGTATACTATTTCAAAGTTCAATTCTTTTTGTACATCAAAACAACTGTTTGGACATGTATATATACATATATATATATATATATATATATATATATATATATAGTATTTAATTTATACTTTAACATATTTAACATATATTGGTCAACCTGCCATCTAGGGGAGGTGGTAGGGGGAAGGAGGGGAAAAATTGGAACAAAAGGCTTGGCAATTGTCAATGCTGTAAAATTACCCATGCATATATCTTGTAAATAAAAAGCTATAATTAAAAAAAAAAGAGTACATATATACTAATAGTGCTAACGAAGATTATAAGATGTTTTGTTGTTACCTTCCCTCTTCATTCAAAGTGGGCAGGAAGTTTACATTAAGAAAAAATATTTTTATTTGAGTAATGGTAGAGTTTTATACAATGTCTAGTCCAAAGAGAATTAAAAGTCCAGATGAAAGCACAGTGACTGGCACAAAATAGGTTCTTAGCAAATGCTTGTTGAATTAAATTGTAATGAATGAAAAGATGACTAACTGAAGGGAGATGGGGAACCACCCATTACCAAAACAAAGCGGTATTAAGAGTCAAAAATGACTTGTATGCTATAATATGCTTTTTGTGAAATAAAGTAATCCAGTTATTATCTATCCTTCATTCTCAAAAAAAAAAAAAAAAATCAATGACATTGCAAGAGTAGTGTCTTGAAAAGGAATCTAGTTAATTAGAAGAGAGGAAAAAAAAAAGTATAATTTCTACAACTGTTATATAGACTAACTTCAGTCTTTAAAAAGTCCATAATATAGCATTAGAAAGTCATGTTACTCAAACTGGACCAAATCTTTTCTCATATTATAACCTAAATTTTGGAAATGTCTTTTTCCTCCATTTCTGTCTGTTGAAATCCTTTAAGACATCTTAAATGCTGCCTCCTCGAATTCTTCTCTGATCTTTTTAATTGCAAATGATACAGTAATCTCTCTGCAGTTAAATGTCTATAGCATTCTTAGTTCATCTTCAGATGGTTTCACCAAGTTCTAGTTTGCATTAATATAATATTAATTGAATATATTATTACATAAAAATATAATAATTATATTGTTATACTTATAATTATATAATATTATTAATATTAATTGTATACTCATTTTAGTTCTTCTATCATATTGTAAGACTTTGAAGGCAGATGCCATATTTTAGTTATCTCTCTTCCCCAGTGCTCAGCACAACACTTTGCACTTAATAAATGTTGAAAGTGAATTGAGGGGGGGAAAAAGTGAATTAAGGATGAGGCAGGCATAACAGAGCACAATCCCTGGAGCCAGGAAATCTGAGTTCAAATCCAGCCTAAGACACTTGAATATTTACTAGTTTTTTGACCCTAGTTGCCTTGCAGCAATAACAATAAAAGAATGTGAATTGAAAATAAGAGAATCATTGGGGGGGGGGGGGGTTAGAGACAGAAGACAGCCTGAAGGTTCTCTAGTCTAAGCCTTTCATTTTGAAATTGGCAAGTAGAAAAGAATTGGCAGTAAAACATAAAGGTTTAATCCTAAGAGAGTCTTTTATCCATAGGTAATCTGTCCTTCATTCTTATTTCCTTATCAGAAACATTTGAATAAAGGAGGCAGGCAATTAATCTTTCCAAGTTTACAAATTAAAATCTGTTTGAAAAGTGGGCATTTGAAAATTAAAAATTATTACTGATTTCTGTATAACAATGTTTTTGTTTGTTGTCATACAGAGTGAAAAGGGGAATTATATATGAAAATTGTGAAATTTTGTGATGTACACTTTTTTTAAAGTACAGTCCCCACAAAAAAGCACAGTACTGTATTTTTAAGAGTACAGTAACTTTTACTGTTGTTTTCCTATCATGCTTATCATTTCCTTTAATTCCTTATCATTCTTTAACAAATCAAATCAAAAATTAGCAATCACCTCTCTTTGGGCTCCTTCCAAAATCCCCACACCCAAACTTCAGACAACAAAGCTCATCTTTTCTGAGGGTAGAGGCAGGATGGCAGGCTGCCTTTGTGCTTGGGCCCATTTCCATTCAACCTCTGTCTTTTCACTAAGATAATTTAGGGAAAGATACAA
The DNA here is from genome assembly GCF_048593235.1 of Sminthopsis crassicaudata. Taxonomy (NCBI): domain Eukaryota; kingdom Metazoa; phylum Chordata; class Mammalia; order Dasyuromorphia; family Dasyuridae; genus Sminthopsis; species Sminthopsis crassicaudata. Next base: position 210,001,620 of record NC_133621.1, read on the forward strand.
TTTGATTCCAAATAGGAAATAAGCTGAGAACAGGGTTTTTCCTTCTTAGAATTTCCATCTCCTGTAGACAGCCAACTTCCTGGCACTTATTAGGCATTTAAATATTTTGGGGCAGCTAGTTGGTACAATGGATGAACTGAATTTAAATCTGTTCTCAGACATTTATGAGACTCTGGACAAGTCACTTAATACTATTTGCCTCAGTTCCCTATCTATAAAATGAACTGGAGAAGGAAATGGGAAATCACTTTAGTATCTTTGCCAAGATAACTCCACATGGGATCATAAAGCAACAAATACAATTGAAATGACCAAGAATAAATAAATACTTGATATTTGATTTACTGGTGTAAGGGTGGGGTTGAAATCATCTTCATAACCAAGCGTGGTCAGAATATCTCTATCAATCAATGAGTATTTTAAGAACAATTTTAAGCTCTCAGAAAAAAAAAATGCCAAGGCATTTTAAGAACAATTTTGACTAGGTGATTTTAACTACTGTAAATAACCAAATTATCTACAAATGACACAATGAGGAAGACATTATCTGCATCCAGAGAAAGAATTGATAAACAGAAGTATATGTAAAATTATATAAAAAATTTTCAGTAACTAAGAGCTATGAGATACTCATTTGGCACATGGGCTCTCTAAGCCTGAGCCTACTTTGTCCTGGACTCCATGTGCCTCGAAGGAGAAAGTGAATGTCAGATTTTGGTGGGATAATGTTTTATACCAATTTGTTAGCATACCACCTGAGTAAACACCCCTTTCTAAAAGCTACTTAGGCTGGCTGACTAAACTGATTCTTAAATAATACCTCCTTAGGCTTGGATTGTAAGGTAGGGAAGAGGAACATATTAGAACTCTGAAGATGCATCCAGCTCAGTTCTAGAGACCCAACTTATTTGTGAGTGGAGGGTTGAAAGGATCTTCATAGCTAACATGGAATACACTTGATTAGAAAGCTGTTAAATTTCAGTGTTCAAGGACCGGAGAAAGGGGTGATGAGACAATAGGTGTGTGTGTTGTAACATCAGAGAGTAAACTGACATGCATACAGTACCTTAATATTTGCAAAGTGCTTTTCATAGTTTATTGGGGAGAGAAAAGGCAAATAGGGATGCAAGCTATTCTCTTGGACGGAAGGCAAATGTAGTGAGAACCAAGAGAGTAAATCTAAAGCTTTGACTAATTTCTCACCCATGTTGTTAATGTTTTTGCACCCCTGTGATAAGTTTAATATATTTAAAAAGATAAAACTACAATTATGCCTAAAAATAATTGTGACCTGAATAGACTCCAACAGTTATTTCTGTCTGAAGCTTTGGGAAAGGAGAGGTACTATAGCTGTAGCCACATGGTTCTTTGCATTGATTTAAATCCAGATGAATTCATTTAAACAAATATTTATCGAATACCAACTATTTATTATAGAAAGAATTCCTATCTATTTAGACACCTCGGCTTTGATACTCTGAACTGATCTGAAGACAACACATGAGGCTGATAAATTTTCAGAAGGGGCTATGTCCACAATTGCCTTGGCATTTTTTTTTTTTTTTTTCTGAGAGCTTAAAGCAATCTGCAAACTTCCCCTCCTTCTCCAGGGAAGGATAGAGAAGAGAATATCCTAATTTTAGAAATGGTCAATTTACAGTGGACAGAGGAAAAGGCATTTCCTCAAATTGACTCAGTAAATCATTGGTGAACTTTCCCCTCCATGACATCTATTGTATTTCTTTAGCTCCAACTGCTTATTTGAAATGCTGATAGGAGGACTTGTGGGGTGGGAGAAGGGAAAGGAGTGGGAAAGCTTATCTAGGACTTGGCCAGGATGCTTTTAAAATGCTGGATATGCACAGGAAATAAGAAAACTAACCATTCTTTCTTTTTTAAATTGAAAAATAAATTGACTAAATAGAAAAAAAAAGTTCTCTTGAAAAATCAAAACAACATTTTTATATTTCTATTGCATTATTAATGTAAAAAATGTCTTGAAGAAATGCATTTCAACCTTTACAGTATCTCCTACTAAACTTAAAGAATTTCTCATTTAATTCAGAGCATAACTCATTTCTCTTTTTTCTCCTTTCTCCCCCCAAACAGCATTAAAATTTTAATAACTTTCCACAGTGGACAGATGACTCGTTATGATGTAAAAATAAAGCCCCAAACCTTTATGAAATAGTTAATGTTAGCTTAGTTTGGTAGTTTGTTCCTTTTAAGAAGGTAAAGTTTCTAAGGGCTTTATAGCCATAGTTTCCTCATTTGTTCAGTCCTATTCAACTTTTTGTAATCCTATGGACTACACAGGTCCTTCTGTTTTCCACAATTTCTTGAGGCCTAATCTTGAAGCATTTGGTGTAGTGTTTTCAATTTAATGGTGAGCTTGATTTGCTAGAAAGAAATAAACCTTCATCCTTCATTTAATCATTTTTCCAGTCTTGAACTGTGCTAACTAAAATATATTTGCCTATGATGAAGAGAACCAAAATATCGCTTTCATAGAGATCCTCAGGACTGAGAAATAATTCAGAAGTAGAACATAAATGGTTAAATGTCAGTATTTCTACAGAAGATACTTACTGGTTGAGGAAAGCAAAAAGGTACCTCATCACGATAAGGACGGATCTGGGCAAGGTGAGGAGGAGTTTACGGATGTGAAGAGCCCTCTCATAGAGATTATCTATTCCTACAAACAGAAGACATCTTTGTTAAGATTATTCCACCTAAATTAACAAGGTAGAAAGATATCAGTACATTTTGATGTGCTCTATGATAAAGACACTCCTATGTGTTGACTCTCCATCCCTCTTGGGCCAGATCCTCAAACTTTCCCCATGAGCATGGAACTGACATTTAAGTGAAATAACTTAAGGGGTGCTACTATTTGCAAGGGACTCCCCTCTACCTGACCATCATCTTTCCTTTCATTGGTACTCCTACCGTTCTATTTTCAACAAGATTCTTCTCATTTATTTAGTGTAAAAATTATTTTAAACTTGCTGACATTTCTGAGTTCTTCTGAACAGTTTTCCCCTTCCTTTTCTGGATGGGAGAGAAGAGAGAAGGATCTGTCCTTTGCTATGTTTGACTATTGCCTGGACTTCCTGGTACATTTCCAAGTATTGTTTTCTTCTTTGCTCAAGCACACTTTTCTGAAGCTTCTCAGCATAGTGGTATTCCTGAATAATATTACTCTTAGGGAAGATATAGTTAACAATGACATTAATACCATTTTCTCTCATCAAAGTTCTACTTTGATGTCTTATCTTGAATTAATGGTAATAATACTGAGTTCCCCAGGCTTCAGACAATGGAGTGCATGTTCTCTGGTAGACCCAACCAAGCTTGAAAAATTGGAACAAATCTTGAGTTTGGCAACATTGGTTACCAGACCAGTCATTAAGTAATAAGGTGATTTTTCTCTTTCTGCTTTTGTTTTATAATCCATAAATTCTCTGTTAAGGCAAGGAAATGTCAGTAGCAAGAATGTCCACAAATAATCAACATGACACTGGCGAAAGTGAAATAATAATCCCACTTTTTTCCCCAGAGCATTTTGCTTCAGGAGTTGTAGGACCTTTAGCAAATCACTTCACTTTGGTTTTCCTTTCTATAAAATGAAAAGGTTGCACTAGATGGCCTTAAAGATTACTTTCTGCTCTAGATCTAAAATTCTGTGTCTATTTTTTAAAAAGTGTTTTCAAATCCATTTGTTTTTTTAGAGCCACCTTGTGGCACAGATATGCTAAGTATTAGAATTATATTTTGGAGATCAGAAAATTGAGGATCTGTGATCTTAAGTGCTTTGTTCAAATCACAGATTGAGTAAGTGGTAGAGGGAGCTAGAATGTAGATCTTTTGACTCCCAGCCCAGGAATTTCTCTGCTCCATTGCTTTATTTCTCTGCATGGCTTTTTGAGAGAATTGACGAGTGTACAAATGAGAGCCTCAGTCTGTGAAACATATGAAAATACTGGCATGATTTCTCCCCTGAAGAATTTCAATAGTCTTTAATCATCATATTTAATAATAGGAAGAGAAAACAATTGATGGGAAAACCTTCCACTTTCATGCTCCTATCAGTATCAGTTCAATTAAACTCTAATTCAGCCCAGACAGGTGATAATCTACAAATTAAAAATAAAATGCATGAATAACTACATTTAATGAACTAATTTTCCCCAGCTCTTTCATTGTGTTCCAAGAGTAAGAATAACCATTTATACTGAGAGGAGAAAAAGTTATCTAGGGCTGTTGTCCACTTAATAACTCATGTGATCAGACAGTTGGTTTTCTGCACAACTGGGGAAGATTTTAATTGGTGATGGAAAAAAAAAAAGAAGAAATACATGGATATATATAATTCCCAGATGTCCTTTGGCTAGATAAAAATGATTTCAAAATAATAAAAAGTATTATCCTTATCTTGGTAGTTAGTACCAGTGACTGAGTTATAATGTAAACTGGAGCTATAACATTTTAAGTCTATGAATTCTTTTAAGAAGTTCAACTACAATGGAGCTAAAGAATTGACATGCTATTCAGACTTCCAAGGCACTTCTCTATTCATAAAGGTACCTTCTATGTCATCTCAGAAAATGAAAATATTTGAGCATTATAGAAACTGATATATTTGTAGTCAAATGTATTCATGATTTATGAAGGGCTTCAGAATGAAGTTTATAAGAGAAATGGGTTAGAGTTCTATTTTACTGAATGCAGTGCCTCGTTTCAAAACTTTTCAGAAACTGGCATCATTGGAAATAAATTGCTTTCCTTTTGGAGGTGGATCCCCAATCCCTAAATGACAGGTTGCCATTCCAGTTGACTATAACCTATACTCTTAGTGATCTGGAAAAACTAGCCCATGATCCCAATGTAAGAAGTTTATTTTCTGGTCATCATGAGAATTAATTCCATAATATCAATGGCTTCAATGTGCCATAGTTAAAAAGGGGAGGAGAGCAGATATTTTTACCCTTCTTTAGCAGAAGAAAAGCTGAAGGGTGTGTGTATATGTATCCAAGTGATATATGTATCATATACATGCGTATGTTGTACATGGGTATGGAACCAGATTCAGAGCTTAAAGGAAATTTAGAAGTTACTTAATTCAACTCCCTTTATTTTTAGAGAGGGGAAACTTAAGTCCATCCATCAAGATGCCAAGAGGTCAGAGAGGTGGAAAGGAGCCAAGACTTCAAATACATTTCATTTTCCACTGTCACATATAGATGAAGTGGTACATCTACAGAGAATCACTAAGAACTTAAACAAGAATGACAAATATTATGTGCTTAAGTTTTAGTAGAATAGGTATTAAATGATGTAAAATATTTTACACAATTTCATTTTTTCCAATTTCCTCTCTTGTTACCGATGATCTCTTCACTGCCAATTGTCATGCCCTTTTCTAGATCCTGCTCTTTCTTAACCTCTTTGCAGAATGTGACATTGTTAAGCACCTTCTTTTCTTGGACACTGCCTGCTTTCTAGATTTTTTGATTGGATCTTAATCCATTCCATGCTTACCAACAGGGCATTCCCCTCCAAGCTCTCTTCTCTCTGTAGTCTCTCCTTTGGTGATCTCATCAATTCCCATGGTTTCAATTATCCTAACTATATAATGGATCCCCAGATCTATTTATCCAATTTTAATCTCTTTTCTGAGGTACAGTCCTAAATCACCAGCTTCCTACTGTGTCTTAAACTGAACACCTCTAAGACAGTATATATGTATAATTCTCTATCCCTCCACCCTCACCTCAAACCATCTCTCTCCCAAATTCCCCTTTTATTCCTGAAGTTATCACTATTCTCAGTTAGCCAGGTTTATAACTTCAGGGTCATCCTTGATTCCTCTTAGTCAATTGCCTAATCTTTTTATTTCTATCTCCACAACTCTTATATGTGTTTCTGTTTTTCCATTTTAATAAGGACTATTCTAATACAGATTCTTCTCATCTCTTGCCTTAACTATTGTTGTTTGTGGTTGCTCACTCATGTCTGATTCTTTGTGACCTTATTTGTTTTTTTGGTTTTTTTTTGTTTGTGTGTTTTTTGACTAAGATACTAGAATGGTTTGCCTTTCCTTCTCCAGATCACTTTATAGATGAGGAAAGTGAGGCAATTGGGATTAAGTGATTGCCTAGTAATAATCTGAGATCAGATCTGAACTAGGAAAAATAAGTTTTCCCAACTCCAGTCTCAGCAATCCATCTACTACACCATCTAGCTGCAGTAGACTTTATTGTTTGTCTCAACATTCCCATTCCAACACATTCTTCACACTATTAAATAAAACACAAGTCTGATCTTATCACTGTCCTAGATAATAAACTCCCTATTACCTCCATAATAAAATACAATCTCCTCTCTTTGGTACTTAAAAGTTCTTCACAACTGACCTCACTCTATAGTTCTGGTCTTTTCCACCCAAATTGCCACTTGCTGTTCCTTGGATGAGATTCCCCATTTCATTTCTGTATCTTAGCTCTAGATGTACCTTATGCTTCCTTTCTCACCTCTGCCTCTTGGTAGCTCTGGCAGCCTTTAAAAGTAACCTTAAGATTGCCTGCCATCAAGGGGAGGGAGTAGAGGATAATTTGGAAAAATGAATACAAGGGATAATGTTATTTTAAAAAATTACTCATGCATATATACTGTCAAAAAAATTAAAAAATTAAATAAAATTAAATAAAAGTAATCTTAAACAGAACCTTTTCTAAGAGATTTCTCACAGTCTCTCCAGTTCTTCTTTTCAAAGACCATTTCCCATCTCCTCTGTATTTATCTTGTATATACTGATTCATATATTTTGTCTCTTAAATTAGAACCTAAGTTCCCTGAGGGAAGGACTATTTTTTTTTTCCTTTAGCACTCAGTGTCTAGCAAAAATTTAATAAATGCTTTCTGAGGGAGCTGTTATCAAGTATTTTATGATTAAGGCTGTCTTTGAATATTTAGTTATACCAACTAAAACTGTAACAGTACTTTGATATCATCTGTAATTAGGGTGTTTGTCACCCAGTGTAAAATAATTACATATTTTGGTTTGATGGTAAACATGAGTCATGTTATACATGTTATTCTTAAAAGCAAAAAATGTTTATCAACATTTATTCTCGTCAACAAGGCAAACATATGTTGTCTTTGGTGTTATTGTCTAAAAGTGAATTCATGTCACTGATGAATTTGAAATATATTACATGAAGATGACCCTGACACTCATAGCAGTCTGCTTACAAACAACTTCTATGTTTGTTATTAATAGCACAGGGACAGCTATTTAAGCTAAGATGAATTTATGTTTTTAAAAAATGACTTCTTGCTACTACTTAGGATGTGAGAAATATAATAAGAGTTAAGAATACTGTTTTCTTAGCTACTAATCCAACTCTGGGTCAGAGAATGATAGGCAATTGTGATAGTGAGGAAGGGTTAATAGTGAATAGTATCTTGGGTTCCCTGGTTTTGAAAAGAATTATCAACATCATCCTCAATCATCCTCCCATTTCATCCTTGTTAAATTCTTGTTTGGCAGCGAGCTGGCACAATGGACAGAACATCCAGCCTGGAGTCAGGAAAACCATAATTCAAATCTGACTTCAAATACTTACTGCTGTGTAACGGAGGGAATTTACTTAACTCCTGTTCACCTCAGTTTTCTAACATATAAATGGGGATGGTAAGAGCACCTATCTCCAAGAGTTGTTGTGGATCAACTAAGATAATAAATGTAAAGCACTTAACACAGCGCCTGGAACATAGTATGCACTGTAATATGTTATAGTTATGTAATTATTTAGTATTTTATCATATTAGTATTATACATATTATATATAATATTAGCTACATTATATCAATATTATATTATTCTAGAATATACAAAGTTCCTGCTTATATGGAAGTGCCATTGTAACATAAGATCTTTTGGGTAATTCCTGTTAACTTTAGAAACAACTATCTCTGAAGTTTGAGGTCCTGAACTCTAATAACCCCTCTGATATTTATTGCCATTGTAACCTTGGATAAATACTTTTATGTCCTGACTTTAGTTTTCTCATTGGTAGAATGAGGGACTTGGATCAGATAGCCTCTGAATGCCTGTTCCAGCTTTAGTTTTAGGATCATCGAAGCTTTTGGTTAATTCTTGTCAATCTTTGGTATAGTTGTATGTATGTATGTTGTACGTGGGTATGGAACTAGATGTAGAGCTTAAAGGAACTTTAGAAGTCACTTAATTCAACTCCCTTTATTTTTATAGAGGGGAAACTTATCCATCGAGATGCCAAGGGGTCAGAGAGATGGAAAGGGACCAAGAATTCAAATACATTTCATTTTCCACTGTAACATATGCATGAAGTGCCTCTTCAGAAGTCACTGCCTTTTGAGAAACCTTGTTTCTGTCAAAATTCAGCTCAAACACCATCTTCCACAACCAAAGAATTAGTTCCTGATATACAAAGACAAAAACTGAAACAGTCCCTGCCTTCATGAAGCTTAAATTCTATTGGGGGAAACGACATGTGCATATAAACACACGCAATATTACAAGGTAATATTTTGAGTCCCATCCATCATCTAGTGATTCAGCTAGGTCTCAGAGGAAAACCTGAGATTCTAAGAATCAAAACTAAAGAAGGAATGAATTCTAGGAACTGGAGAAAAGCCATGCAAAGAATCAGAGATAGAAGATCCATGAAGACTTTCCTAATCTCCCCATCCAAACTCCCCTGAAATCATCATATAGATATTCTGTGTACATACATACATACATATATACTGTAGATAATCAGTATATGCAATATGCATTTTGTAGTCTGAATTCTGTATATACACATGCATATTCTATAAACACACATGTATATATACATAGCCTAGACATATATTCTGTGTAATATATGTGTTTATAGGCTACACACAGCCTATATACACACAAGTATTCTTATATATATATAAAATATAGGTATGTGGAGACTATTTGTGTGTATTATATACATACAACATGCACTACATATACACATGTTTCCCTGATTATAATGTAAACTCATAAGGATAGAGATTTTGTCTTTGTATTCCTAGAGTTAATAGAAGGCACATGGTAATAATTAACTAATAGCTAACATTTATATGTGTCAGGCACTGTGCTCAGTGCTTTATGATGATATATCTCATTTGAGCACCACAACCATCCTGGGAGATAGGTGCTATTATTATCCTCATTTCACAGATGAGGAAACTGGGCAAGTAATGGTAAAGTGATTTGCCCAGGATAACCCAGCCACGAAGTATTTGAAGGCAGATTTGAATGCAGGTCTCTTCCTAGCTCCACATATTGTGTTTTAATCAATATGTTGTTGTTCTTCAGTCACATCTGACTCTGTGACTCCATTTGGGGTTCTCTTGGCAAAGAAAATAGATTGGTTTGGGATTTCCTCCAAATCATTTTACAGATGAGAAAACTGAGATAAACAGGGCTAAGTGACTTGCTCAGGTTAGGTTGCCCACAGCTAGTGAGTATCTGAGGCTGGATTTGATCTTGGGAAATTACCTTCCTGACTCTAGGACTGGTGCTCTGTGCAATATGGTACCCATCCATCCTGCTACCAGCTGCTTAATGAATGCTTATTGATTTATTGTTAAGGTGGAAAACCCATTTGCCTTTACAGTCAAAGTACGGTCAGGTTCCAATGCTAGTTCTAGACCTTACACCTGAAGTGATCTTGAGCTAATGGTAAATCTTCCTGAGTCTCAACTTCCCTGATTATAAAATAAATGAGTTGAATTGGGTAGCCTTCCAGCTCTGTGATCCTCCCATCTTAAATATTCTTATACATTTTAAGGATAAGGAAGGACCTATTAAACTCACCAATGGTGAGTTACAGTTTAGTTATAGTTTTTCTCGCTCGTGACAAAAACTAAATATCATAGGCCCAAGGAACAGAGACGAGGAATAGGAGCAGTGGGAAAAAAAAGCTGACAGAATAAATCCTGTGCATGATCCCGAGCCAAAGCAGGGTGATACGCAACCAGCTGGCATTCCTGAAGTAGCAGTGCAGGTCTGGAGGGATGGAAGCCACCAGTTGGTGGTGGCAGACAGGCTTGAAAATTTCCCTTGGCTATCTCCCGTAGGCACAGCCGGGCTTGTGGTCTGGCTTCAGTATCTGGCACGCTCTTCAGGACCCAGGATTTGGGCCAACATTAATAGTTTTCATGGGTAACCTGGAAAATTTCCACGTCTATACCTGTTTATGAATGAACATCCTTTGCCTTCCTTCATAGACAAGCAATTATCGATGGATATAAGTTCCTACTTTGTGCACATTTGCTCCTTTGGGGCATATTATCCTCCGGGAAAAGCTGTGAGTAGAAGCTTTGTTTTATTTTCTCAAGTTATATCTTGTTTCCACAACTTTATAAGCTCATGTACTTGGGAAAAGGGGGAATTCTCAGCTAGATTTGGTGCTTCTAGCTAAAATTCTCCAAGTGAATTAAGTTCTTGTCTCAGAATAAGAGATTTCACATGTCACCATTCTGATGCCCTGACATTGAGATGTGACAACTCTATGAGCATGTGTATGAAAAGCTAACCCTTAATTGTTTATTTGAATTCTGAAAATGGCAAATATCAGATCTTAGAGTCACCATTTCTAAGGACATGCCAGAGAACAAATGCTAAATCACAGTATGCCATTTCCCTTGTTAACTTATCCTTAAGCATTAAGACATGGACGGAAATTCCATGGTAGCTACATTTAGAAAAGGTGTTTATTTAACAGCAGTTGCTTCAAACATTCCTGGCATCCATTGCTAAATACTCAGCTTTCAAGATCAATTTACCAGTTAACATATATTTAAGTAAGCATTCACATTTTATTTTTGCCACATTGCATTTAGGATTGATGTTTAACATATGCTTAAATTATCTGTGCAGATGAAGGGGAAGAGTAGGGCTAAAAAGATGAAGAGAGGAGAGAAAAGGAAGGGGGATGGGATAGGAGAAGAAGAAGGAAGAGATATTTAGATGAAAACCTTAATGGTAAATTGAGCTTTTTAAATTAATCTTTGCTTTCAAGTTATATTCACCAGAATCAGCCTCAAGTGAGTGTATAGAGATGTGTGTGTGTGTGTAGGTGGGTGGGAGAGAATAAGGGAAGAGGGAGAATGATCTGGGTATTTCTTTAAGTCTCAGATTCCTATACTGTGGCTAGTGATCCCAAATGGGGTCTCATAACTGAATGTGGGGGTCGCAAAATTATGACATATTATCAATGTTTGATTTATACATATTTACATATACATATGTATATGTATTTGTTACACACATATACATACAAACACATACCTATATACCTGGGGTCATGTAAAAATTTCTTGGGTGAAAAAAAATTAAGAAGCCCTACTCTAAGTAATTAACATTTTATATTGTGGCCTTTTATAAACCATACTGTATTAAATCCATACATGGATTTAATGCTGAGAAAGACCTATTTAGGTGAACCTCATTTTAATGTTTTTAAACTTCTTTTTTTTTTTTTTTTTTTTTTTTTTTAGTGGATCACTTTTATTTCCAACATAGCCCTATCTCCTGCTCCTCCCCCAACCATTCCTGGTAATGGATCATTCAAGAAGCATTTACTGGAGTCTTATGAGGTAACTGATGCTGTGCTCTGGTAATACAAAGAAAAAAATAGTCTCTACCCTAAAGAAGTTTACATTCTGATGGGTGAGACCTGTATATGAGAAGGTACATACACATATAATGAGAGAGGAGTGGGAAGAAAGAGAGTAGGAGAGGGGGAGATGGGAGGAGGAGGGAGGAAAGAAGGAAAAGGAGAGAGAGAGAAAAGCAAGAGGGAGGAGGAAAGAGGCACACAGACAGACACAGAGAGATAACTAGATTTGTGAATGGAAGGATACTGGGAGGAGTGGACTAGGAAAGGTCTCTTGTAGGATCTGAGCTCAATCTAGAAGGAAGCTAGACTTTTGAGGCAGGATTCAAAATCAGGTCCAATCCTCCGTCCGTTATACCTCAACTACCAAACATTTTCCAAAACAGTCAAAACATAATAGGAAGCACTACAAGGTTGTGGCAAAGGGATATAAAGAAAAAAAAATCTTGTGCAGATGAAATGTCACTTTAAATTATTCGATAATGGGACTAGGGAGAGGGAATTGTGGACATAATTACAGCAACATTATTGGAAGCTGACAAGGCCCAAATCTACTAATTATGCCTGTGACTTCCTATTGAATATTTTCCTGTACCACATTTATTATACTTGTCTTGTATTAGTTTTGTGATTTTTTTTTTTAATTTGCAGTTGTAATATCATTTGAATAGAGAACTCCTAGAGGAGCAACTCCCCCCCTTGCCCTGCCAAGTCAGATCCTACCAGCTCTGTGACTTAAGAAATTCCAAATGTTGTCCAAGACACTGAGAAACCTTGCCAGTAGGTAACAGAACTTAAACCTGGGTTTTTCAAGATTCCCAGGGCCGGTTCTGCAAACTACTATTATTCTTCTTGTACATACTCATCTGTGTGTCTGACCTTTGCTGTTGGACTGTATATAATTCCTTAAAGGTAGGAAATCTCTCCTTCTCCCTCTTCCTTTCTCTGCCCTCCTTTCCTCTCTTTTTCTCCCTCTCCCTCCTTCCTCTCTTCCCCACTCTATCTTCCTCCTTCTCTGTTTCCCTCTTCCTCCTCCTCTCTTTCTTTCCTTCTCCTTCCCTCCCTTCTTCCCTCTCCATTTCTTCCCCTTTCTCTCCCTTATAGATATACACACAATATACATATATGATTATATACACATACACATCCATACAAATGTGTGTATATATCTATTATCTACATCTGTATTTTAAATCCTAGCTCAGTTTATCCCTTCCTTTTGTGACCTTGATTTGTAATTGTAAATATCTCTGGACCTCAGTTTTCATCTATAAAAAGAGGGGCTATATCCTAAATTTATGCTCCTAGAATCAGTATGCTCAACAATACTAAAAAAAGCATGGAAAGAAAAAATGCTCAACTGGATATAAATCACAACAATTAAGAAGTCCAGCTTGAGGTTTCTGGGTGATATTGGCTTCCTGACTGTTTCATAAACATGATACTACATTTGGGCTTTTTCTCTGGCTGTCTTCCATCCCTAGAAGGTCCTCCCCTCCTGGCTTCCTTTAAATCCCAAATAAAACCACACATTTTATAAGAAACCTTTCCCAATCCCTCTTAATTTCAGTGCCTTCCCTTTGTAAATTTTCTATTTATTTTGTATATATATCTATATATAGATATATATACACAAAACATATATATATGTATATAGCATGTCATATATGTGTGTATGTGTATACACAAATATGATAGTCTTTCTTATTAGACTGTAAGTTCCATGAGGGCAAGGATTGCCTTTTGCATATATTTGAATCCCTAGCACAGTGCCTGACACATAATAGATGATTAGTGAATGTGAATTGATTGACAGATTCTTGTAAGCCCTTTTGAGGTGACACAGTAGAAGAAAAATGCAACAGAAGTGGGAAAACAAGTATTGCTAGAGGAAAAAGTGTTGTTCCTGGCATTATATCCCAATATAGGGAGTAAGGCTGGGGAGCTGAATCCAGGCTGTGCCAGTGGGATACCTAAAGAGAACAATGATCTATGTAAATAGAAATCTGCTGAATGTTGCAGATGAAAATCCCCACAGTGCTTATTTCTCCAATTTTCAGGATGTGAGGGAAGGCTCTGGTCATGGTAAAAGGGAATTCCAGGATCATGACATCTTTTGCTCTCACTCTTTTTTTTTTTCCCTCAGTGTTTTCCAGCTGGGTCAAAAGTCTGACATGATGACTCAGACAATGTGTGTGTACATGCTGAAATGTTTCAGAGACATTTTGAATCACCCATAATAATATCTCAATGAGCTAGAGGAGAAGGCTTTCTTGGAAAAGAGTATTTAAAAAGAATATTAGTTGTAAGTTCTCTCTCCTTCTAGAAAGCACTTTGCATTGACTTGGGATCTCTTTCCCCCATCCAGTAAAATGTGAGCATCTTGAAATAGGACACTTTAATTTTGTTCTTTCTATCTGCAGAACTTAGCATAGCTGGCATATAATAAAAACTGAATTGAATTAAGGAAGAATTCCGATGTTGGACTTTTATACTCCTGTTATCTAAGCCATCATTTCTTTTTTTTTCCCCTTTTTTAAAAATAGTATCTTACTTTTCCAAATACATGCAAAGATAGTTTTCAATATCCATCTTTGCAAAACTTTGTGTTCCAAAATTTTCTCCCTCTACCTTCCCCTACCTAAGACAGCAAGCAATCCAATATAGGTTAAACATGTGCACTTCTTCTAAACATATTCCTATATTTGTAATGCTGTGCAAGAAAGTAAAATAGCACTTTACTTTCCCAAATACATGCAAAGATAGTTTTTAATATTCATCTTTGCAAAACCTTGTGTTCCAAAATTTTCTCTCTCTCCCTTCCCACCCCAAGACAGCAAGCAATCCAATATAGGTTCAATATGTGCACTTCTTCTAAACATATTTCTATATTCGTAATTCTGTGCAAGAAAGTAAAATAGTATTTTAGTTTCCCAAATACATGCAAAAGTAGTTTTCAATATTCATCTTTGCAAAACCTTGAATTCCAAATTTTTTTCCTTCTCTCCTCATCTCAAGATAGCTAGCAATCCAATATAGGTTAAACATGTGCTATTCTTCTAAACATGTTTCCATATTTATAATGCTGCACAAGAAAAATCAGATCAAAAGGGGGAAAACCATGAAAAAGAGGGAAAAAATACAAACAAACAACAAAAGGACAAAATACTATGCTATGATCTACATTCAGTCTCCATAATTCTCTGGATGAGGATGGCTCTCTCCATTACAAGTCTTGTTAGAATTTAAACCATCATTTCTTGTGGTGGTACTTGTGCCTAAATAGGAGGATTGACTCTTGACATTTTCATGGATGGTAATGCTTGGGGGTGGGAGGGTGGGAGAAGGAGCAGGGGAGAGATGGTTGTATTAACCAAACATAATCTACCAGGGAGTGCACTGCCTGATCAGACACTGTAGGCAGTTAGGTAGTGCAGTGGATGGATTGCTGATCTGTGAGACAGGAAGATCTGAGTTCAAATTCTACTTCAATTCTCCTAAGAGCTATGTGACTGTGAGTAAATCATTTAAATCTTTGTGCTTTAATTTCCTCATATGTAAAAATGAGGTTAGGCTTGATGGTTTTTAAGGTTCCATCTATCTTTAAGGCGTGATCTATTATTTTTAAACATATGTTATAGGGGTGATTGAAGATGATTCCAATAGACTTGTGATGGAGAGAATCAGCTGCATCCAGAGAGAAGACTATGGGGAGTGAATGTGGATCACAACATAGTATTTTCACCTGTTTTGTTGTTGCTGTTGTTTGTTTGCTTGTTTTTTTCCTCCCTTTCTTGTATTTTCCCCCTTTTGTTCTATTTTTCTTGTGCAGCATGATAAATATGGAAACAGGTTTAATCTATATTGGATTGCTTGCTGTCTAAGGGAGAGGGGAAGGAGAGAGAAATTTGCAACACAAAATTTTGCAAAGGCAAATGTTGAAAACTATCTTTGCATGTATTTGGAAAAAGAAAAAGCTATATTTTTAAAAATAAACATATATTGCAGGACATAGTGTTAAAACACCTAACTCCTAGGATCAGTTTTCACTTTTCTCATTTTACTTTGATAGCTCAAAATAAGAAAAAAATAAAATAAAATCTGCTAGGGATACCGCTTTTGGAATCTCCTGTGTCACAATATTGTTTCATTGTCAAGTTGCTGTTTGTATAACATTTTACAAAACATCTGGACATTCCAACAGCCCTGAGATAGGCAAGGCAGAAAGAAGCCTGGCTCTCCCTCTTCCATGCTGACCTTCTTTTTCCAATCTGAATAGACTCCACAAAGCAGAATATGACTGGCACCTTGATCAGCCAACAGAAATGGGTTCATTCCCTGGTAACAATGATTTATACTAATAGGAATTCACCTCAATAGAATGGGAATTCATTGAAGCAATTATCAAAATGTGAATATATTACCAGATGTTTAACTTGTGTAGGGTGAGCTGGGAGAAGAATCATGAGCTCAAAGCAATAAAGAAACAAACAAACAGGCAAATACACTGGAAGTGTGTGAATCTCACTTTTCTCTGTCTCTGCTGCCTGAACCCATCCTTAAGCTTGGAGGAAAATGAACACTCCTAGAAACATCAAAATTCCATGCTCAATTCAGAAATGCCCTCCCAACTGCACCCCACTTTGGGAATGTGCCTGTGTTCAATCCCACTCCAAAAAGGGAGGGACGCTGGCTGAAGAGCAAGACTACCCCTGGAGATGACTGCTCCAGAATGGAAACAGCTTGTCTTACAAATCCAGGGGGCTATCTCTCGCCCTTTTCAGGAAGTTGTTAATTAAAACACATAGTTCTGCAGAGAAAAGGATTTTTTTTTAAGTGCAAAAAAATCTACTTACTGACACAAGAAATAAGATCATTAAATCTTTCCTTAGGAAAGAGGGGGTTTTCCAGCCCGCGGAAAAAGAGTTTCAGAACTCCTGCAACTGAGTTAATGTCATGGTTACTTTGGTCATCAGCCAAAGGATTTTCACCTAAAATATATAAGAAAAAACAAAACAAAACAAATTATTCATATATCTTTGTTCATTCTGATCAAAACCACAAACATTTCTTTACAAAGTTGTTAATTATAACTATGATCTGTGAGATTTTATATCAGACTAAAATTAAAATTACTGGTTTAGAAATCCCACCCTGTGATTATACTAAAAATAGTAGACTAAAATAAAGCTGTTTTTAAATCTTGTTACCAAATAATACCTTGCAATTTACCAAAATGTAAAGGAAAAAAAGGTTTGTGGCATTTATAATGCTACACAGTGTTTTCTCCCCTCCCAGTGATCAATCTAACATCAACATCAGAATTGAATTCTCTTCCCAGATTCCCCATGCTGCAGTGTAAAAACCCAAAATGTGTGTGCCTGGAGTAGTTCAATATTTCAGAAGTAATGCAGACTGCTCCTGATTGCAAAGTTCCGCAAGAATATAAAATAATCCACTCCACTACAAAGTCTATTCTAAATGAACAGTTTTAAGTATCTAGAGATTGGTAGCATTTTCAGGCTATCTAAGAAGGGGTGATTAGAAAATTCAGCCTTATATTATCAGAAATGGGAAAAAGCAGTCTTTTTTGTGTGTGATGGTACTTAACTTTTTATGTTGCCCTATTAATGATATTACATTTCGGAGGCACTGGAATAGATCCGTGTACCTCTTAAGCCCTATTACACATTCATTTAAAAGGTTACCCACTTTGTAGAGGGAGATACCAAATCACTTTGGTTAAATAAACTGAAAGAACATAAAGGCCAGCAAAATAACTCACTGGCTGATTCTTGGTCCCATGTTTAAATCATGTTTGTCATTCATAAAAAGAAAGATACATACACTTAGACTAAAGGTTGAGTCTGTTCTATGAAATAGCTATGATTTGTTAACTTTGATGAAGAATTCTTTGATTCCTGAACATACAATCTCCCATTTCTCTTTTTTATTACTAGGAACAGTGTACTAGGAAATCACTGATATGTATAACCATTTGTACCTCTTTAACATGGAGAAATTGCATTTTTGCAATGAAATTCTGCTGCTTGAAACAGAACTATCTGGTTTTTCAGGACCCTTGGACTGAAGAGGTTTTGAGCGTTATCAAGAGTTACACTCAGTGAGATAGGCTGTTTCCTTCTTATCCTAAAGGGTAGAAATTACCCAGAATACCAACATCAAGCTTGTGAAGGTTTGTGGGAGAGAACCTTCAAAATGATATAGGACTTTCATTTTTTATTGAGGGAGATGGAAAGTGGATGCTGCTGTTGGTACCATAATAAGGGACTATGCCATTTGGATGACACTCAGGGCTAAGAGGGAGAGAGCCTTTGACTGCTTGAGCCAGTGTTTCCCCTCATTCTTCCAGGGAGAATAAGTTTCTGTTTTAAAAGCCCCTTTCTCCGTCTCTATCTCTCTCTTATTACATTTATAACTTCTGAATAATTAGTTTGAATTTGCTAGATGTATAAAGTGATCTACTATGGTTAGTTCAGATCTGAGTATTTAATTATTCATGAGTAAGTAGTTACAAAAAAGAGAGAGATATAGTGAGAAGAAAGGGAGAAAATATTTTTTGTCTGAATGAGAGACTGAGAAGAATAAATCTCAATGACTGGGTGCTAAGGAGTTATAGGAGAGAATTTTATAACTCCCTGAAATATAAAGAATAAGTCTAGCTATGTGAATCTGGACCATTAAGCTTGGGCAATGCTTTAGACATTAGTGATCAGTTTTAAAAGGGAAAAATATCCTTGAAGATAACAGACTTAGGCTGTTCATTGTCTTCCTTCAAGCATATTCATAGGAACTTTCTCCAGGGGAATAAAGGTGAAGGAGGTGCCTACTGAGCAACTCATACCTAACTCTCATAATGACCCCCTACCCCCAATCCCCCCAAAAAACCCCCAAACCTAAAACAAACAAAAAACCAAGAGAATTTCTGAAGTAAAATAATGGGGCCCGTGCATCATTTGGCAGAATTCAATTTATGATCTGTGAGTCTCTAATTCAGTGGTCCTCAAACTTTTTAAACAGGGGGCCAGTTCACTGTCCCTCAGATTGTGGGAGGGCCAGACTATAGTAAAAACAAAAACTCACACTCTGTTTCCACACCTCAGCCCATTTGCCATAACCCAGTGGGTGCATAAATGTCCTCAGCGGGCGCATCTGGCCCGCGGGCCATAGTTTGAGAACCCTTGCTCTAATTATACTAAAGTTTAGTGCTAGGGCTTATGTTGTTATGGTTAGTTTTGATTTCCATAAAATATCATAAATTGGTATGGAAGGAGAAAACAAAAAAAGATGTTTTTTAAGTCTAATTGTTTCAATGATTTCAATTCATTTCAGAGATGGATGTGATTTAGCAAATTGTCATTTATTAACTTATCAGAGAGAAGGGAGAAGTGGTAGCTAAGCCGCCCAAATTGCTGAGCCAGGCCATAGGGGAGGATGTCACAGGTGATGTTTCTTGAGCTCTGGAGGAAGGGAAGGGAAGGAATGGATGGTTGGACTGACCATATTTACTTTTTTAGAATGGGGATAAACTTTAAACTATAATGGAAGTTAATCAATAATTAAGAATATTTTAGCAAGATTGAATTAATAGCCAACTAAAAAAGATGATGGGAACAAGGTTAGGGAGTTGGAAGCTAAGTACAGAGAGACATCAGGAAATAGAGGAATTAGGAAAGCACCAGACAGATCACAATCTTATGGGTAGTTTTCCCTGGTTACAGTACTCAGGATCACTATGCACAATACTTTTTTGGGCTACTCATCCTGTTCTAAATCAGGATGCAATGTTTAATACTTCTTAAACCTTGAAAAACAAATCACACCATCACAACTGATTCTATTTACTAACTCTCCTGCATAGATTTTTGTATCACTTTTTCTTATGTGAAATTACTCTTCCCCTTTCTTTCTAACTCTTTCGCTCCAAGTTTTATGTAGTTAGTTACACAGAGTGGTCATGTTCTTTTTGTGATGAATTTTAACCTCATTTGAAAAATTGTCTTTCCCCTTGCTTATATGGATAAAAATGTAATTACCTCTCTCAAATGAATTTTTAATATCATTGACTTCCACCTGGGAGCCAGACACTCTGAAAATCCCCTGATGCTGAAGACCTACAAAAAAGAAAAAAAAGATGAAAAACTGCAGCCCATTCTCTGAGCCCCTTTTGTAAATGACTCAACAAAAAAGACAAATTTATTTAAAATCCACAGAGTAGTTAATATTTGCAGCTTACCATATAGATTGATAAATCTGATGCAGCTTTCTACAATGAGGGGGATGACTTGCCCTGAATCCTGCAGAAGGAAATGGAAATCAATTGATCTCAACTGAAAACACATAATCACATGCAAAATTAATGTTTGGAGTTTCATTCAACTTAATTAAAGTCAAAGAACTCAATGCTTAAAAATAAATTCTTTTCCCTTCCCCACTAAAAGCTTTATAGAGTGAAAAGAAAGGAAGAAAAAATAATTTGTATTTCTATAAAGATGCATTTCAGTTCTGAAGCAAGCCAAATCAAACACAGTGGAAATGCTCCAACTTCTAACTTAATTCCTTGTGTCTATATATAAATGCAAATTTCCCTTACAGCTGCAACTGACAATATCAAGTAACATATTTTTAAAACTAAATGTTGTACCTGCTTGGGATAGCTTTCACTGTGAGCATTTATACCTTGGAATTTAGCTACAAATAAGGATCTGATTTATTGTTCTGTTGATTGTCTTGACATAAAATAACTATGCAGATTAAATTTAAAAGTGTGATGCTCTTTTGAAGAACCATTTGTTAAATATTTACCAGCATACCGCTGCCAATGCCTTTCATAAAAATACTGAAAAAAGTCCCAGGACACAGTAACTAGCATTTATGTCAATTATGTGCTAGGTATTTTATTTGAATCTGGGTTGGCTGGGACCTTAAAAGTCATCCAATCCATCCTCAATGGTCCACAAATATATTCCCTCCAGCTTGAAGATTCCATACTAGACTGTGTCCCTATTCTGAAGATTGGTGATAAGAGTTTGCAACTGTAGGTCCCAAGTACTGTATTTGGTTAGTTTGCATCAGAACTTACTCATAAATCACTATGAAAATGATTTTTTAAGCATTTTCTCCATGATGCATAATTTATTTATTTATAAAAATCACTCCCAGGTATATCAGATTTATTTATACTGACATTTCGTTTGAAACTTCCATTTTTATATCATGTGGCAGTTTAAGATTTTTGAATAAATGTGAATTCTGATAATACTTTAAAATAAATATTTGCTGATATAGGAGATGGAGACTGCAGTCTCTGTTAAATGTACTAATGTCATGCACTATCTGTAATTTCAAAAAAAAGATTATGCCTACAAAATTCATTTTTCATGTACTTTAAAAAAACTCAGCTCTTTTATGAATTATATCTTTTATGGAAACTAACTCAAAAATGATGAATTTACATCATTAATAGGGATTTTTAAATATGAAACACAACAAGAACATAGTTTTTTGAATATCTTAAAACAGTTCAAAATACACCTTTCTGTTTCAGGAATAATTGGGTATACCATAGTTCTGCCATTTAAACATTTTGCTCCTCAAAGATTATAAGCTTCATGAGAACAGGGGGCTATTTAACTTCTTTAATGTATGTATGTATTTATGTACATGTAATATATATATATGAATCTTGTGTATATGTGTATATACACATACACATAAAATTATTCACTACCATGTACTATATATATATGTTTATGTATACACACACACCTCCAAGTCCTAATAGAGGTCTTGGTAGCTTTTAACAAACAACTACTTGTTGATTGCTGATTTTTGGCATGGATAATATCCTTCCAAGGAAGATAATGGTTGTTATGTAAAATATGAGAAAGAGTTTAATTTGTCTACTTTTCATTTCTAACAATTCAAGATGGTTCTGTACATATTCTTTTGTTCAATTTCCTGAGTAACTGTCATGAGTGTTTGAAGGGTATCATTTTCACACTTTAGAAAGTTTTTTTGGCAAAGAAAACAGAACTTTGCTCTGAGTTGGACAATGAATGGACAGTTCAATAGAAATGCAGTAAATAACACCACAATTTATGGCTTTGATGAGCTGATTCACCTTAAAAAATACAGTACATTTGTATCAATTAAAGGAAATAACCTTTTATGGAAACAAATAAAAGAATGCTGTACTCTATAATAATTGTGTTTAAATATTAGTAAAAAAAAAAAAAAGGCAGAGTATTAGTTTGCATATTTGATATACTTAATGCTTAAAGAAAAAAAGAACCAAATGTGATCAAAAGGAAAATGTTTGCATTAAGAAAGTTCCAAAGAGAACACATCATGTTTTCATAGTATTCTTAAAATATATATGCATTCCTTCTCTATTTAGTCAGATTGTTGCTAGTCATGAATTTTGTGAATGCTAAGTTTTCAGGCTTTAACAGATATAAGAATTTGAAGATATGTTTCCATGAACTGCTAAGAAGCTTTGTGAATTTGAACAATTTTCTTCCTACATTAGTTTCTCCAGCTGTAAAATGGGAGAAGTAATTTGGCTCTTGCTATTTTATGGCTATGTTATGAAGGAAAAATTAATATAGAACTGCCATCTCTAGTCTAGTTTAAAAAAAAAAAAAAGAGTACTTGATTTGAGATTCAGGAGATTTGTATTCCTTTCAAGCTAAATGAATATAGCTAGGTCCCATTTCCTCACCGGTAAAATGGGTGTGTGAGGTTGTGCAGTAGAGTTTGGAGTCAGGAGGTCCTGAATTCAAATGTGATCTCAGATACTTATTAACTGTATTACCCTGGTCAAGTCACTTGATCCTGCTTATCTCATTTTCTCATCTATAAAATGAGCTGGAGAAGGAATTGACAAGCTACTAGTATTTTTGTCAAGAAAACCCAAAAAAGGGGTCGTGAAGAGTAGAACACAAATGAAAACAACTTAACAACCACAAATATCTAAAAAAACATACCTCACAGTATTGCTATATAATGTATATAAAACACTTTGCAGGCATTAATGTTCTATACAAATGTCAGCTTCTTATTTATCTACCATTGTTGGGGAATGAATAGCTTCATTTGCCATAAATGTTCCAGACAAGTGAAACTTATCCCTCAAATTGCCAAATATTTATTTTAGGATGTTTTTGATAAAAATCTTCCTAAATTACATTAAATGTTTCCCTGTTTTCATAAACAGAACACTAGGATACTTTAACCTTTTCTTGTTAACTTCTGATGACTATTCTACAGTATGAGTGTAGACTATTTTTTTATTCTACAGTAATCTACATCAGTTTTAGGCCCTCTTTGCAGTTTCTTCTTTAACTTTTTGTTAGGCTTTTGCCCTGGTCTAAAAATTCTTCTTCATTTGTTGCCTCTAACTAATCTGCTATAAATAAAATAACCAAATTTGTTAGTTACATTGTGCTAAAAAAATGAAAATTTGAATGTCTGGTGTTAGTACGGAAATTTATGATGTGGTTTTCTTGACATTCATAGGTCTTTTTCTTTAGAAGTTTAGGGGTGAGGATGTTCTAAGTCCAGATAAATGGGATAATGTAATTATGTAGTAAATGGATTTCTCATTAGAAAAAATAAAATGACTATTGATTTAATAAGTGAGGATGAGACCCTACATGAATACTCTCTTCCCATGTGATAAAATATTTCAATGAGTATAAACAGGCCCATTTTCTTTCATGATGAATCAACCACAGCTCTAACAAAAAGTCCCTAAATTCACCCATGAATTTGGCACCAAAATCTTAAGATCACATGAATTTGGGGTGGGAAGGAATCCTGGAGAGCACTCCCTAATTTTGCAGCTGAAGAAACTGAGAACTAAAGAGGAAAAACTGGCTAAATCAAAGAGGAGTAATAGGAAAAGGACTGCAAATCCAGTGTATTTTTCTCGAAACTAAATTGCAAGTTAACTGAAAATGGGCCCATTATCCAAAGATTGCAATCTATGAGCAGGTGAATCACTTTACCAGAAGTTCTGTTTTTCAGTAGGAGATGGTTTTCTAAATGGATATAATAGAACAGGACTTTAGAAAGGTGCCATATATAACTGATAACCCAATAAGAATTGGGCCATTTTATATACCAGAGTTTTAAATTCCATAGATCCAATATAAAGGAAAATTTTGTTTGAATGAGTCAACTCTCTGAAGGCAAACATTTTTCTTTTAATATATGGGAAAGACTTAATTAAAGCCAAGCATGATTCCAACCTCAAAGTGATAGAGAGAGCAAGAGAGAGAGTGCCTGCCCTCTCTTCCCACTTAGCACTATACCTGATGTCTTGTGTGCGAGTTCCTTCGTCCTCGGCTAGAAGCATTATTAGAAATATAGGATGAAAAGGAGATAGAGAGTAAACACAGCAAAGATACAAGGTACAGACCATAAGGTCTCACAATTTCACCCAATATAATTAATTCCTCAAGTCATGGGAAATCCAAGCAATTTTGGTTTTTGGGTCCACTGCTGCCCACCCTCCTTGCCATGAGGCTATTGGGTATAACTCATTTTGCAAGCTGGAAAAATACTGTTTAATCAGAATCTTGTAAAAGATAACATAGCCTCTCTTTACAAAGGTCATAACAGCAACAGTCAGCACCAAGTAAACCTGGTGTACCAAACTAAACTAACCAGCATGAAGGATCAACTTCTTCCTCCAAGGGAATTTGATCCAAATATCAAATTCTCTTCTTTCCCCTCTGACTTCAGGAAATATTATATTGCTCTTCTGGGAAAGCAAAGAGCCCCAGGACAGTCTTGTATATAATGATCTGCCTCCTTTTATAAGAGGCCCAGACCATTATAATAATAAGTGTGGAGATCAGCCACCCAAATGGCTGGTGCCAGTACCTTGACGAATGTTTCCAAATCCCCATTAAACAACTTAGCATTATACTGTGATCGGGGTCTGGGCTTCCTGTGTTTCTGGGGTTTAGGGGGAACATTTGGAGGCCTAAGGGAAGGGAATATAATTACTGAGCAAAGAACAAATCAAACAATAAATGAAACACCCAAAGGTCATGTCAAAATTACACATATAAGGAATCTCTGTTAAATATTCACCACTGCCCACCCACATAAGGGTTTCTTCTCTGCCTTCAGTCTGTCCCTTTACCATTGACCATATATCAGAATCATACTTTTGGTATCTCCTCTATTTTGTAGCTAGTATTGTGGACCATCTGAATTGGTAGGGTAGAAGTCACATTAATATAACACACATAGTAAAATAAATAAATAAATAGAAATAAAAATCATAGGCTTACTAAAATAGTAACTTGGGGTGAAATTTTTACAAATTTAAATAATTTATGGTTAAAATATGGTATTCTATCTATATTTAACAATAAATATACCTCAGGAGAATGCTGGGATTTTTATTTTGAGTATTAGTGGTTATAGATATTTCACAAATACAAAAGCAAGATTCAAAAATCTCTCTCCCCACTCCCTTAACCCCACAACTTATGTGCTGTATCGAGTTATTAGAATGTAAGTTCCTTGAGGGAAGGAAAGGATGGTCTTACTTTTCTATTTACATCCCCAATGCAAATACAAGGTCTGACTAATAGGAAATGCTTAAAACTTGTTAAATTGAATTGAAGATCCATTCTAATATTTTCTCAGGGGAAAGAAGTGCATGTAACGATATTATTAAAAAAAAAAAAAAAACCAACACACTACCTAAATATGTATTTTTCATATAACAATTGCAATATGCTCAATATATAACTTTTCCATCTGAGTCTATATCATTAATTATATATTCATCTATCTACCTAAAATCATTGATTTAGAGAACTTATGCCAAACAACTGAGATGCTGCAAAGTAATACTCATAAACCACCTGGGACCAAATTCTGGCAGAGCCAGAATTAGAATCCAGACAAGTCTTATGACTTCAAATTCAGCATTTTCCCCACATAGCTATATGTGTTTTACCCTACATATAGTACAAACTTGTTTCCTGATAAAATTCTTTATTTGGACTATTTTACTATGTGAAAAGCTCAGAGTACACAGTGGGGGCTTCTTTACCTATTTCCAGTATATTTTTGATTATCATATTTCTGAAGAGATCTCTTCAGCCTATCTCCCAAGACAAATTTCACCAAGAATATAGATTTAGAACAGGAAGGAAGCTTCAGACAAGAACACCTGAGAGTTAAGTAAAGTTGGAACTCAAAGATTCTTATTTTCTAAACTAGTGCATGGAAAGCAGAATCCAAATTCACTTTATGATATGATTCACATATGCTAAATATGAAGATATAAGAGAAAGGGCTTACACCAATTTGATTGGCATTTGTTTCTAGTTACTATGGATCTTTAGGGTTTTATGATACTTTTTAAAAAGGGGGAAAACATTTCTTGATTAAGGTATAGCAGCAAAAATGGCAGGGTTAAATAGGAAAGATAAATCTTTTGGGAAAAGTACTTATTTAAGTAATAAAAGATACTATAAACCCGTAAGTTTCCTGATAGAAAAGCTACTAATGAATTCATGTCTACTAAGAAACCTGGCTCTCTCTATATATATACAGAATAACATTACAAAAATTAGTTCTGTCTCTCTGCCTTCAAAGTGAACAAATTTGGTCTATAATGAGAGAAACCAACAGAAGATGGTTTCATTGGCAATCTGCTTTTCAGCTTGCTAGCATAATATTTGAAGAATTCATATTCAGGCATGCTCACCTGACCAATGGGGTAGAAAGCCTTGACTCGACCCTCACTGGCCTGCAAATTTGTGTTTTTATAATTGTCAACAGAAGAAAATGAGAAGGACAATGAAAAAGACTGACCATATGTCAAGCTCTTATCTTGGGATTTTTCTGCAATCACTGTATTGATTACTGGATTAGCTTTCTCCCTCTTAATTAGAAGGTGAGAAAAGGCCTGAAACTCCCAAATAGGTAATGCCCCAGGAGGGAAGGAACAACTCCACAAAGATATGACAATGGGAGGCATCTAACTACTTCAGTAACTTTAAACAGATCAAAAAGCTTCCTATTCATTCCATGATAATGAAATAGGCCTTTAAAGTTTGGGCTTTTCTCCATCGGGTCTATTGTTTTAGAAGGTTGCTGATTAAAGGGAAAATGAAATCAGAAGACTAATATCAAGCCAGAATCTCATTTAAATATCTGTGGGCAAAGTAGGTCTCAGAAGATGGCTAATGCCTTATAAAAGGTGAAACTATTAGAAACAGGTCATTGGCAGCACTGTCTTGAATGACTTATGTTATTCTCAAGGTCTGACAATTGCTTCATTAAAAAAGCCATTATCTGAAATGAACTTAACAGGGCTAACTTTCTAGTAGTGGCCCAGCAAAGGATATTTTAAATTAAAATGGAGTGTCTTGTATTAAGTATAGAAAAGGAAGGGAGGAAAAGCCCATGCCAAAGAATTCTTTCTGGGTAAGCAAAAAAATAGAGACAAGATGGTAGCCCATTGATTGGGGAATGGTAGAACAAAATGTGGTCTGTGGACATGATGAATCATTATTGTATCATGAGAAATGCTAAATATACAGAATTGGGGGAAATGCTGGAAGATCTGACATTGAGCCAGGTAAGATGAATCAGAAGAACCACATACTCAAAGAATACAATAATGTAAATAAAAAATAACACAAAAAACCCCAGCTAAAACAGTCAGGTTACTGACAATAACCAGTCTTGGTCCTCGAAGACACTTAAAATATGTTTCCTTCATGTTGGTAGAAAGGAGAGGCCCATGGGCACAGAATACAGTATGTATTCTGTCAAGTGTTTGGTTTGGTTTCCTTGTTATAAAAGAGGTATCAATGGGAGATGATGTAATATTGAGAAATGATTGATACAGAAAACATTGTTACTGCTAATTGGTTGTTACAGAATTTAAAATTTTATTTTCTTTTTTGAAAACTGGTCTAGTTTATTAAAAAAGTAACAAATTCATTCTCAAACAGAAACAATATTAAAGTTCAGAAAGCCATCTGGTCAATTTGGGTGAAGGGCACACATAATCATTTCCTATATATACCTCTCACCTCAAAGAAAGCTTGTAAACTGTAAAACTTGTAATACTGATTAAAATTGTTCCTAATGCTGCTATGTCCGCCTTTAAAGAGAAAACAAACTTTTCTAACTTTTCCTAGTCTGAACTGGAATCTGCTTAAACAAAAATGTTACAGATCACCCACAGTTGTGACTCTAAAGTTTTTAGAAATAATAGAAAAACTACAATTATTTTAAAGGGTTAAAGTTGAAGAAAATGTTTCAAAAATATTTTTTGGGGTCAAAAGGCCACCCTTATCTGTGTCATTCCACAAAGGAAAACAGTTCATATGAGGGTTGTTTTTTTGTTTGTTTTTTGTTTTTTTCTTAGTTTTTTCTTTACACTGAAGTCAACAGTGTAAAAGGATAATGCAAAAAAAAAAAAAAAAAAAAAAAAAAAAAAAAAAAAAAAAAGCAAAAAAAAATTTTTTTTTTTTAGCTTCTTGGTATCTAGGACTAAGATTAGATACTTTCTTGAGCATTCTATTTTTGGTGCCACATTTTAGGAGAAAGACATTTAATAAACTGAATGTAGTTAGAGGAAACTGATCAAGGCAGTAAAGAGTCTCAATAGTATTTCTTATGAGCATCAGAAAGAAAGCTAGAGATATTTAGTCTATAAAAGATTTGGGGCCTGGGGTATTGGAGTGTTGGAGGGGACAGGCTAGCTGCCTCCAAGCACTGGAATAGCTATCTTAGGGAAGAGGGAGTGGGCTTGTTATTCTTGATCGCTGAGGCCGTAATTAGGAGAAATGGATCAAAGTTGAAGAAGTATTTTTTGGGCTAGACACTGGGGAAAGCTTCCTAACAATTCAAGTTGTTCCTAAAGTGGGAAAGGATTCCTCTTTAAGGAGTGGTTCATCCCTTCACCACAGATTTTCTCACAAGAGGCTGCAAGATCACTTATCTTCAATGGTATACAAAGCATTCTTATTAAGGTATAAGTTGGACTAGATGTCCTCCAAGATCTGTCCCAGTTCTGAGATTTTCTGATTCTCTAACTTCTCTTCAAAGAAAGAGGATTAGAAGAAGTAACTACATTTGCTTTTTTTGTGTGTGTGTGCTTCCTAGCAGAATTAGATCTCCATGTAATAATGGTTAATTTAATGATCCAATCCCCTAATTCCCCTTTGTCTGGAATCTTTCTGTAGTCTCTAAGTGCTCTAATTCAGAACAATCCAAGATCCATTTACCTTGGGCTTCCGTAACCAAACTGCTTCACAAGAACATTTTAATGTCCCACTGGGAAGCCTTCAGAAATACATAAAAGCAAATCTAGCTTTACTAGAAACCAGAATCTATCGCACTGATCAATGAATTTCACATATATTTGTAAAGACTTTCCATTTCTGATGATTTAAAATTTTTGTTGTCCCTTTATAATAAGTAGGAATAACAAAGATATGTTATGAGCAAGACTTAAACATCTTCCTACCTTGTGGTCATATATTCAGCTCTGTGACCTAAGGGAATACAAAGAAAATAGGTTAAGTTAATGAAAAGATATAATGAAGTTACTTTTTATTTCTTCATCACTTATCCTTATATACTTTTTTCTTTTGTTTTATACACACTGAGTTTACAATTACTCACACATTAAATAAGTATTAGTATCCTACTGGGAAATATAAGATAAACATAATCTTAGAAACCCATCTCAAGGCAATATTTCCAATATCCCCTTTGCAATATTAAGAAAAACGCATAGAGGTCAACTTTGCATCATGAGTAACATCTCTAAAAAATTAGACTGGCTTATGTTTTTATTGAATTACACCAGTTATACATTGAGATCCTCTCATAAGACTGACTTTCAATGATTTATTTCCCATACTTCCTTCTATTCAAATTTGTTGGGTGTTAAAAGAAAAAATGTCCTGCCATAAGATTTGAATGAAAGCTCCCTGAGGACAGGGACAATTTCTCTAGTATATAATAATGTATAGCAAATCTTTAATATGCTAAATTGAATGGAAAAAAATCCGAAGGTTCAAAACCAGTAGGGAGGAAAGGTCTCTTGTGAACTCAATTCTGCATCTTTTTACTTGGAACCAAATAGAAAAAGAGAAAGAAGTTACTTTCTGGCATTTCTGAGAAATGGGAGGGAGATCTGATGTTTATGCTTTTATGTATTAAGTATTACTTGATCCTAGATGTCAGTTTATAATTAAAGCAACAGAATGATAAAAAGCTACCAAAATTTAACTGAGATTCTAATGACAATTATTTATTTTGAATGATTTTATTAAAGGTGGGGGCAAAGCACATAGATTTTGTTTTACAAGGTCTGACTGCCGTTAGGGCAGCTAGTTGGCTCAATAGATAAAACATTAAATCTGGAATCAGGAAAGCCTGAATTCCAATTTGGCCTCAGATACTTCTTAGATTTGTGAACGTAGGCAAGTGACCTAATCTATTTGCCTTAATCTACTGGAGAAGGAAATGGCAAAACATTCCAGTATCTTTGCCTATTTTGTTTACTGGGTCACAAAGAGTTGGACTTGACTGAATGACTGAACAACAACACTGACCTAACTGAATTTATATCAAATATCAAATATTTACAACTGAATACATTCAGATGATTTATAATTGAATATTGTAACAAAATATTCAATTAGAGGCCCGGGAAAAAGATTTTATAATCACAAATGACATTTTGATTACTGATATTAAGGTATAACAGTATTCAGTTATCTATATCTCCTAATACATGAGCTAAAAACCTTTCTTTTGGGATCCCTGAGACCTAAAATGATGGGCCCTTTTAAAAGAATTTTATGTCTCTTTGGTTTTGTTCTTATGACTTGTATTTTTTTTTTATTTTTATTTTTTAGTGCTCTCATAATCTAAACTAATTTTAAGCTTGCATGAGTTTAGGGTTGTTACCTGCTCTGATATTTCAGGGTCGACTGGGAGACTGTAAAAAAGGTGCATTTGGTACCCTAATGTGATCTAGGACAATTCAACATTCTCCCATTTTTTTGCTGTTGAGAATGCGATTCTATTTGGGTTTTCTGCAAAGTCACTGGACTAGTTTGCCATTTCCTTCTCCAGTGGATTAAGGCAAACAGGATTTAAGTGACTTAACCTAGGATCATACAGTTGGTAAGTTTTGAAGTTGTATTTGAACTCACAAAGATGAGTCCTCCTGACTCCAGGAATGCTACTCTATCTACTGTGTTATCTAACTGCACTATATTCTTCCATAATAGCTTGAAAATGGACCTGACCCAAGAAGATTATTTTTATATCACAATTTCTGGAATGCTCTCCCTTCTTTACCTCTCAACCTCTTATAATCTCTAGCTCTATCCCATTCCATGAGACCTTTCCTGATTTCCCATGTTGTTGCTCTCTCCCCATCCACAATATTCTATATTTGTGTTACAACACAAATATATTTTATATTTACTTACTTCTGTGCAAGTTATAGCTCTAGAATCCTGCCAACCACCCACCGCAACCCCTCCCCTCCCCTCCCCTCCCCTCCATGAAGTTCTTGAGATGAGAATTTTGTATGCCATTTTTTCTTTCTTCCTTCCTTCCTTCCTTCCTTCCTTCCTTCCTTCCTTCCTTCCTTCCTTCCTTCCTTCCTTCCTTCCTTCCTTCCTTCCTTCCGCAATTGGCATTAAGTGACTTGCCCAGGATCACACAGCTAGGAATGTTAAGTGTTTGATGTCAAATTTGAACTAGGGTCCTCCTGAATTCAGGGCTGGTACTCTATCCACTGCGCCACCTAGCTGCCCCTGTATGTCATTTTCTAGCCTTTCTCTTTTCCTTAAAAAGAGTGGAATTTATGGGGGGTACAGTCCTAGAGAAAGCAGTT
Organism: Sminthopsis crassicaudata; assembly: GCF_048593235.1. NCBI lineage: Eukaryota > Metazoa > Chordata > Mammalia > Dasyuromorphia > Dasyuridae > Sminthopsis > Sminthopsis crassicaudata. Next base: position 210,033,237 of record NC_133621.1, read on the forward strand.
TTCCATATTTACATTTTCTTTGGAAAAATGAACTTACTCAAATGGCAAAAAAAAAAAAAAAAAAAAGTGCAGCCAAATAATCTACTTAATTTTTTTCTCAGAAGCTTAAGATCATGGACTAGAAACAGAGAATTAAATTTCCATGTCAAACCCTCTGTATTAAGGAAAAAACAATAACAAACTTAATAATAATTACTTAACTTCAAAGGAGCAAAAATCACTCCCAAAATAAAACAAAACAAAAAAGCATAACCAGAACATAGAGGAAAAGAAGGAAGGAGACACAAAAAGAGAGGGAAAGAGGGAAAGAGGGAGACCTTTTGATCCTACCATGCCACCTCACTGTCCATAAAAGCAAGGCATTTCTTTATTAATCATAAAATGAGGGAGCCCAATATATGAACTGCCCATCAGACGAATGGTTGCACCAAAGCTCTTTGGTGTATGCATGGGATAGCATTCCTGAAACACTACCATTAAAGGGTGTTCAGCCCGCAGAAGCCTAGCCAGTTACTTCCACTGCTGAGCCTGCAGTTTTAAATGGTGGTCTAGCTGGAAGAGATGAAATGGAATATTATTCAAAATAATAAAATGTGAAATTTTCAGCTTATATGGAACACATGAGCACCCTCACCTGGTCTATGCTTTCCATTTAGTCACAGTTTCCCTCCAATACCCACAGAATGAGAGAATTAGCCTACTAGTATCATATAATTTATTGAACATAGCAAAAACAAAAGGAACTAAATCAAATATTCTCATATGGAGTCTTCTAAACCTCCTCCCACTTGCCTTATCAATCAGATCTCTGGATGTGGCAGGGAGATAGTCACCTGAAATTCATAGAAAGGAACAAGGGAAAGATATGTTTTGGGATCATGGTCCATAATATGGAAAAGCAGGAGAAAAGCAGTCCTCTCCCCTTTAGTTCACTAGCCCAATGATAGCCAGAGCAAATGCAAGATTGAAGACTCAAAATCCTCCCTTCTCATGGTTTTCTTTTCCCCAAAATTCATTCCTCTTTGAACTTGTATATTTCTATCATTGACATCGCCATCCTTCCAGTTACCTAGTTCACATCTTGATATTTTCCTCATTTCCTTACTTTCTCTTCTCTACTTACACAACCAGGTTCACATGCTGATCACCTCTCCTTGAATCTATATAGTTCAACAACCTCCTAACTGTTTTTTCCTCTACAATCTATCCTCTACAAAACTGCCAAAATATTCTTCCTAAAGCATAGTTGTAACCAATTTATTCCCCTGTTTAAAAAAATGTGGTTCTCTAATCCATTCAAAATAAAATACAAAATCCTTATTCATGTCTTTTAACAGTAAAATTGACTAGCCAACCTTATTATATATTGTTTTCCTGGATATATTTACTCTATTTTCTAGCTGAACTGAACTAACTGTTCCCTGATCTCAACATACCACCTTCCACTATAAAGCATTTATGCAATCTTATATCCAGTGTCTAGATCCCATTTCTCTTCTTTGTCTTTGAGCATCCTTTTCTATTTTTAGGTCTTGGCTTAAGAGCCACTTCTTCCTTAAAGCTTTCTTTGCTACCTTCAGCTGTTTTCCTCTTCTCTCAAAAATTCCCAAAACATTTCTTTTCTGCTTTATATTGCTTGCTACTCAGTTCCTATTCCTTCTATTTGAATGTAATTTAATAATGTAATAAATATTAAAAAATTAAAATGTAAAAGACTCCTTGAAGATAAGTTTTTGAAGACTATTTCACTTGTTTTTAATATACTAAGTATACATGGACATAGCAAGCAATGAATAATTAAAAAAACAAACAAACAAACAAAAAAACCCAATTGCTTCTCCAAGAAAGATTTCTTCTCTGCCTTCAGAACACAGCAGGCTCTGCACAGTTGAAGCCATGGTCTCTGCCTGAAATACCTGCCCCCAGATCTTTTGTGCCTAACAAGATTTTATCCTTCAGGTCTATTTAATTCTTTCTCACCTCTGATCTCCCAGGACACACCATTCCTTTTACCAGTTCTCTGGGCACTTTATCACCCAATGTTTTGAACTGTTAGTTAAATGCTTCTCTCTCTCTCTCTCTCTCTCTCTCTCTCTCTCTCTCTCTCTCTCTCTCTCTCTCTCTCTCTCTCTCTGTCTCTCTGTCTCTCTCTCTCTCTCTGTCTCTCTCTCTCTCTGTCTCTCTGTCTCTCTCTCTCTGTCTCTCTCTCTCTCTCTCTCTCACACACACACACACACACACACACATCTTGCATCCCTAACTAGATTTTAAAGGCCTTGAAAATATAGACTATGTAATATTTATATTCTTTATGCTGACTTTGTCACTCAATGTCTTGAACTGTTAGTTAAATGCCTCATATGTGTGTGTGTGTGTCCCTAACCCGATCTTAAAGGCCTTGAAGATATGGTTATGCAATATCTATATCCTTTATACTGCTCACACTCAGTACAGAGTTGTTATTCAATAAATACTTGATAAATGAATGAATAAATTAAAAGCCTTTCCATGGCCTCCTAAGACTTTAAGGGTAAACAAAGTCTAAACCACATAATCTGAAAGATAAATCACACTTGAAAGTGGCTCTTCCTGGACCATGAAACAGACCAACCACATTTACTATGGATGGTCTGAGATCTTTCTCCAAGAAACAGAAAAAATGGCATCGGACACAAACACTTACATAAAGAGACAGCAGTGTGACTGAAGTCACATTCAGGTTAGACCAGTTGGTTCTCTACCTGCAGGGTGGCAGGCTGCCCTATATTTGGTGTCATACCAATATGTTAAACAAAGAACAGACCTCCTATTGTGTGGAGGGAATCCAGGGCCCTCAAGCAGAACAGAATTGGTCCCATGAGGAGTCAGCACCCTTGTCCATAACTGCGCAGGGTGGATTCCTTAATTTTTGATAAAGAAATGACAAGCTTAGACTTCATGATGCATAATCTGCAGTTGGGTCTCTGAGGGTGTAAGCTGGGATAGAGCTCAACAACTGACCAGAATATAACAGTATTTAATAAAATCATATTAAAATAGCATTAAGATGCAGACTCTATTCTAGACAGTGAATCACTTCCATAAAAACTCTGAATGTGACCTCAAGTGTCTTAACTCATGCAGTCTCTGGTGCCAAGAATGAATTCACAGAGCTAACTCTCATAAGAGTACCATTTGCAAAGTGACATCACACCCTCTAGGTAGAGTGCAGAATATGCCTTAATGTTCACTGAGCATAAAAGGTGCCTTTGTGCTCAGAAATGACTTTAGGGGAATGCTGCTTTATCAGGCATTCTGGAAGAGATTTTAAAAAGATGGAAAGAGGGGAAAATAGAGGGGGTGGAGAGAGTGAGAGAGAGAGAGAGAGAGAGAGAGAGAGAGAGAGAGAGAGAGAGAGAGAGACAAACAGCTAAGACAACTGAGCAAAGACACGTACAAGTTTTGCAAAAACTTGTCATTCTGAACATTTTTCTTGTCCTTGGGTGAAAATTTGTACTTTATATTTTGGAAGTACAATTGATCAATCAGCAAATATTTATTAAGTGCTTATTATAGAGTGACAAGGGTCGCTCGGTGACACGGGGATAGTCTATAAATACTAGCTATTATTACTTACATTTATGCAAAAGAAATATCAGGTAAAAATTTTGCAGGGATGGCACTAGCACCTAGGGGTAAATGGGGATGAATAAAGTCTTAATGTACTACAGGGATTCTTGACTTTTTTCCATATCACAGATCTCTCTGGAAATCTAAGGATTACTATGAATTTTTTAGAATCATTTTTAAAAACAGCTAGAGGAAATAATAAATTTTAGTTGGAGATTAGATATAAAAGAGGCTTTGGGCCTGAATTCAGAAGGAAAAAAAGAATTCTAAGAGCAGAGGTGAGGGAGGGGTATACTCTAGACATGGGAGAAAAGCAGTTCAAAGGCATGGAGATAAAAGATGGAGAAACAATATGAGAGGAATAGCAAGAAGCCTTGTTCAGGTGGACCACTGCAAGGGAAGTGTTGTAATGTAGAATTATGTTAAAAAGGAATGCAGAGGCCATGTTGTGAAGGGGAGTTTCAGTTTGTTCCTGGAGCCATTGGGGAATTACTGGAGCTTACGGAGTAGCAGAATAACAAGGGGAAGAATTGAACTTTAAAAAAATCACTTTGGCACTTGAGTGTAGAATGAAGAATTAAAGAGAAGGGAGACTTTAAGGCTAAGACACTATTTAGAAGGTTACTACAATGCTCCAGGTGAGAGGGATAATTGTGCTTAGAGAAAAAAAGACTACTGGAAGATATTGAGAAACAAGGTAGAACATTTATTTTCTTCCTGGGAATGGAGAAGAGAGGGTGCTACATCCCTTCTCTTCACTTTCATCTAAATCTCAGCAGGTCTTATACAACATGAATGAAAGAGATCTTAAGGGAGACAGTCAATGGGTGATTTGATCTTATATTTCTATTCTCATTTTTTATTTTACAAATAAATTAAGAAACACTAACTGAATTTTATAGATAGATAGATAGATAGATAGATAGATAGATAGATAGATAGATAGATAGATAGATATAAAGGAGACTCATATATGTATGAGTCTCCTTCCCCTGGAATAATTTTATTCCTAGTAAAGAGATTATCCACAACATAAAGAAAGTTCTCAAGGAAAGTCAATATTCATTGAAAAAAAAAAAAAACCAAAATGAATTCAAGAGTAGGAAATGAAACCCCAAATCTTGTAACTAATTAAGACCATCAAAATATGTCACTGGGTAGAAAAGTAAGATAGGGGCCAGCAAGTGTGTGGAGATTACATACTTGGAAAGTTGGGAGTAGTTTATTAGCACAAATCCCTATGAGACCATGTTGACTGTATCACCAAAACTCCTTTTCTAAACACCATCTACACAATCCTCCCCCTCTTTCTATTAATATATATTCATCATCTTCCCCTTCTTTTGTTTAGATATGTATTTAATTCAATTCAATGTTTGTTAAACACTATGAGCTAGGTACTGTGCATAAGAGTAGTGATACAAAATGAAAAATGGCAGAAGTATCTGAATTCAAATCTGGTCTTAGACTTTCTATCTGTGTTGACCCTGGACAAGTCACTTTACTCCAATTGCCTTGCCAAAAACCCCCACAATTCAATAACAAAAACAAACAAAAAATACAACAACAAAAAAAAAATGAAAAATATCAGTCTTTGTACTTGGGGAGTTTGGGGAACATTTAATAGATGTTTACATATATGCAAATTATGCTTTGCATACACACATACATACATATATAGACATTTATAAATGTGTATATATCTATATATATAAATATATATATATATAAATGTATCAATACATTTCTAAGTATTCTATGTATTTAGAAATATATAAACATGTGTGTATAGATTGGTTACTACCATCACTCACATTTACATGGCATTTGAAAGTTTGCATTTGTTTTATGATAACCTTATAAAGCAATTAGAGTTGGGAATCTCTGTTTTCATTTTACAGATGAGAAAACTAAGGCTGAGATGAATCTGGTGACTTGTCCTCTCCTATAGCTATATGCACAAAAGCTGATTTCAATTCCAGACCGCTTTTTCATCTCTGATGAAGTACCTCTTTCCTGATTATTTTTACATGGCTTACCTTCTCCCAGTGTCCTTTGCAGCAAATCATGTTTGGCTTGAAGTTTTGTGATGAGATTACTGCCTTCCATGTATTCTCTGAATTTCTGCACATGGGAAGAATTATTTTTAAAAAATTATCACAAAAAGTCATTTAAAAATAAATTCCTTGTGTTATCTTGGGTGGACATTATGGTCTGGGAAATGAATGATGTACCATGAAGTAAAACTGCTCAGTTTCCTGCTGGTTGGCTCTTCTTTTAGCAATGCTGGGTTTACTCAAGTATGTTTCTGAGACGGTGGATTTCACAGACTCTGTGGACCGACTGTGCTGGAAGCATTCCGAGACATCATAATCCTCAATGGTGACCATGTCCTGTATTGTTTGTAACGTGGCTTCAGTTGTTTTCTTTACCTGGGGACACAGATACATTTTTTAAAAAATCTCATAGATAGGAAATACTAACCACAAAAAAAATCTCATAGGAAGGAAATACTAACCACAATAACAGTGGAGTGAAGAGATTAGGAAATTACATGAAAAATAAGGGAAAACTGAAGTAGTTGGACTGTCCTGTATTTGAGACACAGGCAACAAAATAGCATGAGTTAGCTTAACAGACGTCCCTAAAAAAACCCATCCTTAGGCACCTGGGTATTAGTTCTGGCAGGACTACTAACTAGCCATGGGCTTTGGTGAAAGTTGCTTAATTTCTCATCTCTGTGTATTTAAGAAGGGAACAATCTTCAACTATCAGATATTGGCAACCTATTGAGGCAGGAAGGTAGTGCAGTAGATTGAATGGATTCAGGAACTCTTGAGTTCAAAGCCTGACTTTGCCACTAACTAGCCATATAACCATTGACAAGTCATAAAAACTTAAGTCTCAGTTTCATTTTTTTTGTAAAAAGATTATAGTAGTACCTACTATAGTACTTACCTCTAGTAGTACTTACCTCTTTCACTTTATTCTTTTAAAATATTAATAGTATTTTTTCAAATATATGCAAAGATAGTTTTCAACATTTAATTTACCTTTGTAAAACTTTGTGTTCCAAATTTTTCTTCCTCTCCCCTCCCCAAAAAGCAAGCAATCTGATGTAGGTCATTATTTTAGATTTTTATTTAATTGTATTTTGTTTTTGTTTTTTCCAATTACATGTTAAAATAGCTTTCAACATCCACTTTTATAAGATTTTGAGTTCCAAATTTTTCCCCCTCCCTTCCTTCCCTGCGCTTAGTACCTACATTTTTAAAAGCAATTTTACTGTTATTTTGAAAAGATGTTCTGTGGAGTATTCAAATATACACACATGCACATACAAACATGTTCACTTATTTATATAACATGTTAGAAATCTCTCAGAGAAATATTCTTCCCAATTAGCCTAAGTGACCTTGCTGACTCTGTAGGGCATCTACAGAGCAGGGCAACTGATTTAGCTGTTCAATCCTGAATTCTTCACTTGAATATAAAATTGAAGAGAAACATGAGATGGCTTGTCTTGTGCTGCAGAGTATTATCCCATGGGATAGTCTCAGTGAAGAATCATACTCAAGCTTACGTATAAAAGCCATATTTATAAGTTACAGGAAAAAAAAAAAAAAAGATGAAGCAGTTCATGTAACATTCCTGGAAACTTCTCAGTAGTAGTGAAAAGGAGAAACCTTTATTTTGTGGCTGGAAACACAAAAGTCTCAAGAAAAAAGACATCAGGACCTCCCAATAAGATTAAAGACTAAGAGGTCAAATTTATTACTAGGCCACACATTAAGAAGAATAACATGTGTGTACATATACACACAAAATATATATTCAATGAACAGACATTTATTTTCTTTCCCTCCTACTTTCTCTCATCCTAACAGATTAAAAAAAGAAAAATTAAACCTTTGTAATAAAATATAGTCAAGCAAAACAAATTCCCAAACTGGCCATATTCAAAATTATACATCTCCTTCTGCATCTTTAGTCCAACATTTTTTCTATCAGGACATGCGCAGCATTCTGCTAGAATCATGACTGGTCACTGTAATGGTCAGAACTTTAATGTTGCTTATTTTTACAATTGGATAAATTGGATAAATTGTTCCCTTGGGGAAGACTAATTTTGAAAAGCTGCTGGATTTTTTTTCTTTCTTTAGGAAGATCATTGGAGGAAGTTCCAAAACTGATGGTTCATCTGCTCTAACTACGTCTTTATTGTAAGGGAAGCTAATGTCCTCTTCTTCTCAAGTGGTATGCATCCCAAGTAATACTTAGAGATAATATCTTTATGGGCTATGATTTTATGAGTGGATATATCCTTTATAGAACTCCCATTTCCTTAGATTTACATACTTTTTAATCGAAATAGATACTTGGAGGTGTCCTCAATAGCCATCTAGTGCAATCCATACCCAAAAGGTGATCCAACCTCTGATTGGAGATCTCTACCATCTCTTGAGAAAGCTCATTTCACTTTCAGGTCATTCTTAATTAAGAAGCTTTTCCTGATTTCAAGTCTAAAGCTTCCTCTTTACAACCATTACTGACCATTTTTCTTGGTTCTCTCCCTCTGGGGACTAAACAGAACAAGTCTAAATTTTCTTTTATGAAGACCATCAAATATTTGGAAGACAACTATTATGTCCCCCCCAAGTCATCTCTTCACCAAACTTAATACTTAAGTGTATTATTATCTAACCTACTTTTCTCCATGCTCTCCAAAAGAATAGTGTAGAATATTTTATTATAACTGTACTGAAATTTAGGTAAACTACTTATACAGTATTACTATTATTTATCAGTTCAGAAATCCTATCTTTTTTTTTTTTCTGTTGTAGTACGTTTATTTTTAAACACACATTGCTTTATGAATTGCAAAGGGTTTGGCTCAGAATAACTCCTTGTCAGGATAAGCAAAAGTCCTTGCCCCACATTGGGCGCCAATTTGTAAAGTTCTGTTGTCTCCAGAAACTGCCGATTGCTCTCTGGGAAGAGATCTGCTGCCTCAACTCAATCTCTTGACCGACAACTCTGACTTAGAGTAGAGACTCTTCCTCCAGAGAGCCACCCCAGGTCTGGCCCAGATAAGACTCTCCTCTTGCTCAATGGTGTCTTCTTTTATCCTCCCAGAGAATGGGCGTGGAATAACTCAGGGGCTTCTGGGAAAAAATACTTCAACCAATGAACTTGCTCTTCCTAAACATGTAAGCTCCTCCCCAGGAGTTCACAGGGATAAACCTCCCCTAAAGGCCGGAACTAGAGAATTGTTAAGTACTGACTTAGCACTTAGTAAGAACCTATCATCTCATTATCTCATTAGCACTTAATAAGAACCTAACATCTCCCCCTTTCTTTTGATTTAGAACATAGGGTGGTCATGACCTTGAAACATAAATCCATCAATATGGGAGGCATTACACATAATTACATAGATTATATAAACACATAGTAACATAGTAACATAATACATGCTAGAAGTATGTAACAAATAACATGATCAAATAATCATAAATTGAGAATTTATAAATGTCCATAAGTCCATTATCCATTAGTCTCATCTTGTGTTAGGAAATCCAATGATTCCTGCTGGTTTTAAAGTTCTTTAACAGTCTTCTTATTAGCCATGCTCTTTCAGTGTTGGATATTTCTTAGATTTTCTCCTTTGTTTTGAGGTCTTTCTCTTTTTCTGTCTCTCTCCGATGGACAAGGTGAATATGACTCATTGGCACCCATCTGATTCCTTCTCTTGCTGAAGAAATACAAGCAAACCCTCTCCCCCAGGAAGTTAACCTATCTGGTCCCTTCCATTCACCACTTTCTGGGTCTCTCCACATCACCTGGAGATTATCTAAGGACAGTGGAGCTGCTTGTACTGGACACTGCCCTTCTGGTGGGTTATAAAAAAACAAAAAATAAAAAAAAAATAAAAATATTGGCATCCACAACATGGGGCAAGGACTTTTGCTTATCCTGACAAGGACTTATTCTGAGCCCTTCTGAGGAGCTAGACTGGACCATTGCATTTTGGCGCCTGAACAGGGACAGATATGATCCAGAGCTCAGTGGAAAAGTCTCTCTGACCCAGAAGCGTGAGTAACAAGGAAACTTTGTTAACTTTGTTAAAGAGCTAAAATAGAATTTCAGTGAAATGGAGCAAATGCCTTCTGTTCAAGGAAAATGTTTAGAGAGCATCATCAAGGTTATGAAAAGCCAAGGATTGATTATAATTTTGGAGGAGATTACTGAACTTTTAAAAATTGTGCAGGTCATATGTCCTTGTTTTTCTCTGGAAGAAGAACCGGATATAGATGAATGGGAATTAGTAGGAAAGCAATTAGGTGAACACTACGACTCCAAACTAAACTCAATTTCCAAAGATACACTTCATACCTACAATTTAATCCAAATGGCTTTAAAAATTGTTATTCTAAAGGAAGAGAAGAAGGAGCAAAATGGGGAGGTGTCAACTAAACTAGGTGAAAAGGATGAATCAGATAACAATGAAGTTAAGTACAATTCTGAGCAACAGGAGCATTTCCCATCTCCTCCCTCAATTAACTCTTCAGGGCTGGAGGAAGAAGGAGGAGGGAAAGAGGCAGAAATACAAACAGAATCACCTGTGAAGCAGCCTATGACAAGATTAGAAAAAGCATTGGTTAAAGCTAAGAGAGAAGGGACAGAATATAAGTGATTTTATACATGCATATCCTGTGATTGAAGAGATTGACTCTAGGTCAAAAAAGGAGAAGATATGCACCTTAGATTTGAATAAAATTAAAGATTTGAAAAAAGGTTGTACCCTTTATGGGGCTACATCAGCTTATGTTAAAATGTTACTAGATGGTTTGTCTTATGAAGTCCTAACCCCGAATGATTAGAAATCCATAGCAAGGACATGTCTAGAACCTGGACAAAATTTGTTATGGCTTGCGGAGTTTCATGAATTATGTAAAATCCAAGTCAGATGCAATTTGGAAATAGGAGTTAACACACAATTCACTTTTGAGCAATTAGCTGGTGAAGGTCACCATGAAGAGAATTCAGAACAGGTTAAATATCCCATAACAGTGTATGAGCAAATTGCTAAGGCTGCAATAAAAGCTTGGGGTTCCCTCCCTGGACAGAAAGATCGGGGAGAACCTTTCACTAAAATAGAGCAATGTCCCAATGAACCTTTTGCGGATTTTGTGGGACGTTTGCAAACTGCTGTCAAATGAACTATTGGAGAAAATACAGCTACAGAAATAATGACCAGACATCTGGCTAAGGAAAATGCCAATGAGATTTGCAAAAGAATTACATGGGGATTAGACAAAGATGCTCCTTTAGAGGAGATCATAAGACGCTGTGCCACAGTGGGAACAAATGCTTTTTACACTCAGACTATGATGAACATGGAAAGACAGGGTCCCTCTTGGCAAAGGACTTCTAGAGAAATTTGTTGATGTTTCCAATGTGGAAAAATTGGACATCTAAGAACTCAGTGTAAATATGGAGATAGAGTGAGAAGACAGGGTGAAAGAAGACCTAAAACTCTATGTCCAAAATGTCACAAGGGTCTCCACTGGGTCTCCGAATGTAGATTGACCCAGGGAAATGAGAGGCAGGGCCCAGCTTCAGCCCCCCATGATCAATCAGCCAAAAGGCAATCAGATGGAAGAAAGTGATTGAAATTAGAAAAAATAGAGTTGTGTGCAGTAGAGACTACTGAGATACTCCCTGGAGAAGTGAAATCTGTTCCTGTTCAGTCTATGGATCCTTTGCCTCCAGGCACAGTAGGCTTGACTATTTCACCTTCTGAGAGTGCTTATAAAACAGTGTCCATCCATACACTGATGTGGGAAACTGGAGAACGTGTAGCTAATATCCCAGTCACTAACACAGGTAGACAACATGTGATTTATCAACCAGGAGAAGTAGTAGCATCAGGCTTATTGTTACGTACCCCTAATAAGCAACCTGGTGATTCCTCCCCAGGAGTTCACAGAGGTAAAACTCCCCTAAAGGCCGGAACTAGAGAATTGTTAAGTACTGACTTAGCACTTAGTAAGAACCAATCATTTCATTATCTCATTAGCATTTAGTAAGAACATAACAATGAATCATGTTGGAGAGAAAAATCAGAGCAAAAGGGAAAAACCATGGAAGAAATTAAAAAAAAAAAAAAACACAAACAAAAAAATAGATAAAAGAAGTGAACTAGAAACCGTATCTCAAAAATGAAGTTAATTTGGAAGGACCTGTTTTTGACAAAGCTATACATACATACATACTATATATATATATATAAATTAACTTGAGTTTCAAAAATAATGTGTAAAGAGAACTTGTCATAGAGAAAGTTATACTCTCAGATAATCAAAGTATTTGTCTCTTGGCTTTTCTTCTACGCCATATAGGGAAAGGGAAGAAAAAAGATCTCATTAGGGGGATCCAGGTGGTATAGTGGCTAGAGCACCAGTCCTGAACTCAGGAGGACCTGAGTTCAAATCTGGTCTCAGACACTTAACATTTCCTAACTGTATGACTCTGGGCAAATCACTTAACCCCAATTGCCTCAGCAAAAAAAAAAAAAAAAAAAAAAAAAAAAAGAAAAGAAAAAAAAAAGAAAAGAAAAGAAAAAAGATATCACTGAAAGAAATGGAAATTCATGTGGAATTGCTTAAGCAATAAGCTTTAAAAGAGTCTGTCCCAGGGATGATTCTTCCTGGTAGCCAGAACAGAAAGATAAGTGGGTCAGAAACACTCTGATATTGAACCAGTGTCCAAATAAGGACAAATTACTGGGAAGACAGATTTCTTCTAATATTCCCAATAATTCACTTTCAAGTGAAAAAAAAATTAAGAACTTTTTCACCAGGGACTTCATATGAAATTAAGTTTATAGTAAGTTGACATAATTTTTAGTGGGGAGAGATATCAAATTTTACTCTAGACTGTTTTCTTTAAAAGTCCATCTCAGCATATGGCATCATCTTAGTGTTTGCTACACATATAATATATAAATTGCTTGTCTTTGGGACCCTGACTTACTCTCAGTGCCTATCAACTCTGAAGTCAGAGTTTCTTAACTTATTTTTGTTCCCTTTGTCATTCATAGCTTTTAAATGCATAAAATAAAATCTAAGGAATTACAAAGGAAACTGATTATATTGAAATAGTTATTTATAACATATAACTATTTCTCTTTCTTTCTCAATAAACTCTTGCATAAAAATTCACAGACTTCAGACTAAGATATAAATTGCAGGGAGGGTGCTAATCTGTATGTGGTAAAAGGAGTTTCTTAATCTGGGAATGTTTGATACTAATGAAACTTCAGGGCTAGTACCCCAGATCCCCTATTTCTGACAACCAGAAAAAAAAAATTTAAAAATTCAAGTTTATAAACCAATGAGTCTGCATCTCAGGGAAAAAGCATATGTTTCCTAGTTTAGATCATATGGTAGAAACAGTTGTTTTAAAGGTTGAATCTGCAAATCTAAAATTTTAAACTAGCAATAAACATCATAATCATAATAAATTCAATATTCATTACTTTATCCAAACATTTCCTCAACTTTTATTTTTAGCCTATACCACTTCTTGGGGTTAACAAACTCCATAGATTCACTAAGCTAATTCCTAATTCCTTTTGTTTGTCCTCAAACAACTTTCAAGGTCTCTGTAATTCACATCTCCTAGGGTCTGATGAAAAAGAGCACATTCATCCTATCTATAACATAAATTATTTGGTACATCTAGATGATCGATTTACCCTTCATCTTCTCTCTTCCCAGAATGGAGTGTTCTAATTTATTCCAGTCAGCTGGACTAGAATACCTTCAGTGGAATAAGGTGTACTCAGGAACAGAGTGATGAAGAACAGGCTATAAATAGCTACAGCTGAAAATACAAGAAAAGATTTTGCCTCTGGTATTTCGGTGTGAAGCTAAAATTGCTTCCAAGCCTTCCTACTAGATTAAGATCAATTGGTGTTTAGAGAGAATGGAAGCTGGGCCAACAAAAAATGACATCATGCTGCCTTCTCCAGTGATAAAGAGGAGGGTACCTGCCCGATGGACCCTTTTTTAATGAAAGTACCCATTCTTATAATCTAGATGATATCCTAACACATGGACTTACTCTCTGAATGAAGGCCATTAGAACCTCTGTTACCCCCTGCTTGCCACTGCTCTTTATGAGGAGAAGGAAAATCTGTAAGAATGTGATTTTCACAACAAAAGATATAAAACTCTGGATGTGTTTTGCAGAAACATCAGAAGAAATACACTTAATTTCTCCCCAAGTTTGTTTCTAACATTCAAAGTATTGCCTGTCTTATTCAGTTTGTAACTATGATGTACTTATCCACATCATTGCCTGGGGAGCTCAGTAAATGTTCCATAATAGCAGCAATAATAAGGGTATGTGTGGGGTTTTTTATGCTTGAAAGTTCCTGGACACACAAAATCTAGGCTTAATGGGACCTCGTAAACTGCACTGGGAGACTGGCCAAAGCCCCAACTATGTGGTGTTATGCCCAGAAGGAAAGCCAATGGTTTCAGTTTCAAGAAAGATTCAATTGCTAGAGTGTGTATATGTGTGTGTGTGTGTGTGTGTGTGTGTGTGTGTGTGTGTGTTTCAAAAAGCATAATTACCTTGGGTTTAACATAAATTCACCAATTTCAATAAGGGTGGCCCGATTTTTAGAGTTAGAAGGGGAGTCAGGAAATTACATTAGATTGAAATCCAAATAAATTGGTTATGAAATGTTCACACACATGCAATACCCAATGAAGATATACATATATGTACCATTAGAAATATTTAAATAGGACTAAAATGACATATGATATAAAATCATTTCTGAAAAGTATTCACTATTCACAATTCTTATTTTGGCATTTACTAGATTTAATTAGATTCACTTCTGATACAGAGACTAAATGGCCTCTAAGGTCCTTGAATCTACGTCCTGGACCTCCTCTCATTTTGCAGAACCATCAGGTTCCCACAGGTTTAATTATCATTTCTATGTGGATGATTTTCACATCTCTATATCCATTCTGACTCACTCCCAAGCTCTAATCCCACATCACCAAATACCTATCAGACACTTTAATCTGAAAGTCCCATAACCATCTCACATTTAGTGAAGAGAATTCACTATCTTTCCTCTAAAACTTGATTCTTAGAATCAGCATTATTCTAATCGCTAGGTTCACAATCTCATTGTGATCTTTAACTCCACAGTCACTCACTCCACACACCTCTCTGTGTGTGTGTGTACATCTGCTACATTTCTTGCAACCCTCATTTTCTTTCTATCTAGACAGATGTCATTTCATATATCCCTTTTATCTTGGGACTGGTCTTGGTCTATCACAATAGTCTCTTAGTTGGGATCCCTGCCTTAAAATTTGACCCATTCCAATCTATCCTTCCCACAGTTACTAATGACTTCTCAACATGCACATTTCCCTTACTCAAATTCTAGGAGCTCCTTATTACTTCTAAGAGCAAATAGATAATCTTTTCATGAAATTTAAATTCCTTTGAAATCTGAACCCATCTTACTATTTTAGCCTTATGAGATATCACGCCTCTTCACACATGAACCTATAGTTTAGTCATAACTGACCCTCTTATTGTTCCTTACTCCATTTCCCATCTTTATGCCTGGGATATATATCCACTGCTTGAAAACTCTTATTTCCATCAAATTCACTTCATGGGTCACTTTCTGGAGTCTGGAAGAACTAACTTCAAATTCATCCTCAAACACTTTTTAGCTATGTAATCTTGGGCAAGTCACTTAATTTCTGTATGCCTCAAAATATAAGTAAAAATAAAATAAAACTCAATAATAAATAAAAGTTTCCTCAACTATAAAATGTACACAACAATGGCACCTACTTGCAGGAATCAAATGAAATATTTGTAAAAAACAAAAACCTCTATAACCTTCCCTTTCTCTCTAAAAATTATCTTGTCTATATTTTGTATCTACCAGAACATACACATATTGTTTCCCCCAATAAAAGGTGAGCTCCTTGTTTGCAAGGACTGTTTTACCTTTATGGTGCCCAACACAGTGTTTGGCACATAGTAGGTACTTTAACAAATATTTGTTAATTTACTAATAGGACAAATTATGTTATATATTGGATACCTATGTGTTCATAATCCACATATTATGGAACACATTTTCATTCTCAAAGTTTGGGCCTAAGCTCATGCCATGCACTATTCTGGAAAAGCAGAAATAAAACATGAACTTAAAGATCTTAAATATTTTTGATGAATATTATTTATGTGGTCTGATATAGGGTGAAAGCAGTGTTGTGTCTAAATGGGAAACTGAATGTAGATTGTCCCAGGCTGCTATTCATCTCCAGATTCTCAATCCTTTGTGATTCTTATTCATGTTTTTTCTGCACATCCTTCATAAAGCATGCATCAGAGACCTTCCTATTTGTAATAATTATAGATACCTGTATAATAAAGGATAATTTAATGAAAAGTCTTAATTGAGCTTTAGTAACTTTAACTTAAGACTTTTGAAACACTTGAGGTTTCCATCTTTCAAGCCACATTCTTGCTCTAAAATCAGCTCACTTAAAAAAAAAAAATCACATCACAATTTTGAAACCAAAAGAACCCAGAAACTGCCTTGCTGGCAAACATTTGATCTTCCTGTCCAAGCAAAGAGATGCAGTAATTACAAACTGTACCAACTAAGACAAGTTAATTTGTAAAACATGATGAGCAGTAGAGACAACTGTTTTGTGTCAGTTATATTTCTCCAGGAAATGTTGATAGCTAGAGTAAATACCTTTACTTTTGTCCCTTCCCAATACTTTGGAGTTGATATTTTATTTAAATAGTTGTAGTAACTACACACAGTTTCATCTTTATAAACCCTTTCCTTCCCTAATTTAATATTGTTTTTCACTTTTGTGCTAGTCAAAGATACAATTGCACATAGCCAGTGGATTCTGATGTGACTTCCATGTTATATTCAGTTTTTTCCTGGTGTTTGGTACTTCTTACATTTAGTACCTTCCTTGAGAAAATAATCATTATGATTATAAGCTTTCTGAGCTGTCTGCCAGCCTTTTGGTCTCTCTTACTTTTTGATTCTTAATTATTTAGGATGTTGTTCATTCTTAATACTTGAAGAGGACTAATAACATCACAAGATGAATGACTTGACTAGCAAGTGACTTGAATTTAAGTGAGCGCAATGTTGTAAGCCTCACTCTCTCCTCCAGTCATTGAAGTCTGGGGGCAAAACGAAAGTCTTGGTGATGGCCTGGGACTCCGTGGATGACCTTGATTCTTTTAGATTAAAGTTTTTTCTAGGTCTCAGTTGTTTGAGACAACACTCATTCAGTGTTCCTTTCTTGCGAGCTATCCTTTCATTTTACAGGTTTTGCTTAAAATGATAATGTTCATATATATGTGCAATTCAGTTCTCCCCTTAGTATTTTGATTAGGTTTTGGGTTGTATACATTTAAAATAGTAGTTGTTTAATCATTTTCAATTATGCCTGATAGTGACCCCATTTGAGGTTTTCTTGATAAAGATACTGAAGTTGTTTGATATTTTCTTCTCCAGCTCATTTTACAGATGAGAAAACTGAGGCAAACAGGGATAAGGGACTTGTCCAGGGTCACACAGCTAGTAAGTGTCTACGGCCAGATTTGAACTCAGGAAGATGAATCTTTGTGGTTCTGGTCCTGGTACTTTATCCACTGCATCATCTACCTGTCCTGCACATTTCAAGTATTAGCAAGTAATCAATGTTTTTAGGGTATCTAAAAATGGTGTCATTCTTAGTTCCCCCCTGCCTTTTTTTTTTTTTTTTTGCTATTTGATCACCATCAATAAAGAAATAGAAAGGGGCTGGTATATTCAATCTCTTCCTTCTCCATCCCCACACCCATAATCTGTTTCTGTTGTGATAAATCTTTTGGCTATCGTGACCCACCAGACAATTTTCAAAGATGGGTCTCTTTGTATCTAGCTACGTCTGTGCTTGGTTAGTAGCTATAAAATGTCACTAAAACCACAGGCTAGAACTTTCCCAACTTCATAGAACTTTCTTATACTTGTATTGGTATTTGTAGCTTCAAGAATTCAAGACTATCTTTAAACTGAGGTTTCCAAATTCCAAAATTATACAAATTTAAGCAAAAGCAAAAGGCTTAAGATTCAGACCCAATGATGGACATTGCATCAGTCATCTGAGGACCAGCTTAGCTAGATTTAGCAAGACTCAAGTGATGACCTTCTGGACATTAACATCTCAATGAAGAACATCTACTAAGATGTTGGAAAGTTGTGATAAGGATTGATGGAGGGAAGAAAAATCACAGGCTCCTGATATTTTAAAGAAAGAGATGCAATTATATCTAAGTGCAGAGGTCTCTGATAATTATTTTGTGATAATAATAGCTAATATGTATGATTAACATTATTATATTAGATCTATATATGTTAATATATTATGATACATTAAGATATACATACCAATATAATTACTGATACATCATATAATATATTAATATAAAACATTAATATAATTATATGAATTAAATATTAATATTAATAAATTTATTTTAAACATATTATAATATATTAATATATACATATATAATATAATTACTCCTATATTATATAATATATTAATATAAAAATTAATCTAATTATATGAATTAAATATTAATATTAATAAATTTATTTTAAACATTTATTATTACAAATATATATTTTTATTTATTATCAAGAACATGAGTAAGATTTGAACTTGGGTGTTGACTTCAAAACCAATACTTTTAGCTACAGAAGGCACATAAGACTGTTAGATTTACTGATTATATATAATGCTACTATTTTTAGAGATAAACACTACAGTGGATGTATTGTATTATAAAGACACTTCATTTAGCATGTTAATATTCTGATGCATTATGTGGTGCAAACAGTGACCAATATCACTGCAACTGTCATAGAAGTTTCAAAACATGCTATGGAAAAAATCTCACCTCCTCATTCTCGATTTTGAGCGTAGCCAGTCGTGATTGCAGCTGCTGATACCTGAGCATGAGTTCGGCTTGCACTGGCTGCTGGGCGCTTACCTGACAGACCTAAGAAGGAATCATAAAGCATCATTAGGCCTGTGTTTGAATTTAAGAAGGCAAAGATTCTTACCATACTATTTAAATACCAGATGAATCACTGCCAGTCCTTTAAGAATCCCCATTATACATCATCTTTTAACAGACAGCTCAAACATTCAATTTAAAATTTGATCTTCTTACATAAAAGGCAAGAACTGTATGCAGTGATTTTGTGCCTTCCCTCACTAAATTTTCCAAAAAGTCCCATTGGACCTATATTCTAACCCAGATATGTTTACAGGTACATTTATGCAGAGTTGCAAACAACTTTGAAAGAATATTGTTCAAACTCTTCTTTTTACAGATAGGGAAATTGAGGACCAGCGATATTAAATGACTTATTGAAGATTACACTGGTAGTAAATGTCAGAGCTGGGATTACTATTCTGCACCCTGAAGGAATTATATGAAGAGTAGGAATCCTCTATGGTCTCTTGAATTCTTACAGGGTGCTTGGTCTAGTCTTTGGTACGTTGAAGATGGGTAGAGAAAAGCTTTAGATTCACTTAGTTTCAAAAATAAAATATAAAATCTATTTTTGAGTTCAGGAGATACTGGCTCTAGTCATTTTAGTCTAGAATATGCTCTCATCCCATGCCTATTTAAATTTGGTCATGTTGAAAAATAAAAATATAGAAAACACTTCTATTTTGTTGGTAAAACACCTGAGTCAATTCAATTCAATAAGCACTTAAGTGCCTATTGTTTACAAGGTACTGCGCAGGACACACAAAGGCAAAAATAAAATCACTGCCTCCACAAAAAGCTTACTTTACATTTCAGTCAATTATCTTTCTACTCAGAATTTTCTATCTCTTGGTTTGAGGTATTTCCAATCCAGTTCTTCATCCAGAGAAAAAAATAAAATGGCAAACAAATTATAAATACTTAAGAAATTCAATTTTCTGTTTTCAAACCTTATACAGACTATATCTTACTTGAAAAGCATATTAAATTTAATTTCCATAAGTGACATAATTATCAATGCATACATTATAGTCTTGTCAGTATATGTAGTAATTGAGATTCCTCCCCCCCCTTCTGTGTATTATCTTGTACATTTGGTCTATTTTACTCTACATAGTAATAAACAATTTGTTTTGTGGTAGCTGTCATGATTTGAATTATCATATAAGGGCAGAAGTGTAAAGAATTAATTCTTAAAATTCATTTTAATTATAATTTTGAGAAAATGGATATAACAGGAATTTAAGACAGAATATTTTTCTCTGAATTTTTTGGTTCTTTCACTGGGGACATGTTTCTATAAAAATACTTCTCCAAAGTTTTCTGCCATTTTAAAATCAGTTCTCCACATGACATTTTAAAAATGACAATCAGTACTAATTGAACTTTGTATAACATTGCAAATAATGTAAGAGGGAGGGCAGTGATAGCCTTTTGTGAAACTATGGAATAAGATTGTAAACTAGATTAGTACAAGTGTTGAGAAAGGCAAGAAGAGAATCATTTTCTTTAGTTCAAGAAGACAGCAATTACAGACCTCATCACCCATGTGAGACTGAAACTCAAATTTCATTGGTGGGCAGAAGGCAGCAGGGTACATCTCCATGAATCTCTGTTTATCACTCCGAGGCTCTAAATTATCAACTGCATTCTCTATAATATCGAGGCCTTCATGTCTGGAGGTTTCAAGGTTATACTCTGCAGAGAGATATGTTCTTAGGGCTCTGTTTAGACTGGCATGATATCCAAGATCACAGCACTGAAGGAGGGAAGAAGCAAAAACAAAACAAATCACAGGAAGGAACCAATAAAAAAATAACAAATAAATATATACAATGAGGTCATTGTCTCACTCTGTAATGATCTCGCAAAAAAATCTAGAGGAATGCAAAGATATATTAGTATTTGAGATATTGCGTATTACATCAAATCCCATGACACAGATGATCATAGATTTAAAGTTGAGAGGCACTTCTAGTAATTAGTCCAAGAGTAAAAAAAACTGGAATTCATACTCTGGTCCTTTCACTCCAAATTCAATGCTCTTTCCACTAGATCCAAATGTTCCTTTCAAAGTACTGAGGTAGAGAAAATAGTTAACAATGACTTTTCCCCTCAAATCTTCCTTAGTAATTTCCTCTTTAATTCTCTAATGCATTTAACATGTAAAATGTATAATAAATAACTACCCTCCTTGGTATGTTATTCTCTTACTAATCTATAAACTCTTTAAAGTTTATATTGTATTCTTATCTAAATTTTACAGTACTTAACACAGTACTCTACATTAATTATGTACAGAATAAGTATTACAGAAATAGAACTACTTAATACCACTATGTGTTAGATACTAGGTTTTATACAAATATTATCTTTTTTTTTTTTTTCCCCTGCTGAGACAATTGGGGTTGACTTGCCCAGGGTCACATAGCTAGGACATATTAAGTGTCTGAGGCCTGATTTGAAGTCAGGCCCTCCTGACTTCAGCGCCAGCATTCTATCCATTGCACCACCTAGCTACCCCCAAATATTATCTAATTTGACCCTGGATTTGAACTTGGGCTTCCTGACTTTCAACATTCTATCCATTAAGCCACCTGTTGCTTCTAGAGTAAGGCAGTTGAATGGCTTGTTCAATAGATGAGAATGGAAGATGGAAAGGAGACATAGGAAGTAAAAGCAGAATAAATCTGAGAAAAGAATAGAAATATCACTTCCCATCGTTTCCCTTAGGCTCAGTGCCATTTCTATTGTTCCACCTTTGAGGAAAAAAACCTTAAGATTCTTTCATTACCTTTGTCATTTTTTTTTCCTCAGGAAAGCTAATTTAAAAACAGGCCTTTGATAAATTAATGAAGTGAGCATGTGGTAGATGTAATGTAGTACTCGAAAGAAAATAGGATTTTATATATCACAACAAAACCAGATCACTCCATTTAGACCTAATTTGTCATGTAAGAGTAAACAAATAAGTAGATTTGTTCATTGGAACAAATAACTTTGTCAAAAACTAGGAAAATTTAATCCTGGAACAATGTCTTTAAATATCTGAAAATCTACCAAGGAGGAGAGATAGTAGATGTAAGTTTACCCTCTTCCAGAACCAAGCTACATAAGGAACTTATAGGGTAAAAGAGTTTAGCTTACCAAGATAATGTCCAAATTGTTCTCTATGTACCTCAAATTATCCTTCAGATTATGATGTAATTTGGGTGAACTATTGTCTGGTCGGACCGCTGTTATGTTCCCTTCCTGTCTCTCTACCCCCCCAAAAAAAATTCCATGTTCCATTTTTTCCTGGCTCTACAATTTTTGTATGTGTTACTGCCTTCTCCAAATTGGGAATATCAGTTTATAAATCTGTCAATATATATTACCATGGAGCAAAAACATTCAACCAGGAAAAAAAAAAAAAAAAACAACTGCTGTTACATTTCTTAAACATATAGAGAATATATATATATATATATATATATATATATATATATATATATATATATATAAAATCAATAGTTGCAACTAGCTTATTGGAATCAAAAAATAAATAAATAAATTATTTAATGTCATTTTAAGTTTTGATCTTAGACATATGAACTGAAGAAAAATCTACTTATCCTGCTCCAAAAAATGCAACAATATTGTGTTATGTGGAACTCAGTTTAAAAATAATTTTATTTTAAAATTCTAAAATAGTTCTCGTTATCTTTCAATAAGTTCAACGCTTAAAAAAAAAAAAAATCTAGCCATATATGAAATGGACTTAATTTTCTGGGGATATTGACAGATTCCTAGTAATTAAAGGAATTAAGCTGCCTGCTGATCAAACCAGCTGCTTTATATTTTATGAATATTGAATCCAGTGGGAGTTGGTAGGAAATTCAAATTGAGAGGAATGAAATTACACAATAGATTGTCTGATTTTTTTACAACCGAAGTTAAGTCTGTCTTTTAGGTTTTTTGGAAAAAAACCACACACAAAAATCCCCCCCAAAACACCAACAAAAACCAAAAACCTAACTTCTAAATTCTAAGTTATATAAGCTATATTTTTAGTACATAAAATAAATTCCAAAATATGTGTCTTTCATCCCTCAAGATTACTAGATAGAATTTGGAGAGGTAAAAAAATAAGATATTTCAAATGGATCAAAATCACTAGATAAGGATTTCTACTCGCAACACCTACATGTCTTTGCATGTTTGTTTAATTGAATTTAATTTATCAGATAAGCAGATGAAGAATACAGATATACATTTAGAGCTATATATCTGCATCTATGTCTCTGATGAATTCTGATAATTAAACACACACACACACAGTCTCAATAGCAATGACCATACATCTTGATTTCTTTCTATGGCTTCAGTGATGAGGTAGGAAACACATTGCTTAAGAACAGATTCATGAAGCTCCTTAGGGCAAACCTGGAAAACCATAGTAGATGAACAACATACTCATCCATCTTTCTTGCCACAATTAGCCGCTGAATGGGTTTTTTCCCCTAATTCTTCCCATCAGCCTGTAAATAATCAGCACCACTAACTCTGAGGCCATATAATAGATTTTTTAATTGCCTTTCTTTGGGACATAAAAAAAAAAAAAAAAAAAAAAAAAAAAAAAAAAAAAAAGATATAATGCAAGAACTTCTTTGTTAAAGGACAAATCACCTGAGGCAGCAAGGCCATCATTAGAATTTGTTTTTGTCCATGTCAGAATTTGAAACAGGACCGCATACATTCCGATTCCAGAAATTTGTTTAAAAAGACTTAATGTAATTCCACAAAGTCTATGAATTATTAATGATGATCTGAAAAGCCAGTCTCTCTACAAAGAGTTGACTTATAACCCCAGCACATTTAATGACTACATGAGAAACCAATAAAAGAGCTAATGAAAACAAAGTTGAGGAGTTTTGGAGGATGGAAATTCTGAAGGGGAATCACCCTAGTCAATATGGGGACAGGGAAAGTCTAAAAGCTCAGCTCTCCCACATATACTCTAGCAAAGATCTCAAAAGGGCATTAAATCAGGTAGTAATCAAGAAATAAAAAGAGAAAAAAAACAGTTTCTTCCATCTAGTCCAAGACTGCACAAAAAGATGGCTTGTGGGGTACTGGGAGAGATATCTTGCCAAGGAAATTAACAAGAATATAGATAAACTGCCAGTGTATTCAGAAGACATTGTCCAGGGGCATCTAACATCTACAATTCTCTGACCTCTCGGAGTAAATGCTCCAGGTGGCTGGAGCTCCAGGAGGTAGAAAGACTGGGGAGACTCAAGAAGGCCTAGAAGTCATCAGTGCTATGACCAGGGATGTTACAGGAGATTTAAAGACTACGGTTCTAAAGGTTTCAACCAAGAATAATTTGTGCTGCATTAGAAGCTTATTGGGGAGAAGGAAGAGAAATGAACCTGATGAAGAGACAAGAACTAAGTAAAAACTGAAATGAAAACAAGAAATCAATAGAAACCTAGAAAAGTAATAGATTTGAACATTAGGAAGAGACTAAATGATGATAAAATACTTACATCCAATTAGGAGAAGAAATAAAATGTTCCTACAAAAATCTTCCAATGATCTTAGGCAGAGTTAAATAAGATATAGGGGATAGACAGGAGGGTAGTTTTATTGTGTCATTACTGTTTTAAAAGAAGAATGAAAAGAGATAAAAAAGGAATTACACTAGGGAAGAAAAGGATAGAACTTAATATTTCTTATAATTAGAGTGCATGAGAAGAATATACAAATAGTGAGAAAATCGAGGAAGAGTGAAAGTCATGAAAACTTCACTCAACTGAATTAGACTAATTGTTGAATACACACACACATACACACAGAGTTTAGTACGATATAGACATATATTAACTTGAACTGCTAAACATGTGGGAACAAGAAGAGTGGAATTGAAGATTTTAGAGAGTAAGCAAATTCAGAAAAAAAGAATCACAAGCAAAACAAATATTAATTTTGGAAGGTAGATCTTAAGGAGTGAGTAAAAGAAAATACAGGGCAATAATTAATGATTGGGGACCTGGGAGCAATAAAATAAGGAAAAGAAAAAGAGTGGAAGAGTGTTTTAATTATAAATTACTAGCATTGATCATATTCCATCTTTTTTATCATCTTCCTAGAAAAAAAATTTAGGGGGCAAGAGAAGGGCAAAAGTAAAAAATTATAAGAGGATATTATGGAAGGAATTATACAACTGATCGTCATAAAAATGTGATTTGTATAATGACTGTGAATGGAAGGAACTTATCCATAAATGAAAAAAGAACAGCAGAATCTAAAATGTTCAAAAAATAGAAAAAAGAAAACATTTCAAACAAGCATTCACATATTGTTAAAACAAAGAGCTAGAATGGAATTATGTTTAAGATAAAACATAAAAATCATAATGTAGTGGATAGAGTGATAGGCCTGGAGTCAAGAAGACCTGAATTCATTCCTGGCCAAAGACACTGACTTGCTGTGTGACATTGGGAAAGTCACTTAACCTTATGTGTTTCCCTCAATTTCCTAATTTGTAAGATGAGGAAAATAAGAGTTCCAATCTCTCTATGTTGTTGTAAGGTTCACATGAAATAATAATTATAAAATACTTAGCACAGTGCCTGACCCATAGTAAGTGCTATATTAATTTTAGGTAATATTATGGTGACAATTTTCAGAAAAAGAAGCAGTAAAAAGATGTGTTCAATAGAGATGAAAGAAAAAATACATTATTCTTAAAGTAAATATAGTCAAGAAAATATTTATCTGAACCAAAATGCATACCATCCCAACTAAACACATGAAGGAAAAATTAATCAAATAATAGGGAAAAATAGATAGTAAAATTATAATAGGTGGGGATCTCTGTATTCCTTTTAGACCCAGACAAATCCAGTGAAATTATAAAGAAGTAAATTATGTTAATAGAATTTTTGAAAAGTTATATAAGATAGGTGATGATTATTGAAAATAGAGGTAAAAAGGAAAATATACACTGCTTGGCTGCATATGAAAAAAAAAGAGAACCATTTGCTAGAGCATAAACATCTCCTAAAACAAATTCAGAAAGTTAAAAGTACACTCTTTAATGACCAGAGTAAAATAAAAATGAGAATTTGAAGCTAAGATACTATTACCACTGCCACCACCTATTATAATAGTGCTTCAAGCCTAACAAAGTGCTTTATAAATATTTCATTTAATACTAACAGCAATGCTGGGAGATGGCTGCTATCTTCCCCATTTTATAGATGAGAAAATGGAGGTTGCAAGTTGACTTGCCCTGTGTCAGAGGACAAATCTGAATTAGTCCTTCTGGGCTACAGATCCATCACTCCATCCACTGTATACCACTTTACTGCTTTATAATTTAATTTTAAAGACTTAGTGGGTCAAAAAAATAGTAGAAAAAATATAATTTTATCATAGAAATGATGAGACAATTACAATACTTCTTTAATGTAACCAAAGGAGTCTGTGGGAAATTCATAATTCTAACCACTATCATCAATAAAAAGAAAGAACATTTTTTTGGTTGGGTATGGAATTGCAAACACAAAAAATGACAAAAGCAAGAAGTCAAAAACCCCAAATAAAAGTAAACTAAAAATTATGAAAATTAAAGAAGAAATAAACAAAATTGGAGGCAAAAATCTATTGGCTTGAAAAACAAAAACAAAACAAACAAAATCAAACCATTTGCTAATCCGATTTTTTTTTTAATAAAGAAGGAAAACAAATCAATAGCACCAAAAATAAAAAATGAATATTCATAAAAGATGAAGAAATAAAGAAAATTATTAGAAATTATATGCCAAAAAATAGATGAAATGAGTGTTTGTAAAAATATAAAACACATTAACAGAGCAAGAAAGAATTTTTAAATTACCCATTTCAGAAAAATAAAATTTAAAAGTCATAAATTCCTAAAAAGCAAAAACAAAAAACAAAACAAAACAAACAAAAACCTAGGGCCAGCTCCATTTACAAGTGGATTCTAATAAACTTTCAGAGAAAAACTAATTCCAATGCTACATAAAATATTTGGTAAAGCAAGAAAAGAAGGGATTTTATGAAATTCTTTTATAAAGAAAAATTTTGATACTTAAATTAGAAAGAAAACTACAATCAAATTTTCCTAATTAATGTAAAAGTAATAAATAAAATAATTTAAAAATAAGTTACAGTAACAAACTAAAAAAGTCATACACTATGACTATACTGAAATTATATCAGTATATTTACCATGATTGGTAAAGTATTAGGAAAATTTGGCCATATTTATAAAAAACAAAATAAAATAATCTTAATACCTTCAGAAAAACTCCTGACAAAATGCAATACTCATGTTGAAAAAATATTAAAAGCTATGGGAATAAATTGATCATTTGTTAAATAGTATCTCTCTATAAACCAAGAGTCAATATCACCTGTGATGGAGAAATACTTGAGGACTTCTCAATAACATTTGGGAAAAACAACCATTATTAAATGCTTAATAGCATTAGGAATGCAAGCTAAGACAAGAAAGAGAAATTGAGGGAATAACAATACACACAAAGAGAAAATAAAATTGTCACTTTTTTCAAATAATATGATGGCCTGCATAAAAAATCGTAGAGACTCAACTAAAATTAATTGAAACAAATTCAGCAAAGTAGTGTAAAATAAACACATAAATCATAATCCTTTCTGTATATTACTAACAATACACAGCAGGAATACATAAAGAGGAATTATATTCAAAATAACTTCATAATGTATAAAACATCTTGATGTATGCCTACTAAGACATACAGAGGAATTATATGAATACAACCACATAACATAAAGACAGCTTTAAATAACTGGAGAAATTCTACTCGATTGTGGTTAGGCTGTAACAATATAATAAAAATGACAGTACCATGTAAATTAATTTACTTATTAGTACCAATAACTGACAAAGTTATTTTATAGAATGAGGCAAATATAAACCAATGGCCAAAAACACTGAGGAAATACTGAACAAAACTGGGAATAAAGGAGTCTAGCAGAACTAGATTTTGAACTGTAGTATAAAAGTCAAAATTATTTGACACTAGTTTAAAAACAACACTAGAAAATTCGATCAATTCATTATGTACTTCAACAACAATACTATATGATGATCAATTCTGATGGATGTGGCCCTCTTCAACAATGAGATGAAGCAAATCAGCTCCATTTATTCAATAATGAATAGAACTAGCTATACCCAGTGAAAGAACTCTGGGAAATGAGTGTGAACCACAACATAGCATTCCAATCCCTCTATCTATGTCCGCTTGCACTTTTTATTTCCTTCACAGGTTAATTATCATTATTTCAAAAACCAATTCTTTGGGTGCAGCAAAATAACTGTATGGATATATATATATATATATAATTTAACATACACTTTAACATATTTAACATGGTCTACCTGCCATCTGGGGGAGGAGGTGGGAGGAAGGAAGGGAAAAATTGGAACAAAAGGTTTTGCAATTGTCAATGCATTAGCCATGCATATATCTTGTAAATAAAAAGCTATAATAATAAAGAAAAAAAAAGACATAAGGAAAAAAAAGAAAATGCCATCAATTGAACATATTAGGTATACAAGATTCAGAAGCAAATTAGCATAGCGGCACTAGGTTTAATAAATACAAAGATATCAATTACTAGTATAAGACTACAATATACCACAAAAGTTGTGGGGGAAAATCAGTCTAGCAGAAATTAGGTTTAGACTAACAGTTCATAAGATATACAATAAATAAATGACAAAGATACAAAAGGTTATATTATGAACAAATCAAAGGAGCAGTAAAGAAGGCAGCTTTCACCAACATAGAAGAGTTCTTAACCAATAAGTAATAGAGAGGATCGCAAAAAATAAATTTTTTTTAATTGCAAAAAATTGAAATATTTTACACAAGCAAAATTAATGTAGTTAAAATCAGAAGTGAAACAACTAACTGGGAAAAATTCTTTGTAGCAAATTATTCTCAAAAAGATTGATTACCAAAAATATTGGAAACTGATTCAAATATATGAGAACAAGATGGATTCTCCCATAGATAACTGGTCAAGGAAAATGAACAGACAAATTAAACTTTTCAACAACAAAAAAAAAAAAAAAAAAAAAAAAAAAAAAAAAAAGAAAGTGCTTCAAAATATTAAAAAGAGAAATGCAATTTAAAACAACTCTGTGGTTCTACCTCATATGCATCAGATTAATTAAGTGGAGCATCTGACTTCTCAATCATGATCCAATGGACCTTATTATTGGGAAAATGTAATCATTCTGCAAGATCCAATTCACTTTTGCATACCACTTCATTGCCACATTCTGCCCCCTTAATTGAAGGATGAAGTCATGAACTCCCAAACCTCCCTTAAGGAACTTAGCTCAGAACATTTCCTCTTTTCTCATCTGATTACACTTCTCTGAGACGTTGCTGGAAAAACCAGTTGCTGGTTTTTCCACCATGTCCCCTCATCAGCTACCTTCTCTCTCCTACCCTTGTCTGTCATCTTTTATCACTAGATTGTAAACTAATATTCACTCTCTCTTTGTGTCTCTCTCTCTCTACTTCTGTCTCTCTCTTTCTTGCATTCTCTCTCTCCCTTTCCCTCCCCTCCCCCCTCCCTCTCTCCCTGTCTTTCTCTCCTTCTCCTATATCCCTCCTCCCTCCTTCTCTTCTCTCTCTCCCTCTGCGTCTGAATACCTAGGTTAAAGCACAGTGCCTGCCACATAGTAGGAATTTAATAAATGTTTATTGGATAAATTAATAAATAAGATGACAAAAATATAATGATGATGGTTTTTGAAGGTTCTGCTTACATCAATGTACTACTGGTGGAACTATGGATTGCTCTAGTCATTCTGGTAATGAATTTAGAACCTTACTCAAAAAGTCAGACTTACAGATCCTCTTGTACAGTGATAACAACACTATGCAAAGAGATCGAAAATGGAACACGTCTAGATACAAAAATTTAATAGTACTTTCTTTCTATTATGAATTAATCAAGAGGGGTGCCTATCAATTAGAGATTAGCTGAACAAATTTCGGTTTGTGAGATGGAATACAATTGTTCTGTAAGAATAACAAAAGGAACAGATGAGAGAGGCCTCAGAAGACATTTATAAACCCATGCAAAGTGAAGTGAGAAAAATTAGAAAGAAGCTTTTTAAAATAACTACAATATTTCAAAAGTAAAGCAACTTTTAAAGACTTTTACTCTGATCAATCCAATAACCAACTCCAGAAGATAGATGATGAAACAAATGTTCCATCTCTTGACAGAGAGGGAACAAATGCAAAGAGATCAAGAATGAAACGAACATTTTCAGGCATGACCAATGTGTGTATTTTGTGTTGCTTAACTATTAGTAACAATGGAACACTTTTATTGGAGGGGGGGGTAGAGGAGGAGGTGGTAAAAAGGGGTAATAGTAATGCAAAAAAAGAAAGAAAATGATAGCAAACATACATCTTAAAGTGGTAGAACAGAAAGGAGTTCAGAGACATATGGAGACAAGCAAGGATAATTTTATAACTAAGGTGAATTTTATACATTTAAAGAAACACTTAAAGAGTGTGTGAAATAGAAAGACACAATTTCATATATAATCTTTCTTCTTGTCTTTTGCATATGGAAAGGCCTTCATCTATTGTAATGATGGTTATCAATTCCAGAAAAACAAAAAAATTAATTTTTAAAAAATGTTTCTCAAAGAGTTCCATAAATCTGTAGTTTAAAATGGAGGAAGAAATGACTATGAGAGAGAGTACATGTATATCTTAGAAATTTCTACTAAGCCTTCCATTATCCTGAATTACCACAGTAGGCCTTCATGCTTATGGATCAGGGTTATAACTACTACAGTAGGATGTAGATGATGCCAGATGTTGTGAATAAACAAAATGAGAAATGAATGATGATTGTAGTAGTAGTTATGTTGAAAAGGGATTTTTATATTTATAAAAGGTTCATGGGAAATAAGTTTGCTAGGTACCATATTACTAATAGAGGTAGTAGACAGAAAGATGGCCTTAGAATCAGGGAGAATGGAGTTTAAGTCTTGCCCCTGACATATACTACCTGTATGATCAGGGGCAAATATCATTTTACTTTTAGTATCTTACTCAACTCTCCTGAGTCTATGAGTTAATGTTGAGATTGCAACTAGATTTATTGGTTTGCACTTTGATGCCATGGAAAGTTGGTTTTGCCTTTCTTTTAGTCTCTGAAGTTTATTTAGCACACTGCCTGGTAAATAATAATGGTTTAATAAATGTTTGTTGATCCAAGGCATGTCAATAAACTTTAGAAAGAAAATGACATCTACATCCAGAAAGAGAACTTGAATCTAAATCAACACATGCTATGTTCACTTTTTTTTTCCATTTTTTTTCTTTCTTGTGGCTCCCCCCCTTTTTTCTGTCTAAATATGATTCATAAGGTATATTTTAAAAAGTTAACATACATGTATAACAAGAAAATAAACAAACAAATAAATGTTGACTGATTGATTTTTAAAATATCAGTGAAATCATAGGTCAGGATAAAAATAAAAGTGGGAGGGAAGAGCTGTGCATGAATACTAAAGGTTGCAATAAGTGAGCCTAAATGATTAATGGGGAATATGGAACCAGACATTAAGTATAGAATGGAAAGGTGGATATTAATATATGTTTGGCACAGAGTGCAGTATAATGAATGATAATTTGTAGATTTCATTACCTGTCTGTAATCAAATCTATGGAGGCTACAAATGCTCCCCAAGGCAGGTCCAAATCAGTGCATCCCACCCCCAAGACTGAAATTTGAAGCTTGAGTCTCTGGAAATATTCTGAACCAAATCAGTTTCCAAAAGGCATTCTTGAGGACAATGAATTTTGAGCTGAAAAGTATTGAAATTTTGTATTCAAAAGGTGGAACTGAAATCCTCTGTCACTGGACAGCTATAGGTCGGATGCCTGCATCCTATAGCTGTGAGGATCATCTAGGCAATGGGTAACAAAAAAATTTGTGCAAGGTTTTTTCAGGTCTGTGATAACTGACTGAAGTATAAACCCTCCCTTATGGGAATATTATACTTCAGTCAGTTAAGTCATTCTGACTACAAATTGCTATTAAACATTTTTGAATATGTATTTCTAATAGATTTTATTTATATTCTACATATCTGAACATGGTTCTAAGTTCAATTTATCTCAATGTTTTAAGTGGTTAACAAGCTGAAAAGGGAGACCACAGCTCCAAACTTAAGGGCACTCTTGATGTACTCAAGAAATTCTTGCTATTTTTCAATGCCATCTTGTAGTTAAGACAGTTATAAGTTTTTGTTGAAATTCAATAATTTTCCTTTTCCTTGACATAATTTGGTTATTTTTATAAGCCACCTTACCATCAGGGAATAGATTAAGTATACTTTAAAAAAAAAATCTGCTACACATGGCTAATATGGAAAAGTGTTGTTTAGGACTTCACATATATAATGGGTATCATTGCTTTTCTTCTCAATAGATAGGGGAAAGGCATAAAGGGAGAGACTGGATCTCTAAATGAAAAAAAAATGTTAAAACAGAAAATATCTTCTAGTCAGCATATTAATAACAACTACTCATGATAAGTCAGCAAATTTGGGACATTATCTTTTCATAAAATATATATATATGTGTGTGTGTGTATATATATATATATACACACACATATATATATATAACAAAATAAAAATATATTATAATATACATATATATATATATATATACATATATATATATATATATATATATATATATATATATATATATATATATATATATATATCTTTAAGTGTCTAAGACTAGATTTGAACTCAGGGAAACAAAAGATTTCAAGAGTTAAGAGTGAGGAGGGAGTAAATTCCATACATGGGTCATAGCCAAGATAAAAGTAAGGCAAGCACATGGGAGATGTAGTACCAGACATTTTGACTAGACCATGGAGTACATAAAGAGATATAATTTATAAAAATTTTAAAAATGTATAAAAAACTGGAAAAGTAGGTTAGGGCAGCTAGCTTATGAAAAGTTTTAAAATCAAATGATCAATAGAGAGCCATAGAGTTTACTGAAAAGAGCAATGACATGGTCAAACCTGTACATTAAGACACTGCTTTTGGTATAAGGAAGAATTTCAAAGAAGAGAGAGGATTATGACTGAGGCAGGAAGAAAGGTATAGGTGAAACTGACTGTAGCTTAAACTACAATAGAGAAGAGTGGGTATAAGATAGCAACTAATTAGATATATTGGATGAAGATGAGTGAGGAGTCAAGATTAATTCTGAGCTTGTGGACCTGAATAAGGAGAAGCATAAAGTCAATGAACTGAAATAAGCTATTATGAACCTGGTAAAAAACCCATCCTCTTAGAGAAAGGAATCTAAACCTAGATTTAAATAATACATTGATAATTGTATTTTAATCTAATTGGTTTTCTATATAATCTTATGAATCTTATGCATTTAAAAACAGAGAATGGGTCTACAGGTTTTACTAGTCTGCAAAAAAGTTCAAAAAAGGTTAAGAATTGTTACTTTACAGGAAACAAGACTCCACAATTTTTGTCTTACTTATTTGGAGATTTTAAAAAATACTAATGATCCAGAAAGAAGGAAAAAGTGACAGAATCATGATAGCTCAGCATTTTAGGTTCTCAATTCATGGTTTCTCTATAATTGCCTTAATAAAGACTCAGCTCTAATTGGAAATTCACCATAATAATTGGATGGATTTCAACTGATAAATCATAATGAAATTCCTATGATGCAGGGAAAAAGTCAAATTCATTAAGAAAACTTCACTCTAAGTTGCTTTTTAAGCAGCCTCATTACAAGAGAGACATAAAGATTCAATCAAAAGATTCTACATAGTTCATTATTCAGAAATAACAATATAAAGATGACCGACAACAAAAGAAACTTCCTTTACATGAAAAGCTAATAAAACATATAACAAACATTTTTATTAAAAAATTAGTGGGCTGTGGGAAATTATTAAACTGTAATAATCCATGATAGTAAGATTTATTCTCTAATACCTGAAATAATCTCCACACTTCTATGTAGAATCATTAGCATCCAGAAAGTTTGCTTTTATTGCATAAATGAAACAGTGCAGTTGACTAATAGTGCTTCATAATTCAAGACACTGGGATGTGAGTACCTACCACAAGAAAGGCAACTAAATGGTGTAGTTTCATAAAACCCTGTCCTCCTTAGCTTCCTTATTGGAGACAATAATAAGATCTACACCTCAGCCTTGTGAGGATCAAATGAGATAATATTTGTAACTGCTTAGCAGAGTGCCTAGAATACTTATTTTATTTGTTAAAGGATTTCATTTTTCCTGATACATGCAAAGATAGTTTTCAACATTTATCTTTGCAAAACCTTGTGTTCCAAATTTTTTTCCCTTTCTCTCTGGCTCTTCCCTCCCCAAGACAGCAAACAATCTGATATAGGTTAAGCATATTCAATTGCCTAGAATATTTGTTGTTGAATTGTTTCACTTGTGTCTGTAACCCCATTTGGGGTTTTCTTGGCAGAGACACTATAGTGGGTTTGCCATTTCCTTCTCCAGCTCATTTTACAAAGAGACTGAGTGACTTGCCCAGAAGCACATAACTAGTGAGTGCACATTTGAACTCAGGTCCTCCTGGCCCTAAGCACCCTTTCTCATATATAGTAGGTGCTTGTGCTTAATAAATGCCTGTTCTCTTTCCTTCCCTCTTTAGATTATGTGCAGATATGGAATAGACTTGAAAGACGATTGAGACAGTGAAATGAATGTTCCTTTGTGGGTAACAATATTCATTTAATGTTTGTAGCAGCTCTTTTTTTGGTAGCAAATTTGTGGTAGGAAAAGGAGTAGATGCCCATCAATTGGAGAATAGCTGAACAAGCTGTGGTATATGAAGATAATGGAATATTATTGTTCTATAAAAAATGATGAACAAGCTAATTTTAGAAAGGGATGGAAAGACTGACACCAACTGATGTTGAGTGAAACAAGCAGAAGCAGGAACACATTGTACACACTAAGAGCAAGAATGTGTGATGATCAACTATGAAAGGTTTTAGTTCTTCTTGGCAGTTTAGTGATCTAAAGCAATCCCAATAGACTTTGGACAGAAAATGCCATCTACATTCAGAAAAAGAACTGAGACTGAAAGTAAATCAACACATGCTTCTTTTTTCTGTGTTTTTTTTTTCTCCCATGGTTTTTTCCTTTGCTCTGATTTTTCTCTGCCAACATGATTTATAAAGAAATATGTATTAAAAATAAATTAAAATAAAACTAGATTACAAAAACAATAACAATATTCTTTTTTTAAAAAAAAACTTGGGTTTGTAGGAATATAAATTTGATTCCAGCTTAGAAGATCCTAGGATCCAGAGTTAGAAGGAACCTTAACCATCATTTCCAACAATCCCTTCATTTAACAGATGGAATAAAAAACAGAAGTAATTTTAGGGTGAGATGCTATGGACTACAAAAACAGGAGGCAGTGGGTGATGAGTTTAGAAAACAGATCACAAATTCAGGAGGTAAAATATAACAAAAACAGGGGAGTTTAACTGTCTTTAAGTTTGTGGAAAGCAAATCAGTTGACACTCCTTGAGTCTAATGCTATTTTCATTCCTCAAAAGGTATGAAGTGAATTGTTATTCTGGATGGACTCTGACTAATAAAAGAGGAACATTAAATTGATGATGTTGCAAGCCGGTACTGACTGGTTAATTTGGTGAATGAGTTTCAGGACTGGAATGAAATGAAAGAAGCATAAACCAGCTAACAGTTGACTAAAGGGAGGTTGCTTTAACTATCTAGCACAATTAGGCTGCTTGACTCTAATTTAGCTGGGCGGAGCTCTCCTGACTGTAGGCAGTGCTGGTGTATGTAAGGGAGTGTAAAGATGTCACACCTAAGGGAGGAGAGTTAAAAGACTCTGGATTTTGTACTTCTGGACTGAGTACCATTTGTGTTTCGCCCCCAGGTTTGGAAATACAAT
This sequence comes from Sminthopsis crassicaudata, assembly GCF_048593235.1. Classification (NCBI taxonomy): domain Eukaryota; kingdom Metazoa; phylum Chordata; class Mammalia; order Dasyuromorphia; family Dasyuridae; genus Sminthopsis; species Sminthopsis crassicaudata. Next base: position 210,069,052 of record NC_133621.1, read on the forward strand.
TAAACCTCAAGGAGTTATACTACCATGTTTCCACCAACAGCTAAGTTTTTGGGGTAATTCTAGAAAATTGAAGATAATAAATTTTAAAAAGTTATTTTAAATTTAATTTTGTACTCTTTTTCTATGATTAGAAGATTAAATCCCACTACTCGTGATGACTCACTAAAGCTTGCACAAGACATTTTAGATGACTGATTTCCTTGGACAGTATACATAGTTTCTATGTTATACGGCCAAGTCTCATATGAGTTGGCCCATTTGTGGATTGTTTTCATAGACACTATCCTGAAGTTCTTAATGAGTTTACCATCAAATTTTATCTTTAAATGTGTCCAAGAAAAAATACTTTTAAGTAGATTAAAAAAAGGAGGAGATTAGTAGAAAAGGTCTATTTAGGGGGGGGACTAATCATAAGTAAAACAAACTCCAACATTGGAGAGTGGACAAAAGGGAGAATAAAAGGAAAGAAAGGATAAAAATTGCGATTAGGACTGGTTAATGAGAAGAAAAGAAGAACTGAAGAAAAGGAGCAAATTATCCAGTACACTAATGAATACCCTCTATTCTCTCCTTTATAAAGAATAAAGAGAGGAAACCTACAAAAGGGAAATATATAACATTTCAAGATGGTGGAGTATTTAGGGACTTAAGAGAGGAATATAGTGTTGCTGAAAAAAAAAAAGGAAAGAGAAAAAAGAGGGTGTGTTTTTAATGCACAGAAGAGAAAAAAGTTGAGAAGGAAAAAAATGGATGAGTGACAGCTTTGAAAGTAACATTTAAAAAAATGGAATTAAAAATGATTAATTATGAAAAACTTAAGAACTCCAATCAATGCACTTACCAACCATGATTTCAGAGCAGTGATGAAAAAAGAATATTAGCCACTTTCTGAGAGAAGAAATAGACTCACTATGGAGAATGAGATGTTTTTGGATATGGCCAACACTCGGATTTGTTTTGCTTAACTATGCAAATTTATTACAAAGGTTGTGGTTTGTTTTTTTTTTAATTGAAAGAAGGTGAAGAGGGAAAACAATTATTTGATAACTGAAAAATGTTAATTGAAATTAACATTAGATTTATTATGTAATGATAATTATCTATTAAAGCTTCTTATTTTTCAAAACATATGCATAGACAATTCAACATTAGCCTATGCAAAACTTTGTGTTCCAATTCCACCCCTCTCCTTTCCTCCATGGCTTACCCTAAATGGCAAGTAGTCCAATACATGTTAAACATGGTAGAAATGTTAAATCCAATATATGCATATATATGTATACAATTATTGTGCCCCACAAGAAAAATCAAATCAAATCAAGAGAGAGAGAGAGAGGCAAAATAAAATGCAAGCAAACCACAACAAAAAGAGTAAAAATGCTATGTTGTGAACCACACTCAGTTCCCACAGTTCTCTTTGGGTATAGATGGCTCTCTTCATGACTGAACAATTGGAACTGGTTTGAATCATCTCATCATTGAAGAGAGCCACGTCTATCAGAATTGATCATCCCATAATTTTGTTGCCGTGTATACTATTTATTTATAATGTATAATATACTTATTATGGATCCATGGCTTCACATACAAACCTCTTTTTCTGGTCTACTTTATATAGAGAAATATTACTTTCCTTTACTATTAGTAAAATTTGTGTTTTTTGCTAAGTTTTTTTTTTTTTTTTTTTTTTTTTTTTTTTTTTTTTTAAAGGATCATGGCTATTTAGCCTTTAAAGAAATACTTGTAAGCTAGGGAATAGGAGTGGGTGAGGAGAACATGATAACTGAGGGTTTCAGGGTTAATTAATGTTAGTTAGGACCTCCAGGACCAGTCTTAAACACTCTAATCACCTGGCTTCAAGATGGAAATTCATTGATACCCATTCCTCACGGTTAGTTAACATGCTGCCATTCCCTACTATTTTCCCCAGCTCAGAGATAATGGAAGCCCTGATTGCCAAAGAATACCCTACCCTTATACTTTCCAACTCCAACTGCTGCTCTCTCATTCATTATCCCCACAGCCTTAACATCCTACTTCATATCTGTCTACCTTTCCCTTGTACACTCTAGAATGTTTGCTCCATCATTAATAAACCTCCTTTGATTTACACCATTTTCTGCTTTTTCCATATTTTATCACTCACTGAGACCTGGTTCTTAAATATTAATGTCTATCTGATTAGAAGGAGCTACTTTTATTCCCTTTTGTATCTTTAGTACTTGATAATTGTCTGACAACTGAAGAACTCTAAAGTTTTATCCAGCTTTACAATTCCCAGATGCTTCTATCATCCAAGTGAATATTTAGTTTTGACCTCAAATACTTTCAGTTGGTCTTAACCTTGAAATTTTCTTTGGAATACTTCATAATAAGGATAGGGCTAATCATATGATAACTACATTAAAACTACATTACTTAATTAACAATTTAAGATTTATTGAAAATAAATTTTAACAAACACATAGCAACATTAAAAAAAAAAAAAAAAAAAAAAAAAAGATGTGGTCCCTTCAAGAGGAATCAATTTTGTGTATTTTCTTGTTCTGAGATGTTATTTAAGGTTGTTGACTTTTTTTTTAAATACCCAGGGAGCAATAAAGTCTATAACCCAAAATAAAATTCTCCCTATCTGACTATTAGTATCCATAGTCACTATTTCGTGTATAATTCTTTGCTAATTTGCCCCATATAATGAGCTAATATTATAGCAAAATGTCACTAATTAGAATTAATGATAGGTAAGTTCTAAAGTATACACAAAAAATACAACCAAGTTAGCAAAGTATTATCTAAAGAAGGTCCTTAGGAAGTCATTTTAGTGAATTTATGAGATTCAAAATTAGAATATCGTTTGTTCATATGTAAATATATGCATGCATACATGCATATCTCTAAAATTCCGAAATATTTTAAATACTGCCATTAGTTTTGTTTAAAGAATGAACATAACCAATGTGATATTACCCTGACCAGTGTCATCTTTTGATAATGTCATTAATACATCATTAGCAACCTTCAATGTAATACCTGGAAATATTATTTGGTTAACACAATTTGGTTTGTCTATGATTATTTCAGTAGTGTTAATTCTTCAACCCCTATAATATTGTTTCATCCAACATCATATTTTCATGGAACCAGTTGATGGCATAACATGAGGTATATTTGTATTAATTTGTACCCCTCCCTCAAAAAAAAAAAAAAATGGGTATATTATCCAAAGGCTAGCCAGTTCTTGTTTGAATTCCAAATCTGTGGAAGGATGGCTTATTACATAGAATTGTTAATGATGTCCATCTTGGTAATAACACTATGATTTATACTGGTGTGGAGAACTGTATTTGAGACATTAAAATGTGCTCAATTTTGAGTTATTTTTTTAAAAAATTCATAATAAGGACTAGACATAGGAAAACTCCCTCTTATTAATACAGGTGAGTACCTTCTCTTCAACTGTAGTCCTAGGAAGTTTTCTAGTGATTTGCCCAAGGATACACAGCCAGTAAGTACAGGAAGCAGCATGGGAATTCAGGTCTTTCAGACTCTGAGGCCATTTTTCTATCCATCAGGCCATGCAATTTCTTTATTTTAATAAAGATGTCTGCACACAGAATCAGCAAATACTTTTAAAGGTGATGCTTTTTTTTTTTAATACCCAGGGAGCAATAAAGTCTATATAACCCTAAGTGTTTAAAGTAAACTAAATATATAATAAAATGTAGTATTTTTCCCTTTGACCATTAAGTTAACTTATACTAAACTTCATTTCATATAAAAGATCAAGTTAGACTGTGTGTGTGTTTATACACTCACATACATACATATATGTATATATATACACAAAACACGCACATGTATGTACATAGTTTTACTCTAAACTTTGACTTGCCTGATAGGGGAACATCCTCTTTAGTTTTGGAGGCAATTTTCCCATGAAACTTACCTTAAAAAGTATTTTACTACATGGACTAGACCAGGGGTTCTCAAACTACGGCCCACGGGCTAGATGCGGCCTGCTGAGGACGTTTATGCAGCCCGCTAAGCTATGGCAAATGGGCTGAGGGGCGGAGACAGAGTGTGGAGTTTCTATTTTTACTATAGTCTGGCCGTCCAACAGTCTAAGGAACAGTGAACTGGCCCCCATTTAAAAAGTTTGAGGACCACTGGACTAGACTGTCATAAAAGATGATCAAAAAGGACAGAAAAAGTATTGGATTCATGAAATCTGAATTGGAGTTCTCACTACCATTTAGCAAGATGTTTTTCATCTGTAAGGCTCAGCTTCCTTATCTGTAAAATGGAGGTAATGGACTTGCTAATATTTAGAAGCAGCAAGGTGGAAGAGAAGACAAAATGATGGACCTGAACTCATAAAGATCAGAGTACAAATCCTACTTCCAATATGTGCTAGCAGTATGACTCCTATGCAAGTCACTTAGCTTCTTATACATCTTAATTTGCTCATTTGAAATATTTCTTAGAGTTGTTGTAAAGATCAAATAATATTTGTGAAGTGCTTTTGTAAACTATAAAGCACTATATAAATGTTTGTTATTCTTATTACTTTTAATAATGATGATGATCTAAGGTCCCTTCTAGTTCTAATATTCTATATTACACACTTTAAAAATCAAGTAACTTGGGGCAGCTAGGTGGTGCAGTGAATAGAGCACCAGCCCTGAAGTCAGGAGGGCCTGAGTTCAAATTTGATCTCAGACACATAACACTTTCTAACTGTGTGACCTTGGGCAAGTCACTTAAACCCAATTGCCTCAGCAAAATAAAGAAAAGGAAAAAAAAAAAAATCAAGGAATTTTTTTTCCCCCTACCAAAATGGGTCAAACTTGTTATAGTTTTAGAATCAAAAGTAAGTTGAGTTCCTAAAAAATAAGCAGCCATTTTGATCTTTCCATTCCATCTACTGCTCCTTTTAAAAGTTAACAACCAACCACTTCACATCAACTTCTTTCACTATGCAAGTATTCTGGCTAATTGCAAAAACACTTCATTGGATAGTCTCACATTTACGTTGAAAGTGAAACACTGGATCAACTTCATCTAATTTCATTTATATAAGAAATTTAATTAATATACTTTGCAGCTTCTTTCATTAAAGCTCAAGTTATCTTTAACTAAGTTCCAGAAAAAATATATATAGTAAGCACCCATTATATGTAAGACACTGAACCCTATGGGATAGGTGCTATAGAAATAAAGATCAGAAACATCTGTTCTTCCCATAAAGAAACTCAAAGCCTAATATATCCTATACACATTAATTTCCTCATCTATAAAATAAGAATAATAATAGCATACAATTTCCAGGGTTGTTGTGGGGATAAAATGAAATAATATTTGTAAAACATTTTGGAAACTTTTGAAGTGCTATTGAAACACTATAATAATTATTATTGTTATTGTTGTCAAACTTCTTTCCAACTCCAAAATCCTATTTTAAACTTGATTTTCCAAGTAAGATCCTTCTAGCCCCAAATCCTGTATTTTAGTTTGCTCTTACCTACAATTGCCAAATCCCAAAACAACCTTTCACTGCCAGTAAGTGAGTGAAGAATCTTTTAAGGTGCATTGTTGGCTGAAGCCAACTTACAGTCCATGATGGTAACTATCCCCATCATGGTGGGATGTTATTATCACTTAAGCACTCTATTTCATTTTATAGGCTAATGGAATGTTTTTGTTTCAAATTATTTCATTTCTTCAATCAAAAAACGTAATAATCAAATCAAATAATTAAAAGCCCTTCCTATGCTACCCTTCAAAGATTTCTGCCTTCCTTTCTTATATAACCAGAAAGTCACAACAGATAGAATAATAGAAATAAAAATAAAATGGGCAACTGAAATTTTGTTTTTAAAATGAGAGATATGCAAAATTCCAAATACTTACATCGATTAAATCTGAGAGGTCATGGATATAATACTTGAACACGGAGGCATTTGTTGCTTCTAGGGTTAAGAGATACTCATTTCGTGCTTTGATGGATTTTAATTTATTTTCTGAATACTTTGCCTGTCGCTGTGAATGAAGATATAGGAACTGAAGATGAAAAAGAAAAACATAGCTTTTTTTTTTTTTTTTAAACAGAAAAATCTCTAGGATTTTTTATTAACCTAAGCTATATAACTAATATGTACAAATATCTCAAAATGTTTAGAGAAAAGAACATTTTAAATTTGATTTATTACAAGCCCACATTACCTCGACAACTGGGAATAATAGCTACACATCTGGCCATAGGCCTGTGTGCAATGAAAGCCTCTTAATTAATTTTCAGGTTCTCTACATCTTGAATGAAATACTTTGTATTCAACACAAAATGATGTCCAGCTGCTATTACATGATTTTTATGTTTCTAAGACAATTATCATTCCCTTGAAAATAAAGCCCAAATGTGTTCATCTTAGTTCCTGCATTAATGCATTTCTGACTCATAGGTTTTCTACTGGAGCAGTTCTGAATTTTTTGTGACTTACCTTCTCTTTCATTTTCTCAATCTTTTTCACAGAACTCCTCCTCTGATGTCTCTCTTCTAGTCGGATGTGAAAAACTGGATCCCCAGATCGCCCAATTTGCTTTTCTTCCTGTTTTTCTGCTTCTTTTAATTTGCTTTCTGCACTGATACTTTCTGCATGATACATGTGATATGTTTTCATGACCTATGGGGAAAAGGAAGCCAGAGAATGATAATAAAATGACTGTGATTTAAATTAGCAAGAATACTTATTAACAATTTTTAAAAAATCACTATTTTGGAGTTATCATATTTGTAAAGATAGTTAAAGATCCTATTTTCAGATAATATTGAGGGAAGTCAGCCTATATTGATTCTAAAGAAACAAATTTTTTAAAAAATGAATAAATGGAAGACCTGAGACTTAGGAAGACTGAGTCACAAAAGTCTAAGTGGAAAAGGTTGAATTTGGACTCAAGTCCAGTAAGTTCAAATTCATTACTTTAAACTTAAACACTTTCCCACTATGCCACATTGGTTACTCAAGGGAAATTGGAATAACAGAGGCTTATTATTATATGCAATTGTTTGTGATTGTAAGAATGGCTCAATATTATCCATATCATACTCCTGAACAGTGGGTGTAACTCAAATCTCCATCCAAGGACCTCTTGACACATTCTCTCAGTGGTTTCATTTTCTTCCAGGGGCTTAATTATTATCTCTATGCCAGTGACTCATAGATCTCTTTATCTAGGTCCACATTATCCCCTAAGCTTCAGTCCCCCATCACCAATTGCTTACTGGACATTTTGAACTGGATGTTCTGGAGATATTGTGAACTCAACACATCCAAAATAAAACATACTCTCCTAGAGAGTGGTTTTTTTTTTTTTTTTTTTTTTTAAATTTGTTATTCACAGTCCCTGGACCAATGCCTGGAATGTGTAGGTGCTTACTTACTCCTTTCTTAATTGACTGATTGAAATGTAGTTGGTTACTTTGAATTATATACAGTAGCAAAAGCTAAGATCATATGTTGCCTAGCCCAGTGCTTTATGTATATCATTCCTTAAAATCTATTTTCTTAATTAAAAACAAAACAAAACAAAAAACAAAACAAACAAACAAACAAACAAAAAAACCAAACAAACTTGAATTTGAAAAAGAAAACCTAGGTTTTCATTTCTTTTTAAATTAGGGGTGCTCCCAGAGTCGATTGTTAAATTTTCAGTGTGAGCATTAAACATTGAAAATGTGCAAATACAATATATACTTTAATTTATTTAACATGTATTGGTCTATCTGCCATCTAAGGGAGGGGGTAGGGAGAAGGAGAAACGTTGGAACAGAAAGTTTTGCGGAAAAATTACCCATGAATATACCTTGTAAATAAAAAGCTATAATAAAAAAAACTTTTTAAAAAGAAAATTTGCAAATACTACAGAAAACACAAATAATACAGATTAAACTTAAAAGCCAATTCACAATGTAACTGAGTGGGTGGGGGAGGAAGAAAATATATTTATTAATTGAAAAGTAAGATAAGTATTAAATTAAATTTTTAAAAGAAAAAAACCTACCTAGAAGGAGAATAATACTTTGGGATCTAGTTAAAACTGACTAATTTAATATATTAATGCTAATTATGAAGACTGATACTGAGGAACACAAATGCTCAAAAAATTCAAATTGTTAATTTTGTGGTCACTCATTTCTTATTCTCTAGAAAGGTAAATTTCATGGCAGTTTGTCTCTGATTTGTCACAAATTCCAAATGAATAGAGAGCTTCATTAATTAATATTACATAAGATTCTGCTTGTCAAAATGCCTTGGTGTTTTAGTCAAACAAGTACTGTGCAAATATTCAGGGGAAACAAAGTCCTAGTACCTTAATGAGTCTAGAAGCTTGAAGTTTCATTTCCTTGTCTCACTACCATCCCAGAGATGTTTTTTTTTTTTTTTTCCCCCATTTATAATCATAAAACTCAGGTTAGAATAAGAAAAGAATGACAAGGAAAAGCTTGGCATTTTTGTATACACTGCATGGCTTTATGACTTCATCATTACAGGGACTTTGACCATCTAAACAAATTCAAAATGCCCCACACTGTGACCAAGACTATAAGTAGCTAGTAGTCACCTTTATAGTAATCAGTTTCTCCAAACATCTAGACTGTTTAGAAAACTGACATATTGTTGATACTCAAACTTTTTCTAGCGTAGTAGAAAATCATCCTGAGCTTTTCTCCATGAACACAGCTTTTGAGTACAGCTAACCTCCAGCCCACAAATGAAGGATCAAGGAAGCCTTTGAGCAGAGGTACAACATACTGAACATTTATGGAGGAAATACAGATATAAAGATTTTAGAACATATTAGATAAAAAATATCAAAATGTTTCCACATTATCTTAGGTTAAATGAGAAGATCTTCCCTCTCTTCTCAATATCAGTTACTAGAAAAGAGGGGAAAATAATTTAATAATCATCCAAATCTCTGAAAATCACAAACAAAGGAAAACTCTGGCTATTATATATCAATATCATAAGAGAAAACTGCTTTTGAGAATCAAAGGTTAAAAAGATATCAGAAAAAATTACTTCCTGAAAGTAACCTGAAAATGAAAATTCCTGGGCATGCTATCTTCGAAATCCAGAGCTTGTTTATCAATGAAAAAATATTGCAAGGAGTCACAAAGAAATAATTCAAGTACAAAGGTACATGTCAAAATCCACTACACTTATTTGGCACTATTGACAAAAGAGGGAAAAATCTTATGATATTACAAAAGGCAAAAGACTTAAAAGAAGAATAATTTACCCTAAATATAATCGCCACAAGAGGAAAAAAAAAAAAAAAAAAAAAAAAAAGGAATTTTAACACATTAGAGAACTTTCAAGCACTTGTATTTTTTACAAACTTTAAACAAAGGGCTTTATGCTAATTTATTTGATCTTTTAGATGAACCTTAGAAGTAGGTGATATTATATCCCATATTAAAGATGAAGAAACTGAGGCAGCGCTGAGAAATTAAATAACTTTCTTAGGGTCACTCTGTTAATAAGTATCTGAGGCAAGGATTGAACTCATCAGGTCTCCTGACTTTAAATCCTTTCCTTTATCCACTATTTCCTGTACTTGCTGAAGAGGAGGGCCTAGAAAGATAAATACATTTGACCAGCTAAAAGATGCTATGAGACTAATCTAATAGAGCAAAAAGATAAATATTCCTTTAGAATCTTAATATCTTCAAGGATTACAGAGGAAGTCAAATACAAGCTATCCCAAAAGTTTTAATACAAGTTTCAAGCTTTAATAATTTCAGAAACATTACTAAAAACTTACTTGGTCAGTTACTTAAAATTTTAAAATATTGATATGTTTCTGATTAAAATTCAATGTAATCACTGTTTTGTGTCATTTACTATAGTTGAATCTGGAACTCTAAAAACTTTCATCCAAATCACCCTCCCTAAAAAAATAACTTTCATCAGCTGCTGCTCAGTGACTAAAAGGATTATATTTGTAATCCTAAACTTAAGGTTATAGAAAATGACAAATTCTGATGTATTCACATCACAGACATGTGCCTAAATCAGAATCTCGGAGAAAGAAAGAATAAAAATTAACACAGAAAAAACCCCCAGGAAAATGCATTATACTCAAAGGAAATAGAGAAGGAAATAATATCATTAGTTAACATATATGCATCTATTGTAATAGCATAAGTATTTAGATTAAAAATGAATTGAATTACAGAGAGAAAGAGACAGTAAAACTATAATTGCTGGGGACCTCAATGTATCCTTTCAGACTTAGTCAAGCTGAATAAAAGATACACAAAAGAAATTCAGGACCTAAACAGAAGTTTAGAAAAGTTAAATATAATAACCTCAGCAAAATACTGAATAGGAATAAAAAGTAATATCAATATTTCTCAGGAATATTTTTAGACAGAAACTTGAGGAGAGGATAGGGAACACAAATGGCCATGTATAATCGCTTCATTTGAATGCAAATTCCTCAAGGACATGGACAAAGTATTATTTTACTTTGTATTCCCCCTAATTCCTAATATAGTGCATTAAATATAATTGGAGCTTTATAAAAATATTTAATATAATATATAATTATAATAATATAATATATTTGTGTATATAATAAATATAATAACAATATATAAGTGATCATAAAGACTGAATAGAATTCCAAAATATACATAATAAAAAGCATATGGTAGCAATGGAAGACTGTACTTTTTTCTGCCTTTTAAAAAAAGTCCTTTGGGGCAGCTAAGTGGTGCAGTGGATAGAGCACCAGACCTGAAGTCAGGAGGACCTGAGTTCAAATATGATCTCAGACACTTAACACTTCCTAGCTGTGTGACCCTGGGCAAGTCATTTAATCCCAATTGCCTCGGGGGGGGGGGGGGGGGGGGAAAGCCCTTCAACTGTTTTCAAATTCAATTCAACTAAATTCAACAAAGGCTTATGGAACAAAGACTGGCTTTACCTGCCTTTTATCCCGGTGGCTTCTTAAACTGTGGGCCCCAGCCCAATATCAGGGGTCTAAATCAGGGAGGGGTCATGAAAAATTTGGCAAAAGCAAAACGTTTCTGAATGCAACAATCAAAAATTAATTAAAAATAATCGAATTTGTAATGAATCCAAGGTGTTTTGGGTGGGGCTTCCTGCCCAAAAACATTTCACCAGTGAAAAGAGATCATGAATGGAAAAAGATTAAAAAACCTCGTCTTAGTTTGATGTCTAAAAAAGAAGCAGGTACTTAATAAATGTATGTTGCCTTTGACCTTACTTGACTAAATAGTTACTATGTCTCAGATAGAAGAAGGATCTTTAAAAAAAAAAAAAAAAAAAAAAAAAAAAAAAAAAAAACTATCACAGCCTTCAAGGAAATCAAAAACCCACTAATACTTCACATATAAATAGGAAAAATCTAATGGGATAAAAGAACACAGATACAATTAGTGTTACTTGGCAGGAGTCAGGAAGGCTCAAGTTTAAATTCTGCCTAACACTTTATAGTTGTGTGCCTTTATATAAAACATTTAATTTCTGTGAGCCTCAGATTCCTTCTGTGGAAAACAAGTATATAATAGCTTTTATTCTTATTATTACTTGAACATTTCTTTTAAAAGTGACCTCAGTTGGAGTTTTCTTGGCAGAGACACTGAAATAGTTTGCCATTTCCTTCTTAAGCTCATTTTAGAGATGAGAAAACTGAGGCAAAAGGGATTAAATGATTTGCCCAGGATTATAAAGTTAGTAAATGTTTGAGGCTAAATTTGAATTCACAAAAATGAGTCTCCCTGCTCAAGGTGTGCTACTCTATCCACTGCACACCCAGGTGTCCTTACTTTGGAAGTGGGGACATAAGTATTTGGAGGAAAATGGTGGGAATGAATACTAAAACCCAGAGTCAATAGCTGTGGGATCAAGTCTTGACTTTGCCACTTACTGTCTGGGTGATTTGGTCAGTCACTTCCTGTCTGAATCTCAGTTTTCTTGGCTGTAAAATGGGGGAATTATCCTAGAAAGTCCTCCATGGCTCCCAAGAATCAGGGAAATCTTGTGGGAAGATGTAGGGCAGTGGTCCTTAAACTTTTTAAACAGTGGGCCAGTTCACCGTCCCTCAGACTGTTCGAGGGCCGGACTATAGTAAAAACAAAAACTCACATTCTGTCTCCACCCCTCAGCCCATTTGCCATAACCGGGCTGGCTGCACAAATGTCCTCAGCCAGCCACATCTGGCCTGCAGGCTGTAGTTTGAGAACCCCTAATCTAGGTCATTGGACAAGCATTGGAGGGGAAGCATTTTAAGAATCATGGAGGAATGTGTAAAGGTATGGGAGATGGAGAGCATTAGTGCAATGGGAGAAGCTAATAACTCAGTTTGTTTAGAATGTAGAGGGTGCTAAAAAGTAGCAGAGTAAAAGTATGTTAGGAAGATGGGTGAAAATCTTAAATTACAAATTAAGGAATTTTTAATTTTTGTGGGAGGTACCACTTAAAAGGTTTTGACTTTGTGTATGTGTATGTGTGCATAATTGGGATGGGGGAGGATGGTGGCATGATCAGAACTATGGATTTGGGGTTATTTTGACAACTATGGTCCTTACTAATACTTTCATAACTTTGGATAATTCACTTAATTAACCTGGATCTTCAGTTCTTCATTTGTAGATTAAAAGGACTGCATTAGGTGAGCTCAAAGGTCCCATTTAATTCCAATGATCTGTATTGGCAAGAGCCCAGAAATTGAAATCAATGCACCAAGACCTTCCCCTAAAAAGTACCCTAGAAAATGGGGTCTAAAGCACTCACTCTCTCCCCTTAGTGAGAGAAAATGTAATTGAGGCTGAAACTGAAAACAGCAGCAGCTGCTTCTGGGCCAAGTATAACTTGGAAGGTTATCTGCCCTAACGGAGCAGTAATCAGACCCAACCAGGGAAAGTTGGGTCTGCTACTCAAGTTCTAAAAAACAAAACAAAACAAAACATCATTAGGAAGCTAAAGAGCAGCTGGGAAATGAGAAGGGACTTATCTAGCAGCTGGGCAAATGATACAGGTCAAATGACCCTTCATACACCTTGTATTTTTGGGTTGGTTTCTATTGCCATAAGTAAAGAATAAATCCACATGCCATTTGGGTCCAGAAACTTTTTAAAATGAACAAAATAAAACACACACACTTCAACAGAAAAACAAAGTAATTTTTTCTTTCTTTCTTTTTCTTCTCTTTTAAAAAAAAATATTTATTTTTAATACGTATTGTTCTATATGAATCACATTGGAAGAGAAAAATCAGAGCAAAAGGAAAAAACCATGAGAGAGACCAAAAAAACCCAAAACCCAGAAAAAAAAAAGTGAATATAGCATGTGTTGTTTTACATTCAGTCTCCTTAGTTCCTTTTCTGAATGTAGATGGCATTTTCTGTCCAAAGTCTATTGGGATTGCTTTGCATCATAAGCCTTTCATCGTCACAGTTTTGATATCATTGTGTACAATATATTTCTGGTTCTGCTTGTTCACTCAGCATCATGTAAATCTTTTCAAAACTTTCTAAATCTTGTTCATCATTTTTTATAGAACAATAATATTAATATATCACACCTTGTTCAGCCATTCCCCAACTGATGGGCATCCACTCATTTTCTAATTTTTTGCTACCACAAAAAAAGCTGCTACAAACATTTTTGCACATGTGGGTCCTTTCCCCTCCAACTCTTCTTTTTTTCAGAAACAATCTTGTATTCCTCCAAGTACAGGAAAGAGAAGTAGAGAAAGGTTGGGAAGGGAAGAAATTTGTCTGCCATTAGAATGGTAGAGAAGGGATTATACACTTGATTTAAATGACCTGCTCCTTTATACTCCTCAAACATCTTTATTTTAAAGGGTATAATAGAGAAAAACACCTAATTTAAATTTATGACCTGAGCATGGCAAAAGCTATGACATGAAGTCAGACTCATGGTATAAATTAGAAAGGCTTTAAGTAAAGGCCTAGTAATAGATTTAGTTGTTTTGAATTCCAAGAGGCTAATCACCAAAATTCAATTTAATTTAATTCAAAGAGCATTTATTTAAATGCCTGGAAGCTATGTGGAAGCTAGATGTGACAATGATTAGAGTGTTGGACTCTTCCTGAGTTCAAATCTAACCTCAGAGATTTATTAGCTGTTTGAACCTAGGCACGTCAGTTAATCCTATTTGCCTTAGTTTTTTCATCTGTAAAATGAGCAGGAGAAGGAAATGGCAAACCACTCTAGTACCTTTGTCAAGAAAACCCTGAGTGGGGTCAAGAAGAGTCATACATGTTTGAAAAATAGCTCAACAAAGAAGAATGGCAGAATGAATTGAGAGACAGCATCAAAGTCAGGAAAACCTGGGTTTAAGTTCATTGTTTATCCCTGGGCAAGGTTAAACTCTCCATTTGACAGAGAACTTTCTAAGGCAGAGAAACTTGCAGAGAAAGTGTCAACTTTCATTGATATAGGGAATTTCCGCCCACATGAATTCCTTATTTCAATTAAATTTCTGATCCAATCCTGATGTCTATTTTTATTCTTATTATGTGCCAGGCAATGGAATACAAAGACAAAAATTAAATAATCCTTGCCTTCAGAAAGTTTATATTCTACTGGAAGAAAAAAATCATACACACAAAAGTGAAAAGAAAATAACTGAGAGAAGAGGACACTAACAATTGGGGAATCAGCAAAGGCTTCTTGTAGTAGGTGATACCTTGAAGATTAGGAGGCAGAGTAAGGAGACTTAACCAGTAGAAGTTAAATGCTTTTGGCCAAAGCAACTAAAAAAAGACATTTTATTATGATGAATGAAAATTTGCATCAGTGATGGGAAGGTCCAAACCAATGAAATCACAAATCTCTAAAATAAAGGGACCACAGAAAATATGTGAAACAACTATCAACCTGCCCATCAGGAATAGTGGATGTAGAGTTGGGATTTAGGTTTGAATCTCAGACTTAGAAGCTCACTGTGTGACCTTGAGCAAATAACTTAACCAATTAGAGCTTTAGTTTTCTCCACTGTCAAATAGATATTTGAGCTTCTTGCTTCACAAAATTGTTGTGAAATTTAAATGAGATAAGTGCTTTGTGAACTGTAATACACTACATAAAGATGTAATTGTTTTTATTATGTCAACTGTCTGATTGGGTGTGGCAAATTCAGCTAAGGAGCTTGTTTCCACAAAGTCTCTCTGGGGACCAGAGAGTTAGAAGATGAGGTTGGTTGACTATTAGTCTGATCCACTACTGCTGTTTTGATAGGGACAATCTGGGTGGAAAGTGAAAGTTTTATGGGCTATAGCAAGGGAGAAAATAAAATAAAGGAATTATCCTGAAAGGATTTGAGTGGCTATTAGTTGACAGATCAATAGTGTTTCCCCATGGTTCATCCCAATTATTTCATCCAGTTTGGGTGTCATTTGGTAATAAAGGGAATTTTATTGTTCAGTCCAAAGATGGTTTAGTATTTGACTTAAGATCTTTACTATCCTCTGAAGTGTCAACAATGTGGAATAGATGTATTTAAAATTTTGGAAAGAAAAAATGTTAAAAGCTTTTCAAGAATTCTAATTACAGATAATGCATGCAGTCCTGCAAACTGCACAGTTTAAAATGCAAGCTGTTGACAGAAATTAAATGTGCTTTGTATTTAACATAAAATAGAAGACATCTTTCTTTTTAGAGAAATAAAAAGAAACCTTTAGTTTTCATAGCTGGATTCTTAATACATTTTTTTTTTTAAATGGGGTAAGGGTGTGGTTGGAGGCTGGACTAGACGTTTCATCTATGGAGGGACTACCTTTCCCCCACTTCCATTAGGTGTGGTATTTCCAAAGTCAGCAGTCCTTTATCCACTATACAAAGTTGCCTCTCATTGAATATACATTGTGAATAAAAAAACAGCTTCTTTATCAGCTTAATGGGAAATAATCCCTTGCATACCAAATGATAAAGGACAGAAATATCCAGTTTCTTCATCTCCGTTTTTCATTATTAAAAATTTGTAAAGTCCTGTTGTCTCTCAATTGTAATCCTTCTCTGGGAGGAGGTTTCTTTTCTGTGAATCCTTTTCTCTGGGAGCAGGTTTCTTGGGAGGCTTCTGGAGCTTCCAGCCAGAGCAAAGGTTGACCTGGCAATAAATCAGACTCTGCCTCCAAGAGAATGGGCTTGTGGGAACTCCTTACAGGCCAATGAGCAAGCTCCTTTAAAAATGTAAACTCCTTTAAAGATTTGAACTAAAGATGTGAACTCTGAGCTAAAGAATTGTTAAGTACCGACTTAGCACCTAGTAAGGACCCTAACAAAAATTTCCACAACCATCTAAACATTGAAATGATACAAAAAGAGAGAAAGAGAAAGAAAAAAGGAAGGAAGGAAGAGAGGGAGGGGAAAGAATCTTAAGTCTATTAATATATTTTGTTTTTTCTACTGGGCTCATTGGTTGACTTCCCTAGCTTTGTCTTTAGTTGTGAGACTGAGAAATAATTAAGACTAGGTAATCAGTATTTCTGGTGTGGAGCTGCCTAGGAGTGGAATATCATGAGATCCTTTCAAGATTCTGAAATTCTACCAAAGGAATATTCTAATGTCATGTTTTTCTTTTTTATCTAAACTATTTCAGTCGTCCACAAAAGTTTTTCTCCAATGATTCATGATTACATGAGGATAAACTTGTACTTTCAATGATAATGCTACTGTGTAGCATTGGGTACACTTGGATAGGTCCTACCCAAGATGGGGAAGCTTCAATCATGGCTCTCACAATGCACTGTTTTCTTATAAATAGGTCAAATCAATAAATCAATTAAACAACAAACATTTGTTAAGTTCCTACTATACACCTGGACAATAAAACAAAATTGTCCTATCCTGTAGACAAGGAGTCTACATTTTTATGAGTCATTAGGAGGTAATTTAAATAATTTTTAATTTGGCCATAGCAAAATGATCATAGCAATGATCAACTAGGGAAATTGTTTAGACATCTTTATTCTCTAATAGTGGAGTGGTCACCCACATTAAAAAAAAAAAAAAAAATCACATCTCCTAGAGCATGTGTTTAGCATGCTAAAAGAGACCTTAGAAATTATGTTTAATTTCTTCCTTTTATGGATAACTTCTTGTTGTTTGTCCTTTATTCTTGAAAAGGACCCTGACATCAAGAAAATGATACTATGACATGCAAGGGCATTGGATCTGAGTGACAGAAGGCTATGTCACCTGCCTCTCTTTCTCCTCCTGAGCCATCTGGATTCAGTGGCCAGATAGAGATCAGTATGACTGAAGATGGCCCTGGATGCAGTGGGAGACATTGACCTTTTTAAGTTGAGGTCTTTAATGGGTCTCAGTTTGAGGCAATCATTATTCAATAATTAAGCTGAGTAAGAAATGAGGCAAAGAATGGCCTTTTTACCTAGTCAAATAAAAACTCCAACAACAAGAACAAAAAAATCAAACTCAATCTGGGAAAGGAAGACCCTCAGGGTTTCTGGTTAAAACAGAAGCAATTGATATTTATACTCACTTTGAGCCATCAGAGTGCAAATAATAACCAAGGGAGGCTTGGGGTGGACCTATATCTGTTGGCCAATTAAAGAGAGCAACAGTTATTTGAGTTTAAGACATAGACCTTAAAAAAGAAATCTAGCCTGTAAACCCCAAATATCTCATGATCTAATTCATCAAAATTTAGAATCCTTTGGGCAGAGCTCCTATGGTAAGGGTATGATTCCCTATGTGGACAGAGGGAGAAGAAGATAAGAGAGGAGAAAGAGAACAAGAAAGGACTATAACCTTGAGCAAATTATTAGCCCCTGTCCACCTCAGCTCCCTCATCTGTAAACTAGGTACCTTTTAAGGTCTTTCCCAACTCTAGCTCTAATACCCTTGGATCTCAGTTTAGAGTCATTACTTTTAATTTTGAATTTTAAAGCAGCATTCTAAATGGGTTTCCTACAGCCTCCTCTCTCCACTTTTTTTTTTTTTTTTTTTGGTATTGTAGCTTTTCTTATCTTTTTAGTCTATTACTCTGATGTCATTTGCCTGTCCAAAAGTCTTTAGTAGTTCCTACTAATGAAACCTTGGTCTGGCATTCAAGGTTTTCAACAACCTAGGGTTCAATTTATCTTTACAGTCTTATTTCCAGCTACTCCTTTCATACTGCATGTCCCAGACAAATTATACAACTCACCATTATTCATAGTAATCTTGTCCTTTCTTGCCTCTCATATTTTGCCTCCTTTAGTCTCCTCTTTGGATATCTAGCAGGACCCAAAGAACAGCTTGCCTGTTCTGTATGGGAAAAGGGTGAAGAACTTACAGCACATATTGATCAGAGACTGTTTACTAAAGTAGATCAAGTCTATTAAACCTCAGTTTTGGCTTCTCCAGAATCACGTGATTTTAGATAAGGCCTAAACAACATTCCATTGTCCAACATGGCTGAAGAAGCTGTATATCACTTTGTCTACTACATTCCACTGACCAACTAGGGGAACAATAGACTTATGTGACCAATCACAATATGGAGAGGGCGGGATTTTGGAGGTTCTTTGTTTGAAATGTATAAAAGCTGTAAGCATTTTCAAGGCTCTGGCCCTATCCTGCTATGAAATTTGGCTGGCAGACCAGTGTGGGGTCTGCTTCTCGAGAGTCTAATAAATAATTCTGCTTTCTATGAGTGATCTCTGAGTAGTCAATTTGGGTAGGTCTTCTTGTCCCAAACAGTTCCTTCTGGCTAAGCAGTGGTTTCCCAAGACACCAAGGCAACCCTGAGCCAAGTTCTCTGTGCCCCAGGAGGATTGCTCTAAAAAAATGCTTGGCTCCATCAGCTGTCTGCCTCGGCCCTCTGTCTGGGACCTTCTCCACTTAGCTGTTTCCAGCTGGTTCTGCAAGCTTATGTCAAAAAAAATCCAGATATGTTGGTGTTCAGAGCACTCTTGTTCAAGTGCTGCATTGTAAAGGGGAGATACAGAACTTCATCTCTAATGAGAAACTAAGCAACAGTACTTCTGGAGAGCTCTGAAGGAAGATGCTCAATTTTCTCTGGGAACATACATTTTACTAGGAAGCTAGGTTATGATTACGAAAAGGCTAACATGGAGATGAGCAGAAACCTCTGGGCTTTCCCAGATGCTTCTTCCTGAGATGCAAGCTGGCAAAAGTATTTTTTAAGAAGAAAAATCACAATCTTGGGGATAGAGCCAAGACAGCGAACTAAGGCAGTCACCCAGCTGAACCCTCGCAATATTCCCTGCAAACAACTTTAAAATAATTCCTCAAAATTTTGAAGTTATAGTCAATAAAAGTTTAGAGCAAGATTTTTTTTCAGTCTAAAATAACATAAAAAGTTGGCAGGAAAGGCCCATGACATCCAAGTGGGAACTTGCTCAAAGAGGAAGAGCACGAGTACGGGGCACCTTTTAAATCATGCTTCCAGGGCTCTCATCCCAGAATACTATAAGGAGTTAAAGACAATTAGAAAGAGAATACCTGGGAATTTGTGCTGACATTAAGTGCAACTGGCATTGAATGACAACTCTATTGCCCATTCCCAGTTGTGGGACACAGTTCTAGGAGTCCTCATAGTTGGTCATAAGCAAGCAAGGGCTCTGGTCAAAGTACCAAGGCAGAGAAAAACTCAACTGCTTGTGTCTGAGGGAAAGTAGGGGACTTTGTCACAATTGAGGCCAAGAAGAATACTAATGCTTTTAATTATAGGGATACATGAGCCCTTCCTGTGTAAAAACCAGAAGAATTCTTCCCAGGTCACACACACACACACAAAAGACCTCCAGAATTAGCTCTGAAAATAGCAACACAAAAAAGCCTGAAGCTGGGCATAGTGCCTCCCCATCCCTGGGTGAATAGAGCCCAACTTTAACATAAAATTTAAAGTCAAGAAATAGGCTGGGAAATTGAACAAACAACAACAAAAAAGAACTTATCATAAAAAACCTAATAGATAATTAGGGAATAGCAAGCCAAACTCAGAAGACAATAATGTGAAAACAACTTCAGGCAAATACTAATTGGACATAGGAACAGAAAGAATTCCTGGAAGATATTAAAAAACAGATGAGTGGTAGAGAAAAAAAATGGGAAAAGAAATGAGAGTGATACAAGAAAATTATGAAAGAAACTAACAACTTAGCGGGGGAAAAAAGACAAAAAAAAAATGCTGAAGAAAATGACACCTAAAAAAAAAAAAGATTGGCTTAACAGTATAAGAGTGCTAAACAAAAGAACTCCTTTAGAAAGTAGAATAGGCTGAATAGCAAAGGAGGCACAAAAATTCATGTAAGAACTCCTTAAAAAGTAGAATTACTTAAATACAAAGAGATGTAGAAAAGTTCACTGAAGAAAATAATTCTTTAAAAATTAGAATGATGGAGCAACTAAGTGGTGCAGTAGATAGAGCACCAGCCCTGAAGTCAGGAGGACTCATCAAATCTGATCTCAGACACTTAATACTTCCTACCTGTGTGACCCTGGGCAAGTCACTTGACCCCAATTGCTTTAGGAAAAAAAAAAGAAAAGAAAATTAGAATGGAATTGGAAGCCAATGGTTACATAAGAATTCAAGAAGCAATAAAATAAAGTCAAAAGATGGAAAAAAAAAAAAAAAGAAGAAGAAGAAAATGTGAAATAACTGACTGGCAAAACATCTGATTTAGAAAACATATTGAAGAGAGATAGTTTAAGAATTATTGTACTACCTAATGGTCATCATCACATACACACACAAAAATCCTATATACGCCTACTTTAAGAAATTATCAAGGAAGGTTTTGCAACATTGGTAAAAAAAAAAATTATCCATGCATATGCTTTATAAATAAAAACTTTTAATTAAAAAAGAAAAGAAATTATCAAGGAAGACTTCCCCAATATCTTAGATTCAGAGGGTAAAATAGAAATTGAAAGAATGTACCACTCACCTCCTGAAAGAGATCCTCAAATAAAAACTTTCAGGAATATTATAGTCAAATTCCAGACCTCCAAGGTTGAGAAGAAAATATTATAAGCAGACAGAAAGAAACAATTTAAATGTCATGAAGCCACAGTCAATATCATACAAGATCTGGCATTAAAAGAGTAGAAGGCTGGGAACATGATAATCCATAAGGCAAAGAAGCAAGACAACTATGATTAATCTGAGTTCAGGGTAAAAAATGGATACTCAATGAAAAAGGTTTTCAAATTTTCCTGATGAAAAGATTAGAAATGGATTGAAAATTTGAGATTCAAACACAAGAATCAGAACAAGCACAAAAAAAGTGAACATGAAAAAGTAATTCTAAATGACTCAATGAAATTAAATTGTTTTAATTCCTATATAGAAAGATAATACACACAATCTCTAAGAATTTTATCATTATTAGGACAAGTAGAAAAAGTCTGTATAGATGTTATATAGGTTGTATATGTATAGGTTGATTATGTTGTGATGATCTAAAAAAAATTAAAAGTAGGAAAGAAGAATACATTAGGAATGGGGGGAAGGGAGAAACAAAATGGGGGAAATCGTCTTTATAGTAAAGGTTAAAATAAAGGGGGCCAGCAATGCTTGAACTTCATTTTCACTGGAATTGGTTCAAAAAAGGAAAGAATGCATGTGCACAGTTGGGTACAGAAATCTATCTTTACCAATAGGGTAAAAGAAGAGAGAAGGGTAAACAGAAGAAAATGGAATGAAGGGAAATAAACACTTAGTAATTGTAATCGTCAACATGAAAAGGAAAAGCTAACCCATAAAATGGAAGTGGACAGAAAGAATTAGAAACCAGAATCCAAGTATATATTGTGTACAAGAGACATGTGAAATAGAAACACACACACAGAGTAAAAATAAAAAGGCTGGAGTAGAATCTATTATATTTCAGCTGAAGGTAAAAAAAAAAAAAAAAGAGGGGGTAGGAATCACAATTTCAGGCAATTTTCAGAAAAAGAAATCAAAGCTATCTATAATCATATGAAAAAATATTCCAAATTACTCTTGATTAGAAAGAAAAAGGCAAATGAAAACAATTCCAATGTACCATCTCTTACCTACCAGAAATGAAAATTCTGGAGGGAATAAGGGAAAATAGGAGCACTAATGAAGTGCTTGGGGAGTACTGAATGGATCTAACCATTCTGGAAGACAATTTGCAACTGGGCCCAAAGGCTAAATTAAAAACTGCCCATACCCTTTGATCCATCAACACCACTACTGGTCTGTACCCCAAAGAGATCTAAGAAAAAAGAAAGACCTATATATTAAAAAATATGTATAGCAGTTGTCTTTGTGAAAATAAAAAACTGGAAATTGAAGAAATGCTCATTAATTGGGAAATGGCTGAACAAGTTGTGGCATATGAGTATGATAGAACACTTATTATTTTATAAGAAGTGATGAAAGGAATGGTTTTAGAGAAAAACAAACAAATGTGGCACAACCTATATGAATTGATGTAAAGTGACATGAGAACCAGATCATTGTACATAATAACAGCAATATTTTAATGATGAGCAACTATGAAAGACTTGCCTACTCTCATGAATATAATGATCCAAAATAATTCCAAAAGACTCATGATGAAAAAACGCTCTCCATTTCCAAAGACAGAATTGATGAACTCTTGAGTGCTAGGTGAAGAAAATACATTTCATGCTTTATTTTACTTTTTTTTTGGTGGAGGGGGGGAAGGGATGATGTGGCTAATATGGAAATGTTTTATATGATTTGATATGTCTAATTAATATTTGCCTTATTAGTGGGTGAAACAGATGTGAGGATGAGTAAATTTGTAACTAAAAATTATTTTTAAGAGGAATGTCAAATTAAATAATGATTAAAAACAAATACAGAAGAAACAGTAAAGGGATACGTTGGATTTGGAATCAGGATGACCTGAATCCAATTCCAGCCTTACAAAGGACTCTATATAACCCTGGAAATATCACTTAACCTTTATGTACATCAGTTTCCTCATCTGTAAAAGAGACAACAGCATCTACCTCACAGGATTGTTTGTGAGGATCAAATGAAATAATGTAAGTAAAGTGCTTATCAAATCTTAAGATACTAACTATATAAGTGTTAACTATTATTTTAAAATGAGGCTAAACAGAAAGTAACTTTATATGCATGTTTCATATAACCCATTCAAAAATAGATTATTATAGATAGGAGTCAGGAATAAATATCACCTTAACTTCCATCCCAACTATAACATTCAAGCAAAACCAGCAAAGAGGAAGCATGGTTTAGTTAGGAAGAATGCTGATCTTTGGTCTCAGAAGTCTTGAGTTCAAGCCCTAGCTGATTCATTTGGAACAGTTGAGTAAAATAGGGTCTCCTTATATTGCCTACCTCATAGGGACAGACAGAAAAAAGCACTCTAATGAACCACAAAGAACTTTATAAATAGGAGCCATTCTTACCTATAATGATAGCTACTGTTACACAAATTTGCCTTTAAAATTCTATGTATCTAGGTTCAAATAAGGTGCTTGTTCATTCATCCCTGGCTTGATGTTTAGAAAAAAAAAGCTGTTCCTAGAAGGATAATACCCTTTTTAAAGAGGGTAGATCTGAGTCAAAGGCAAATCCATGGGCAATACTAGGAAGCAACAGAAAGCACAAGGTCACTGGGCTCAGGGATGTGCTAGGTTGTAGAACGGGAGCTTGCTTTGTCCCTAAAAAGATGCTGAGGAGAAGCCCCTCCCCATCTCGTTTTTTCCTAGGTTTTCTTTTCTTCAGTGAAATGGCTTTTTCTTTACTACTGGTGAAAACTGTTTCTTGCTATTACTGTGTACACACTATTTTGTAATAATTAAATAATTCTTTTATTCAATAAACATTTAGTATGTGCCTCCTAGGTGCACACTGTTATGCAGAATGACTCCAAACCTACTGCTCAAACTCTAGGTCTTCTTTCCCCCTCAATATTAGGATGATCAGATGAGCTATTACATGAGAAAACAATTTCAAAAAGCACAAACAGGACTAAGTATGAATGAAATGTATTAACTAGTAGAAGAAATGTCATTGCCTCATTCTACTAAGTCAGCTTTTCATATAGATAAAATGAAAAAATTCATGAATGGAAAACATTTAATTGTTTACTATGTGCCAAGATGGGATTTTAACAAATTCTGAGTTGAAATGTATTCTCAAAGTATTCAACTGGAGGCACAGATCTCATCAATCTCTTCATCTTCTCAGTCTTTCCATAAGTCAGTGACAGAAAGGAGGGGGGAGGGTCCACCTAATATGCTGGGGATTCTTCTTGCTGTCTCTTGACAGTTGCCATAGCAACTGTGGGTCGAAAGTGATGGGGGGGAGGGGAAACCCATGGAAAATTAACACTTATGTTGCTGACCATACTGGATTTTTCTTTTAAGTTTTGAAATATTTATAAACAAAAAAGTAAAAGCAATATGGTACAGCAGGAAGAGCTCTAGATTTGCAGTGTTCAAATTTCTGCCCCTGACCCTTACTAGCTTTTTGATTATGTATGTCACATAATTTATTTCTGGGAGAGAGCTTCCAAGTAGTTTCCACATTGTTTCCTGCCAACTCTGGAGAAAATCACAGATCATTCATATATCCCCATATGAAGAAACAATTTCTCAATTACACCATTTTATGAATTATTATTTTAGAAAAAAAGTTATATCATTTTATAGGAATAGCAGCCTGCTTTTTTTTTTCTTTTAAGTTGTGGGAGATAGAATAATATTTCAATATGTCAACTGGAAATAAAAAAACCCCAAAATATCTGTTCATCTTTGAGTGATTTAAAGCAGACAAAACAAAGCAGTACACCATTCCATGGAAGCAACAATTAGTATTAGGATTCCCAATGTGTTCATTTTTAATCTGTGGTGAAGTACATAAGTCAACAATATCCATATAATTTATCTAGTATGCTATTATATTGATGGGCCATAATGTAAAAATATCCATCACCACACTGACATAAATCAGTCCCCCAACTGATTATTGATCAGTCATTAAGTGTTCATTAAGGGTGAAAGCTTGATACAGGCTGGATTGTCCCCATTACAGATCTATTACAGACTTCTATATGATTGTCACAGTTGAGTTCAATAGCATGGCACTAGTCATATTTTTAAAACAAGCACTAACTTTGGCGATTTCTAATTAGGCATATAAGCTACAGTTAATTACATTTGTTTTAATACTTCCATAAGCATGACTGAGAGAGCTAATTTATCCTAAAGGAGAATGAATATTATTTTACTTATACTTTTAATGACTCTTAGATCTCCCTAATGTGATTATTCCTTTCAATAGTGCAGACCCTAATGTATTTTTATCTTATCTTGTATAACTTTCACCCCTCCTCTCATAAATCTTTCATAAAAGGTTCACCTGATGTGTTGGGGGGCCTTCCTATGTTAATATTCCATAGGAATCAGTGGAGCATTCAGTCACCTATGACCTGTTATTTTACATCATAAAAAATTATACAGTTTATATGTAAAGATAGTACCCTGTATTTGTACTTTCAATTTAGGCCAATTTGACCCTAGCTCTATTTCCATGGGCCATCAGAAGCAGGGTTTAGGAATTAAATTCTAGAATTACAAATTGTTGGATGTGCTAATCTTTATGTTTGAAGTTGCAGTGATTGTCTTTCTAAATGGTTGATCTCTAGATATTCACTCACATAAGCCCTCAAAGCATCAGGAATCTCTCTAGGGATTTATGTTACAAACCATTTATCATCTACATAGGTTAAAGGGGATTTCTTGATGAGATATGCTCCACAGTGATGAAATCACAATTAGGAACCAAAACAAATGGTTTGATAATTTTAGCAGAAATTATGAGAGGACTTGGTAAAGAGTCTTCCTTGATACCTCTATCATCTCATATTATATGCATGACATAATTTCCTTCCCCAAAAGATTAAAAGATTTTGAGGGCAAGGACTGTGTTTTTTTCATTTTCATATCTCTATCCCCTGGCACAGTACTGTATGTTTAGTACTGTAAATGTTTGTTGAATTGAATTTCTAGTAAGAGCCAATATAACTCAATGGACCAATGACCTTTATTGTATCAATTTATAAAATATTTCTTTATTTTTGTTTCTCTACTTTTTCAGTTTTAATATGGAATTCCTATCCACCACACACTATTTGACATTATCTGGCTTTATTTCAATGAATTCTTAATTTTTGGGAAAGTATAACTTCTTTCCTCCTAATTTGTTTTTGTTGTAGATATAGCAAAAATAATCCTCACACTTGAAGAAGGAAAAGGAGTTTTTAGGAATAGTAATTAAACCAATTAAGAGTCAAAATGGTTTATTATTTAATGGTTTTGAGATCAGAACAAAATATTAAATAATAGTATATTTCATACCCTGCTTCTCAGATTAACCCTGTGACTTGGACCAAATTACTTCACCTCTGTGGCTACCAATTTTTTTATCTCCTCCTTAAAATAGCATAATGAAGTTCTCTCCAATGTACAAAGTGCTATGTAAATAGCAATTATCATCACTGTCCATTATCATGATATCTCAGATTTGGAAGAGACCTTAGCCCATTTGAAAAGCAACTTGAGGTGAATGTATTCCCCTTCGTTTGACTTCAATTTCCTCAATGGTCAAAAAGAAGGAGTCAGATTAGGCAATCTTTAACGTCTTTTCTCCTCTTAAAAAAAATGTTCATTCTTCAGAGGTTTGGAGGCTCTGAGGCTGAATAAAGAAGACAAGACAACTGAGAAGTGGCTGGATGCAAAATCAGATGAGCGCTCCTCTTCCTGTTTCATCAGTCTATCCAAACCCGGGGAAGGAGATAGGGAAACAATTTGTCACTCCAATTATCTCTAAATAGATTCCTTTTTCTAAAATTTTCCACGTGGCATGACTGAAATCTGATATTCCAGCAAATTTCTCATTTTGGGGGGTGGTGGTGGGGGATGGTGCTGTATCTCATTTCCATGGTTGCTGTTCTAGGTTTGGCATTTTGTGACAAATATTCACTCATATTAATTTACTGCCCATCCCCAAGGACAGAGAGTGCAGCTCTCTGTGTGTATTTATATGTATAAAATTCCCTTTCCCCTTTCAACACAAGAATTTTTTTTTAAGAATTCAAAAGTCAGTGAGCCTTAGAAAATCTGTCTTGAGGAAGTAGAAAGTACCTTGGGTCCTTTCAAAACCATTTTTCAGACTTGCCTCAGGCAAAATTTCTTATGTACATTTTCTATCTTTTGGCTTTGGGGAGGCCCATGGAGCAGAGGTTGTATCTGTGAAAGTCTGGATTTTTCGAGGAAGGGTTTGAGATGATAAATGATTTTTCCTCAGCTCTTAAAAACAACTGGCTCCTTCATGTCAGCATTCCAAAAGATAGGGGCTTCAAAGACATGTCGGGGCAGGGGAGAATATCTGATTACAGCTGGCAACTTCCTCCTCCCACAAAGGTTTTAGCAATCTAATGGGCTACCCTGAAACACTTTCCAGCTACCAAGTGTCATGAGAATCAAAAGAGAAGTCCAAGAAGAAGGCAGAGTGAGAAATGTTGTATATACTTAGTTCTAATAAGCAGTTTCTGAATGCACAGCCAAACAGGTGATGTTAACACACACAACAGGAAAGTTAAATGAGAGGTTACTGCCTTGTTCTAGAATTCTAGAATTCTGAAAGAAATACTTCCTAATCCTAAAATTACTCTTAGAAAGTGCTTTGGGGTTAGATTAAAAAACAAACAACAAAATCTAAGCCCCCAAACAAATAAAACAACAATCCCCCTCTCCCCCAATCAATAGCTTGGAAACTTTAGGACTTTAAAAACTTAAATCAGACCATATAATATAGAGGATATAGTAAACACACACACACACACACACACACACACACACACACACACACACACCACACACACACACTTTCTGTCTTTAACATCTTCTTTTTTTAAAGTTTATTGTTAATATCATTTCCCTTAATTAATAAAATGAATTTGGATTGTGATAATATTGTAGTGAATCAGCAAACCTTACTTAAAAGAGAATGCTATAAAATTCCAATGCATGGGGAAAAGTAAATTATTGTTAATATTTGTGTCATATCGATAAGAATAGGGGTCGTTTTCCGAGTGTATGAATCTACTCCCTATAATGTAATAACTGGGGTTTTTTTTGGGGAAGGGAGGAGAAAAAAGGGGGAAAAGGAATTTACATGATAACTTAACTATATTATTTAAAAGGAATAGCAAATTGTACATAATGCAGTTTCAAGTGCAATCTTTTTTATTATACTATATTATAGAAATACTTGTTTTATTCCATATATTAAAAATGAAACAAATTTTATAAAAATAAAATATTCTATTTATGTATATTTGTCTGTATATATACTATACACACATATTTGTAATCCTATCTACGTATTTTTATTTTATTTGGTTAAAAATACTATTCTGAGAAGTCCATGAACTTCACCTGACTGCCAAAGTGGTTCATGACACCAAAAAGATTAAGAATCCTTGCTGCATTACAGAGTATCTTTATTTCTAGGTATTCATTACACTTAACACATTACCTCATAAATCACAAAGTCTCCAAGAACAAAGAGGTCATATAAAAAGGTGGTGAAATACAGTAAGACTATTATCTCATTTGCTCAGAGTTAATCTGCCCATCAGTGGCAAGAAGATCTAACCCAGCTTCCCTATCCCTGAATCCAATGTTTCAGTATTTCATGTTTTTTTCTTTTCTTCCAGCACAAATTGTACAAGTGATACACTATGACAGATCTATTTCATAGGAACAAAGAACTATTATGACATTTCCATTTTAAACACAAGGGAGACCAAATATCAGCTCTTTGCTGCTTCAGGATTATGACTGTCATCCAAAGGTTTCTTCCCCCTGGACATGATTGACCCTTGGTCTTGTTGGAGCAGTGCCACAGAGTTATGGTATAATTTCTCTGGAGGTTGAAGTGCTGTACAGAATATCTAATTTAAAGCTCATCACAACTCACATTATTCTTTGATTCCCAAACTGAGACACAAAGGTGAATTGGCTTGAATGAGGTCAAGCAACCTCCAATAGCCTGACTGAGAATGTTTTTACTTTACTCAACTATTTCTGGCCACAGTCTTAGGAGCCGTGGTTCTTTTGTTCAAATCTGCAAATATAATCACTAAAGCTCAGGTTCCATTTGTACTCCGAGTCTAGTTTAAAATCCAATGTCAAAAATGGCAAAATAGAGCTCTCTTTTTGAGTTCCCTGTAATCAAACTTCTTTGCCTTTGTTCTTTTGATGAAATAATGGCTAATTGCATAGCATTACAATACTTCCTGAATAACCCTGTTGGGGGTAGGTATCATTATGGCCATTTTACAGATGGGGAGTTTGGAACTCAGAATGGTTTGCTAGGGCCACCACAGCTAGCCAATGGAGGATCTAACTGAGTTAGATCTTCTGATTGCACGGTCAATGCACTGGGTTTGGAATCAGGAGACAAGTTCAAATCCAGTTTTCAGAAATGTCTTTGCTGTGTGACCTTGGACAGATCATTTAACCCCTCTTTGTCACTAAAGAAGAAAATGGCAGAGCACTCCAGTACTGTTGTCAAGAAAACCCTATAGAAGTAACAAAACTGTTGAACAAACTGGGAAAACATTTTTACAGTTAAAGGTTCTGATAAAGGCCTCATTTCCAAAATATATGGACAATTGACTCTATAAGAAATCAAGTCTTTCTCCAATTGATAAATGGTCAAAGGATATGAACAGACAATTTTCAGATGATGAAATTGAAACTATTTCTACTCATATGAAAGAGTGTTCCAAATCACTATTGATCAGAGAAATGCAAATTAAAATAACTCTGAGATACCACTACAAACCTGTCAGATTGGCCAAGATGACATGAAAAGATAGTGACAAATGTTGGCGGGGATGTGGGAAAACTGGGACACTGATACATTGTTGGTGGAGTTGTTGTGATCGAATCCAATCATTTTGGAGAGCAATTTGGAACTATACTCAAAAAGTTATCAAACTGTGCATACCCTTTGTTCCAGCAGTATTACTACTGAGCTTATATTCCAAAGAGATCTCAAAGAAGGGAAATGGACCTGCATGTGCAAGAATGTTTGTGGCAGCCCTTTTTGTAGTGGCAAGAAACTGGAAACTAAGTGGATGCCCATCAATTGGAGAATGGCTGAATAAATTGTGGTATATGAATATTACGGAATATTATTGTTCTGTAAGAAATGACCAGCAGGATGAATACAAAGAAGCTTGGAGAAACTTACATCAACTGATTCTGAGTGAAATGAGCAGGACCAGGAAATCCTTGTATACTTCAACAACAATACTGTATGAGGATGTATTCTGATGGAAGTGGATATCTTCAACAAAGAGAAGATCTAACTTAGTTCCAGTTGATCAGTGATGAACAGAATCAGCTATACCCAGAAAAAGAACACTGGGAAATGAGTGTAAACTGTTAGCATTTTTGTTTTTCTTCCCAGGTTATTTTTACCTTCTGAATCCAATTCTTCTTGTGCAACAAGAACTGTACCGATCTGCACACATATATTGTATCTAAGATATACTTTAACATGTTTAATATGTATAAAACTGCCTGCCATCTAGGGGAGGGGGTGGAAGGAGGGAAGGGAAAGTTGGAACAGAAGTGAGTGCAAGGGACAATGTTGTAAAAAATTACCCACGCATATGATTATCTACTTCAATAAAAAGCTATAATTCAAAAATAAAATAAGATTAAATTAAATTAAAAAACAAAACAAAACCCTATAGATGATTTCAGAGAGGTCTAGAGAGACTTGCATGAACTGATGCTAAGTGAAGTGAATAGAACCAAGAGAACATTGTACACAACAAGATTATGTGATGATCCACTGTGAGGGCCATGGCTCTTTTTCTTTTAATAGTTTTTATTTACCTGATAAATGCAT
Source organism: Sminthopsis crassicaudata (assembly GCF_048593235.1). Classification (NCBI taxonomy): domain Eukaryota; kingdom Metazoa; phylum Chordata; class Mammalia; order Dasyuromorphia; family Dasyuridae; genus Sminthopsis; species Sminthopsis crassicaudata. The sequence continues at coordinate 210,100,042 of NC_133621.1, forward strand.
GGGTAATTTTACAACATTGACAATAGCCAAACCTTTTGTTCTAATTTTTCCCCTCCCCCCCAGGTGGCAGGTTGACCAATACATGTTAAATATGCTAAAGTACAAATTAAGTACAATATATGTATATATGTCCAAACAGTTGTTTTACTGTATAAAAAGAATCGGATTTTGAAATAGTGTACAATTAGCCTGTGAAAGAAATCCGAAATGCAGGTGGACAAAATTAGAGGGATTGGGAATTCTATGTAGTGATTCATAGTCATCTCCCAGAGTTCTTTTGCTGGGTGTAGCTGGTTCAGTTCATTACTGCTCTATGGAATTGATTTGGTTCATCTCATTGTTGAAAATGGCCACATACATCAGAATTGATCATCATACAGTATTATTGTTGAAGTATATAATGATCTCCTGGTCCTGCTCATTTCACTCAGCATCAGTTCATGTGAGTCTCTCCAAGCCTCTCTGAAATCACCCTGTTGGTCATTTCTTAAAGAACAATAATATTCCATAACATTCATATACCACAATTTATTCAGCCATTCTCCAATTGATGAGCATCCATGTAGTTTCCAGTTTGTGGCTCCCACAAAGATGGCTGGACATGGCTCTTTTTCAATAATAAAGTGATTTGGGTCCAATAAACTGTGATGGAGAGTCATCTGTACCCAGAGAGAGGACTGTGGAAACTGAATGTGGGCAATCTAAAGATGGGGTTCCTAGATATATAACATCTGGTTTCCCTTTCAATTCGGCTAGCCTAAATGTTTCATATGAACTAAGCTATAAAGAAAGTAGAGAACAGAGACAAGAGTCCTGGATGAGAAGGTCTGGATGGACTCTGATTGCCCCTTTGTAGGATAATCTACTTCAATGATATTGCAACTCTCTCACAAAGCATATGGAAACATACGTAACAAAGCATAAGGAAAAAATATCACAATTCTATCTTCTGCAAATTACCATCATACATTTAATCAAAGTTTAAAGGAAGGTTTTAGAAACTTGCTGAGATTTCAAGTAATCAAGTAAACATAGAAATAAAGTCATATAGTATTAATTATCCAACTTTTAGCTTCATTACTTCTGATTAAGAATAAATATAATTTTCCAAGAGAGGAAGGACCATATCAAATATATATTTTTAAAATAATCTCCATTAATAAGAAAGTTTAACTTCTCCCAAGGAGAAACACACAAGCAAGAATTCTTGGAAAATGCTTTTTCTTAAGGACAAGCATACTATATACTAAACAAATCTTTTAAATGAAAATTCAGATCTGCATATTACTTGTTTTATCAAAAAAAAAAAAAAAACCCCAAAAAAAATTGATTCCAGTATTCCTTTAACTTGTCACAATGACCAATTTTCAAAAATTTTATTTACCAAAAAAAATTTTTCCAGGATTTTCAGAATTGAGTAAAGAGTCTTAATATTTCAGTTACATGAACATTCAAACAGGTTTCCCGGAAAGAATAATCCTAAATAATAATAAATAATCCTAAATAAGCCTACACAAATACATATTACCAAACTTAAAAAAATATGATTTTGTATTTTATGATTATTTTTTTTTAAATAAAATTAATAAAAACCAAAGAAGGATAGTCACAAATTTGTAAAGGGGAAGATTATTGGGATGGTAAAGAGATCTGAAACTATTTCTTAAGGATCAATGGAATGAATTGGAAATGATCAACATTAAAATTAGAAGACAATCCTTACAAGAGAGAACACATGAAAGAGGTACCAGATGAATTTTGTGTGGCTCCAGAGAAAACTGTGAAATTACAAGGAAACAGCTTTAAATTAATTATAAGGAAGAACTTCCTAACAATCAGAACTGTTGAAAAATATAATTCTTAATATGCCAAGCTCTTTGAAATTCAAGTGTTCAAGTAAAGGCCAGATGAGCATTACGTGCAACGAGCATGCAGAAACTTGTACAAGTCAAGCCTAAGGGTTCCTCAAATTTAACCAATCAGTCAATCAACCAACAAGCATGTATTAAATGTCTACGATGTACCAAGTAGTGTTATATATTAGGGATATAAAGACAAAAAAAGTTAAAAAAAAAAAAAAAAAAAAGTAAAACAATCCCTGGTTTCGAAGGATTTAATTCAGGAAAGAAAGACAGTAACATAAAATGAGAATAATAGGCTGGGGCCAAGTGAAGGACTTCAAAAGATAGAGAAATTTATATTTTAGCACCAAGGCAGAAATGACAATATTTGTGAATTGTTTAAGTAAAGGCTGAGGAAGAGGGAGGAGTTGAGGGGAATACTGAGATTAGGGACCTAGGAAAATCTAGGCTTCTATGATTCCTTAAAGAGCTTGAATTGTATGATAATAGAAGAGAAAACCTTCAAAATTCAAAGTATATACAGCTATTTAAAATGACATGAATCTGAAGCTCAGTTTGCATTTCAAATTTCTATTTTATAAATTTGTTCTTATGCCTGAATGAAGTGCTTTTAATTAAAATTTTAATTTCCTTACATACAATACCACGAATAAAACTGAAATGCAGGTTTTCACCTTCCATGCAAAATTACTGAAGGGAGAGAAAAGAAAGGAAGGAGATGCAAATAAAGCTTACCAAGTCATTAGCTAAATAGTTAATTTATTTGAAATGGGAAGGGAAAAAAAAACCTAAAAGCATCAGGATAAAACCTTTCCAAATTGTTGTAATCTTGGAAATGACCCATTTAGAACGGGTACAAAAGAAAGTACTGTTTTAACAAATAGTTCTTGCTATATACATGCAAAGAATAGGAAGCAAATATAGTCAGCATCTCTTTCCACTAGGTTAGCATGCATACTCCACCAGGCAAACATGCATCATTAGTCTGATTTGGAATTTTAAATTCTGACATGAGACAGGCTTTTGCAAACAAGGATTAGGAACCAAACAATTCTTGTAACAGGAGAAAAGTTAACATGCTTACCGTATATAGCTCATTAAGAACTTTCATTAGATCCTCATGAAGCTGGAATGCAATCTCTTTGCTCTGTAATTAAAAAGATATCATTAAGAAAAGGATATTTTCAAACAACAGAAATAGTTTCTGCATTATTTACACACTAAATTAATTAGCTGAGCTGGGAGTGGTGGGTGGTGTTAAAATACTATAGAGCCATAATGGGACTTTATCTTTACAATATGACACCAATCTAAAAGTCAAAGGTAGTAGTTAAAAAAAAAAAAAAAAAAGACAAAGGATACTTAAAAAATAATCATTTAATGATGTATAAAGATAGGGATTAAATCTGTGATTTTATTGACAGCAAGGTGGTGCTATAAACAGAATTCTAGACTTGAAGTCAGGAAACCTAAGCTTAAATCAAACTTCAGACACACTAGCTGTGCAACCTGGGTCTGGCCATTTAACTCTTTTCAGTCTCAGTTTCCTCATCTGTAAAACTTAACCTCCCAAGATTGTTATGAGGACAAAATAGTTTACAGATTTCAAATCATGATATTTTTATATAAATAATATGTAATGATTATTTATAACATATAATGTAAAAATATGTAACAGATAAATAATTATCTATAACACAAAAATAAATAAATAATAAAATTGAATGCTAGCGGCTATTATTATTATTGTAGTAGTAGTGATGGTGGTTGTAGTGATGATAGCAACAGTAACTGTAGTAATGATATTAGTATCTCCCTATCACCTCCAGTATCAAATACAAAAATCCTCTTTTTGGCATTCTGAGTCCTTCATAACTTAGCTCTCTTCCATCTCTCCAATGAATTGCTCTAGCTTCCTTGCTCTTCCGATGAACAAGACACTGACTATCCTCTGTGCCTGGAAAATTCTTTCTATCTGCACCTTCCCTCTTTTAATTATTTAAAAAAAAATCACACGTGTGTGATTTTTTTTTTCTACCCTTCAGTCAATCAATACTTATTAAGTGCCTACTATGTGCCAGGCATGTGCTAAGTGAATTAGATTCAGCTCCTTGAGGGAAGGGACTTTTGCTGCTTTTTGCATTTCAAGCATTTAATATAGTGCTCAGCACATAGTAGGTACTTAATAAATGTTTTCTGACTGATCAAGTCTAATAGTTGATAAAATGAAGAGACAGAAAGGAGACTGAAAAATAAACACTTAAGCAGGTTATATAGCTACCAAATATTTGCTGAGCCAGGTAATGAACTTAATTTTTTTTACTTCAAATCTGGTGGTCTTTCAACTATGTGACATTTTCTTTCCATGACCCATCCCATATGATTTCACATTTGTTTCATACTTAGGATGACATAGCCATAGAATTATTAAATGGTCAGCCTCCTGGTAACACACTATTCTGTGGACAGGATTGAGGCTAGATTTCAGTTAGCTAGTATTGGAATTTATTTGAAGCCTTTCCAACATGGTAGAGTCTATTATAAATTATTTCACAAATATGATCTTTATAGCCAGGGTCATCCCCATGCCACAGAAAGGTGGTAGAGCAGGACAAGTGGAAAGAGAACTACAGTTATCCTTTCAATATAAAATCCATAGGGGAAGACCAAACAGCTTTCTTTTTTTTTCCCTTGCACTTGAATCTTTTATTTTTTTTAATCTTTCATAATATATAATTTTTTTTAGTAAAGCTTTTTATTTTCAAAACATCTGCACAGATAATTTGACAACACTGACACTCATTTTTTTTTTTTAAAGCCTTTTCTTTTATTATACCAAAGTCTACCAGAAGCCTTTTTTATAATGGTTCTGCATTTCTGAGTTTCTAAATTTTTCCATGTCATCTGCTGGTTTTCATATGTTGTCTGAAGCTTGTACAAAACTAACAAACAATTCCTATACAATTTTTAATGTGACCTGAGATATAGTGAAACATCTGTGGGTAAAATCATGATGTGGAAGAGATACTAGAGATCCAAAATTAGAAAAGAATTGGGGTCTTTAGTAATATCTAGACATCTTATTCCAAGATGAGAACTAAGTGCAATTTCTAATTTTGACATTTACTGGCTGTGTGATCATGGGCAATTCATTTAACATTTCTGCATCTCAGAATCTAAAATAGTTACTATGCTGGATGACAGAGAAAATCAAGTAAAAGAGTGTGTGTGTGTGTGTGTGTGTGTGTGTGTGTGTGTGTGTGTGTGTGTGTGTGTGTGTGTATGTAAAGGGTTTTGTAATCCTTCTATATAAATGCCAGTTATTATGATATGATAATATATACGATATCATATTATAATGTATTATTATAAAGAAAGAGTGCATAATGGGGAAAGAGAGCTGGCTTCTCAATCAGGAAGAAACAAAGCTCAAGCCCCATTTTCAATCATAGATTGGCTTCATGCAAGGATCTTAACTAATCAATTAAGAGGTTAACTCTCTGTTTTGGAACAAATCTATACTAATTTTTTTAAATAAAGCTTTTTATTTTCAAAACATATGTACGGACACTTTGACAACATTGTCCCTTAAGCTTTGTTTCAGATTTTCTCCTCCTTTCTCCCATTCTCTCCCCTAGATGGCAAGCAATTCAATATATGTTAAACATGTTAAAATATATTATATTAAGATTTTGAAGAGGGTTTCTCACCAGGAAATTCTTCCACCAATATAATCACCAATCCAAACTAGGTAGAGCATAATATTTTATTTTAGATCTTTTTCTTCCAAACTTGTTATCTGCAAAAACTCTACTTTTACTTTACAAAAATTACTAAGGTGAATAGCAACTCATGCCATTATTTGATTAGCCTACCAAAGGTCTCTGCCATTACTTAAGAGACCAAGAGGCAAGATCCCCATTCAACAAACTGCTTAGGAATATGCATATTCATTTATAAAGACAAGGCGGGCAGATACATAAAGATACTGGAAATTATCTGAAAGAAACAAAATACTGAAAAGCTAAGATGGGCATTATGTAAGTAGGATCATAGAAGAGGCATCTGAACTAAGATACTCAGTCTCTGTTGACAGAATTCTCTCACCATTAGTTCTTCTTCATGTACTGAGAAGGAAAGGAATGGTTTTTATATCAGATGGATATCTTCTACTGGGTATTTCTAAATGAAAAGTAGTATCTTTGAAACTAGAGATACCACACAAATCAGATTGCCAAATCTCCCCCCCCCTTTTAACCATTAAAAATACTGAGGTCCTGGTGATTTTGCTTTTCAGGATGCCCTGCCCTCTGAAATTCCCTGCAATTAGGCAAAACTCTTTCAAGAATGAAAACAGATCCAAAGGGAAGCAAAGAAAACCAAGTACTCCACATTCTACTTCTAAATCTATGTGACATGAACTCATAAATGTTACCAAAATCTTATAAAGCTTTTGCTAGATATTATCACTTCAATATCGAATTTCATACCAGTATCCATCCAAACAACAAATTCAAAACCCCTTAATGGGATCAAAGATCACCTGGAAATTCTCTCCTTTACTTCACAAGTAGTCCTAAGTTTCAGGTAGCAAGCAAGCAAAATTTTCTTGTTTGAAGCCTCATTTTAGTTTAGTATTTGTTTTATATGACCTTTGTCTTAATAATAGAAAATCCGGGGAAGGAATCAAGATTTACATAGGTTTTCAACCTACTCTAGGCCAATAATTGGAGTTGAGAGTTGGAAGGGATCTTAGATGCCAATAATCTTATTTTCCCATACCCATTTTATTTCAATTTCAGTCTAATAGATAAAGATGGTGAAGAAACTTAGTGAAAAGAAAACAGAAGCAACAGACAGTGTTTAGAATATAAATAATTCCTAGGAACCATGGTCATCCTGTAGGAGAAATATACCTATATATTATAATTATTTATTAATTTTCTCCAGATTCCCTTTACTTCAATGAAATGATTAAGTAGACAATATTTATTTTCAACAAAGTTTTTTTGCATTTCTTAGTGAACCTTTTGGGGTTATGCTTCTATGTGACCTTTCCCAGAGAATGTAAGTTCCATGAGAACAGGGACCTGGCTTTTCTATCCCCTTGTATTCTCTACTTAGCTAGAGAGCTGGGCCTGGAGTCAGGAAGACTCATCTTCTTAAGTTCAAATGCGTTCAAATGAGTTAAAAAAAAAAAAAGTTCCTCAGATGCTTATTGGCTGCATAATACTGGGCAAGTCACTTAATTCTGCCTTAGTTTTTCTGTAAAATGAGCTGGAGAAGGAAATGGCAAAGCACTCTAGTGTATCTGCCAAGAAAACCCCAAAGAGGGTCACAAATAGTCATGACTGAAAATTCTCTACAGCAGCACAGTCAAACAAAATTGGGAAATATAAAAATATAATAGAACTATAAGTAATAGTATATGTGGTTTTCAAAGTCAACAAGCAGCTGTCAGGAATCTTTACATATGGTTCAGTTGCCCCAATTCCACTGAGTTATAGAACTCAATAAGTGCTTTTACAGCACTTAAAAGAGTGTGTTGGACATAACTGGGACTTAATATTTATAAGTTTATTTTAGTTATTCCCTACAGGTTCTCAGTGTCCTGATATGGACCTCGGGTTCTCCATTGCTTTTTGTTATACAGAATTGTTTTCTCTATTAACATGTATCTTATTCATGGAGGTCTTTATCATTTAGAATGGTAGGGGAATTCAAAATTTAGTCCAATTTTTTAATTTTACAGATAAGGAAACTAAGGTAAAAAAGATTGTTAAATGGCAGAACCAGGGTTCAAGTATGTCCTTTAATTCCAAATCTTGTGTTCTTTCCTCTTACAAGGACCAACATTTCTTCCTGAATCATGTCATATGGATGTCTGTCTAATTTATCCACTTGTGAGACTAGTTTTGGACTTCCACTCTATCATACTGGACAGAGTGCTGGACTTGGAGGCAGGAAGGCCTTGGTTTTACTCCTTCCCCAAATGTTTACTAACTATGTGAACCTGGACAAGTCACTATTTCTTTCAGCCCTAATTTGCTCATCTGTTAAATGGGGATAATAAGAGCACCCACCTCACAGGTTTGTTGAAGTGTTAAAAGAGATAATAAATGTAAAGTGCTTCACAAACTCTAATTTTAGCTATTATTAAGGAATTAGTTATGCTTTTATAATCTTCAGTATGATGAATATATTGAATGACATCAGAAAACAACAGAAGCCTTTTTTGGTAGGGATAAGGAGGGGGGATGTTTAAAAAACAAACAAACAATACTTCCCTCAATTTTTCAGTTCTTTTGAAGGCCAACTTTTATCTCCCCCAATGCTGACCATTTTTTCCTTTTTTTCTCTTACATGTCCCATTGTAACTCTAAATGTAGCTGTGAACCAAAGAGATAGTGCCCAATGGTTCAATAACCTAGAGGGAAACTACAGATGCCAAAAAGAGTATCTTAATTATCAAAGCATCAGCTGAAATTATGTAGCATGTAACTATATTGTATTTCTTTTAAACTTGAGAACTAGGAAAATTAATATAGAGCCCTGAATATGACCCATTGAATAAGTGAAAGAATAACTCCACACTGGGAAATGAATGTAAACTGTTATTTTTACCTTCTGAATCCAATTCTTCCTGTGCAACAAAAAATTCGGTTCTACACACATATATTGTATCTAGAATATACTGTAATATATTTAACATATATAAGACTGCTTGCCATCTGGGGGAGGGGGTTGGGGGAGGAAGGGAAAAAATCTGAATAGAAGTAAGTGCAAGGGATAATGTTGTAAAAAATTACCCATGCATGTATACTGTCAAAAAAATGTTATAATTATAAAATAAAATTAAAATTAAAAAAAAAAAAGAAAGAATAACTCCAAGAAAACCTGTAAAGCCTTTTCATGTAACAAGAATTTTTAAAAATCATCTTCCAAAGTGACGAAAATTTAAATATTTTCATTGCACTTATAATTACTCGGACAAGAGAGCATGAAGCCTCTTATGCAGAAGTACTTTAGAGGAAGAAAATGTATTTCTATAATTTTTGATCCATATGAATCTGAGTAGCATTAAACAGAACAGAATGATTAGAGAGGTAGCCCTAGATGCAGTAAAAGACCTTGACTTTTTTAAGCTAAGGTCTTTAATAGATCTTAGTGGGCCACTTGATCCAGATGGCTCTGGAGGAGAGAGTGAGACTTGGGACTTTGCACAACCCTTCCTTATTTAAATCCAATTCAGCTTGTAAGTTGTTAGCACTACTGTCTATCTACCAGGTTACTTATACCTTCGGAAGCTAATAATTAATGTGCAACAACAAAATGGTATTTACACACATATATTGTATCTAGGTTATATTGTAACACATGTAAAATGTATGGGATTACCTGCCATGGGGGGAGGGAGTGGAGGGAGGGAGTGAATAATTTGGAAAAATGAATAAAAAAAAATTAAAAAAAATATAAACATCAAAAAAAAAAAAAATCCAATTCAGCTGCATGTCAGGATCACCTTTCTGATATCATGGTAGTCTTTGGCAATGCTATAACAAATCAATAAGTCAATAAGCATTTTTTTATTTTTAAGTTTTAACAAGATTTATTGGATAAAATGGATACAGGACACCTCTTAATTAGATTTATTTGGGTAAGTATTATTATATAAATTCCCTTCTTCTCTTATTATCTCTTATAGTTTCTCTTCTGTCTTTATATCTCAAAACCCAACTGGTTCTTTGAATAAATATTTTTTAAAAATGCCTACTATGTTATGTATTGGAAACAAAATTGGAAAAGGGATTTTCCTTTAATGGACAGAATAACACCAGAATAAAAAATAACATCCAGCGAAGTTCCCATTATTGATATTGGTATACTCCTTCCCTGGTTTGTGACAGCTGAAATCTTGGGGAGAGTGAAACATCCTTGGGAAAATAAAGTCTTGGAGATAATGAACACAACTAAAAAAACAGGAGAAAATATTGAGTGATCAATCATGGAAGTAAACTCCTTATGATGACCAGTCAGAATAAATGACCTTATATTGAGTAAGAGGGAGAGTGGAGGAGAGAAAAAGGAAAACAAGATTTAAAATTTAATGAGAAGGTTTCAGATGGCTTCATTCTCTCACACTTGGTAAGCTTTGAATGTCAGTTCTGGCAGATGGCCATACTCTATTTCCATGGTTTGTACCCTTTTAAGTTTCCCCATCTTGACTTTGTGTCAAAAGGAAAAATTACCAAAGTGCCAATTCCCTTTTGCTCTAAAGACAAAGGCCTGTCTTGAGAAAGTTGTGCTTGGCTTAATGACCTGAACCAGACTTCTGGATAACATTAAATAACATAGTTTTGGCACATTTGCATTCTATCTCCTAAGTGTTGTGGTTTGACCTTGTTAAAAAAGCTACTAACTACTAATATAGAGCGTGAAATCATCTTCATGAAAAGCTCATTTTCCAATTAAGTGTGGATCTATAATATTACTCTAGTTGGAAGAGACTGGGATGAGTTAGAAAAACTAGTGCAATTTTAGAAATGCATTTTGGTCTCATTTCCCAGCAAGACAAAGCCTAACTTACGAAGTGAAATATTTGGGGTATTTACTAAACTATTCTGCCTTGTTACAAAAGACTTCTCACAAACTTGTAAATGTTTGTCACGTAAAAACAAAATAAAATAAATAAAGTTATGTAAAAGCGAGGTAATGATGCTACTCTGAGTGTACCTGGTAGGAAGAAAGTTGATATGGGGTAGCATTCAGATGATGCAGTGGATAGGGTGCCGGGACTAGAATCAGGAACACCTGATTTCAAATCCTGCCTCAACCACTTATGTGGGCAAGTCACTTGACCCTGTTTTCCTCAGTTTCCTCTTCTGTAAAATAAGCTGGACAAGGAAAGGGCAAACCATTTCAGCATCTTTGCCAAGAAAATCCACAAAATGGTTATTGAAGAGTCAGACACAATTGAAACAACTGAAGAGCAAAGTAGCCTTTAGCTTGAACAAAGGTAGAATAGTGTAGTATATAGTATAGTGGATGGAGACCTAGGAGTCAGGAAGGCCTGAGTTCAAATCCAGTTTCAGACACTAGTTTATTGTTCTTAAGCTAGTCATTTAATTTTTAGTTCTCTCAGTTTCCTCAACTATAAAAAAGGGGGAAAAAATGGCACCTACTTTCCAGGGTTGTGGTAAAGATCAAAAAAGATATTATTTGTAAGTTGCTTAGTACAGTGCTTGGCACATAGTAATGCTAGTTGCTACTATCATCATCTTCATCATCATCATAATCACCACCACCACCATCATCTGGAATAAGAAAGAACTGGCCTAAAAGCCTGCCTTTGACATTACTATCTGTGTAATTACTGGCAAATAAAAATCTAAATCAAAACTTTCTCATTTTTCTGTTATCTCATCAGTAAAATGGGAATAATAATAGCTATACATTATCTCCTTCCTAAAGCTGTTGTTGAGGGTCCAATGAGGGAATGTAGGTCAAGAACTTTGCAAAAAATATTAGTAGTAGCCCTTTTTGTATTGGCAATAAACTGGAAATTGAGTAGATGCCCATCAGTTGGAAAATGGCTGAAAAAATTATGGTATGTGAATGTTATGGAATATTATTGTTCTGTAAGAAACAATCAGGAGGATGATTTCAGAGAGGCCTGGAGAGCTTTACATGAACTGATGCTGAGTGAAGTGAGCATAACCAGGAGACCATTATGCATGGCAACAAGAAAACTATATGATGATCAACTGTGATGAACTTAGCTTTTTTCAACAATGAGGTGATTTGGGTCAGTTCCAATAGACTTGTGATGCAGAGAGCCAACTGTACCCAGACAGAAAACTATGGGGACTGATGTGGATCACAACATAATATTTCCACTTTTTTCTGTTGTTGTTTACTTTTTTTCTTCTTCCATGTTCCTCCCCTTTTTGATCTAATTGTTCTTGAACAGCATGATAAATCTGCAAATATGTTTAGGAGAATTGCATGTTTAATCTATATTGGATTGCTTACTGTCTAGGGGAGGGAGAAAAACTTAGAACACAAGGTTTTGTAAGGGTGAAAGTTGAAAACTATTTTTGCACGTATTTTGAAAATAAAAAGCTAATAATTAAAAAAGAACTTTGCAAACCTTAAACCTCTATATAAATGTTAGCTTTTATTATTATTGTTAGCAAATAATTTGCAAAATAAAGTTGCATGATCTTAATCATTGATAACTTTACAAATGAACAGTTCTACACATCACTAAGTCATAGGGAACATTTTGGGGATTTATGATACTGCAGACAAGCCAAAATCTTTTTTAAAAAATGAATGGCTTTTTAAGATTCCTTTTCTAACATAAAACTTTGATCTTGTCTTCCTAAGTTACTTTGACATTTCAAGAGTTCCTCTCTGCAGCTCTTTCTGTCTTTGAAAAGCTGATCAGCTCTGCTTACCTTTCCCCTGCTACTAAATGAGTATCATCAATGTCCCAATGGCTTAGGGTTGACATATGCAAATGGATAACAGATCAAACGTTATGTAAAATTATGTAAATGTGTAGCCTATAAATGCCTTACCATTGTTTTAGAACAATAATGATCATTCCTTTCCAGTATACAATAATGCTACAAAGCTCTGAGACTAGGATGGTTTCATCCCTTGCTTTCTTTTCTTTTCTTTCTTTCCTTTTTTTTTTTTTTTTTTTTTTTTTTTTTTTTTTTTCTGAGGCTGGGGTTAAGTGATTTGCACAGGATCACACAACTAGGAAGTGTTAAGTGTCTGAGACCACATTTGAACTTGGGTCCTCCTGAATTCAAGGCTGGTGCTCTATTCACTGCGCCACCTAGCTGTCCCCATCTCTTGCTTTTCTTTTATTAATAGTTTCTATTTACTAGATATTTGCATGGGTAATTTTACAACACTGACAATTGCCAAACCATTTGTTCTAATTTTTTCTCCTCCTTCCCTCCCCGCCCCCTCCACCATGGCAGGTCAACCAATACACGTTAAATATGTACAAATTAAATACAATATATGTATACATGACCCAACAGTTGATCCTTGCTTTTCTAATAGCATCTTATTGTCATGTTCAATATAATGTCTAGTCTCAGGTCCCTCCCTCCCCAACTCTTGCATAGCACCATCTCCCTACTTTAAAATCACATTTGTAAAACTGCTCCACAAGGGAGAGGGCACTCACAATGAGAAACAGAACTAGATTCAATATAAAAAAGTTTTAAAAACCATCCACTGAAAAGAAGCACAAGATTTTATCAGTCTGATGGGCTGATTCTAACAAATCTCTATTTAAATCCTTATTTAATATCAGCTTAAGTAGGTAAAGAATTTTTTATTTAATCCTACAGACGATTAGGAATGTGGCTTGGAGAAGACAAATCCAATATCTATGATTCAAACATGTAGTCTAAATAGGATTACAGATTCAGAGCTGAAAGGGAGCTCCGAGGTCATCTAGCTTGACCTCTTCATTATTGATGAGGAGAGAGAAAAGTCCAGAGAGGCTTGGTAAGCAATCTGCCCAAAGTTATGAATGTATGGAGGGGCAGAACTCAAATGAGAACAAACTGGATGCTCTTTGGTGTAGTACATGCTCTTAGCACCCAAACTGCCTAATCTCTCTTAAAAGTGACACTGTTTTTAGCAACAGGTGGTCTAAAGGTCAGATATATATATGTACATGTATAAGTAAACACACATATACTATATAAAGACATATAAATGTGCATGTATGTGTGTCTTTGAGTGTACATATACATATATAACACCTATTAATAACATATGTGTGCCTCTATCTATCTATCTATCTATCTATCTATCTATCCAGCCATTCATCTATAATTTGACACAAAAGTCACAGCCCCTGTTCCACTCACTCTGGCACCTAGATAATTGAACATTAATTTTTAGCTCATTAATGCTAAAGCAGTTATTTCTAAACTTGCTTTGAAAATATAGAGCATGTGTCCCAATATATGTATTTTTATTGATAAATTATATGGGTATGTATTTATATACATAGAAACACACATAATTATACATACATACACGTACTCACAAACACATTTAAATGTAATAATGCAGGGCAAATGCACAAAAATCCTCATGAAGTTCTAAGATATTAAAAATTCTGCAAGGTGCACAGATATGAGAGGATTTATGGGGGACTTGGATTGTTTTCAGTGATAAAACTAATTGAGGGTGTTGAATTTTATGTTTAATAAATAGGTTCAACACTCATTGCAACTCGTTGAGAGAATATAAAGTTTTTTAAACTCTGAAGTATACAGATTTGAGATATTTTATAGGTAATACATATGTTTTCAGAAATAAAATCTTAGTATAAACTATTAAGTTTTAAGTGCATTAACACTTTGGAGAGACTGTATACTATGCATATTAGAAAATATACAAATATTAAATATTTTAAAAGGATAAGATAATGAAATACATCTAAAATCTTTTTTTTTTTCATGGCATAAAAATCCTTTTTGGTCTTACTAAAATGATGATTGACAGAATAAGGTGACTGAATTATGTTTCATTGAAAGTCTTGGGCTAACTTTTTGTTATATAGCAATTTAAGGGACTGAGTTTCAATGAGTACCAGTCAATTATTATTTATTGAGCAATATTTGAGATAGGTACTGTGTTTAGTACTGGGGATAATAATGAAAAGCAGTGCTTTCAAGGATTAAATATGTAGGAGTAAGCAAATACGCAAACAATTCACTTCTGCTAATTTTGATTAAATTTATTGGCTGTCATGGATTAAAATGCTACTACCTCAAAAAGATATGTAGATTATCTCGTTGTCTATGCTTACCATTTACCATTTTGTTCAACATCATTTGCTATTTATGCGAAGGTTTTTGTTGAAATTCAGTGGGCAAATTTCCATCTTCCCTGATGTTAGTCAGTTATTCTTGTGAACTAATTAAGGATATTGCACCGCATGTTATAACAAATGGGTACAAAATCCACTAAAACTCACTGGGAGACTTTGAAATAGCTTGAAAAAATATTGCTCGGTGTACAGATATGAGAAGTTTTTTATAGGGGACACATTGCTTTTAACAATAAAAGCACAGTTAGTACAGATGTCTTGATAATTATGACAGTTTTATATGATCATTAGCAAATGTCTCAAAGCAAGATATACACTTAGAGCCCTTTAAGGATTTTGAACAATGGATTTGAAATTCATGTTTCGGTAAGCATTTTGACTATTTCTAGTGTTTTTAGTGGCATTCTTGTCAGATTTTATTAAGCTATCATTTCACATAAAGTAGCTGAAGAAGCCCATACAAAGAGCAGTTAATATTTCTTCAACTATTTTGGTCTGTAAAGAATGTTGTTTTGTAGTTATGTATCTTCTCAAGTAAACTCCCAAGTATTTTATATTTTAAATGGAATTTATTCTCTTATATTTTTCTGATGTATTTTGATGTTAAGATACAGAATTGTGGAAGATTTGACTTATATCCATCCTACAACTTTAAGTTGTAAAACTATTTTTATGTTCTTTTTGACATTTGTATTTTGATTTTATATTTCTATGTAGCTCTAATCTTTTCACCAGAAATAAATGCTGTCATGTCATTTCAATTATGTCCAACTCTTTGTAATCTCATTTTGAGATTTTCTTGGTAAAGGCAGTAAGAGCAGCTGCTCCATTTTCTTATTCAGTTCATTTTTATAGCTAAGGATCTAAAGCAAACAGGATTAAGTGACTTATCCAGAGTCACAAGGCTAATATGTCCTGAGGTTGGATTTGAACTCATAAAGATGAATGTCCCTGATTCCAAACCCAGTTCTCTATCCATTGTGTACTACCCAGTTGCCTATAGGAATGTTTAAATGTCCCCTTCTTTGTGAGAGGTTCATTTTTTTCTCTGGAAGGAAAATACTTGGGCAGTGAGCCACAAAACTGACAGGAAGCATCAGTTGCTATTGATTGAATTATTCCTGTTTATAAACTTTTATCTTTAGAATACTGTATTCCAAGATCTCCACTCCTTTTTAGTAGTAGCTAGTAAATCATGTATGATCTTGACTGTGATTCCTCAGTATCTGAGTTTCTTCTTTTTGGCTGCTTGTGTGTAATTCTGGGATTTAACTATGATATTCCTAAGAGTTTTTATTTGGAATTCTTTTTTAAAATGTTCCCAATAGATTTTGTTTTCTATTTCCTAAGATCCTTTTTTGTTTGTTGGTTTTGGAGACTTCTGCAGTTTTCTTTGATGATATCTTAAAATATGTTATCTAGGCCCTTTTATTTTTGGCCATAACTTTGGAGTAGTCCAATGATTCTTAAACCATCTCTCCTCAATCTGTTTTCTAGGTCAATTATTTGTGCTATGGAATACCTTATGTTTTTTTTCCCCCTTCTTCAATCTTTTAATTTTGTTTTAATATTTCTTGTTGTCTCTTGGAATTACTTCTATTTAATATATTTTAATTATCAGGGAATATTGTGTAAGATTTTGTACCTCTTGTTCCAAGCTATTAATTCTCTTTATAATTCTTTCTTCTATAACTCTCATTTCCTCCTTATTTTTCCTTTGGCACACTAAATATTTTTTCTTTTGATTTTTAAAAATTTTTCTAAATTTTTTTTCTTTAACACTTACAATATATATTTTTTAGCTCTCCTTAAAAAAAAAATTTTTTTCCCCAGAAATTCAAATTGACTTGAACCCAAGGTGTTTTTTAACTCAAGGCTTTGTAGATATTTTAGAATCATTCTCTTCTTGCAGATTTGTGACTTGATCATCTCTGTCACTTTAATAGCTTTTTATATGGGATTTCTTTTCTTTCCTCATTCTCAAAGGCTACTTCCCTATTTTAGATTTGATGAAGTGGTGCTTCTACATGCTTCTAGAGGAAATGTCTGAGCTGAGTCTGTGCCTTCTGGGTTCTTTTGCTGCTTTCTTGGAGGATACTGTGTTATTCTAGCATTTCAGAGACAGCTCAGGCTGGAAAACTGCAAGTTTAGAATGATATTGCTGCAGGCTACCCTTTGATTTGGAATTTCTGCCTGGGTTATTCCATTTGTAATGGACCAGACTAAACTGAGGAAATACAACTGAGACCCTGTTCCTAGTTCAGAGCCACAAAGATTTTGTTAGCTTCTAAACTTGCTCCTTGCTCAGGACTCAGCCTATAATTTTTGATTGTTCTTAGCCTGGAATACTTCCTCTGGATGCAACTCTTACCATAACTCTGCCTTGGACCGTGAGCTGGGCAGTGAGCCACAAAACTGCCAGGAAGCATCAGTTGCTATACCTTATACAATGTCAGCCTTATTTGAAACAGGTACTAATTCTGGTATCCAGCCTTGGTCATCTTGCATTTTTGGCATTCTACATGTTCATAGATCTCTCTGTCTCTCTAGAAATGTGTGCTAGATTTTTTTTTAATTTCCCTATAAAACTTGGTCTGGTATGATTTCTAGGTCTTTGTTAAATTCTGTTATTTCACTATCCTGACTCTACCCTAAAACTCCAGCCAAAATACTGTTAAGGTCACTTTACACTCCAGACACCTTATTATAGAAATGCTCATTCTTTCATTGCTTTTTCTCATAAAGTAGTAAATTTCTTTCTTAGTTTATGAGAATCAGCTAAGATTCATTATTTATAATTCTACCCTTCCATTATTTAATGACTAAATTTAACCATTTTTAGTCCTAATTAAGATTAAGAAGATCAATTAAGAGGATCCCTAAGAAGATCAAGGGAATCCAACCATAAATAATGTAAGATTACCTTCAACCAAGGCTGAAATGTTGTCCAATTCTCTGTGAAACAGGCAAGATTACAGAATAAAAAATATTTACTGGGCTTGGCTTTCCTCTCCCTTTTACAATAAATAGTAAATGGTATTTTCATTGGAGCCAATTTTGCTTTAAGAATTAACATTCACAAATTACTATTTGGGAGGTTGTTTTTGACCTCTCTAAAATGTAAATTGTCAGGTCAACTATTAACACAAAACAGTTAGCGCCACAGTGCTATGAAATACTGTCATGTGATAAAATGTCTAAGTTGGCTACATGAGGTTCTTTTTGAAATGTTATATTGTTTAAGAGACACATACTTTTCCAACTTCTGTTGATTTGACCTCCCCAACATTTCTTGCATCTGCTTCTTTTCTCTCTACTGATGTGGTCAACACTCTAGTTCAAGGACTCATTAACGTTAGTCTGGACTGCTACCATGCTTTTCTTCATTTGTTTTCCTCCCTCAAGTCTTGCCCCTTTCCAGTTTATTTTCCTTAGTTTTCCAAAGCAGCATTCCTCAAACACAGGTTTGATCATGGAACTTTTGTTCAGTTGTTAAGTCATGTGCAATTCTCTGTGAACTTATGTGTTTTCTTGGCAAATACACTATAATGTTTTGCCATTTCCTTCTCCAGCTCATTTTTACAGATGAGGAAACTGAGACAAACAGATTCAGTGATTTGTTAAGGGTCACATAGGTAGTAATTGTCTGAAACCAGATTTGAATTCAGGATTCCAGGTCTGGTGCTCTATGTATTACACTACCTAACTGCCCTGATCACCTCCAAGTATCTGTTTGGTATTTAATTTCTGTACAATCTTGTTCTAGCTTATATTTCCAGGTTTATAGCATTTTATTTCTCCTGACCTTTTCTATGTACCAAACTGGATTATGTGCCAGGAAGTCTCTCATGCCTGGAATTCACTCTTTGCCTTTCCACTTCTCATATCTAGATTCATTCAAAGTAAAACTCAAGAGCCACCATTGATGTGAGGACTTTCTTGATGTCTCCAACTAATAACACACACCTCTTTACCCCAAATTACTTTTAATTTGCATCTTTTTGCATCCTCAGAGCTTAGCACAGTGCCTGACACATAGTGGGTTCTTCATAAATATTTATTGACTTTTATATATTTCATATATATTTTTATGTCCTCTGATAGAACAGAAGCACCTTTAGAACAGGAATTTTTTTTCATTTCTTTATGTCAAAAGATCTAACTATACAAAAGATATTTAATAAATGACTGACAACAACTATTAAAAGGTGGCACAACAGTTAGAGACAGGAAAAATCTGAGTTAAAATCTGGTCTCAGGCACTATTTTTCATTTTGAGGATGACCTCAAAATAATCAAAGACAAACTAATTTGCAAGATACTTAAAAAATAGCATAAACAAAAAAGTTGGCTTTGTGAAATTTATAGAAAAAGAGGTTATAATAAACTCATAGCTTATGGAATTCACTGCTAATATAAGTAGACATTAGTTTTCAGATCCAAAAGTAGAAGATATTGTAGAGGTGATCATGTCCAAAATGTAGTAATAATATTTCTTTATACTTATATGCCATAATATAAGCACTCTTCTTAGATTCCAGTTTTTTTTTTTTCCTTTCTGAAAATATTTTTGGATATATGGGTTATTTTCCTCTATCTTTGAGTATATGCCTTACTAGACATTCCTGGTTCTATTCCTACCACTCAGTTTGATGACTTTTGGAGCATGATTCTAAACTTTTTAGAAGGGTTGTAACCCATTCACAGTACAGCTAGGATTTGAACCCAGTTCTCCTAGCTCCAAACTCAGTACTTTCACTAATACTCCATAATTCTTCCGGGATTCTCTCAGTCAAATTGCTCTTTTAGACCAGTGGGCTACCATTGAATCTGCTTATAAAGTATATAAATTACTTCAATGAAGTGTTGCCATTATTTAATACTGGCAGAAAAATTTTAAAATAAATTTTAAAATATTAACTTATTTAAAATACTTGGGTTTTTACTGAAGTTTTTTATTTTCAAAAACATATGCAAGGATAATTTTTTCATCACTGACCCTTGAAAAACCTTGTGTTCCAATCCTTCCCTCCTCCCCCACCCCTTTCTCTAGATGATAAATAATCCAATTTATGTTAAATATGGTAAAAAAAAAATATATTAAATCCAAAATAGGCATCCATATTTATACTATTATCTTGCTGCACAACAAAAATCAGATAAAACAAATGAGAAAGAAAATAAAATTCAAGCAAACCACAACAAAAAGAGCGAAATGCTATGTTGTAATCTAGTTCCCACAGTCTTTCTCTGGGTGTAGATGGCTTTCACCATCACAAGACCATCAGAACTGGCCTGAATCATTTCGTTGTTGAAAAGAGACTGGCAGAAATTTCTGAGTGGCCTCTTAAAAGAAGTGATTTTTCACTGGGTCATTGTTCCTTTTCCTCTATCTTTAAGAAGAGTATTGAGCTATAATTTCTATTTTGTTATTGTTGTTCAATCATTTTGAGTTCCACCTTATTCTTTTTGACCTTCTTGGCAAAGATATTAGAGTGGTTTTCCATTTCCTTTTCCAGTTAATTTTACAGATATGAAAACTGAGGTAAACAGGATTAGTTGAGTTGGCAGACATTAGTAAGTGTCTAAGGTCTTATCTGAACTAAGATCTCCAGATCTGGTGTTCCATCCAGTAAGTCACTTCACTTCCCAAATTATATCTATTAAACATCAGATATTTGCAATTAATGTGTAAGAATTTTGGTGAAGACTTTTTCTGATGGTTGGGGGAATGGAAATTAGATCCTCCAAAATCTACAGAGTAAAAGTTAATTTAATCTCAACCAGCTTAGCTTTTCTCTCATTAAATGTTTTATTATACAAAGGATAATCATAGTTAGCAAGCAAAAATAGTTATCAATGTAAGGAATAAAACTAATTCAGGCAGTCATACAGGTTTAACTTAGGCAACAGACCATGTAAGATTCAGGACAAGATTAAGAATAAGACAAAAATTCTGTTCATAAAAGGAAAGAATGAGTTTCCCCTCCTTTTTGTACTCTCTGGAGGGTAGGAGCTGAGATTCAAAGAACTTGTTGGGGTTGGGGTCATAGATCCTCCCCCCACACCCCTGACTCCAGTCATTTCCTGTTCTCCATTTAATGCCCAACACACACACTCTTCTCTGTTTCTCTAGTCTAGAAGTCACTCAGCTGATAAGAGGTCATGTTTCTCTACAAGTACTCAGCATTTCTTATCTCAAGATTTATGATCTCTGCAACACTTTCAGTAGTTTTTATTTCTAATATGGTAAATATCTATAAATATAGTCTATGTAAACAAAAACTGGACACAGCTTCAATAATTTATAATAGTATAAAGATATTGAGAACAAAAGTTTGAGAACTATCTACAGACAAAACCAGCTGAACAGGATGCTACAGCAGCTATGTAGCCATGAGATTACAACAACAACAACAACAACAACGACAACAACAACAACAACAATAATAATAATCTCTGCATTCACAATCTACATGTCATATCATCACTGAGTTTCTTCATCTGTAAATTTGAAGGGGTTGGATTGAGTGATCTATAAAGATCCTTCTTGCCACTTCAAAATATGTGAATCTACATTTCTAATTTTATTTCTAATTGTTATAAATGTCAGCTATTGTTGTAAGTCAAGATGCCATAGCAAGGTCTGGAAAGACCTGGGTTAGAATCCTATTACTAAAATTTGGGAATTATAGGACTTTGAGGAAGCCAATCAACCATTCTGAGACTCAGTTTCTTAGGAAGCCATGTGGCATAGTAGATAAGAGTCCAGAATTTGGAGTCAGAAATACTCCTTCAGAAACTCATTAACTATGCAATCCTAGTCAAGTTCCTCTGGATTTCAAACACAGATACTAATAGAGCTTATTTTTAGGGACTATTATGAAAATCAAATGAGATATGTGTAATGTGTTTTGCAAAACATGTCATTATATAAATGTTAAGTTATTTATATTTATTTGTAATATATGCTATAAAATTATATTATATATTATGATTTGTAAAGTATATCATGTGATATACTTATATTATTTTATGACATATTTTAAAATAACATTTAAATTTATAGCAAATTATATGATGCAATTTAACATGTTTAATAGTATATTATCATTATGTTCCATTATATATATTATATTTTACAAATATGACACAATATAAATTATATTTATGTAATTATTATCTATAAAATTTCCTTCTATGGGGAGGAAATTAATCCTACTCTTCCTCTTAAAAAATAAGAAAGTATCTGAAATTTGCCCTACTTTGAAGCCTGTGGGCTAATCTAAAAGAGAAACCTCAATGGTCTTTTTTTAATGATCATTTTGAAATATCCTCCATGGAAATCTTCTACAATCATTCTCAACATCCTATTTTTTTTCACTTAGTAGTATTTTTCTCCACTAATTACAGATAAAACATTAGTTTTCAACATTCATTTTTGTAGAATTCTGAGTTCCAAATTTTTCTTTCTATTTGTCCTTCTCCCTCCCCAAGACAGTAAGTAATCTGATCTGGGTCATACATGTATGATCATGTTAAACATATTTCCACATTAGTTATGTTTTAAAAGAAGAATCAGAAAAAAAAAAAAAAAAAGGTAAAAACCATAAAAAAAAAAAAAGGAAAAAACAACCACCCCACAATAATATAATAAATAATAAAACAATAATATGCTTTGATCTGCATTCAGACTCCATAGTTCTTTCTCTGGAAGTGGATGGCATTTTTCAGCATAAATCTTTTGGGATTATCTTAGATCACTGTATTGCTGAGAAGAGCTAAGTCTATCATACCTAGTCATCATATAATGTTGCTATTATTGTGTACAATGTTCTCTTAGTTTTGCTCACTTCATTCAACATCAGTTCATATATCTTTCCAGGTTTTTCTGAAATACACTTCCTGACCATTTTCAGCTATTTCCCAATTGATGGTCATTGCTTCAATTTTCAATTCTTTGCCGCCACAAAAAAGAACTATTATAAATTTTTTTTGGTACATGTGGATCCTTTCCCCTTTTTTATGCTCTCTATGGAATACAGTGATATTCAAGGGTATGCAGTTTTATAGCCCTTTGGGCATAATTTCAAATTGCTCTCCAGAATGGTTGGGTAATTCACAATTCCACCAATGATGCATTAGTTCTGAGGAGTTTAAAATGCATTTCTGGCCTCTCTCCCCACCACCCTCCACCAGGCAATCAGCCACAGCAGAACTCTTCCCTGAGTTACACTATCCATAGCAGATTAGTGAAACAATCAGACTGAAAGAAGGAAGAAGCCTTTATTACTTCTGTAATTCACCTATAGTTAGCTGAAAAGGACAATGCTTAAAAGGGAGTGATCAAAGAGAAGCAATTGCATAGTTTTAAGGAAATGATTCTCCAAAAGTGTATTGAAAAGTTATATATAATTACTGTTCTATTTGAAGAAACAATGTGTTGACTGAACTTTTTTCCCTGCGCCCTGAAACTATATTTTATCATAGCATAAAATTTTCTTTAATCAGAAATATCACCTTTAATAATCTGAAAATGGCTTTTTAGAGAGATATTTTTAAAAAACCCACAAAAAACAAAAAACATGAGATAACTCAAGTTGGTGGCACATTGGAGAAAGTACCCGGTTTGGAGTCTGGAAGGCAAAAGTTCAAATCCAGCCTCAGACTCTAGCTCTATGACCTGAAACAAGTCATTTCAACTTGTTTGCCTCTGTCTCCTCATCTAAAAATGAGCTGGAAATGGAAATGACAAACCATTCTAGTATCTTTGCCAAGAAAAAACCAAATGGGGTCAGTCAGTCATTCATTATTGAAATGACTCAGCAACAATAATTCTGCCTAACAGTCTTCCCCTCTCTCCCCCTAAACAGAAATGCCTATAGATTAGTGAAACTTAAATTAATAAAATTGTTTCTGGTAGGCTTATATCTAAAATACAGAGTACAAAATTTTCTTTTGTAAGAAAAATGATTCCCTGCATCCTTGTCTTGAATGAGGAAAATGTGTAAACCTTAAGTTGAGACAGAAATGGAGCTTTTTTTTTTTAAACACTACTATAACAATGGTAAAGAGTCTTCATATTAGCAATCATATAACAGCATAGAATCTATTTGGTAGCACATGTAATTTATAATAATAGTACAGAATCTATTTAAATATTATAACGATAGCTTGTTGCTTTTAGTTCCCCTTCTCTTCCAACTTGCTAACTTTTTTCCACCTTAGACTTCTGGGAAATAGAAATTACTTGGATCAAATGAAAAATCTTTGAATTTACTTTTAGAACTTATAAGAAAAAGCCTTGCTGTAGTTTTCTCCACCTTGGGGAAATTTTAATCAAACCCATCAATGCTATCATTGTTTCTGGAAAACATGTGCCAATCCTTTCCTCTATGGCTGCACTTCCCATATCAGAATTTCTGCCCTTTGCTGTTCCCCTATATGATGTCTCCCTTAATAAAACATGAGCTTCTTGAAGACAAAGACCACCTTAATTTTATTTTCACTCATAGTACTTGGCATGCGATAAATGCTTAAAAAATATTTTTCATTCATTCACTTATAATAGATTTAGACTTTGAAGGGAACACAAAGGATATATCATCTAAACCCTTTCTGGCAGATGAAGAAACTGGCCAGAATCCTGAACCAGATCCTCTAATTCTAAGTCATATGCTTTTTTTCTACTATACTGTGATGAATTTTCTTAATCAATTATGAAAGAGAAATAAAATTTCTCTAAAAACAAACAAACAAAAAAAAAGAAGATAGTAGAATTTTGATTTAGTGGCACTTTCTTAGCTCTTGCTACCAGGATAATTCTTGCTACTCTTCTTACTGTGCTGCTGCCAGAAACCCTCCCTTAGGAATTGTTGGAAGGTAACACCAAACTCTAGAGAGGAAGCTGCTTACACACTACTGTCCTGGTACTTTCCCTATCCAACAGCCATTTTCTCTTAAAATTATTTGTGAAAGCAAAGTGTCTAGAATAATTTTAATTTCTAAACATTTGACAATTTCTGATTTGAATAGTGATACTATTAATATTATTAATAGTACTCATGTTTACAAATTGGTCTAAAATTTAGTCTTTCCCCTAACCCTGTGAAGGTAGGAACTATTATTACCAGCACTTTATAGGTAAGGAAACTGAAGCTTAGATGGGATAAGTGACTTGTTTGAACCTAGATTTTCTACCAATTCAAATTCAGAACTTTACTTAGGGGCACTGGATAGAGCAAAGGGCCTAGAGTCAGGAAAACCTAACTTCAAATTGGGCCTCAGAAACATACTGATTGTATGACCTTAGGTAAGTCATTTAACATCTTTTTACTTCAATTTGTTCAACTGTGAAATAAGAATCATAACCAAATTTATCTTTCAGGGTTGCTGAGATGCTATGAGATAAGCACAGTGCCTGGCTCAGAATAAACATTAATAAATATTTGATTTCTTATTTCCTTTTCTATAAAGGGTTAGAACTGAGCAAATGTACTTGGATAATGGAGCACATGAGACTAATTGTCAATTGGATGGTTCTCTATTAACTTGTTTGAAGGTTGACCCTCCCCAGCTGTTCTGTGCTGACTTGACTGGTGGGACAAAGAGGGGAAAGTGACGTGTGTGTGGGGAGAATAGGAGGAGAAGGAAATGGAGGCTTTCTCTCGTGGTGGTTGAGAGAGGAAGGTGGTGTGGAGATTGCTAGATCTAATCCCTTGACCTTGACTGTAAAAGATCAAGAATAAAGACATTTGGTGATCCTGACTCCAGCTGATTTCTGGGAAGACAAAGTTCTAGCATTTGGCATCCAATGTTGGGCCAGACACCCTACCTTCACTAAAGTCCTCCAGTGACCAGGAGATTAGGCGAGTATTCTAATAGACAAATAAGGAACTTACTTTGTTAAGGGCTAAACCAGCGATCTTTTATAGCTGAAATGGGGCAGATGTTAGCTATAAACATTCCCTCAACCTCAGCCAACCCTGCTCCAACCCCAGCTCCAGCCTCAGCTCCAGCCTCACCCAGTAGTAGTGCTATAGAGAGTATAATTAAGATAATTGAGGAGAAGAGTTTATTTGTAACCTGGCTACAGATTGATAAACTACTGGGCACATTAAAACGCACGTCCCTTTGGTTCTTAGAGGAAGAAAAACTAAATGTAGATAACTG
Source organism: Sminthopsis crassicaudata (assembly GCF_048593235.1). NCBI lineage: Eukaryota > Metazoa > Chordata > Mammalia > Dasyuromorphia > Dasyuridae > Sminthopsis > Sminthopsis crassicaudata. The sequence continues at coordinate 210,125,950 of NC_133621.1, forward strand.
GAAGCTAGTGGGACTTCAACTGAAATTTTACACAAAAAATGGGCCTTGTTCAATTTCCGCAGAGGTATTTTATATATACAATGTAGTTCAATTAGACTTAAACTACTGAGCAATTTGTAGAAAGAAAAGTTTTAAAAATGAACAGAGGAGGAAGTGTGAGGAAAAAAAGATAGAAGATGAGCAATCTCAAAACCTTACCAGAGGGCAAGGGGATTCAAATGAGGAATTAGGGTGTGATGACTCTGATTCCCTTGAAGAAGCTTCAACCTCACATAGAGAGCAGATTATTGACCGGACCACATCAACTCCACCTTCAGGGACAGAAGGAGGGAAGAGGAGTAGTGGGAGAGGAGATGATGTCATCAGCACCTCCCCCCCAGCAATCACCAACTCCTATAACTCCTATAACTAGATTACAAAAAGGGATTGTTGAAGCTACTAAAAATGGAAAAGAAATAGATAATGATTTCAAACTTCAAATTTTTCCCGTGATTCAACAGTATAATTCTGTAGGCCAAGAAAGTAGAGGATACACTCCTTTTAATATGGACATCCTTAAAGACCTGAAAAAAGCTTGCACTCTCTATGGGGCTACATCAGCTTATGTTAAGATGTTACTACAGAATTTGGCTTATGAAGTCTTAACCCCTTGTGACTGGAAAGACATTGCAAGGGTGTGCTTAGAACCTGGACAGAACTTGTTGTGGCTTTCTGAATATAGTGAGTTCCATAGGTTTCAAGACCAACAAAATAGTCAAAATGGAGTTAATACTTCAATCACCTGTGACCTACTAACAGGTGTAGGTTCTTATGCAGATGCTTCAGTACAGATTACTCCATAGCAGCATTTGAGCAAATTGCTGCTGCTGCTATGAAAGCATGGGCTTCTCTCCCCAGTAAAAACGACAAGGGTGAGACCTTCACAAAAATTGTACAAGGACCAAATGAACCCTTTGCTGATTTTGTGGGATATTTGCAGACAGCTATCATACGAACTAATGATGAAAATGCAGTAATAGACATTATGATAAGGCAACTTGCTAAAGAAAATGCCAATGAGGTTTGTAGAAGGATTATACTAGGACTACATAGGGATGCTCCTTTAGAGGAGATCACAAGACACTGTGCCACAGTGGGAACAAATACCTTTTATAGCCAGACTACGGTGCAGACTTCCCAAGATCCCAACATGGGAAGACAGGGTCCCTTTTGGCAAGGGACTTCCAGAAAGACTCGTCAATGCTTTCAATGCGGTAAAGTAGGCCATCTGAAAGCTCAATGTTGGCATAGAGACAGAATGAGAAAACAGGCTGGGAGAACAAGACCCAAAACCCCATGTCCAAAATGCAACAGAGGACTCCATTGGCCATCAGAATGTAGACTGATTCAGGGAAACGGGATGAGGGGCCCAGCTCCAGGGCCCCAGGGAAAAAACACTTGGGGCATGATGGCAGTTGATGCCACACCCAGAGAGTGCCCACAAGTCCAGTACCCAGACATGACCAATCAGCCAGGAAGCCATCTGATGGGAGAAAGGGATTACATAATCAGTCAGCCAGGAAGCAACATGATGGGAGAAAGGGACTACAATTAGGGAGGATAGAGTTGTATGCAGCTGGGACAACTGAGATGCCCCCGGAGAGGTGAAATCTGTTCCTCTCCAGCTTATGGATCCCTTGCCTCCAGGCACAGTAGGCTTGACCATTTCATCTCCTGAGAGTACTTACAAAACAGTGTTCATTCATACACTAATGTGGGAAACTGGGGGATGTGTAGATAATATCCCAATCACTAACACAGGTAGACAATGTGTGACTACTTATCAACCAAGGGAAATAGTAGCATCGGGTTTATTGATACAGACCCCTAATAAGCAACCTGGTGACAGTCACCCACGTTCTGACTCCAAGCAGCAAAACCCAGGAATATACTGAACAGCAGCTGTGACAGCTGACCAACCTATGCTCACCACCTATATAAATGGCATACCATTAGAAGGACTGGTGGACACAGGTGCAGATTGCACAGTCATTAGAGGTGCTAAATGGCCCAGTCAGTCACTGGCCAGAGACTAAGTCAGATACCTACATGTCTGGAGTAGGAGGATCAATAGCAGCTGAAGTTAGTGCTACCCCTTTAAGATGGATATTTGAAGGGGAAACAGGAGTTTTTACTCCTTTCATAATTGAAAAAATCCCCATCAGTCTGTGGGGAAGAGACATTTTACAACAATTAGGGTTAAAAATGAATACTTCAGTTTTTTAGTCAGGGCTGCTGTTGAAGGCCTGCAAACACTTTCACCTGTTCCTATCCAATGGAAAACTGATACACCAGTGTGGGTAGAACAGTGGCCCTTAGGTAGCGATAAAATTCAGACCTTATTAGACATAGTACAGGAACAACTTGACTAAGGACACTTACAACCTTCTCTAAGTCCTTGGAATTTCCCAGTATTTGTTGTAAAAAAGAAATCTGGAAAATGGAGGATGTTGACTGATTTAAGAAAGGTAAATGAACAGATGGAAACTATGGGAACTCTTCAACCTGGACTTCCATCTCCTACTCAGTTGCCTAGAGAATGGCCTCTGTGGGTTATAAACATTAAGGATTGTTTCTATTCTATCCCTCTAGATAAGGATATGAAAAGATTTGCCTTTTCAGTGCCCAGCGTTAACTTAGCTGAGCCTTATAAAAGATATCAATGGACAGTTTTGCCACAGGGAATGAAAAACAGCCCTTCTATATGTCAAGTGTATGTTGCTGCTGCTCTTACTCCAGTAAGAAAAGCATTTCCAAAAGTAATATTGTTACATTATATGGATGATATCCTGGGATGTGCACTTGAGGAACAAATGTTAGAAGCATGTCTACAAAAGACCATAGAAACACTAAGGAATTATAAATTGCACATAGCTTCAGAAAAGATTCAAAGACATGCTCCTTTTCAATATTGAGGATATGAAGTATATCCTAAGGTGCTTACAGTACAGAAACTCTCCTTAAGAACAGAGAAGCTAAACACCTTAAATGACTTCCAGAAATTGATAGGAGATATCCAATGGATGCATCCCGTGCTAGGCTTGGCTACCTGTCAATTGCAACCATTATATGACATTTTAAGGGGAGACAGTGCTTTAAATTCACCACACCAGCTCACAAAAGAAGCTCAAGAGGCTTTGAGACAAGTTGAACTGGCTTTATCCAATATGGTTGAAAGAGTCACTCAAAAACCCTTGGAAATATCAGTTTTTGCTACACAAGAGGCACCCACAGCAGTCCTTCATCAAGGAGACAGTGTGATAGTGGGTGAACCTCCCAGCACAACCAGAACAAAGCCTTATTCCTTACCCAGTGCTTGTGGCTAGAATTTTATTAAAGGCCATTAAGTGAGCAGTACAATTATCTGGGATAAGACCTAACAAAATATACACCTTTTATACTAATGCACAAGTTGTGCTGTGAAACCATCCCAGAGTGGCAAATTTTATTAGCCATGGCTCCAAATTTTACACACAGGTCTCCAATAAAGATAACCAGACTGTTACATAATTGGCAATGGATTCTTGAAGAAAAGGTTTCTAAAGTTCCTCTTAAAAGACCAACTATCTTTACAGATGCATCCAAACATAATATTTGTGCTGTATACTCTTGTGATTTAACTTTAAAGAGAGTAATCAGAAATTCTTTTCAGTCCACTCAGCAGAATGAATTGTATGCAATCATTCTAGCTCTTGCTTATTATATGGGAGACATAAATATAATATCTGATTTGGCCTATTCAGTAGGTGTCGTACAAAGAGTTGCCACAGCCCAAATAAAATTTGTAGCCTCAAATATATATCAGCTCTTTAAGGAACTTCAAGAGCGAGTGAGAAAGCATCCAGGTAAGATTTATATTTTGCATGTCCACTCTCATAGTGGACTTCCAGGTCCTATTTTTGATGGTAATTCAAAGGCAGATAGCCTTCTAACCATGTTGGCCAATACTCCTTTATTTCAAGAAGCACAAGAATCTCATTCTAAATATCATCAGGCTGCCTGAGCTTTATGTTTACAATTTGGAATAACAAGAGAAGAAGCTAGGAGCATAGTAAAAGCCTGTACAGCTTGCCTTCCTTTCCATGCTCCTACATTCCCTCCAGGGAAGAACCCTCGTAATTTGAGACCTAATGAAATTTGGCAAATGGATTATAAATCTTTTGGTTGTCTGTCTTTTATCCATGTCGTGGTAGACACCTTTTCAGAATTCACATTTGCAATGCCAGCAGCAAAAGAGACAGCCCGAGTGGTCACTGAATTCCTTATGCAACCATTTGCAATTATGGGTGTGCCACAAGCAATAAAAACAGACAATGGACCTGCATATACGTCTAAACATTTTGCACACTTTTGTGCATAATATAAGATATTACATACCATTGGCATACTATTTAATCCTCAAGGGCAGGCAATAGTAGAGAGAAGAAACAGAGATATTAAGACACTCCTCCAAAAACAAAAGATAAGGGGAGCCACAGGTAACCCTAGTGAACCTCTAAATTTAGTTCTCTATACCATTAATTGTTTAATTTTTGACAAAGATGCACTGGCTCCGGCAGACAGGTTTTATAACTCACTGGAAGGACAGTGTCCAGTGCGAGCAGCTCCACTGTCTTTAGATAATCGCCAGGTCATGTGGAGAGACCCAGAAAGTGGTGAATGGAAGGGACCAGATAGGTTAACTGCTTGGGGGAGAGGGTTTGCTTGTATCTCCACAGATGGAGAAGGAATCAGATGGGTGCCAATGAGCCGTATTTGCCTCGTCCATCGGAGAGAGACAGAGCAGACCCTTGAAACGAAGAAGACCCAAGAAACATCGGGTGGTTCCGTTGCTGACTGTGCCCACCACTGAAAGAACCTGGCAGCTATGGAGTTTGACTCATGGACATCAAAAATTGTTGGATTTGAAAACCCTCAGGAATCACTGGATTGTCTGAGACATCATAAGATTATTGTAGGACTTGAAAGCCCTCAGGAATCATTGGATTCTATGAGACATCATAAGACTATTGTAGGACTGAAAGTCCTCAAGAATCATTGGATTCTCTGAGGCATCATAAGACTGTTGCACAACTTCAAAACCTGTAGGAATCTTTGGATTCCCTAACATATAAAAAGACTGATGTGGGACTTCAAAAACTTGTGGGGATCATTGGATTCCCTAACACGAGAAGCAATGGACAATAGATTGGTTTTGGACTATCTCTTGGTTGCTGAAGAAGGTGTATGTGTGACTGATGTTTACATATCCTCCTTCTAGGACTTCTGGAAATCTTTTACAAAACCGTGTTGATTTATATTGTTTGTTATATCACCACTTGTATATACAATACATGCTTGTTACACCACATTGAGACTGCACTGACTGTGGGGAGAGTCACCACTAATAGCCTCTGCGTTATTGCTATGTGCTTGTGTAATAACTTCCATGCTGATGGGTTTGTGCATACCTGTCTCTAATAAGACCCTTTAACCCAGAAACCCGCTAGCAATCCCTACTTTCCTTTGGTGCTTTTCATCTCCTTTCCTGAGATGTCAGGGAGGGCGTGACTATCTCCTTTTTAGTGCTTTCATCTCCCCTCCTGAGAAGTCAGGGGGGGTCGTGATCACCTCCTTTTTGGGATTCTCATCTCCCTGAAAACTCAGAGATGGCGTGACTACCTGTGTTCTAAAACAAAAGAAAGAGGGAGATATAAAGGTCTAGAACTGAGCAAATACACTCGGATAATGGAGCAGTGAGACTAATTGCCAATTGGACAGTTCTCTATTCATTTGTTTGAAGGTTAGAAAAAATAACAACAAAATTCATATGGAAGAATAAAAGGTCAAGAATTGCAAGGGAACTAATGAAAAAAAACTCAGAGGAAGGTGGTCTAAGTGTACCTGATCTAAAGCTATATTATATAGCAGCAGTCACCAAAACCATTTGGTATTGGCTACGAAATAGACCGGTAGATCAGTGGAACAGATTAGATACAAAGGACAAAAAAGGGTACATCTATAGCAATCTAATCTTTGACAAACCCAAAGATTCCAACATTAGGGATAAAAATTCATTATTCGGAAAAAACTGTTGGGAAAACTGGAAATTAGTATGGCAGAAATTAGATATGGATCCACACTTAACACCATATACCAAGATAAGATCAAAATGGGTCCATGATTTAGGCATAAAGAGGGAGATAATAAATAGATTAGAGGAACAGAGAATAGTCTACCTCTCAGACTTGTGGAGGAGGAAGGAATTTATGTCCAGAGGAGAACTAGAGATCATTATTGATCACAAAATAGAAGATTTTGATTACATCAAACTAAAAAGTTTCTGTACAAATAATACTAATGCAAACAAGATTAGAAGGGAAGTAACAAATTGGGAAAATATTTTTAAAAACAAAGGTTCTGACAAAGGTCTCATTTCCAAAATATATAGAGAACTGACCATAATTTATAAGAAACCGAACCATTCTCCAATTGATAAATGGTCAAAGGATATGAACAGACAATTCTCAGAGGAAGAAATTGAAACTATATCCACTCACATGAAAGAGTGTTCCAAATCACTACTGATCAGAGAAATGCAAATTAAGACCACTCTGAGATACCACTACACACCTGTCAGATTGGCTAAGATGACAGGAACAAATAATGACAAATGTTGGAGGGGATGTGGGGAAATTGGGACACTAATACATTGCTGGTGGAGTTGTGAAAGAATCCAGCCATTCTGGAGAGCAATCTGGAATTATGCCCAAAAAGTTATCAAACTGTGCATACCCTTTGACCCAGCAGCGCTACTACTGGGATTATATCCCAAAGAAATACTAAAGAGCGGAAAGAGACATATATGTGCCAAAATGTTTGTGGCAGCTCTTTTTGTTGTAGCTAGAAACTGGAAGATGAATGGATGTCCATCAGTTGGAGAATGGTTGGGTAAATTGTGGTATATGAAGGTTATGGAATATTATTGCTCGGTAAGAAATGACCAGCAGGAGGAATATAGAGAGGCCTGGAGAGACTTAAATCAACTGATGCTGAGTGAAATGAGCAGAACCAGAAGATCACTGTACACTTCAACAACAATACTGTATGAGGATGTATTCTGATGGAAGTGGAAATCTTCAACATAAAGAAGATCCAACTCACTTCCAGTTGATCAATGATGGACAGAGGTAGCTACACCCAGAGAAGAAACACTGGGAAGTGAATGTAAATTGTTAGCACTACTGTCTATCTACCCAGGTTGCATGTATCTTCGGATTCTAATGTTTATTGTGCAACAAGAAAATGATATTCGCACACATGTATTGTACCTAGACTATATTGTAACACATGTAAAATGTATGGTATTGCCTGTCGTCGGGGGGAGGGAATAGAGGGAGGGAGGGTAATTTGGAAAAATGAATACAAGGGATAATATTATAAAATATATATATATGTATATATATATATATATATATATATATATATATAAAAAAAAAAAATTTGTTTGAAGGTTGACCCTCCCCAGCTGTTCTGTGCTGACTTGATTGGTGGGACAAAGAGAGGGAAGTGACATGTGTGGGGAGAGTAGGAGGAGGAGGAAATGGAAGCTTTCTCTCGTGGTGGTTGAGAGAGGAAGGTGGTATGGAGATTGCTAGATCTAATCCCCTGACCTTGACCGCAAAAGACCAAGAATAAAAACTTTTGGTGATCCTGACTCCGGATGATTTCTGGGAAGACAGAGTTTTAGCACTTTTCAAGACAAAATTAAGATTGAAATTAAGATGATCTAAACCCAAAGTAAGATGAGTGCAAACAGAAACACTTTTTTGTAGCAAATTTATTTATGTAAACATTTTTAAAAGGGCAAAATATATTTAAATAAAAAGTCCTGAAACTCCTAAGGGTTGAGAATAGCTACAGATGTTAGGCCTCATAATACTTAGGTAACCTATCAACAGGAGAGATGGTAGTGCCTAGGGTGGGTGGGGAATTAAAGTATGAAGAAGCATAGTAGTTGAGTCTCAGTGGTCTGCCACCAAATCTGAAGTATTTTAGTTTATGACTCCTGATCAATGGGAGCAACTATTTTGCTATTCTGGCCACTTTTGGACATCTCTCCATATGACATATTTTCTATAAGTTTCCTTTCACCTGGTAGGTAAGAGCTGGTAATGAAACATTTAAAAAACTAGATGGATTTCTGTAGAGTTGAAGTAATCTTTACAGAAAATGTGACTTTTAAAGGGAGTTTCAGTCACATTTTTCTAATTCCATTTTTATGCATTTTGGGGGGAGGGTTATAGAGTTGAATCAAGGGGAAAAACATCTTTTCACTTTGAAAGGCAAGTGTCATTGAGTAAGTGTTAAGGGGGGGGGGAGGAATCTTTGTAAAATGAGAAGTGGGGCCCCAGAATGTGATGCTATCCCCTGTTAAAGTCAGGACCAATGAAACCACACATAACAGGAAAAAGAATGCCAGGCTAAGTATTGAAAAGCAACTAATGAGGCTTTGAAGGTAAGATATCCACCTGGAATAATTTTACCTAGTCACCATCTGCTATTCCTCTGGGTTACGAAATACTGGAACACAATGTAATGATCTGGGGTATTCATAATCTTAGAAGACACAAGGCACAATAAGGTTATTTGTGTGAGAGAAGGAAGGGAGGAGGGTATCATACTTACTAAAATCATATATCTTGAAATTAAGAGTACCAATAATAACAAAAGCAAAAACAACAGATCAGATCTACTTAGTGCTTTCAAGTCTGAAAAGTAAGGTATTTATCCCATTGATTCTATAAGCACTGTACAAGGCATTATATAGGAACAAAACTGGAGAGTGTCAACATATTTTGGTCTGTCACAATATTTTTGCTATATCAGTCTCTTCAAATCTTGGGAGAATTTAGTTACAAATCCTAAAGTAACATATAACAAATCTTACAGGTATATGAAACAAGAAATTAGCAAAAAACCCAAACCAAACCAAACCAAACCAAAATACTAGTTAATAGAATCTATTTAGAGACAAGTTTCCTATAAAGGGCATTAGATAGCAGAATAATGTACTGAGGAAAAATGTTAAAAATTATTACAACTATTGTATAGAATTCTTAAATCTTCATGCAATCTTTCAATTACCATATTTTGTAAAATACAATGGACCTTAGAATCTAGTATTCTGAGACAATCCATTCAAAGCTACTTATCCCTCGATGAAAAGTTTGGGTTTTTGGTTTTGTTTTCTTTTTACACATTAAAGCCCCCACTGGTGTGCTTCCTCTGCTGATCATCAGTTGATTTAAATTATCCAGCCAGAGATTTTAGAAATGGATATTTACCAAAGCGATATAATAAAGATAGTTAGCATAAAACATTGCCCAAAACTGGGGACATACTCTCCTCCAGCAGATGTAAAGTCTGGGGAAAATGGGCTCAAGTTTAGAGCACATAATGTCATAAAAGGAGTAAAACCTTTTGGCAATTCTTTTTTCCCCTTTTCATGGAGCCTTATGAAATTTCTCTTAATAATAGTGCAACTGTCTGCTAGACTCCTAACAAATTCCTGAAACTACTTCTCCCCTTATGTGTTTAGTCTGTCCTTAACTGCCACAGTAGATCCTGCCATTGACCTCTGTTAATCTAGGGATACTGCTAGAATGCCCAAGGGGAGTTTGAAATACTCTGACCTTTGGAGCTCATAAGAAATAGATGCTCTCCTCCTTTCCCTGGTTCTAATCCAAGTGATTCTCTCAGGGCCTTGGTTAGATTTCTTTTTTGCTGTAGATTCATCTGACATTTTAATGCCTGGCTTCTGAAATGGCTTATTATTTTCTGTAAGTCCCACAGGATATGGCTGAGTCTCTTTAGCCAGTACTAGTACATTGCTCATATAGTTTCATCTCATTCCAACCAATGGCTTTCCTTCCTTTGAAAATGAGTAAGACATTTTCCTATGGCTGTTTCAATGCTTTTACTTGATTGATCCTCCCCCCCACCCCCCAATTAGAGCTGTACCAGAAGCAGCTAATTACTTATTTTAAAAAGTGTTATATGATTGATTCAGTAGACCCATCCCATATATTTATGTATGCATCTAATTTACATGTTGTTTCCTCCATTCAATAATGAGTTCCTTAGGCCTATTTTTATCTTTTTTTATATCCTAATCATTTGGCACAGTACCTGGCATATAATAAGTATTTTTAAAAGGCTGGTTAAAAGACTGGCTCAAAATGGAAGAAAAATTTTAGATGGAAAAGGTTGATAGAAAAGGGAGGCAACCCTTGTATTAAAACTGGATTTTGATTTCTTTTCATTGTTGTTTTCATAATATGGTTCCTCATTAATACAAATGATTTTTCACTGAACTTCACTATGGATTCCCCCCTCCTCACTGTTTTTCATTTATGAATAGTTTATAAATATGTGGGGAGAATAAGAGTGATTCATCGTGTGTGCGTGCACACACATAGACTGGTCTGCTGTTTTTGCTGAAAGGAGGCAAAATTTAACTCCTGTTGAATGTGCTAACTTCTAATATTTTAACAGGTTAGCAGATGTTAGTACTTTAGGAGAGGCCAGGGAAATTTCTATGAGCATTCCCAGAAGGCTTCTGGGTGACCAGAAATTTACAGTAAAATCTCTGTAGTCAAGTTTCCAAGAGAAAGCTAAACTGATACCCATCTGCAGTGCAGAGAGATGTATGGTGTAGTTTTTTTAAAAAAAAAAAAAGAAGGGTCAATAGATAAATTCTACCTCTGCATTTAACAGATGTGAATATGGGAAAGTCCTCAGAATAGTATAAATCCTCTATACTTTTACTACCTTACACATAAAACTGGTTGATGAAAGAAAAAAAAAAAGGGGATTTTTTTTATAAAGGGAGTTTTTAGTGTTATTAATAACAAAACAAGTTTTTAGTGTTATTAATAACTAAAAACACTAAGGAAAGCACAAAGTGATAAGTAAATGGGAATTTTCAGTTTTGTTAATAAATGCTGTCTTTCCTAATTGAAATCAGCAATTACTTATGGGAGGAAACTGGTCTACTAGAGAAGAGGAGAAAGCTTCAAAAATCTTTGCTACACTCAAACTTTTTAGAAAAGATGCTGAATTAACATGGAAAGGATAAAAAGAAATATAGTAATAAAAAATCCTAAAGGGATTGGAAAAGAACTAAAATGAATGAGAAAAATTGGTGACAGGAAAAATATGATACAGAAGAGAAAGCAAAGAAAAAGAAACCATGTATTAGTGAAGGGATACAGCATGTATGAAATTTTTCTCATGGAGAGTATTATGAATTTTCTAATAGAGTAAGTCTCTTCTGGTAGACATTGATGATCATCGTGTTGTTCTTTTCTATTTAATTCCTAACATAATGCCTTGTACAGAATGAGGACTTAATAAAGGTATACTTAATGTCCTTGGAATAAATCCAAATTCAAATCTTATAAGAATTCCAAATTCCACATGGCTATTCACTTAAAATATCCTATCCCATGCCCTGGCTGAGAGCTAAGAAGTAGAGAACCCAAGAGCTATGGGGCCCTAATGACCTCTATCAATGAGCCAAAAAACCCATGTCTGGAAAAGTAAAAATATCATGGAAATGGACACCAAAATACTAAAATTTCAAATTCTATCTTAAGCACTCACTTATATTAATTAACTGTGCAAATTTCAAACCTCTTAAGTTTTGCAAAATAAACAATACACACCAACCATGATGGGGATGGTCTAGCTATTCTATGAATATTTTTCTAGCTCTAAATATATATAAGCCTTTGATCTTGTCGGAATCATCCAAGATGAAGAAAAGAAATAATATTTTTTGAGAAGGCCAATCATCCAGATAGAAGGCCAAAGATCTTCAAATGACCTAACTCTATTATTAGATTGCAATCTATATTAGAAGCAGCACAGTGCAGTAGAAATGAATTATATCAACTACCAGAACATTTGTTAGGAATCTCATGCTAATAAGGGGAAAATACTTGATAAGTTCCCTTGTCTTAATGATGATTTCATTTCCTAGAAAGGAAAAGTCACAATAAATAAGGCTAGTACTTGCTGAGTTCACTTTCTTCCAATAAGAAGGGAATGGCTATTAATGGAGAAGAGACCAGAATTGTAAAGTGAGTAAACTAGTGGCACTTCAGTTATAAATCAATTAACTTTTCAGTGCCAAAGACCACACTCTTCATATAACACACACAGTCTTTCTCTGTTGCAGAGGAGGTGCCAATCAATAGCTGTAAAGGGGGCTTCCCTGTTGGGATTCCTGTTCTATATCAAAGAAATCAAAGGTCTGATCCAAAAAAACAAAAATTAAAAAAAAAAAATTGAAGGATGGGAACACTGGAATTAATTAAAGAATTTGAGAACATGATTCATAAAGCAATTTTTATTAAAAATTTGTGAGAACTGAAAGGGAGCTGACTATTATCAAGGAAGAGAAGAATCTTAAATTACAAGAAAGACTTCCTTAATTGGGAAAAAAAAAAAAAAAAAGAGGAAATTATTGGCATGATATATAGCCTATTTTTATTCAACAACTCAATTCATTTCAAGGGACATGTATTAAAGGGTAATAACTACTGAGAATTCAAGGCTAAAAAATAAGTTTGGTTTAAGGAGCTTGCATTTGACATGGAGAACAGATTAGAACATGTATGCTCTAATATATTCAGTCTTTTCAAATTTGTCTAACTCTTTGTGACCCCATTTGGGATTATTTTGGCAAAGATACTGGAATGGTTTGCTATTTTCTTCTCCAGCTCATTTGACAAATGGGGGAAACTGGGGCAAAAAGGATTAAGTGGCTTATCCAGGTTCACATACCAAGTGTGTGAGGTCACATTTGAACTTAGGTCTTTCTGATTCCAAGCCCAGTGCTCTATCCACTGTCATCTAATTGTTGTCTGTCTGTTTCAGAATGATTACTTAAAACAAAAAAGAGAACATTTACTCAAATTCATTTATTATTGTATCTTAAACTTAAAATGGCAAACTGCAGCCCCTGGGATAAGCCTAGAAAAGAAATGATTACAAATATAACAATCAAGCATTGGGGCTTGCTGATTAATTATTCCTCAACTGCTATTTTCTACCTTAGACCCACAGACTATCTCAGAAAGTGATCCCTTTCCACTTATTTTTTCCATTTATTTTGTCATTTAATATTGCGACCATGCACATATTTGAAATAGTGAGATCTGGAGAAGTTGAGTACAGCAGAATAAGTATTTCTCTAATTGTTAAATAATCTGGAATCTAAGGATTACATTATATTTTACCCACAATAACTCCCTTTTGGAAGAAACTTCTCTTTAATTACATGTCAACATATGGCCAAGGTCGGCACAAAAAAGGAATCAGTGAAACTATGGTTTTCTAAATCATTTTTCCTTATGGTGTCCTTTATTTGAGTAGTTATGGGAAAGTTGAGCTTCTCAAGGATCTTTCCTGTTACAGGGAAGTTTTCATTTCAGCTATTTTCATGAATTGATTTTACACTTAAATAATCTGTAAAGTCACTAACAAAAGCTAACACTTAACATAGCCCTTTCAGCTTACAAAACACTTTATATAAATTATCTGATTTGCTCCTCACAACAATAACAATCCACGAAATAAGTTTTATTGTCGTTGCTGTTCACCCTTCAATTTCAAAGAGGATCAAAGACATCAGAGTATATTTGAGATGTTAACTTACTGAAGTTATATTACTCTACAATGAAGTTTAGGATGACCAGGACATGTTCACACAGGTTATAGACAGCAGCAGAAGGATCTAAACAAAGCTTTATTGTGCTATCAACAATCAGCATTCTTTTCAGTGATATTATGCTATACTTTAACATGTAAAGGTTGATGGTAACATTTTGGGGACATTTGGGGGCAAGGATGCTCAGGGCAGATGGGGGACATCAATGAATTCTTGAAGAGATTCTATTTAAATAGCAAGATGTGACTTTTCCCTGGGCTACCCAGGAAAAAAAAATGACTAGCACTTGTTTAGATGTCAAGGAAAAAGAAAAATTGCCTGAATTATTATCTCAGAGCAACAAATGATACAGCTATAAAGATCATATGTGAAGACAAATTATCCTGGTGAATGAGTGTCAGCAACATGGATTTGTTAGAAGCTGAAAAGGACAGTCAGATCTGCAAGCTCAAAAATTCTACAACCAGAATCAATTATAAGTTCATATATATCAGTGCACATATAAAGCTTGAGACAGAGCAGACAATTGCTATATTTGATGCCATTTTCTCCACCTGGGATGTATTTTCCCTGAAGCTTCATCCTTCATTCATTCATTGCCATCCACCATTCAAGAACCAGTTCAAATGCCACTCCCTACATGAAATCCTTTCCAATAATTTAAAAATCATGTCTGGCAGAAGCAGTTTTTTCCTCTCTATGAGTTCCCATTAAAACTTCATTCATACCTCTTTTACTGGAAATAACTATTTTATAGAATAACTATATTATAGAATAGAGGCTATTGTTTGTCCTTCCTTCTCAAAGAAGATCATGACATGCAAGTGAATTGGATTTAAGTGAAGGAGGGCTGTGTAAGGTCACCTGCCTCATTTTATCCTGCAGAATCATCTAGGTTCAGTGGCCTGAAATAGATCAGGATGACTGGAAATCACCCTGGATATAGAAATATAGAATAGAGGCTACAAGATGATGATAGTAGATAAAGCATTGAACTTAAGAGTCAGGAAAATTTTAGTTCAAATCCAGCTTTAGACACTTTACTAGCTTTAAATTTGGGGGCACTTTATCTCTCTGAGACTCAGGAAATGGAATCCTGTGTTGAGGATTTAGCATAGGAGGTCCCTACAAAGTAGGGAAATAAGGTGCCAGAAGACTGGAAAAAGCCAGTTTATAATGGACTTTAAAAGCTAAACCAAAGATTTTTATGTAAGACCTAGGAAGAAACAGGAAGTATGGAAAATGGGGTGATATAGTCAGACCTTCATTTGAGGATCAATCTGACAGTTGAGAAGAGAATGGATTAGAGTGGGAAGGAACCTGAAGCAGAGAGAGCCATCAACATTGCATGGGGTAAAGACTAATTGTACCAGGGTGATGTCAGTGGCGGAGAGAGAAGGGGGCATATGGCAGACATGTTGGGAAGATAGAAATGACATGACTAGATATCTAACTAGATATGGGGGTGAGAGAGTGCAAGTTATCATAATCTAATTTTATCAAAAATTAATTTTGATTTGACTATTGAGTTAAGTACTCCATCATATTATCTGCTAAATGATAATTTTCTTAATTCTTTTCATATGTTTATTCCCTCAATTTTTTTTCCCCTTGTCTTATCATCATAGACAGGATTTCTAGTACTATGTCAAACAGAAGTGGTAACAACAGATTGCTTTACTTCCAACTTTTCTGGAAAGAATTCTCATTTAACTTGATTACAGATAATGATTACATCTTGGTTTAGGCAGATGCTTTTTGCCATTTTAAAGAAATATTTGTAATGTTTTAAACAAAAACTGGCATTGTATTTTATTAAAAGCTTTGCATCTAGAGATATGATTTTGTTATTAATGATTAACTAAGTCTTTAATAATAAATTCTGCATTGCTGGTACAAATTCAACCTGGTCTTAATTTATAATTTTAGTAAGATGTGTTACCATTTTTGTTCTAAGGATCAGATAAGGTAGCACCCTACACTGATATAGGTAGAATTTCTTCATGGGGAAGTTCCCTATGTTAGTAAAACCACAAGTTTAGAACCTATCCCTATCCCTACCTATATCCTACATATAGACACTAGAGATGTCTAATGCATTCCCCGAAAACTGTGGAGTACCGCCTACATGGGTAATCTCAACAAAATAAATAAAAATACAATATAACAAAGATTAATATAATTTGTGGTTTTCTAAACTAATATGATGTTCACAGAGTAAACATATATCTATATGTAGTATGCTCTGCATATTTTATTTATTTATTGTATAATTATATTTTGTATGTATTATACTATGCACACAAACACAAACTTATATATGCATTCATGGCCTTAAGACCTTGGGTTTCCAATTTCACCATAATTGAGAGCCAATTGTATTATATTGATGTTCTTCTCTTGGTACTTTCATGCCATGCACCTGTGCTTCAGCTCTAACCTGGTTCTCCAGAAACTGGGTTTCTGGACAAGTGAGCATTCACTGTAACCAGTTAGTACTAGAACTAGTGCTATTCCTTAATTAGCATGCCATTTTGCCTTTCATATATCCCTCCCACTAATCCATTTAGCTCTGGAAAGAGTGTTCAAATACACATGGCCATTTATTTAAAGTACAAGTTAATGTTCTATGACTCCATTCACTATCCCTGTGACAAAGCCCTCTCTCCACTACTTCCTTATTTGTGTTGCCATCTGATATTAGAATGTAAGCTCCTTGAGAACAAGGACTATCTTTATTATTTTTTGGTAAGTGTATCAGCCTGGTATATGATAAGCAATTGAAAACTTTGTCATTCATTCATACATTACACAGATTTATATTACAAACAAAATCTATGTACTATCAACCTGTAGTAAGGTTGGTCAATATACAGTCAATCTATTGTGTAGGACAAAATTTATGACTTTATTTGGGTAAAGATCTCTTAGGGCAGAGCTTCTTTTACCAGTGAAGTTCAGTCTCTTCTTTGCAACTTATGGCCTTGGCAAGTTCCCTTGAGAGATTAAATCTCCAGAGAATTATTATATAGCTAGTATGTGTCAGGGGTAAGACTAGAACCCATGAGGCCAATGACTTCAATCCCTTCATTTTACAGATGAAGAAGTAAAAATTATAGAGGTAAAGGATTAGACAGCAAATATGTAAATAAAGTCACATGAGTCATCTTTCTGACTCCAAGACCAACTCCCTAAACATTACACCAAGATGATTATAATTTCTATATTGTATTATATTCCTATAATACCTTAGTAATTTAGTAGGAGAGTAGATACACAATAACTATAAGTTATTACAATTATAATTATAGTTCTATATAGCTATGATAATAATAAATATTTAAAGTATTTTTATTTAAAGCCCTAAAGTTTCCAATTCTGCTTGTCACATTTAATCTCATTTGTATTCATATTTTATCTCATCTACTAGATTATTAAGCACCCTCAAGGCAAATATCTTGTCTCACTCTTCTTTGTATTCTCTACTTGACATAGTGACCTGACTGATATTTATAAAAGGAATGAATAACAAGTCGCTTATAAAATCAAGCATGCCATAGGAGTCATATGGAAGTTATAATTAACTGGTTGACACTTACTTACTCTAAATATTTTTTCAGGCTCAAATCAGCTCTTCTGCCTTATGTGCTGCCGACTTTAATGGTGATGGGATCACTTTTCAACAAGATACTTATACAAATTTTTTTCTGAAGAAAAGACTTTCTCCAGAAACCTGATGTGCCACTGTCTCAGCTGATTTTGTTTGCTCTTTTTCCTGAATAGAAATACCAAGTCAGATTCTTAAACTTTCCCAAAAGATTATTTTTCCCCTCTGCAAGCCAGCGTTTTTCTTAGATACTTCAATCAAGTCATGCTGCATTCCAGCATCTGCCAAATGCTTCCTTAAAATATCTGATCATTGAGAGACACAGTCTAATAGTCTTTCTATACATTTAGAATTTCCAGGATCCAACAGTGTATGAAGTTAGATCAATGACAAGCAAAGGAGCTGGGACTTATTATCTCAACTCTCCACAGAATGCTTTGATCGAATTATGATTTCATGTTATCCTCACTTCTTTCATACAGGGTCACTACCAGAATTACTCACTTTAATGTCATATCATCTTTTATATAGTTAAATATCAGCCACAATTTTACTTACAGATCCTTACAAAAGGATCCACAATAGTAAATTCCTCATTAAGTACTAGGAAAATGTTTTGTTTTGTTTTTTTCCTGTGAATTAATCAGTATGCTTTCTCTAGTCAAAATGTTAACACAGATTAGCCCAGAATATTAACAGTGATTGTAAATTCCTTGAAGGCAGAAATTTTTACCTTCTTTTGTAATCCCAGCTTTTAGCTGGCACATTTACTATAGCATTTCAGTTGTATCACACTCTTTGTGACATCATTCGGGTTTTTCTTGGCAAAAATACTGGAGTGTTTGCCATTTTCTTTCTTTGGCTCATTTTTACAAAAGCAAACAGGGTTAAGTGACTTGCCCAGAGTCACATAGCTAATACGGATCTGAGGTAAGATTTGAATTCAGAGCCTGCTGATTCTAGGCCTGGAGCTACCTAGCTACCCATAACAGACAATTTATAAATGATGATTGTTGGGGGGGTTTTGGGGTGGGGTGGGGTGGGGGAGGTGTCCTTAAGCTATCAATATCCATCAAGTTTTTTTCAGATACATGACAATGTTTGTGTCTTCTCCTTCCTTGAACTGGTGTCTATTTTGGTTTTTAATTTCAGTTCTCATTTACCTCAATTACTCATTAGGTGTCAGATATTAATAACAACAACAAGAAAATCACAAATTGAAATGGTCCTGACCTAAAAGATTTATATTCTAATAAAGAGAGAAAAAAAATGCGCAGGTATACATAAAACATATTCAAGGTAATTTGGGGAGGATAAGGTAGTAGTAGCCAAAAGGTTCATGAAAATGTTGGTAATTGAGCTGAATCTTCTTAACAAAACTAAGGCATTAATTCACTCCAGGTAAGAGGAAGAGTGTTCCAGTCATGGTGGACAGCCAATGAAAAAGTCACTCCAGACAGTAAATCTCTTGCCTGAGGAACAGCAAAGCCAGTTATGCTACATTCATGAAGGAGAGGGATAGTTGATGAAGTAGAAACCTAGAATGGGAGTTAGTTGTGAAGAGCTTCAAATGCTCAGCAAAGATTTTATACCTGATTTGGTAGGACAGCTCAATTAAGATTATTAAGGAGAGTGTAGTACGGTCTTACCTGCTTTAAGAAAATCACTATGCCAGCTGTAATGTAATGAGGATAGATTGGAATGGGGGAGGAAGCTCAAGGTAGGGAAACCAATTAGGACGCTATTATGTTTCACTTATAAGCCATTTCAAATACTTTCAAGAGATGGAAGCCATAAATGCTAATCAAATAATGAATAAACATTATCTATGGCTAGAAACTATCAAAGGAAATTCAGCTCAAGCGAGAAGTGGAGTTCAATAATAAAATTCTGATTATACAATTAAGAATGATCTGAGTAAAGAAGAAGAAAAATCTTAAGAAATCAATGCTGCTGAATAAAGTGCTCTCTGATAAGACAATTTAAACAGACATATAAGAAATATAAACACAGATAAATAAGTAGTAGCATTCACTTTTAAGAAGAGCTTAACTAAGGTTAAAATCCAGAATAACACAAGGTTTGTGGTGAATGCTAATGAATAATAAAAAAAATTAGATTTATCTTTTAAGCCATATTGAAAGCAAAAATAAAAAAAGAAGGAAAAGATAGAGCTACTGCTTCAGGAAGACAAGAAGTTGCTTACTCAACTCTCATTTTGTTTCCATCTCTTCCATCAGAAAAATTTTCAAACCATAAAGGATAAGATAATTGTATACCAATATATATATATAAAGAGATAAATAACTCTAAGTAGTTTCATGTTTCTGTCACAAAATAAATAATTTTTATTAAAAAAAAAAAAAACAAAAAAAAAACCTTGGTAGATAAAATCATGAAACTAAAAGTTGAAGAAAAAAGAAATATCGGAATAATGGACAGGCAGATTTTTTTTAAAAAGGAGAAGAAAGTAGACTCTGTAAATCACAGATTAGACAAGCTTATTATCAATCTCTACCAAAATTCTACAAATAATTCTATAAAAAGTTTATGACCACATAATTATGGCTTTCTTTTTGGAGAGCTAGCACAGATTCACTAAGAACAAGTTATATTAAATTAACTTCATTTCTTCCCCCTATACTTTTTTTGAGGGGAAGTGAAGTAAGATCAATAAATAGGTGGCTAAGTCATGCCTAAGTCATATAGAATAGAGGATACAGAAAAGCATTTCATAATGTTTCTAAGAATATCCTTGTGGGCAAATGGAGAGTTAAGAAACAAGATGACATAGGAAGATTTGTGGATAAAAAATACAGAGATCTTTTGGAGCCTGACACATTGTACCATCTGTTCAATAGTTTTATCAATGACAGAGACACATTCTAAAGTAGGAGTTCTTAATCAAGGATCCATGGACCTCAATTTTATGAAGCTAGATTGGGGAGAAAATATATTTTCATTTCACTCATATGCAAGGTATATATTTTTGCTTCTTTTTGTAACTCCCAAAGCCCAGCACCAGTGCCTAATATACAGTATGTATTTAATAAATATTTATTGACTTACTGACTAATCTCCAAATAAATTTAGCACTTATTTCAATTACTTCAAAACACTCTGAGAAGGCCATGACTTCTCCAATCTGTCAAAGGGATCCATGAGACAAAAAAACAAAAAACAAAACAAACAAAAATCTAAGGACCCTTACTTCCAAAACTGTTTTTTAAACATCCTTGATGTAAAACGATAGTAATTCAGCTGGTATGTGTAAAATTCTTTGGAAAGCATGAAATAGTACATAATGTCAGTTATAAGTATTGCTAATAAGCTCTTCAGTGAATCTCTTCTATTTAACTTATAGGATGACTTCCTTAAAAATCCCATAACCTGAAATTACTACTACTTATTTTCTCCTCCTTGGACTTGTCTATAGATTCCACTTCTTTTGACTAAGAACATTTTTCCCATTATAGAAAAAGAACATTAGGGTTTGTCAAATTCCATTTCTAGGACAGAAGTCTAATATGGTCACACCAAACATCAGCAGGAAATTTTTCAGCTGGTCTATTATTAACACTATGCTTTTGTTGTTTGAAAACTTTCAACTATAAATATGGTGTTAATAGTCAGTGGGACTTTTTTTTGTTCATTTTTTAAGACTCCATGATTAATTAGTGAGTAATAGGTATAAGCATATACACCAAACAACCACCATGACACTGTACAGCTGGAAAAAATTCTGGGTCATGTAAACATCAAAAACAGAGGCCAGCTTTGTTACTATGCAGGAGCTGCACTCTGTACATGGGGAGAGAGCCAACTTATTCATTGCTCAAAATGAAAATGTCCACATAACGAAATTAGTTGTATAGTAAGAACTTTTTTTCTGGTTTCTTTCCCAATTTGTGTTGTTGGCAGGAAGCCATCTAGCAGAAGGGAGAAGGTACATATGGGAGGGGATTAAGTCCTCCTTGGCATTTTTCAGGTAGCTAAAGCTGCAGATGTGGTTCTTTTTTTAGTCCTTATTTCTCCTTGAACCTAAAGTTTTTTCTCTCCAGTCTGAACATTCCCAGCTGCGGATAGTTCCTTCCTTTGGGCAGGGGTTGTAATTAACCAAAAACATCCCACCAGGATTCCTCATTTAAAATCAGATGCCTGCTCCTACAAATGATATAAAGGGAAAAAGGTATACTACTCAACAGTTTTGTCCCTGTGAAACTAAACGTTAACTGCATATATGTCCAGGGGAGCACAATGTGGCAGAAATGGGAACATTACCTTTTTAAACATTCTGGTAGAATCCTCACTTATCTGCATAAAGCGCATGATGACGTTGTTCAGATAGATATCACTTAATGTTGCATGGTCCTTGCTTTCTCTTCTTACTTGGTTCAGGAGTAAATACCAGCAATTCACAGGAGATAAAAGGTTCTGGTCTTTCCTAAGGATTCAAAGAAATGCAGTATTACAAACAGTTCACTCAAATCAGAGCAAGTCAAGTACAACACAAGGCTGCTGTGGTTTGTTCTTTGTTCCTGAGGAGGGCCAATGCACCAGGAAGGTGATGTCTTAATTTGCAAGTGAATTGGATTTAAGTGAGGTAGAGCAGTGAAAAGTTATCACTCTCACCAGCAGAGTGGCCCTTCTAGGTAGTGGGGGACCTTGGTCCTTAAAAATTAAGCTCCTTGTCAGGTCTCAGTTTGTCTGAGGCAACACTCATTCTGCACCTGTATTACAAAAGGTGTAATCAGCAGCATTAATCCATTCGTCTATATGCCAGAAGGCATATGGCCAACTGATCCCCTGGCTTGAAGAGAGAAAACTCGGGCCAAGAATATTTGGTCAAAACCCACACACTCTTTAGAAAAGTGCCATGGGACCCCTCACATCCACAGAACTCCGAGGCTTCTTAGTTTTAAGCATCTCACTGAATAAAGACAATTTATGATTACATTTAAATCAATAAACTCCTGCCTCACAAAAGAATGTGGTTTGCCACGATTCAAAGTCTGCTAGGGAAATTCAGTCCATTTCATGTCAGAAAAGATCTGGCTATAAAGGGCTATAAAAGCATGCATCTCCTTTGACCTAACAATACTACTACCAGTCATGAATCCCAAAAGAGATTAAAAAAAAAAAAAAAAAAAAAGATAGGAAAGGATCTATATATTTATAGCAGCTCTTTTCTCAGGACAAAGAATTGAAATTTAAGGGATTCCCATCAATTGAAAAATGGCCAAATAAACTATGGTAAGTGACTATGATGGAATGCTATTGTTCTCTAAGAAATGAAGAGCAGGATGCTTTCAGAAAAACCTGCAAAGTCCTCCATGAGCTCATGAAAAGTGAAATATACTATATTCAAAGTAACAGCAATGTTGTGGGATGATCAGCTGTGAATGACCTTGCTATTCTCAGCAATACAATGAGCCAAGACTACTTTGAAGGATTTAGGATGCCATCCTTACCCGTAGAAGGAGCTGATTATGTAAATATAGATTGAAGCATATTTTTTAAAACTTTATTTTTTCTTAAGGGTTTTTCTTTTGGGGAGGGGATAAGTTTTATGTTTTCTTTTGAAACATGTTTTTTATAGAAACTTTTTGCATAACTTCCCATGTACCTTCTCAATGGGGGAAGTAGGAGAAGAAGGAAGAAGGAGAATGTGGAATTATGAAAGTTAAAATCTGAAAATTTTAAAAACAAATGTAAAAGAAAAAAGAAAAAAAAAAGAAAATGTCTGGTTAGGTACACTTCCAGGGGGATATAAATTCATGTCTCTATTCTCCCAAACAATGTGTAGAAATGAAAATGCTACAATAATATGTCTAATATCCCAACTCTCCAGAGTTGGGATACTTTACTATGCCACAGAAGCCTCTTCACAATCCCGTCCCTGCTCCCCCCTCCTCCCGCTTTAACCTCACATTAGAAATATACTCCACTCCCATGATACCTTCTTCTGATTGGCTGGCTTCTTCTGGATCTACCATTTTAAGAGAAATGTCCAAGCCAGCCATAACTTCATTTCTCTTTAGACTCTTCTCCTGACTCTGATGTTTCCTGATTCTTCTCCTGATTCTGATGTTTCCTCTATCACGCATGAGATCATGCATGTCCTATGTGGGGATATGAATATCTTCTCCTCTCTCCCCTCTTTCAGCTTCCTTTTATGTGTTGTTTTCCCTTATTAGAATATAAGCTCCTTGAGAGCAAGGACTCCCAGCACTTAGTACAGTATCTGGCAAATGAGACGTTCTTAAATACTTAAATACTTACATCCCAACTGTGCACCCCTCTTTGAAGACTTTCTCTCTTGGTAGGATAAACCAGAGCTCATGTTCTGTTGATATTACTTTGAAGAAACCAGCATTACCCTTCCTGCTAACATGAGGCACCAACAAAGAACTTTTAAAAACCACCTATAAAACTACACAACAGCCCCAAATGTAAGTAATAACATAAACTCTGTTTATGACTCAGGTTTAGAAGGTTACTGCTCATGGTCATTTATAGTCATTGGATTATAATGTAACCAGGATAGGACAGTTGGTGAAGTCGAGCTTTCTACTTGCTCAGCTACAGTGCTCACAATTTAACTTTTCAGCAAGTCAAAATTCTATTTTATTGATCCAAAACATGTTCTGTCAACATACATATTTTTTGATTTTGCTTGACTATGCACATTTACCACAAGGGTTTTGGTTTTTTGTTTCCCCAATGAGAGTAGAGGAAAGATGAGAGAGAGGAAAAAAAAAAAAAAAAAAAAGATTTTTTGCTAATTAAAAACAACCACCACCACCTTCATTTAAAAAAATAAAATAAATTATGCTCTGTCAATGCCAACTATACTTTGGGGAAAACTCCAACAGGAATGAATTTTTACAATAGACCTCTGAAAACTTCTAACTTTTTAAATGTCATCAAAATAAAACTTCAAATTTGATATTCTTTTCTCTTGTCTAACCTACACACTAACTATGAATATATTTTGTGAAAGATAAAGGATTCTTGAGCAGTTATTAATAAATAACAGTAGACTTTTTTTTCCTTGTCTTTTATAGAATATATAGGTTCTAAGTTAACAAGAAAAATACCATGTTATTTATTAAACTTTCCCCTCAGTCCTTGCTTCCTTAATGAGAACAGATTTATACTCTGTAAAACTAGCATAGCATAAGAAGGGAAACAGTTTTTTAAAAGTACATATAACTTTTTATTTTATTTAAGGTGGAGACCTAAAACTGCAGATGTGTTATGTCTGGTGACTAGTTACTGTTGACAAAAACTTGAAACAATCATCTTGAAGTTATTAGATCCTTTATTAAGTGTCAGGCTTTGGCAGCCTCTGTCTCTTTTTGTCTCATACACACATACACAAATTACTGGGTACTGTTGGCTGGGTAAAAGCCAGGTGGCAGGAAATGAACCCTTGTGATTGGGAAAAAAAAAGCACATTCCTAGAAACTTCTAGTTTTGGTGTTCAAGAATACCCAAGCTAACCATACCCCCAATTTTTTCACTGAAGTTTCATATTCAGAACTTTGTAGAGTGATATGCATAGAAAGCTGCATATAATAGATATAGTTTTCATTGAATAAGTCATTGAATAATGTCAGTTACTCAGATCTAGAGCAGAAGGAAGATTCTGAAGCATGTGTTTTTCAAATAATCCCATCTGCCCAGCTTATAAGATAAGATCAGATCAGAGTTGAATGGACAAATGAATGAATGATGAAAATATGAAGGGTGGGGCCAGGCTCAATTCTGGAACAGAACTTTTCTTCTTAATCTGGAAATCACCCACTAGCCTATAAATGATCCTTAAAAATAGAGCAATCAAGATTCCCAGGGCGGGGAAAACCCAAAACAAACCTCAGCAGATTCACTCCTGTCTATTAGGAGAGCTAACATTTATTGCTTATATACTGTCCTTTCAGTTCCTAATGTCCCTCACACCTCCTTATATAACAATCTCCTTCTTTGGACAACTCACTCTCACTCTCTCTCTCTCTCTCTCTCTCTCTCTCTCTCTCTCTCTGTCTCTCTCTCTCTCTCAATTATTATTATTGTTATGTTAATAAGTCCCATCCCAACTCTCATTGGTTTGTTGTTTTGATTTTGAAGACTCATAATGAGTATAAATAGCAATTGTTCTGTTCTAGCCAGAAACTCTTAGAGGGTCTTTCCTGCTAAGATGAATGCTTCTGTTTACTTCAGTTCTTATCTAATCTGTAACTACTCAAATGGGTATTGTCTCAGACAAACAAGGAAAGAACCTTGTCCTGAAAAGGCCAAGGTTTCCTACTGCATCCTGGGCCATCAAGGGTTATCTTTACCTATGTCTCGCCACTGGACTTTCATAACTGCAGGAGAGAGTGGGACTGATGACTTTGTACATCTTTACCTTACTTAAATCCAATTTACTTGCAAGACAAAATATTATCCTCCTAATGTTGCTGGTCCTCTTTGAGAATTAAAGACAAACAGCTCTACATCTCTCTTTACTTAATAATCCACCCTCTGTATTCTGATAGAAGTGGACATCTTCGACAAAGAGAAGATTTTTTTTTTTTTTAACAGTTCTACTTTTTTTTTTTTAATTTTTTTTTATTTTTTTTTATTTTTTTTTATTATATATATATATATATATTTTATAATATTATCCCTTGTATTCATTTTTCCAAATTACCCCCCCTCCCTCTATTCCCTCCCCCCGACGACAGGCAATACCATACATTTTACATGTGTTACAATATAGTCTAAGTACAATACATGTGTGTGAGTATCATTTTCTTGTTGCACAATAAACATTAGAATCCGAAGGTACATGCAACCTGGGCAGACAGATATTAGTGCTAACAATTTACATTCCCCTCCCAGTGTTTCTTCTCTGGGTGTATCTACCTCTGTCCATCATTGATCAACTGGAAGTGAGTTGGATCTTCTTTATGTTGAAGATTTCCACTTCCATCAGAATACATCCTCATACAGTATTGTTGTTGAAGTATACAGTGATCTTCTGGTTCTGCTCATTTCACTCAGCATCAGTTGATTTAAGTCTCTCCAACCCTCTCTGTATTCCTCCTGCTGGTCATTTCTTACCGAGCAATAATATTCCATAACTTTCATATACCACAATTTACCCAACCATTCTCCAACTGATGGACATCCATTCATCTTCCAGTTTCTAGCTACAACAAAAAGAGCTGCCACAAACATTTTGGCACATATATGTCTCTTTCCGCTCTTTAGTATTTCTTTGGGATATAATCCTAGTAGTAGCGCTGCTGGGTCAAAGGGTATGCACAGTTTGATAACTTTTTGGGCATAATTCCAGATTGCTCTCCAGAATGGCTGGATTCTTTCACAACTCCACCAGCAATGTATTAGTGTCCCAATTTCCCCACATCCCCTCCAACATTTGTCATTATTTGTTCCTGTCATCTTAGCCAATCTGACAGGTGTGTAGTGGTATCTCAGAGTGGTCTTAATTTGCATTTCTCTGATCAGTAGTGATTTGGAACACTCTTTCATGTGAGTGGATATAGTTTCAATTTCTTCCTCTGAGAATTGTCTGTTCATATCCCTTGACCATTTATCAATTGGAGAATGGTTCGGTTTCTTATAAATTAGGGTCAGTTCTCTATATATTTTGGAAATGAGACCGACAAAGAGAAGATTTAATTCAGTTCCAATTGATGAATGATGGACAAAAGCAGCTACACCCAGAGAAGGAACACTGGAAAATGAGTATAAACTGTTTGCATTTTTTTTTTCTTCCCAGGTTATTTTTACCTTCTGAATCCAATTCTCCCTGTGCAACAAGAGAACTGTTTGGCGCTGCACACCTATATTGTATCTAGGATATACTATAACATATTTAACATGTATAAGACTAACTGCCATCTAGGGGAGGGGGTGGAGGGAGGGAAGGGAAAAATCGGAACAGAAGTGAGTGCAAGAGATAATGTTGTAAAAACTTACCCAGGCATATGTTCTGTCACTAAAAAGTTATAATAAAAAAAAAAAATAATAATCCATCATCTATACGGGAAGATTTAAAACTTCCTGAAAGATTGCTAAGTTTTCTATACTTTGTCCCTCAATGCAAAAATTGTCAATGACTCCCTGTTGTCTATGTAATAAAGTTCAAACTCCCTATTCTAAAATTTAAGCCCCCCTCCTACCTTTATGGTCCCTACTTCTTACTCAATTCAATTAACATATTTTAAGTTCCAACTATGTACAGAGTACTTTGTTAGGTTTTATCACTGCCAATGATCACAAATAGAGAGCTTGACAGGACCTTAAAGATGATGATCTCTCTGCTTTTGCCAAATTGGTCAACTTATTTTTATCTGAACATGAGTTTTAATCTTCTGCCTCAATGCCTTTGCTCATGTCATTTCAATTCAGTATTCTAGAATGCTTATTCTCTATAATCACTCACAATTCCTGCCCCCTTCCACTCCAGGATAAGAGGGGCTAGTTCTTTATAATTTATAGAAAGAACATTAGATGCTGAATCAGAATATTTTGTTTCAATCACAAGCTCCAAAACTCACCAGCTTTATAACACTGGGCAAGTCTCATAAGTACTCTGAATCTTGTTTACCTGATCTGTAGGATGAGTTATAATACTGGTATGACTTATTTCACAAGATTGCTATGATGATCTTAGTTCTCAATATTCAAATTAAAAATAATAATAATTAATTAAATAGAATTAATATATAATAATATTAATATAATACATATTATAACACATTATATATAGTATATGTATTATTATATAATGTTAATAAATAATAATATAAATAAATAATAAAAATAATGAAATTAATATTATTTTAAAATTGATTGTTCCTTCCTGTTGAGGACCATAGCTTAAAAAAGGCCAAGGTCTCCCAATGCATCCAGGGCAAAGTCCACTTGTCCTAATCTATATCTGGCCACTGAACCCAGATAGTTCTGGAGGGGAGAGTGGGGCAGGTAACCTTGCACAGCCCTTCCTCACTTAAATTAATTCTCTCTGAAGTTATGATCCTCTTTGAGAATAAAAACAACTTGTTCCTTTCAACAATACAGACTGCATTTCTTCCATTTCAATCATAGTTGACCCTGTAGCCATGTTCTCCCCCCGGGAGGATCCATATGACATAAGGCTTTTCTTGTCTTCTCCTGATATCACAAACATATCAGTGGATCTATCACAAGGCTGTCCATCTGTAATTAACTAATTCTCATCATTTACTTCCTCCTGTTCTTTCAAGTTCTTCAATGATCATAATGTGTAGGTTTCTCTCATAGTCATCATCTGCTCCTTATTTTGAAATCTGCAAAGATGGCTATATTCAACATTTCATGATCATAAAGCAACATTGATAGAATGCTGTCATTAAAAATATAAATCTATATATACTCTACAATTTCCTGAAGACAAATACAATCTGCTTTTCTTCTCCTCCTATTTAAATCTGGACCATTGTCCACCTGCATTATTTATTCCAGACTTACATACTAACGAATCCAAATACATTTTATAATCTAGGAAAAAGATATTCTTCAACTATTTGGTCATACCTAAATGAATGATCAGGCCAACTCTTCTAGATACTAGGTCTAGATGCAATTAGTACAATGTTTTCTGCAAATAGAAATGTTTGGAGAACACCATCAATCATAGGGAATCCCTCTTCAACTTATTTCTGGAACTCCCTCAGTGTGGCCAAAAAAAAAAAATGTTGGTCAGAAGTATATCCCTATTTTGAACAGTAAGGATTGAATAAAATAATATATGCAAAGCAATTAAAAAACACAAGTCTTGATTATCTATTCCAAATCTTTTCCTTTTTAAAGATAAGACAAAGACTCTTGCATCTCTAATGTCCCCTCTAAATTAAAAAAAGAGATCTATACTTTTTTATTACTTTGCATGCTGAACCTCATATGAATTCTTAGTAGTGATTTTTTTACACAAAAAAGAACCTAATAAAATATTTTTTCGTTTGTTCATTGCGATGATCCTGTAATATTCTAAAGTTTAATGTAACCAGAACAGTATCACTTAAAAACAGGAGGATCTATGAGAATTATCTAAGATAACTTCATAGTTATCTTAGTTATTTTAGTTCTAAGATAATTTCATAAGATCAACTATGCTGGAAAGATAAAGTATGATCTTAGAAATCTAATGAGCATATCCCATCAAAAAACCAACCCAACTAAGCATAGAGACTAAATAAGAGATTTTTTTGTTCATGGCGACCCATGAATCAGGTAAGCACAATCTAAATCCATATTATTTCTAAGGCTCTAAAAGCATGGGCCAGTTATTTTTATAGACTTTTCATAAAGAATTTCATTTTTATTCCAGCTTTTAGATCCTTTTTGTAAGAACTTTGAAATTATTTCCCATATCCAATTCTTATTAAACCTATTTGAAACAGGCCAAAAATTGATATAGAGCTGGCTAACTAGCAGAAGTAGGAAGCAAATCTATCCAGGCTCTCATGCCTCCCCCTACCAGCTTACAATTCAATGAGGAAGAAAAGATATATGCATAAGTTCCAAACTCCCTCTCTCCTCTTTCTCCCTCTCAGTCACACTCACTATCTATAGCTATATCTATATGGATATATAGAATTTTCTTTCTCCATACATACAGAGATACGTGTGTGTGTGTGTGTGTGAGAGAGAGAGAGAGAAAGAGACAGACAGACAGACACCTACAGATCTTTCCTCAGAATATATTTTTTAAAATACATAATTGAAGGAAATGCTTTTCAGAGAAGGGGAATTTTGGCTTCTGTTAGAAATATTTTATACTCTAAAGAACTTGCTTCTCTTGGTAAAGTAAACTATCCTTTTTTATAGACTACTAAATAGTGTATTGTATAATTAGCAGAAGTCTAGGGAGGGGGAGGGGGCTTTGGTTACCTACAGTCTTTCCTTGTTAGTAAAGACAGTTTATAATATTTGACTGAAAAAAGTCCCAAAGACTGAGAATAGACCATTGTTTTTATACACCACCATCATTCACCACCTTAAAAATATTTTCGCTGTGGATTAAGTTTCTACTTCAACCTTTGGTATTGTTTTACTAGCCTCAAACTTTAAATATGATCATAAATGAGATTAAGGGGTTTTCTATTACTCCAGATAAGTTTGAATTTTCTGCTAATGTGGCATTTAGTAACTGACATCACCAGGAATTTATAAGGAATTGCAATAATTATTCCCTTAGCATAATGCCATATTTTTTTAAATTTTAAAAAATTTCTCTTAAACTTATACCCAGGGATAGATAGGAGTTGAATTCATGGATGTGATGGGAAATACAGGGAGGCAGGTGATTAATGTGTGCATGGCATGTTGGGAGGGTTGGAGGACCTGAGAATCACTAGTAGGATAAGTTTGCCTATCATAGTAGGAAGTATCCATTTCAAAAAATGAATAATCTTAACAAAAAGGTCATTTCTAAATCTAGGGTCAGTACTAGTAAAGATCAGATTAAAGTATATTTAATTCTCCCATCCTCATCCTGAACATGAAGGGTCAGAATGTAAGAAAATTGAAACCAAACCAAGTATTTCATTGAGATCCATAAAATGTAAAAAGAGGTCACTAGCACACTGGTTAGATCGTATTATAAAGGAAAATACAGACAAGAGTTGCACAGGATGAGAAGATGCAGATGAGTTACAATCTCTACAGATGGAGAAAGCAAACATATTGTACTACACTGTTACTGAAGGTCTAAGTGACTGAAGGAAAATCCAGAGCTAGAACTTAGATGTTACTTGTATATCTGGATTTGAATTCAACTGTATTGATATGAATATGTCTAAATAAAAATGGAGAAGGGGCAAACTGTAGAAAATAGGAAGACAATTTAATGATTGAAACACTGAAGATGATTTAACAAATATAAATATATTTACTTGAATAGCAATATAAACTTGAAAAAGAAACCTAAATTTGAATATCACCTCTGAAGCATGTTAAAGAAGCAAATCACTGAACTTCAGGGAGCCTCAGTTCTTCATTTTTTTTTTCCTTTTTTTCTTTTTCTTTTTTTTTTTTTGCTGAAACTATTGGGGTTAAGTGACTTGCCCAGGATCACAAGCTAGGAAGTGTTAAGTGTCTGAGCCTCCATTGCACCATCTAACCACCCCAGTTCTTCATCTATAAAAATGGGTATAATTACTGTCAGAAGGATAAAATGAGATAATAATGTTTGTAAAGAGCTTTACAAACCTTAAAGTAATTAAACATCAATACTTGTAAAAATAATATCAAAGTGCTAATTTGCCCTCAGTTACTTTTAAAGACATGACTAGCTTTCACATCTCTTTTCACACACAGACACACAGATACACACACTCACATTTTCAACTCTATTATTCCCAATGTGACTACACAATTCACTGTGGAAAGTCTGTCCCACTTCAAAAGGAAAAAAAATTAAGGGGATGAATTTGTCATAAAACACTGCATTTTGTTATTATATCATTTTGCTTGTTTGACAGCTACACAGGAAAAAGAGCAAGAATCATCTGCATTGGAGGACAAAGAGGTTCGTATCTTGGAAGACTTCTTGAAGTGATTCTTACTTGTATTGCTGGTGATCTTTTGTGCTTCTTGTTTTAGCCATGAATCTCTCTGCTAACTTCTCCAGGTTGCGGGAGTATTCAGTCTCAATTTCAGCTTTTTTGCGGAAGAAATCTTGTAGGTCCTGCAGGAGCTGTACCCGCATCTCTGTTTGCTGTTCCAGACATTTCTGCTGTTCTATCAGCTGAGCTCGAATTTCTAAAAATGAAAAAAAATAGAATGAACAGGTTTAGCATGAATATTGTATATAAATGGGAAGTAATCAGCTTCTCACTGTATTCAGCATTAATCACATTCAATTTAGGCTTTGGTATCTAGGATAATTGCCAATCCTTTTTTAAAAAATCCATTTTGCAAGATGTAAATGTAAATTATGAAGAAAAAAATCAAGTACAGACTGTCACAATTATTACATAGGACTCCCCCCCCCCAAGGCAATTAGGGTTAAGTGACTTGCCCAGGGTCACACAGCTAGGACAGTGCTAGGTGTCCAAGGTCATATTTGAACTCAGGTCCTCCTGACTTTAGGACTGATGCTCTATCCACTGAACCAACTAGCTGTCCCTTAAATGGGCCTTTTATAAGGCCTTTGAATAAGCAAAAGTACTCTGGATATTTTTCTTTAATTTTGAGATCAAGATCTTACTTCCACCAACCCTGAGCTAACATGGACAAGAAAAGAGCATCATTTCTTCCCAACTTCTAATCTACCACATGTCTTGCCAGTTGGCAATATACAGAGACTGACATCTGGTAATTTTTATTTAGTGCTTGTATTTCTAGTTTGTCAAATACACAGCTTCAGAATCATGGGGATGCTGCTTCTAAAAATAACTTCTTTTTTTTCCCCTTTCCAAATAATTCATGCACAATGCCTTCACAAGGGGATTCCACTTCATGGCTCCATTCACAAAATTCACGTGTGTTTTCTACTTAATCTTTGCTGTTTGGAAACTGTTTTAACAATAGCTTAGTGATACCTATTGCATGAGGATAATGATTTAACTTCTAATGATAATAATAATCACAAAACTTCTAATCTTTATGATTTTTATTATATTAAGTCTGCCTGACATTAATTAAAAGTGAAGGTTAAGCTTTTAATAGTTTTTATTTCACAAAAGTAGAACAGCAAAGTGTGTCATACAAAAATACTTACAGATATGGGTAACAATAAATTATTTGTGCTTTGGAAAATATGATAAGGTAGCTAACA
This sequence comes from Sminthopsis crassicaudata, assembly GCF_048593235.1. NCBI lineage: Eukaryota > Metazoa > Chordata > Mammalia > Dasyuromorphia > Dasyuridae > Sminthopsis > Sminthopsis crassicaudata. The sequence continues at coordinate 210,159,148 of NC_133621.1, forward strand.
ACTACTGACTTTTTTTTGGCCTATGCTAGAGGTATGAGCTCCAAAAAAAGAAATATATTCATAATGGAAAACCTCCTCCTTTTCTTATTACTGACTTCAATAGACATTTGGATAAAGACATTTGCTAATGAGAATAGCAGAGAAACAATGTTCTAAACAAATTCCCTTGATTTAATCCCTGCTATTTAAGTACATATATGTGTGTATGTGCACACACATCTATATGTATACAGATATCTATGTATGTTTCTATTTATATTTTGAAATTCATACAAGATGATGTTCTTTTCTTCTTCCTCTTCTTCCTCCTTCCTCTCCTCCACTACAATCCCTAGCTTCCTTAAAACCAAAACTCAGGACTTTGATTAAGATGACTACATAAATGATTGAAGAAAGGACCAGCTTTTACACACATATAGCAGCAACAAACTAAGAAGAGGACCAGGTTAAATAATATTCAAGAAATCAAAGAAAAATTGTAGTAAGTACCTTTGTTCAGACTGTAGTTAAAAATAGCCAGCAGCTTGCAGGTACTGAAGGAACAGATAAATATGCCTATATACTTAGACCAGAAGTCCTCAAGTACACCTAAAACTATAGTGCAACATACCTGAGAGCAGACAAAAAAGCTGAAGGGTAGTCAGAAATCCATGTCACTCTGAGAATCCAAAGAATACTGGAAATTCATAGCACTCTAACCTGAAAACTCCAAAGGGCCTTGAAGTCCCACCACATTGTGAACCTGAATGATCCAAGAGGTCTTATAATATGTAAGTGCTCTGAGCACAAACATACCAGGGAAAGTGAATGCCAGCATCAGAAATGTAGGAAATAAAAGTCAGGGTCAAGCAGGACTCAACTACTTAATCTTAGGAAGGGACAGAATCTAGCCTAGTCTAGCCTTAGCAAACATCCTACATCAAGAATTTAGGTTAGAAATAACAATAAACAGAAGACAACAATGAACATGATAGAGAAATAACATGGATCCAGAGATGCTTAAGAGACAAACTTAGAAGAGTTTAGTTCTAGAGCCTCAGAGGGAAAAAAACCAAAAACAAAACAACAAAAAAAAAAAAAAAAAAAAAAAAACACGTCCATAGGGACAAGAATACCTGAATACCTGTAAGAAATAAAGTTTAAAAAAAAATTAAATTTTAAATAAAATAAGAATTCAGGTAGAGGAGAGAAAAGCTGGAAGAAGAATAAATAGTTTAGAACAAAAGGAAGAAAATATTTGCATGAGAGCCCCTGAAAATCATTATTGAGACAATTAGGAATACTGAAACAAAATAAAATGACTGGAAAAACAGAACTGTAAGATGTCTACTATTTAAAAAAAAAAAAAAAAAAAAAAACTAATATAGAAAAGTTTAAGAAGGGATGATTTAAAAAAATCAGACTCTCAGAAAACCAGGTCCCCCTAAATACTCTATGCTAAAAAGAAAAAAAACAAAACCTATCTAATTCTAGTAAAACCAGAGGACAAAGCCCCTCCCCCAAAAACAAATAAACAAACAAAAAGTCTGGTGGTGATGTCTTGAAAGAAACTTCAAAATGAAAGTTCCTCAGCATGTCAGTCAAAATTCAGAGCTTCCAGGTTAAAAAAATAATAATAAAAAAAATTAAGTACTAAGGAACCACAAGTTATATTGCAACTATTATAGAGAACATCCTAGAATACAATATTCTAAAAGGCAAAAATTAAAGAATGAAAATGAAGAATAACTTAACCTGCAAGACAGCATTTCCATTAAAGGAAAAAGTGAACATTCACTTTCCAATAATTTCTTATGAAAAGATCAGAGCTGAATAGAAATGGTGAAATGCAAATGCAAGAAACCTAGAAAAAAAAATCCAAGAAACTGGAAGGGGATTTATGAAGATAATGAATATGCTTATATTCTAATAAGGAAAGAAGTATGAAATGTTTCTTTAGAATCCTATTATCTTTAAGTGTCAAAAGAAAGTTAAAAGAAACAACCTGAGGGCCTATGTATTTCACTTTGTTTATGGTCTTAGAAGAAAAAAGGGAAGGAAAAAAAGGGTAGAAATTTCTTTTTTGAAGCATAGGTCATGAAGGGGGAGGGAGGGAGGAAGGAAGGAAGGAGGAAAGGAGAGAAGGAGGGAAGGAAGGAAGGAGGGAAGGAAGGAAGGAAGGAGGAAAGGAAGGAAGGAGGGAGGGAAGGAAGGAGGGAAGGAAGGAGGGAAGGAAGGAAGGAAGTGAAAAACTCAGTGAACAGGGAATGGAAAAAAGGAGAAGGAAGGAAGGAAGTGAAAAACTCAGTGAACAGGGAATGGAAAAAAGGAGAAGAAAGGAAAGTCATTGAACCATTTTTTAAAAAATGAGCAGAATGTCTCACAGAGAGACAAGACAACAAAACAGCTTTGAACCCAATATGCTGGATTTAGTATATACCTAAATTAAAAAACAAAAAACCTACGTCATACGAATTCAATATTTATTTTATACACAATCTCTTGTTCTTTTTTTGTTGTTGTTCTTCTTTGTACATGAAAATGCTCACATTTGTATATTTTCAAAAACACAACTCAAATGCCACCTCTTAGAAAGGATTTTTCCTCAATTCTTCACAATTGTTAGTATACTTTCCCTCTTGAAATTATTTGCCTGGTTTTGCATATACCTTTCCTTGATTAATCTGTGTACATATCCCACTCAGAGTAAAAGCTCTTATATGACTCCGGAACTGAAAAACACTTAGAATATGCTTTTTAAACATTGAACTTTAGGGAAAGCCCTTGGAATGTGAAGATTTGGGTTCCAGTTGTATTTTTGTCACAGAGGGAAAGAAAATCTGATCTCTCAGAGGTTTTGTCTTCTTATCAATAAAATAGGGACAGTATAATGCCTAGTATTTAGTGTAGTGTCTGGCATATAGTAGAACTTAATAAATGTTTATAGATTAATTGATTAAAAACAAAAACAAACAAAAAAAACCCCTGCTCTTTCTATGTCACAGGATTGTTACAAGGAAGGCATCAGGTAAAGCCCCAAACAGTGTGTGAGTGTGTGTGTGTGTGTGTGTGTGTGTGTATATACACACACACAGACAGATAAATATGCCTATATACTTAGACCAGAAGCCCTCAAGAACACCTAAAACTATAGTGCAGCATACCTGAGAGCAGACAAAAAAGAAATCCACGTCACTCTGAGAACCCAAAGGATACTGGAAATTCATAGTACTCTAACCTGAAAACTCCAAAGGGCCTTGAAGTCCCACCACATTGTGAACCTGAATGATCCAAGAGGGCTTATAATATGTAATATTATATAAAGCTTTTATATATATATATATATATATATATATATATATATATATATATATGCTTTTTTTTTTTTCTTTTTATAATCCTGGGATATATAGGGAACCTGAAGTTCACCCTGCCTCAGAATTTCAAATCCAATAGTTTAGGCATCTTTCTACATATTTCACAGAAATTCTGTAAACACCAGAGTAAACCATTTCTTAGAGTTTATCACCACCACCATCTGCTTGTCATTTGATCAAAGAAACTGCTTTACAAACCAGAACTATAATCAGTGTGCCTGCCAACCTCACTCTCAACACATGGGGACAAGATTTTTTTTCCACCCCTTTAAAAGAATGATCAAGAGTCTTCCTTCAACAATCTGAATAAAACTTCAGAACCAAGAGAATATTTAACACATCTGGTTGTGCTAAGAAAAAAAATTACATCAAATGAAGGATGAGTGAGAGAGCAGAAATCCTCTGACCAAAAAACAAAAGTGGGAGAAAGCACACATTGGAGTTCTACTGGAAAACTTAATATCGGGAAGCCTCAAAGCTATGTGGAGTCATTATGAGATGCCATGCCCAATTTGCCTTCTTTCTTTGGCCAAGTTTTTAAAAATAGGCCTGAAAAACTTGAAAGAGTAATACACACGCCTCATTTTAATAAATGTTTTCTTTTTTTTTTTCTTCTTTTAAAAAAATTTTTACCTGCTGTACCTATTACTGGCTATCTGAAAAGTTTACTTAGTTAAGTACAAGTAATATTCTAATTACTTAGGAAGAACTGTGTTATTTTGAAAAATATTTGGATATGGAAAAAGAATCTGGATTTTTTGAAATGCAATAAATGTCTTCTATTGCCCCCTTACCCTCAAAGACCTATAAGGGATATATTAGTTAAACCTCTTCCCTAACCTATATGGCATTTTAAGTGCAGGGATAGGAATTGTGCTTACATTGATTTATGGATGAAGAAATTCCGTTTACAAATTCAAGTTAACATTTTCTTTTCAATTTATGAATCTTGAAGAGGTTCCTAAAACAGTGAGAAGTAAAGTGATTTCCCCAGGATAATAGCTAGTATTGACCCAAATCTTCCTGGCTGTCTTAGAATCAATAGAGAAGTGAGTTCAAGCTCTCAACTACTAGGGCCTCAGTTTGTTCATCTGGGAAAAAAAAAAAAGTTTTAAAAGAATCCGTTCTTGAATACAGAATAATCTCTCAATTTTAATAGGACAATGAAAAGCTCTTGCAGTGAAATTACCCTGAATGATTTTCAGGATAAAAGGTTTAATTCTTAAATTTTTTAACACACACTTAATACATACTCTTGGCCAAATATAAGTTCTTCCCCCAAATTTTATTTATTTAAGCTTTTTATTTTTCAAAATAGATTCATGGGTAATTCTTTGACATTAACCCTTGCAAAATCTTGTGTTCCAATTCTCTCCTCTCTTTTCCCCTCCCCTCCCCTAGATGGCAAGTAGTCTAATATATGTTAAATTCAATATATACATACATATTTATATAATTATCTTGCTGCACAAGAAAAGTCATATCAAACCGGAAAAAAATAAGAAAGAAAATAAAGTGCAAGCAAACAACAACAAAAAGAGTGAAAATACTATGTTGTGAACCACACACAGTTCCCACAGTCCTCTCTCTGGGTGTAGATGGCTCTTTTTATCACAAGATCACCAAATATATGTTTTAAGTTACTTGGACTAGTGTTGATTACTTCAACACTAAGTATCTACTTCAATGGAACATCCTTCTTAGACTATCCATGAGACTTTTTTATTAACAAATTTTAGTGAGAAATAGATATCTTTTCCATGCAAACTTCCTTCCAGTACTATTTTTCCTTTCCAGGCCAGATGCTTATATCCCATTGCTTCTTCTGTGGGTGGGAATCCAATTAACTAATCAATTAATCACTAAATATTTATTAAGCCCCTACTATCTATGTGCCAGGGAATGTTCTAAGTTCTGGGCATACAAAACCCCCCCCAAAAAAACAACTACAATCTCTACCCTCATGCAAACAAACATATACAAAGCAAGTTATATACAGGATAAAAAGTAAATAATTACGAGGAAAAGTACTTAAAGGAAGCCAGGAAAGTCCATAGCTGGAATAGAGGAGGAAGAATGTTCCAGACATAGGGAACAGCTTAAGAGAATGCCTGGAGCTCTCCTTCAAACCTCTAGCCTATTCCTAACAGATGGGTCAATACCTCTATATATCCCTGCCTTGATAGATGGACATGATCGCATTCCATTTGGATTATCAGAGAGTTGCCAACTATAATCCTTCCTGTAAAAGAGAGGAGCACATGGTCTTACTATCTGCCTTGCCACTAAATCCTCTAGCCCACCATACCTTGTCATCTCTGCCCTGCTACTAACCTTTCTAGCCCACTTAATAAATATTCAAAGAATGACAGAATTTGAGAGTTAGAAGGGACTTTAGTTGCCATCTACACCAACCCATATAGCAAAGAAATCCCCACTATAACATGTGGCCTGATAATATCGGAGAAAATAAGATTATCATCGCCCTATTCCTGGGGACACACTAAAATGTTTCATAATAAATATTGAGATAAAGCAAAGAGGCCCCAGGACTTTTCACTATTACTCGATATAGTTCTAGAAATGTTAGTGAAGCTAATAAGATAAGAGAAAGAAATTAAGGGATAAACACTGGTAAAGAGAAATAAAAATTATTTTTATTTGTAGACAAAAAAAGACTTAGAAAAGTAATAGGATCTAAAAAACAAAAACCCACCATAAAAATCATTAGATTTTCTATATGGCAATAATAAACTTTAGTCGGAAGAACAGAGGGGGAAATTACATTACAAGTAGTTACAAAATATTTAAAATATTTGGGAGCTAATATTCTAAGAAATACCCAAAATTTATATGAATACAATTACAAAATGTGCTTTAAAGAAATAATGAATTAATTATGATAGAAGGAGTATTCATTGTTCATAACTGGAATCATAGTACCTAAATTAACTTACAGATTTAGATCAGTATTAGTCAATATAACAATAATTAATAATAAAACATTTATAGTTAATAAACAATTCTCAAATGCCAACTATATGCTGGTACAGTACTAATCCCTGAGGATAAAAATAAGAAAAATACAGACCCTGCCTCTAGGAGCTTACAATCTAAGGAAGAAAACCAACAAGTAAAAAGACAAAAAGGGGAAGAAGCAACTGCTAATTGGGAGTAATGACTATTTGAAGGTGGTAGAGTAGAAATCAAGTAATACAGCTGATGGAAAAATAGAATTAGTTAGAAAATTATAAACCATCTAAGGGAGGGCTTGAGAAGAGTTTCTTATTCTACCCTCGGGTCTTCTAATAAGAGGGGAGAAGCACCTAAGAATGCTGAGGACTTGCTGACTATCAAAGCTAAATCAATTCCCATGATGATGAACTTTCACCAAAGAAACAGAAAAGTTATTTTGTATACTGTTAATCAAAATAATAACATTATAGACATCTAGTATATGAAGAAAACTTTTTACAAATATAGGAATAAAGAGGAACAAAAGCTGCTAGCCTTTAAATTACATTATAAAACTCATCAAAACTATTTGATCCAAGTTAAAAAAATAGAATAAATGGGGGGCAGCTAGGTGGCGCAGTGGATAGAGCACCAGCCTTGAATTCAGGAGGACCCGAGTTCAAATAGGGTCTCAGACACTTAACACTGCCTATCTGTGTGACCCTGGGCAAGTCACTTAATCCCAGCCTCAGGGAAAAAAAAAAAAAAAAAAAAAGAATAAATGAATAGAATAGACTAGATAAAAAAGAATAACAATCATAATGAAATAAAAGATAAAACATCATTTTGACTGCATAAACAAAATCAATTTAATATAAGAAGAAAATTATTGATTAGGAAAAAACTTTGTATCAAATATTTCTTGATAAGGATCTGTTAAGCAAGATATAGAAGTAATTAATAATGATAATAATTCATAATATCTATTTCTCTAGTATCTATTATATGTCAGGCATTGTGTGAAGCACTTTATAAATATGTTTCATTTTATATTCATAACAATTCTGGGAGATATATATGTTACTGTTCATGTTGTTCAGTCATTTTTCCGTTATGTCTGATTCTTCAGGCCTTCATTTGGGGCTTTCCTTGCAAAGATACCAGAGTAATTTGCCACTTCCTTTTCTAGCTCTTTTTAAGATGAGGAAGTAAGGTAAACAGAATAACTTTTCCAAGGTCACACAGCTAGCAAATGACTAAGGTCAGATTTGAACTCAGAAAGACAAGTCTTCCTGATTCTTGGCCTGTCACTTTATCTATTGAGCCACCTGACTGTCCTATATATACTATTATCACTCTCATTTTATAGTTATAGTATAGGAAACTGAGTCAAAAAGATAAAGTAACTTGTCTAAGGTCATACAGTTATTAAATGTCTAAAGCTAAATCTAAATTCAGGTCATCTTGACTCTAAGCCCTGCACTCTATAGGTCTATGGCTGACTCAGGAACATAACTCAGATCAAAAACTTTTTTTTTAAATGTTATACATGTTAAAATATGTTAAATTAAATATATATAAACATATTTATATAATTCTCTTTTTTGCACCAGAAAAATCAGATCAAAAAGGAAAGAAAATGAGTAAGAAAACAAAATGCAAGTGAACAACATCAAAAAGATTGAAAATGCTATGTTGTGATCCACACTCAGTTCCCACATTCCTCTCTCTGGGTGTAGATGGCTCTCTTCATCACAAGATCATTAGAAATAGCATTAGTTATCTCATTGTTGGAAAGAGTCACCTTTATCAAAATTGATCGTCATATAATAGTGATGTTGCTGTGTACAATGATCTCCTGGTTCTGCTCATTTCATTTCACATCAGTTCATATAAGTCTCTCCAGGCCTTTCTAAAGTCATCCTCCTGTTTGTTTCTTATACAACAATAATATTCCATAACATTCACATACCATAACTTATTCGGCCATTCTTCAACTGAGGGGCAGCCACTCAGTTTTTACAGTTTTTAATTTCTTGCCACTATGAAAAGGGGTGCGACAAACATTTTTTGCACACGTGGGTCTCTTTCTCTCCTTTGAGATCTCTTTGGGGGGCAGCTAGGTGGTGCATTGGCTAGAGAACCAGGAGGACCTGAGTTCAAATCAGTATCAGACACGTAACACTTACTGTGTGACTCTGGGCAAGTCACTTAACCCAAATTGCCTAAGCAAACAAAAAAAATGGAGGCAAAATATATGCAAAAAACAAACAAACACAAAACAAAACAAAAAACAAAAAACTCTTTGGGATATAAGCCCAGTAGAAACACTGCTGGATTAAAGAGACCAAAGACTTCAAGAAAGATTTCTCCTATGACAAAATTTCATTGTAACATTGTTTATGATATCAAGGAACTGGAAACCCAGTCAATAATTGTTTGGAAAAGTCTACACGAGAATATAGTATATGAACACAATAAATTGTTACTGTCTTATAAGAAATAACAAATATGAAAAATTTGGAGAAACATAAGAAGACTTGCATGATTTGATGATGTGGAATAAAGATGTCAAAACCAGGAAAGCAACAAAAACAAAAGACAATAACATAATTGCAGAAGGCACTAAAACACAACTGGCTAAAGTTGGCCTAGGAAAGAGTTAATAAAATGTCACATGTACATTGAAGATGTGAAAGGCTATAGGTATGGAATATTATATAATTTACCAATAAATATGCTGGTTTTGTTAAACTGTTTTTCTTTACTTTTTTACAAAGGCTTTTTGAGTGTAGAAATCATAGGATTATAAATCTAGAGATAGATCAATTAATATTTTGTCAGAATATCTAATTATTTACATTTTAGTGGCTACAGAGTGGCACAGTGGATAGAGTGCTAAATTTATAATCAGGATAGACTATATGGACTTATGGCCAGTCAGGTAATCAGGTAATTTGCCTCAGTTTTCTTAACAGTAAAATAGGAATAATAATTCCACCTTACCTTCCTGTAAAGATTCAGTGAGAAAAAATTCTATGTATATTATCTATGTAGTTATTTTATATATGAGAAATCTGAGAACCAAGAGTGCTAAAGAACTTACACAAAGTTATAAATATTCAGGATCAAAGGCAACATTTGAATCCAGGTCCTTTGAACACAGATACTTAGTAGCCACATCACTTAATAGCAATGGAAACAAATGTGAGGACAGACAGTACACAGACACTTACTAGCTGTATGATTCTGGGAAAGGTAATTAACAACTGTTTACCTCAGTTTCCTTATCTGTAAAAATGAACTGGTGAAGGAAAAGATAAACCACTCTGGTATCTTTGTCAAGAATGGCAAATGGGGTCATGACGAATTGGACACAACTGAAACTACTAAATAATTAAAAATGAAAGGCATCAACTTTAAAAATAGCTTGCAAATGGCAAGAGGTATAAGACATAATTTCAAGGAAGTGAGCTGATCTTGTAGCAAGAAGCAGAAATAATCAGCGAACAAGCTGAGTGCTCTATGGATATGCATGAAATGTTGCAAGAACCAAAGAAAGATTGAACTTTATTAAGTAGATAATCAATAATTAACTAGAAACCCCAAGGACAAGGAGAATAAGTTTAAGAGCTGTGGATGGGCTGCAACTAGTAGAGAAACAACAACAGCAATGAAATCATGGATACACAATATTTCTTAATAAGTCTATTATCTGAATGAAGCCTATCTTTTCATTCTCATCTCAGTCATGAACACAAATTCAATGCTTTTATGTCAATATTCCCTAAAGATGTGTAATAAATATTTTATGAAGATGCACAATATGTGAGTAGAAATGACAGCAAGTAATAAATCTCTTATATAGGACACTTTTCCAAATTATATTGACCATAAAGCACAATCAGAAGTCATCAAATTATAATATAACTAGATTAAGATCATCATAATCTTCCACCACAGTTCGGCAGCTGATCATCTTAAACATGCTTTTTCTCTATAGACCAGATCTACTATCTTTCCTTCTAAAAAATGGCTTTATCTACTGATAAGCACTATATTCTGAATTTTGAGCTCTGAATTTCTGGAAAAAAAAAAAATGTTATAAATCATGGGTATCTGTGTTTCTAATCTTTCAAGTGAGGAATCTTTTCACATAGAAACAGTAATGTGAGGAAAAAAACATACGTGGACTTGATGGACTAAAAGGTACTTACAATCACTCAGCAGAGGACGTGACACATAGTAGATGATGAATGGAAGACTAGATTTGGAATCAAGAAAATCTGAGTTTAATCAAGAAGTCTCACTTCTGGACAGATGAACTTTGTGACCATGAGCCATGTACTTAACCTTTCAGAGCTCTAGGTAATTATCCAAGGCTATATGTATTACTAACAAATTGCCAATCTGTACTAAAGGAATGAATAAAAAAAGCAATTATCAGGCACTTATATGCCAAGTTCTTAGACTTTGGGAATACAAATGAAAAACACTAGATAATCTCTCCTTTCAAGGAATGGATATCATAATACATGGATGAAAACAGCAACCGTCAGGCAGATAGAAAGGTCCAATGGTACTAAAGGTACATCAGCAAAGTAAATAACAACGTATCTTCTTTAGTGTCATTTTCATTGACTAAAATCAGATGACCAGTTTTCACAATTGAAGTTCCCCCATACTGATGAAATCATTGATGTGAACAATAAAAATACAAAATGGTCACTAACATCTATGAGTTCTAAGTTACAAGGATACAAGTGCCAAAAACACCAAATAGTGAAAAAAAGAAATATCAATTAGTCAGGAAAGCTTCATCAAAGAACTGAACCTTGGAGAAAAGTATGGATTCAGATGGGCAGAAAATGTTAGGGAAAATATTTAGAAGTAAAAAAAGATGGGAATATCAGGGGAAAAAATGGGGCTGGGGAATGAAGCGGTCAAGAAGAGCCTCTTCAGTCTACTAAAACTTTTTAATGCTCCCCTAAATAATCTATAATTAGTGGAGAAATTCTGTAAGACATTCCTGAGGATTTCCCATCTGTGATGCCTTTGCCAATTATAGCACTTGTGAAGTGCTTCCATGCAAAAGCTAAGGATGGAAACATAGTACTTTAAGTAACTGCCAAGTTTTGTAATTAAGTCCTGGATCAAAAGCACTTTCTGCATCTGGAAGATAATATTCTCTCCTTGAAATCTTTGCCCATGATCTTACAAACCCCACACTATCAGTGATTGTGTATAGTTATAAAAATAGGTTATTTTCACCTTAATATTAAAATAAACTCACCCCAGGGCATCATAGATAAGCAATATGCTCCAAGAAAGAAGGCAATTATAATAATACCAACTCCCCAACAGGTGAAAGAATCAACATCTTAGAATAGATTGAAAGCTTTTTCTCAAATTGGTAGGATAGCTTTTATGAGTAGTCTAATGAAATTTTAGTTTCTTAAAAGTGGATTTTTAATCTTATTTTATTTACAAATTAGTTCCATTTGCAAAACATTGCCTATAGACTTAAATACATATTCTACTTTTTTCCTTCAGTGCTTAACCTAAAAAACAAAACAAAACATTTTATTTTCACTCACAAAACTAAATCTCTATGGCAAACTTTGAAAAATTTGTTACTAAAGAGAAGAAAAAAGTTAGCTATCAAAAGAATAAAAGAATAATAATAAAAAAGAACATCATTTTCAAATAAATTAAGTAACAAGGAACCAAACTATAATCCATAAGCAATCAGAGCATATCTGAATTGTAAGGGCCCTCTGAGGTCAATTGGGACCAACTTGTACTTAAGTAAGAATTCCCTTTTTTATATATTCCAGCATACTTTGTGGCAATCAACTCTCTGAGAAACAAACAAACAAACAAACAAAAACCAATCAAACCTGTACAGACAGACACTTTTAAATTTAGTCTGTATTAATATTCTCTCTACAGCCTTAATTCTAAACAATTAACAAAACTATAAATTGAGCCCTATTTTACATGCTCTGCTGATTCTTGAGGTGTGTGTGCTCACATCAAAAACTATCACTTCTCAAGAAACTGAAAAAAAAAAACATGCTCTAGCATATCTAACATCCTGATAATCGGTTATTTGCCTTATGTAAAAGCCTCCAGTGATGAGAAATTGACTCACTCCTGAGGCAGCTTTACTTTAGATGTGCTTTACTTATTAGGAAGTCTGTCCTTATATTAAGTTTAAATCTGCCCATCTATAATTTCCATTGCTCCCATTTTGGTCCTCCTGTCAAGCTAAAATCACATGCATTTGAATTGTCTTAGGAAGTTTCTGAAGATCACCTGGCAGGACAAGATACCAAATACTGAGGTCTTTTTTCAATTAAACTGCTAAGCATTCCAAACTTGATTGCAGAGAGCCCAACAGCTGGCACATTATTCAAATGCCACATGTAAGTTTGCTAAAAATTATTTTATGGAGAACTCACACATGGCAAGCATTCACAAGGTGGTCAGAAAAAGCAATAGAGGACATTCTCAAGGTCTCCCTTAAGAAGTTTAGAATTTAAAAAAAAAAAATTTTAGAATTGATTATATAACATGGTAGACAGTGGCCAGAATCACATACTCTCATCAGAGAAGGCATTCTATAACAAAACAGAATTGGCTTAGCCCAGAAGAAATGCCAGCTGTGCCAAGTTAAAGAGCCATTACAAATGTCCACAGATTATTTGTATCTGACCTGTGGCAGAGTATCCTGAACTCATATTGCTCTGATCAGCCACAATCGGACATAGCGATATCATTTTGGTTCTCTTTGAGAACAAAGGACAACAACTAACTGTGAATATTTGAAGGTTATTATTATATTTTCCTTAAGATTTCTCTAATCCTAGAAAAGTTGACAGTTCCTTCCATTAATCCTTTATATATAACTGCAATTGAGTCTCCTCATTGTCCTGTCATAAACCTTTCAATTTATCAATGTGTTCTTTAAAATGTGGTCCTTATAAATAAACATAATATTCGTAATGTGATCTGATACAGGTAGAAAATGTAAGGAGTAACATTTCTTTTGTAACTAGCTAGCTAAACAGACAAATAAAAAGTGGTTTTAATCAATGTAGGGAAGTTACAAATACAGATTGGTAAATCATAATTTATGGTCTTAAAAAAGTTCCTGGAACCACTTTAGTCTAAAAGCATTAATCATGGTCACATTGTACACATGCACCAGAAACAAGATTTGAACTCTTATTTTCTTGACTCAAAACCAGTCCTCTGTTAAAACATACTTCTATCTTCCTACCACTGAGTTTCTGATTCATGCTAAAACATTCAGGGGCTTTTCCCACACGAACTCTAGTCCAGCAACATCTCACCCGCAATCACTTTACTTCTTGTACACGACGGTGGAAGAAACACTATCTTTACAATCTTCCAAGGAGATGAGACTGATAAGAAAGAAAAAAAATCAATAATGTGGGCTTATGTACTTCTGGAAGGAAGAGATACTTTAAGAAAGTACTGAACTGAATTATTTATTTTGGTACTTTTTTTTCAGGACTTACTGGAAAGCAGCACTTTCTTAAATACTCCATAATTAAGAAATTGAAATCTGAACCATTAGATATCTTTCTTAATGATAGATTTTTTAAACACCAGAAAAAGATAGTAATGGACTGTTCACACACTGATTTCAAAGCCTGAATCTTTTCAGCTTTTGTCAGTTAGATCTCCAATTGGTCTATAAACATTTATTGAGTTTCTTTATTAAGCACTGTGCTAAGCTGCTAGGACTACAAAAAAAAGTCAAAGGCAGTCTCTGCCCTCAAGGAGCTTACAGTGTAACAGGGGAAGCAACATGTAAATAATTACATACAAACAGCTATAAACAAGATTAATTGGTAATAATCAAAGCATTAGAAGGAAGGCACTAGAATTAAGAGGAATTAGGAATGCAGATGCCATCTTCTTAAACTGTGGTTTACAACCTCCTATGGAGTTACATGTGGGAGTTGCGAAATTACAATTTATTATCACTAAATGGTTGGTTTCTATACTTATTTTATATACCAATATATCCAGGGTCACATATAAACTCCTCGGGTAAAAAATGTTGTGAGTAGAAAAAAGTTTAAGAAACCCTGCTGTAGAAGATGTAATTTTAGCTGGGTTTATAGGAAGTCAGGAGATGATGATGAAGAGAGAGCATTCTAGACAGGGGAAAAGGAAGGGGACAACTAGTGAAAATATCCAGAGCTAAAAGATGAAGTATATCTTAAACAGGGTCTAAGGTATGAGAAGACTGGAATGTTAGAGAGGAAGGCCAGGTTATGAAGGGCTTTGAACACCAAATAGAAAATGTTGTTATTTGATCCTGGAAGCAACTGGAGTTTACTGAGTTGAAGGGCTGGGCTATGATACAATCAGACCTGTGCTTTAGGAAGAACAATTTGACAACAATGTGCAAGATGAATTGAGTAGGGAGAGATTTGAGGAAGAAAGACTAACCAATATGGTATTGCAATACCATGCAAGTGTAAGGTGAGAGAGTCAGAAAAATTCATGGAAAGTACTAATCCAAAGATAAGAATTTTTTAAAATGATTGCATAAATAATACACATAAGGCTCATGCTATTTTAAAAAACTTAACTATTATCAAGTCCTATTTTATCTTTAATAATTGTAGAAGAGATGCATCTAAAAAAACCAATTTATGCTACATATTGCACTTTGATCAAGTTTTAAAGCTATATTTTTCAGCTAGCTGAAATCTTTCACAGGGGACTGATTTAAACTTGCAAATCTATCTTAAATGAGGTAATTTTTTTCTCCAAAGTGTAATTAGAATTTTAAAGCATTTGCTCTTCTTATCAGAGGCCACTATTAGATAGAAAATGGGAAATAGCTTCAATATGTAATGAAAAGAATAAGAAAAGATTATCAATTTATATGCAAAATTATTTGCCTACAAGTATTTTAAACATATGTAAGATGCTAATGCAAGCAATAATAAGTACTTTACATATACTGCCTCATTTGATTATCACAAGAGACCCATGAGAAGCAGTACAAACAACCCCAATTGCTTCAGAAAAAAAAAAAAATTATATATATATATATGTATAATAAAAGCTAAATTATCTTTCAGTACAATGTTCCCAAGAAGTCAGAGTCAAGAAGACAAGGTCCATTTTTAGACCTTATAATTCGCTATATGACTTTAGGCAAATCATTGAACTTTTGCCTCCCTCAGCTTTTCCACCTATAAAATGGTGATGATAATAATAGCACTAACCTCCCAGGATTGTAAGGATAAAATGGGAAGATATTTGCAAAATGTTTTGTCCTTAAAGCATTCTAATAAATGGTAGCTATGTAACCTTCCATAGGATACTTCCAGCAGCTGATCCACAATTATATCTTAAAATTATGATAAACTGCTCAAGGGCTATGCCTGACTCTGTGTCTTTATATTCCTTTTCATATCCAGTAGCACTGAGTAAATAGATGTGCTCAATAATTCAATGTTGAATGAGTGAATTAATAAAAGTTTGAGAAAATAGGCAAATAATCTCGAAGGGGCCTGGCTTTCCTTTACTCATGACCAAGTCAAGATATTGGGATTTGTTTTTTAAAATTTTTATTAAACACCTACCATTGCCAGGAATTATACTAAGTTCAGGGGTCAAGAAAATGCCCTAAATGCTTTTTAAGATATGGTCCTAAAAAAAAAAAACAAACAAACAAACAACAACAACAACAACGACAAAACCCTACTCCAATGAAAGTATAAATGAAAGACATTTTTGAAGGCATGTTAATGAACAAATATTAATTATCTCCTTTGATCCTCATAATAACCCTGGGGGGAAGGTGCTATTGTTATCATCACTATTTTACACTTGAGGAAAGTGAGACAAGACAGAGTGTCACACAGCTGGTGAGTGTCTGAGGCTAGATTTTAACTGTCAGACTTCCTGACTTCAACTTATCTGCTCTATCTGCTATGACTACTGAAATGCCTTACCTTAAACTCAATGCAATGAAATGTAATTCAATTCAACAAACATTTTGTATGTTTCTATTGTGCCTAAGGGACTGGAAGTATAAAGACAAAAATGAAAGATGCTTTCATACTATTTTAGCGAATACAATACACAGAGAGATAAGTATAATAGAAAAATCATTTGAGGAGGGAGGGAATACTGAAAAAATGGGTGAGTGGGATGGAGGGAATTAAAGAAGGCTTTGCATGGCACCTGAACAGAATCTGCTAGAAAAGCTAATGATAGAATTACCAGTTTTACTTTCTATTTTAGCATCATGCACTGTAGCAAATGAAGAAAGAAATTTAAACTTAAAAAAAAAACTTAAATATTTCACTAAATTGATAAATAGTACATGAGAATAGATATATGAATGCAAGATTTTATATTCTAGAATGAAATAACTAAAGATGTAATTTCTTCCCAATTATCTTTTTCAAATGATAATTTGTTTATAAAACAAGTTAATAACAAATGCACATTTAAGAAGCATGATATATCTTTTTTTGTTGTTGAGGCATTTGGGGTTAGGTGACTTCCCCAAGGTCCCACAGCTAGGAAGTGTTAAGTGTCTGAGGCCAGATTTGAACTCAGGTGCTCCTGACTTCAGGGCTGGTGTTCTATCCACTGCACCACCTAGCCGCTCCAATTATAACTATATCTTAACAGATAAGATCTTTGGAAGTTGATATATCTTGCTGTTTTTTTAAACAGGGCTATTTTCAATAACACAGAACATGTTCTATCAGCAAAGGGGTTACCATTTGTTCCCTAGGTTACATTTTGTTGCTATAATTATAAGCACATGAAATTTTTCCTTTTAATTAAAATGCTTTTTGATATTTTCATCACCCCAGAAATGTTCTCTTTCTTTCCTTTAAAAAATCTTAATTCTATGACCAGCAGGATGAATACAGAAAGGCTTGAAGAGACATGAACTGATGCTGAGTGAAATGAGCAGAACCAGTAGATCATTATACACTTCATCAACATACTGTATGAGGATGCATTCTGATGGAAGCGGATATCTTCGACAAAGAGATCTAATTCAGTTCCAATTGAGCAATGATGGACAGAATCAGCTACATCTAGAGAAGGAACACTGGGAAACGAATGTGGACTACTTGCATTTTTGTTTTTCTTCCCAGGTTATTTTTACCTTCTGAATCCAATTCTTCTTGTGCAACAAGAACTGTACAGATCTGCACACATATATTGTTTCTATGATATACGTTAATATGTTTAACATATATGAGACTGTCTGCCATCTAGGGAAGGGGTAGAAGGAGGGAAGAGAAAAATTGGAACAGAAGTGAGGGCAAGGGACAATGTTGCAAAAATTACCCATACATATGTTCTGTTAATAAAAAGCTATAATTAATAAAGAAATCTTAAATTCTAGTTTAGCTTAATTCCCACCCTATGTTAGTTTATGATATTTTATATCTAAACAAGTTTTTCCTTTCCTATTATTAACTATTTACCCTCAAATTCAAGATACATTTCAAAGACATATTTTTTTAAAAAGGAAAATTTATCTTTTATAAAAGAAAATGCAGCTGTGTGATTGTGGGTAAGTCACTTAATCCCAATTGCCTTGCCCCCCCCCCAAAAAAAAGAATATGCCATTCATATAGATGAAACGTCATGAAAGTGACATGTAAATGATACAAATGTGCTGGTGTTAGATGTGTTAAACACCCCAAGATTCATTATGTTAGAACTCTACAAATATTTGAAATTTTATCTTCATAATGTCTATGACTTTTAACATTACTGTGACTTCAAAAAACTTTTTTTCATTTATACTTTTATTTGGAATATATTAATTCTGGTTTGTTTGGTTTTTGGGTTTTTTTTAAAGATTAATTCTTAAAGGCTTATAGCTTTAAAAAAAAATTAGGGCATTTTCTTGACCCTTGAAATATTATCTTCCATTTCACTCCAAATCATTTGGTAGGATTCATCAGTCCTACTCTCTGGTGTCCTTTCAGATCTAGAATTTGATCTATTTCCTCCTCAGTGCTTTCCTTGTCCTACAAATAGCACACAGGTCAGGGTGGGAGGCAGGAGTTCTTCCTATAACTTCACATATAAAAATCTTCTTAAATAGCAACTGAAGGAGAGAGTAGAAAAAAAGGAGAAAGATTGAAAAAGGAATATAGGAGTTAAAGTAAAGTGGGAGGGAAAGAAGGAGGGAAGTAGAGACAAGGAAAAAGAGAGGTGTATATATGTGTGTGTGTGTGTGTGTGTGTGTGTGTGTGTGTGTGTGTGTGTGTGTGTGTATTTTGAAGAAAGAGAAGGGAGGATGAAAATGAAAGAATAAAGAACTGCAAAAGATGAAGGAAAAAGGAGATCAAAATTGGACAGAAATAGCATGTTAGGCAGAGAAAGAAGATTGCTCGTAATTGGTGTTGGTAGAATTCTAAATTTAAAAAATTTAAAAAAAAAATTTCTACTGAAGGATAAAACTTCAAGGTCAAACATGGTGCAAGCTCTCACAATGCTTCTTCCTGACACTGAAACTTACTGTTCTTAGCTGCAAAAGAAATATAATTGGTAGCAAGTTTTAGCTTTGCATGGTAATTCAGTTAAATCTAGGGTAGTCATTACACATTCACCTCCTTGTGAACATGTGACTTCAATATTAATGGAGTCTGCCAGGAAAAGAATTCACCTTTCTTCAAAGAACTCTAAATCAAATGTAGTTCTAAACCCAAAGCACGAAAGACCTCCTTTTTTCTATTTTTTTCTCATGTCTATCTGTGAGCAAGTCTAGTCTCTCAATTATGAATCTTGCTACCTCAAGGGCCAGGTCATCCTGGAAAGCAAATAAAAGCAGGTAGAATCTCTTATAATACTTCTTACCTTCTTCCTTGGCAATATGGAACCTAATTCACATGAGCCAAAAGTCTGCCACTGACAATTATGGAAAACTCCCCTCCTTTTTTTTTTCTTTTCTTTTTAGCACCATGAAGTTTAGATACTTCTGGCAAAAACCCATGCTATTCAGAGACACAGTTCTTGTTCTTTTGGCTGCCTGCACTTAGGGAGCTGTTTGAATGGATGGCATGAAGCCTTCCACCACTTTGTTGGACAGCTCCCCAAGAATAGGTGCCAAGTGACCATGATTTCAGGCCGGCAGGCAATCTACAAGTCAGGCATCTTTCCCTTTGTGAATGTGGCTTACGGATGCCAGCAGTTCAGCTCTGCTCTAATTAATTCCCCTCCCTCACTTTGATCAGAGAGGTTTTTTTGTTTTGTTTTGGGTTATTTGGTTGTTTTTGTTTTTGTTTTCTTTGGTTAAGATCACCATGAGAGCCAAATATTCAGCTCCAATCCAAGGGAATATGTAAAATTGCTTAGGATTTTTATTTCTTGAGGTTCTTCATATTTTTGAGGTCTGAAAGGTGGGTTGCAGCATAGAGAAATCTCTATGAATCTTTTAAGCATATTATAAATCAAACACATAATGAGAAAGATAGCATATCATGGATCATCCCTGGACTTGGAGCAAAGAAGACACTTACATTCAAGTCCTTCCTCAAACATTATCTGTGTGATAGATGCATTGTCATCTGGGAAGCCACTTAGCGCCTCAGTTTTCTCATTTGCCTAAAGAGGAATAGGACAAGTTGGACCCAATGGAATTTTAAAATCCTTTTCAGTTCTAAACTATAAGTAATTAATTTTGGGAAATGAAAAAAGTTATTCCAATGTTTCTACATCTTCCTCCTTGATACAGGTGAGAATCCATCCACAACTTGTTATCATCTGCATTTCTTATCCATGTCTTTCTACAAAATCTCCATTAAGGATTCTATCCAATGCTTGAGGGCAAGGATTCTCACTTTTGTGTCTGTAATTCAAACACCAAAAATGTTGTCTAGCCTATATGGCTTAATAAATGTTGGTTCATTAATTATTTGGGGGGGGGGGAGATTTTACCCAACATCTTGAAGGCCTTCTAATGTTTTTTTTTTAAGTATTTCAAATAGTAGGATTAGAGTTGTCCATCTGTAATTTATTATCCTTTCTCCAAAATCCTCATTATTCTAAAGAACAGCACCATATTCCCAGCTACCTAGTCTCACATCTTTGATTCTTTATTTATAATGACTTCATATTTCCAATCTATTGTCAAATATTGTCATTCTATAAACACCTTTGACATTAAAAGCCCTTCATAACCTGTCCCCTCTTCTTTTTAATTGTTTCACGTTTTACTGTCTTAGGCATAATCTGCAACCCAGCTAAACATTTTTCACACATGATATTCTATCCCCTGACTTCATGTTTTTTGAATGGCTTTCTTTCAAGCTTATTCTCCCTTTCCCTTAACCTCTGTACTTCTGTGACTTCTTTTAAGAGAGACAAAAAGGCAGGCAGGCAAGCAGGTAGAGAGAGAGGCAAAAACAGAGACAGAGACAGAGAGGCAGGCAGGTAGAAAGACAGAGATAGGCAGCAGAAAGCCAGACACACCAAGACAAAGAGACAGATACACACAGTGAGAGAGAGATATACGAGAGAGAAAAACACACAGAGAGAGACAGAGACAGAATCAGACAGACAGACAAGCAGAAACAAAGATCAGGGCAGGGGATGGAGATTAATGGAAAGAGTGCTGGATTTGGACCAAAAGGACATGGTTTCAAATACTTCCTAAGATACTCAATAATTAAGTGACCCTGGAAAAATCACTCACCCTTCTTAAATCTCACTTTTTCGTTTTTTAAAATGAAACATTTGAAATGCTATTGTTCATTTGTGTCTAATTCTCCACGACTCCATTTGGGGTTTTCTTGGCAAAGATAATGAAGGTTTGCCATTTCTTCCTTCAGCTCATTTTATAGATGAGGAAACTGATACAAACATGGTTAAGTGACTTGCCCAGGATCACACAACTAGTAAGTATCTGAGGTCAGATTTGACCTTAAGGTATTTATTGAATCTTCCTGTCTCCACACCTACACTTATCCACTATACCACCTGTCTGCCATACATGCCTTTTCAAGTCACATGTGGCTCACAATGCTCCCAAGTTTGTCAGGAATTAGATTAAAATATAAATGGAAAATAACTAACATATTTAGTAAAAATATAGTGTTAAGATCATTATGTTTAGGCCCTATTTCTGTTTGAATTTGATTCCCATTGGACTAGTTGGCTTCTGGATTCCCTTCCAGTTCTAGATCAAGGCTCCCATCAGTAATATATAAGCAAGAAGATGTAGAGGAGGAAAGTGCTGGCTAGGTACAAAGATCTCTTTGACTTTCATAAATACTAACCAAAGGACTACTATTTGATTTCTTAGTGACATAATAAGTAAGACTAAATCAAAGAGGAATTGTGAATCTATATCAGTGGGAGGCATTTCCATTCCAGGAATTCTAAGTCAATCAATAACAGGTTTGGGCCAAATAAATATATGAGAAAGCTATTTTGCTTATTAATGGATTCATAGATCCTTTGTCATAATTCAACAATCCTCAGGTTGGCAAACGCTGTACCAGAGTTGAGATGCCTCCTTAACTCACTGTCAGCTTGAAGTGTTTTCATTAAAATCATTTCTATCAGGCTTCTACTAAGATATTTACAAAAGTGGTAAAATATATGGCTTATATTACTATACACACATAGTATAATATTATATTATTAGTTTCTGGATTTGTGACCTCCAGATGTTGGAATATCCTTTCCAATTCTATAATTTTTTTTAATTAATCAAGCAAATAGGTATTTATCAACCATTAACCACATATAATAACCTACTAGTGTGTTTAATTCATATTTTAGTACACAATAAGGTTCAAGATAAAAGCTCAATGAAGTTAATATTAATCTTTCTCTAAAATCTTTAGGGAATAATAGCTGAATGATGAGAATCTTGATCAGATCTTGAAATACATATAGAATTTAAGCATAAAAGAATTTAAGAATTTAAGTAAGAATTTACATAGATGGGTGTATTTTTTAAATTAATTTTGAGCATATCAGAAGACTCTTTAATATATTCATTGAAAACACCCTATAAGAGTAACAAAATGATAGACACTATCAGTAAATAAATAGAAACATTCTTGGGAATCAAAGGAACTGATAATATAGAAAGCTTTTTTTAAAGTTAGATGTAAAGATGATAAAATTAAACATAATTAGAAACTCCAATCAATTCATAATTGTTGGTTGTTCAATTTTGTCCAACTCTTTGTGATCCTATGAACCATACTATCATTGGGGTTTTTTGGCAAAAATACCAAAGTCTTTTGCCATTTCCTTCTCCAGTGGATTAAGGGAAATAGACATTAAATAATGTGCCTAGGATTATGCATCTAGTATCTGAGGCTGAATTTGAATTCAGAGCTTCTTGACGCTAAATCCTATGTTTTATCCATTGAGCCACGCAGCTACCTCCAATTAATAATTAGTGTAGCTCAAATAATAAAGATGATTATAATAAGCTCACAAACTTACATTTCATAAAGTGTCATGGATTAATTTCCTATGAAGAGCTTGTCTAAAAAAGTACAACTCAAGGCTAGCTGGAACTTGTGTGTGTGTATACATACTCATACACACATATCCAAAAATCCATAAAACACTGAAAAATAAATCTTTTAGGGGATTATCTTTTATGTGCACATGATCAAGAAACTTGGATTGGATTGACTAAGGTCTTTACTTAACTAAATCTATCATTGGTTTTTATAGAAGTTTTGTAGAAGGAATGGTATTCCTAGAGTTCTTGCTCATGAAGACAGGGAAAAAAGAACCTAAAACTGAAAATATGTAGCCAAATGTGGGAGAAAAATGCCATGATGACAGCAGTTGTCCCAATGAGACAGCTGTATAACTTAAGAGTTTTTTTCTTCTTACACCTACAATATAAAAATATTAAAATGGGACATAACGAACAGGTGGTTTTCAGTTGTACATAAATTCCTCACATTTAATGTTTAGCAGTTTATCTTTGGGTGGGATAAGGAACATTTAGGTTTCAGTAATAAGAATGTAAGAGATTTAAAACAAATATACAAAAAAAATGTTATGCCAGGATGCCTGGAGTATAATAGACCATAATTAAGGGACTTTTTTTATTTCTTTGGTAGAGTTTAATAAATAATTTCCTAACATTTTTTTCTGGATCCCGGTGAAGTGTAAATCGAAAATCACATGATATTTGGGAATACTAAAACACCAAGTTAACTTGCTGGTTTCCTGTTCATTAACAATTCTACCTTGTTAGGATTCTTACAAGGTGCTAAGTCACTGTAATGGATAGAGGCAATAATTATCTAATTTAGCATGGTTCACTATGATTGATCTGATCCTACAAGGAGATGTTATGGGCTAGAACTTGAAACAAGGTACTGATGTAATTGAGGAAACAATCTAGTTTAGCATTGATTTAATCCTACAACAAATAATGGTTTCCTAGTGAAGTAATGATTGGTGTATGTTCAGTGTGCAGCATATAACCAAGAAGCTCTCAGGATTTCAGGAGGACTTCGGGCGATTCAGAGTCAAGATTCATTTCAACTTCCACCTTTATGCTGACTGGAGACATTGGGAAGACGAGAGGCTAAAGCTGGCTGGAGAGATTCGGAGGAAGCTCTTGGAACCGAGGAGAGAGACAGGCTTCTATTAAAGCTAACTGGGCCCAGGAAAAGATTCAGAACTTTGAAGGACACAATAAAGAATCTGGACTTTAATTCCTGGCTGCATTTGGGATTATTGAACTGAACTGAAACAAAGGATGCTTCCAGAAGCTCCCCAAGAAACCTGCTCCCAGCGAACGATTATACTTTAGAGAAGAGAACATTACACTATCTGAAAACAAGAATAGTCTTAGCTCTTCTTTCCTTATAAAGAAAATCTTATACATTAAATGCAGGGTTTTATTATAAAAGAAACTTTTGGTTAGTCTAATACAATTCTGAGTTATGATTCCAGAACAATCTATTTGTTTACAAATTCCAAAAAACTCATCAGTAAATAATGTTTTCAACAGAAATTAGTAACTTGAATGTGTGATTTTTTTTGGGGGTGGTGGTGACGGGGAACTTGTTTAAGAACGAAATACCTCTATAAAATAGATACAGGTTGCTATATGCTATTTTAATATTTTGCTGTTTTATTTTATGGAAATTATTTCTGCTGAATTAACAAATGGAATTTAAGAAGAAAAATATGAATTAGAATTTGGAATCTCAAGTTGATAATCTCTGCTCATTCCCTTTCAGATAAATGTTGATGACTGCATGATATTTTAGAATATTAAATTCTGCATTTTCCTAGATTCCAAGTTTTGATTGTACATGTAAAATTTTTTTCATCTGTTGAAAATCGACCTCAGGTCTTTACTATATTGGTGAGTCTGGAACACTTCCATCTATGGTACTCAATAAAATGAGAAGTTTGTACAAGATGATTTTTAGGTTTCTTCTAGTTCTAAATCGGGGGCAACTGAATTCAAGTCCAGCCTCAGACATTTACTAGCTGTGTGAAAGAAAACCCACGGACAATATTGATGTGCTATGATTATCAGGGGCATGAAAAGTCTGACATGACATCTATAATTCTAGGATCTTTATTATTATCCTTAAAAATGGCAATTTCCATTTTTTCCTTTCTTTCTGTCTTTCTCCTTCCTCTTTTTAGCTCAAAGCAATTTTGATATGAGAAAGTCAACATGTTTTGTAATAATATAAAAACACCTTGGGGCAACTAGGTGGCACAGAGCACCTGCTCTGCAGTCAGGAGGACCTGGGTTCAAATTAAGCTTCAAACACTTAGTAAAGTGTGATCCTTTGCAAGTCACTAAATCATGAATGTCTCAAAACAAACCTCACCCCCACCCCTCACATTATGCATTATAGTTTTACATGAGCCTTTCATTTAATGAGTGTTTAAATTAATGACTTTTGTAAGAACTCAGAAAGTTACATGAAGTTCCTGAGTCATATTTCTTATTAAAAGTAATGTGTCAAGTTTGAAAGTATGGCTACATTGACACATAACACTTCCTAGGTGTGAGAACCTGGGCAGGTCACTTATTGCCAACTGCCGGTGGGAGGAAGGGAGGAAGGAAGGGAGGAAAGAAGGGAGGGAGGGAGGGAGGAAGGAAGGAAGGGAAGGAAGGAGGGAGGAAGGAAGGGAGGGAAGAAAGAAAGGAAGGAGGGAAGGAAGGAAAGAAGGAAGGAAGGGAGGGAGGAAGGGAAGAAAGGAAGGAAAGAAGGAAGAGAGAAAGGAAAGAAGGAAGAAGGAAGGAAGAGAGAAAGGGAGGGAGGGAGGGAGGGAGAGAGGGAGGGAGGAAGGGAAAAAGGAAGGGAGGGAGGGAAGGACGGAAGGAAAGGGAAGGAAAAGGGAGAAGAAAGAGAAAGGGGAGAGGGAAAGGGGGAAGAGGGAAAGAAAGAAAGGCTTTTGGACCTGTGCTCAATTAATTGATCACAAAGGTCCTTAGACATATGGAAAATACTCCCTTATAATGTATTATTTCCATGTGGAATCATTTGAAGCTGCTTTGCATATATCCCTTAAAGCAGTTTTGTTTTGTCTTTAACCATATCAATAGCTGGGCATAGCCCAACATTTCTTACAAAGGAGGCTTTTTTTTTTTTTAAACCAACTCAGCAATAATCTTTTATTTTTTTATTCATTTTTCCAAATTATCCCCTCCCTCCCTCCACTCCCTCCCCCCGATGGCAGGTAATCCCATACATTTTACATGTGTTACAATATAACCTAGATACAATATATGTGTGTAAATACCATTTTCTTGTTGCACATTCAATTCAGCAATAATCTTATAAAATGTTAGCAATCCTTGTGATGTCACAGACATGGTTTGGGGGAAAAGATTGCTTTTGTTTGTTAATAGCATCTAATTTTCTCTGGAAAGATTCTTATCTTGCTAACAGATTATGAATGTAAACTTTAAAAATGTTCAACTTCTTAGATTTCCTTTAGTATAAATTAGAACTAGAACACAGAAAATCTCCATCAAGAATAATATTTGTGAATTCCAATAGTATCAGATCAGGCTTTCTGCGTTGGAGCTCTTTGCTTTTTCTATCTGGATTTGTTATGTTGTGCTTCTCTTTTCTTTATGCTAGTTTCAATAGCTCTGGTGGATTTTCTTTTCAAACCAATACTATGTTTATTCATGATGAAAAGATATTTCACTTTTAAAATACAATAAAAATTTAAGACAACTAAATTTTAACTTAATTGTTTAAAATTTAAATGATGATATATTTCTCAAGTTGAAGTTATTTAGGGAAACCAGATAACTATACCATATTTCCAAAATGAATTAAAATGAGAAATATAATAAATTTTAAAGTGCTTCTAACATCTATATAAAGATTGATTAATTTAAAGTTTAAGAATATTCAAATGTAAGAAGCAGGGAGACAAATCCTAAATTAAGAGTGCCTGCCAAATGATAGTGGTAACTATGAACGACATTAATGTCAAGACTCAGCAAACAGATTTTTTACTCAAATATGACCTTCACATATACAATATTAAGCAATTACTAAACTGAATTCAGTGGGATTAAATTTACTATTTTAGTCTTCTTTGTTGTGTGATTAGAATTTTATTTTATTGGAAAAATAAATATACTAGAAATTATACAATTATTTTGGCTTTATTTCACATCCCCCAACATGTCCTTCCAGTTTGAAAAACTCAGCTATGCCACACAGCAAATGTGGATGGATGATTAGTTTATAGATTAGTAGCCACTGAGGAAAACTTGCCATCTATCCTAGAGATACAGTACTATGATTAGGAGCACCTTGTGGAAATCAATCAACCAGTGACATGAATCCAAATGATGAAGTCTATACTTTGAAAAGAAAGAAGATGAGGAAGACTTATGGGATCACAGAAGAAAAAAGTATTGTACCAGAACAAGGACCATAAAATAAAGAAGAACTGAAGACAGAGAGGATGCCATTGAAATGCTACTTACATCTCTGAGAAGTAACCCAAGTTTACACAATCCACTTTTTAACATCATGATTTCTATTGAAGGCACCTACAATTACCAAGGTTCACAATATGAGAATCATCTTCCCTCTCATTCCTTCCCACAATTAATGAGTTGTATTGATTTTACTTCAAAATCATCCTGTCCCATTCTTTCTATTCACATGGCCACTGCCCTAATGCTCACCCTCATTTCTTTTGTCAGAAGCACTTCAATAACTTCCTATCCGGTTTCTCTGCCTTAAGTTTCTGCCTTTTTAATTCATCCTCCACAAACTGCTAAATTGATATTACTAAAGCATAAGGTGCATGATAAGCTTCAACTCCTTGCTCTTCCCTTTAGTATAAAAAAACAACTCCTTTCTCTTTTAAAGACTTTTACAATCTGGCTCTAGGATTATTTCTTTTTTTTTTCTTTGTCACATAGTTTATACATTAGAGCCAAACTGGCTGGCTTGCTGCTTCCTTTATATAACACTCCATTCCCCACCTTTCGGCTATCCCCATACCCAGAATACACTGCCTCCTCATTTCACACTTTGGAATCCCAGCTTTTTTCCAAGCTCAGTTCAGATGGCCCTCCAATAGGAAACTATCTTAATCTCCGAACTACTAGGTTGCTTCCTCTTATTTATTTACTCTGTGTTATTATTCAGTCATGTCAGTAGCATTCAACTCCATGTGACTCCTTTTTGGGGTTTTCTTGGAAAAAATACTGGAGTGGTTTACCATTTCCTTCTCCAGTTCATTTTACACATGAGGAAACTGAAGTAAACAGGGTTAAATGACTTGCTCAGAATCACAGAGGTAGGAAGTGCCTGAGGCCGATTTGAACTCAGGAAGATAAGCTTTCCTGACTTCAGGCCTGGCACTCTATCCACTGTGTGTATATGTCTTTAATGTTCTTCATATATGTTGTGTTCCCTGACTCTTTCCCCAATAGAATATAAAAGAGGTAACTTTATCATTGCCCTAACCCTTTTTTGGGGCTAGGAATTCTTTCCTAACCATAGTTGTAAAGGTATTTGATGCTTCCCCCAACCCCCTTCTTTCTTTGGTATATTCAGTGTCTGGCACATAGTAGATACCTATCAAATCCTCATTAGTTGATCCACTCTGAAATGCCTAGTTTTAGATCATTCATGTCATTTGAACCTAAGTCTAGTATTGGAATGGAGGGAATAAAAACCTTGCATTAATTTCCTAATAATATTAGAGAACAAACTAAAAAGCTGGTAAAAACTAAGATAAAATAACTGGTATATGCTGCAATTCCTTGGGGGTATGTTTTACCTGCCATCCATATGCTCATTTTCAGTGCTCATATATTTTAGCTTTCTTCAATGTGAAAAGGGATGGTATGAGAGAAGGGAGTAAAAATCACATATTTGGCTTCACTGAATGTCATTCTGAATGTGAAATGCTACTACTGAAGAGATTTTTCATTTTTAAATAACAGAGAACTTACTCCATAAGATGAACATTTTGATGGAATTTAATGTGTCGTAAAATATTCAAGAATTAAACATTAAAGAGAAGCTACAGAGAAAGTAAAACGTGGACTTACAAACTGACCTATTGGCCATTATTCCTTATAGAAAACATTTTATCCCCACTTCTGTATCTTCAAACAAGCTATTCTCCCATTCCTGGAAAATTCTTCTCACCTTTTATAGCAACTAATGGGTAAAATGGATAGAGAACTGGAGCTGGAGTCAGGATAGCCTAGATTTTGAACCTGTCCTTGGACATTCAGAAACCATATTAGGAAATCAAAAGCTGAAGCAGCTTCTTACCCTCTAGCAATCACAGTTTTATTAGAAGACTGACAGGATATCTGGTGTTTAATAAGGGCTGACTCCTAGCAATAGCTCTTGAAAAATAGTCTGGGTATATGGTTGGTTTCTTATAAAGTACAAAGTACAGCATGATCTCCTGGCAAAGAAATCATGGTTGACTTTCCATAAAATTAGCTATGGAATCAGAAGCTAAAGTAGCCTTTCTTTCCTTCCAGAATTGTGTCCTTTTATGTATCATTCTTGTCTGTGCCCTAATTCTTGATTTCTGACTATTAATCCAATTAATCCAAGACCTACTAAGACATTGAATTTCCAGGAGAAAGTCACTTTTCTCTTTCTGAAACTCAAGTTTCCTCATCTGTAAATTGGGAATAATAATAGAACCTAGTTCCCAAGGGATTTGTAAACCTTATACAATTATATACAAATTGTTGCTATTGTTTTTGTTATTGTCATTGTTATTATTATAATCTCTGCCTCTTGGAATCCCTAGGTACCTTTTAGATTCAACTGAAATGATACTTCTTTCAAAAGGTCTTTCCTTATACTTTCAAGTATTAGTGTTGCCCCCCCCCTCCCTATTTAAACTACTTCCACTTAATTTGAGTTTCTAATTATCTTTCTCTTTTGTGCCTACTAACACTCATCGAATGAAACTGGAGTAAATTATACCTATAGAGGCAAAAGGCAGTCTTGCCCAGGAGCTTAACTGAGCTCACTGGGCTCTCATTGCAACAAGGCAATCCTGCTCCTCCCTATTTGATTCCCTATCCCATTGACCACCAAATCTTTGTCCTTTTTTCAAGTTTCCACGCTAACCCTTCCTCCCATCCTCTCAAACTAAGGATTTGGCCTCATATTTCACTGGAAAAACTTATATTATTCCCATAACATCCATCATTATCTCCTGCTTTAATCTCTGGAGTCTTTAAGCAAAGACTATACCCACTTGAGTTGGGTATGTTGTAGAGAGGGTACTTGGTTAGTTTTAAGTTAGACTGAATGGTCTTTGAGGTCCTTCCAACTCTAAAAGTTCATTAATTCATACATAGCTATCAAGGTAGGGTAGGAGTACAAATGGATAGGAATGGAATAAATGAAGACTCTCATTGGTCCAAAAAACAGACAGACAGCAAATTGCTCAGCTTCAGTACAGCCTAGAAAAAGCCTACAGCTGGTCAAGTGCTGTCACCAGCTTGGAATGGGGCCAAATGTTAGAACTGAGTCTGTCATAGAGAAACTGAGATGACTAACAGCGAAAGGAGTCAATCTAGGCAGTTGTATATTTTGTACAAAGGCCTTTAGTTTTTGCACAGTGCAAAAGCCAGAAACTCTACATTCTTAATGGAACTATTTCACAAGAAGAAATCTCAAGAGGGGTATTCCAAGAATTAGCAATTTAGCTGTCTCAATTCTTTCGTTTCCATTCTCTTTCTTTCTCTCTCTCTCTCTTTCTCTCTTTCTTTCTCTCTCTCCCTCCTCCCTCCCTCCCCTTCTTCTTCTTGGAAATGGTTGTCTAAAAACATCTCTTTTTTATATTTTCAGATGTCTTTAAAAAAATGCTAAGTAGCTACTTTGGAAAAGGCAGGCAGACAACGGGAAGGTTATTACACTGAGGCTTTTTTCCCCCTTCATTGAGAAGATATGTCTCTCTTTCAATAGGAAGTTTATTCACATTCTAGCCAGCTGCAAAACAAGGTTGAAAGCCAACTTCCTATTGCCAAAGTTCACTCTTCAAACCAGCAGCCAAAGGTCTGATAACCAGTTGAAAAGCTTAACAATTGCTGGATTTTGGTAGGAAACAGAAGATCCATTGTTTTAAAAATATATTTTCAAGTCTGAATCTTCTAGTTATGAATCCTCAAACAAAAGATATTAACCAATATCAGAATAAGAGATATTTTTTTCTCCACATTCATTGTGAGTACTTTATCTTTTTTGGACAAGAATGATAAAAATGTCTGGATTGTTCTCTTAACAGTCTGAAAAGGATGTTCCCAACCTATTTATTAGTAGAATTTCAGAACATTTTTGAATCTTTTAAACATGCTTCAAATTTACAGTTTGATTCAGGCAACTCCAACATATTTTTATTGATTTTTGCAATTAAGAATAAAATAGCAATCTTCTAAATATGATACTTCACTAAGACATCAACCTCAGCTTTTTAGAAGGTCAAGGACCATAACAAATAAGATCTGCTTATTTTTGTTCCTTTAGAAAAGCTACAAAAGCAACCCAGTCTACATTTAGTTTATTTTATAATGGACAAAGAATAAGGAAAGGAACTTTAAAGTCATCACTATGGAAATCCTATGTAACCTCTTTTGACAATGACAACCACACCATTCTAGTAACAGCAACTACTCCTACTTCTATCACTACTGCTGTTGCCATTCACTTTTATATAATTCATATAAATGTGTATACATATAAATACATATGCCTACTTAAAATATGTACATATATACCTGATATACACACACACACAAAACACAGATATATACACACACATACTATTTTATATACACACACATTTTTATTTATATTTACATATTTATATATACACACACACACATACAAGTTTTTGGAATGATACAGTTAGTATTTTCCCCATTTTTCAGATGAATATATTGAAAGGAAGAAGAGACTATATGACCTGATTAAGATTACAAACTTGGTTAGCTTCTAAGGCAGGATTCAAATCTCAGGTTTCTTGATTCAAAGCCCAATAGTCTATTTATTCGGTCGCCATGCCTGTCTTCCTTATATTTCCAGCTTCTTATCTAAAATACTTGTGAGGTCCCAATAAATAACAAAGGTTTCTTTTAGGAATAAAATTTGGGGTTTTCTTGACAAAGATACTACACTGGTTTGCCCTTTCCTTCTCCAGTTCATTTTACAGATGAGGAAACAGAGAAAACAAAGTTAAATGACTTGCTGAGAGTGTCACACAACTAGCAAAAGTCTTTGAGTCTGAATTTGAACGTAGAAGAAAAAGTCTTCCTGACTTTAGGTCTGGGTCTAGCTCTCTATCCTAGCTGCCTTTAGGACTGAATAAAATAATTTTAATTCTGAATATAAATTAATCAATATCTTAAGTCTTCCTGACCCCAAACCTGGTACTCTATACACTGAGAAACCTAGCACAGCCCATAAAAGAAACACAAAGAAAGTATTCCTAGAATTTGGGAGAGAGAGAAACTATATCCCTTTTAGGAAGGAAGAATCAGAGATTGTCATGTTTAATCAAGGATTCATCCTAATGTAGGAAACCTGAGGAAGGACTCCAAGTCTATCCCATCTTCTAGCCTGACTTTTCATCCTACTGCGGAATTAAACAGTGCATGATCTGAGTTAAATTCTCCTTGCCTTCTACTGTATAAGCCACCATTCTTTTCCCATGGGACTAGAAAAGTGAGGCAATACAGCATCTCAATTATTCCAAAGCAAATTGATTTTTGTGATTTTTGTGGCTAAGAAGGAAGGGACAGAAAAAAAAAAAAAAAAAAAAAAAAAAAGAGAGATCAAGGAAGATCAAGGAACTCGGTGAAGAAGAACCGACTATCAGAAAGACAAGAAGGTCCCTTAGTTTATCCTCTATGTCTCTTCACATGTAGATTTTTACCAAGAGCCTGCAAACTCTCCTAGTCTTAAATCTTTCAAGCACTCAATTCAGAGGTGTCAAAGAGCATACATTGTACCAGCACTAGATTATAATCTGATTGGGAAATACTTAACAAAAGAGATAAAATGCAATAGAATATAGATGATGTTACTATGTAGTTTTCAAAGTCAATATGCCTCAGCAGAGATCCTTAGGTGTGGCTTAATAACTCCCATTTCTATGTGAGTTTCCTACCACAGTTCTAGGTTATCTTAGTTACGGTGGAGTAATTTTCTTTTAATGCACATAGGATCATGTGACTCTTCTACCTAACCAACATCAGGGCATTCCATTGTCTCTAAAATATAATTTTTTTCTATTTAGCTTTTGACACCACATAGGATCTTGGCCCAATGTATCTTTCCAACCCTTCCAGACTAAAAAGTTCTCCTGCAATTCTTCCTCTGCTAAAGAACTGGCCATATCTCAGTTCCTCATTCAGGACTCTACTTCTAGATTCACAGCCTTTGCATTGGTCATCCCTCCAGCCAGGAAAGCAAGCTCTCCCCATTTTTGCCTCCTAGATGCTGTCCAGACACCACTTCTTTATGAAAGCCTTGTCTGATCTGTCCAACAGTTTCCATCCTCCTTGACTTGTATTTAACTACTTTGTATAAATAAGTATCTGTTAACTTCATAGTTATGTGGTATCTGTTTTTATATGTATTTGTTGTTTTTCCCACTAAAATGTTAGCTCTTTATGAGTAGTAGAAATTATTTCATTTTTTTGGTATTTGGTTCCTCAGCTCCTAGAACAATGTCCCATAGTGATTGCTTAATAAATACTTGTTGATTGATTGATGATGAAAAAAATCATCTGTGGCAAAAAAACACATGAAAAGAAGGGAACTAAAGTGGTAGGGGAAATAATTAGCTAGAGAAAAAAGGTACAGAGAGTTTATAAAATATAGCATTTCTTGAAGCACTCACTCAGGCATTTATTCAGCACATTCCACATGCTGTGAATCCAGTACTATGCTAGGCACATTGATTCATGCAAAGATTCAAAAGATACAATCCCTGCCCCCACATAGTATCACAAATGTGGAGCTGGAAGATGATCCCCAAGGCCATCTCATACCACCCTCTCATTTTATGATGTAGCTCCAACCCAAGCCTCACTTGCTCATCCTTTCAGTTTTGATGGCTCAGAGTGAGTGTAAATAGCAACTGTTTCTGTCCCGGCTAGAGAGTCCTGAACTGTTGATGAGTTGTTTTCAGCCTTATCCAACTCTTGTGACCCCATTTGTGTTTTTGTTGGTAAAGGTACTGGAGTAGTTTACCATTTCATCCTCTGATTCATTTTACAAATGACTTGTCCAGAGTCCCACAGCTAGTCAATGTCTGAGGCCAGATTTCAAATCAGGAAGAAAAGTCTTCCTGGTTTTAAGTCTGGGACTCTATCCACTGAGCCACCTAGCTCCCCAAAAAGAGACACAAAGAAGATTATTACTAAAGTTTGGAGAGGTAGAAAATATACCCAGTTTAAAGGAACTATTAATAGATTCATTAAAAAGTTATTTTTTTTATTTGAAATTTTAAAAATGGTAGAATTTTTAACAAGCAAGAAAATAGGAAAGGGCAAATTAGCAAAGGAATGGAAGAAAAATGTAAACAATAAGTCTAGCTTGTCCAGATTTTAAGGGAATCGTGAAATAGAACTAGAAGGGCAGGCTGGAGTTAGAACATAAAGAACTTTGAATATCAGACTAAGATGTCTGGATTTTATTATGGAAGGGAAGAGACAAGAAGAAGGAAAGGAAGAGGAAGAAATAAGCATCTTTACAGGATCTTATATATGGCAGGCACTTTGCTAAGCATTTTGTAAATATTACCTCATTTGATTCTCTTAATAACCAGTGGAGATAGGTGCTATTATTATCCATACTTTACAGATAAGGAAACTGAGGCAAACAGAGATTAAGTGACTTGCTCTGAACTACACAGCTACTAAGTGTCTAAGGTCCAAATTGAAACTTGTCTTCCCCATTCCAGTCCCAGCATTCCACCCACTACACCATCTAGCTGCCTCTAATTGGTAGGTTAAAAAAAATGTTTTTGAATGGTTAAAAGTGGGGGAAAGTAACACAGCTTGTAATTTTTTTTTTTATTTTTTTTTTTGAGGCTGGGGTTAAGTTACTAGCCCAGGGTCACACAGCTAGGAAGTGTTAAGTGTCTGGGATCAGATTTGAACTCAGGTCCTCCTGAATTCAGGGCTGGTGCTCTATCCACTGGGCCACCTAGATGCCAGCCACAGCTTGTCACTTAAAAAAATTAATGTGGCACCAAGAATGCAGGATGGGGATGGGGGATAAGGCAATGTCCATTCAATAATCAAGAAGTAATGAAAACTTGATCTGGAATTAGAAGTAGAAAAAAAAAAATAGTGAGCTGGAAACACATTTGAATGGCAAAAGTGACACTCCCAAAATAGAAAATGACAAATGCTGGAGAAGCTGTGGGAAAATAGATTGATGAATGCATAAATGGTGGCACTCTGAAGTGATCCAGCTATTCTGGAAAGTGATTTAGAATTACACTCAAAATTTATCGCACCAGTGATACAGCTACTAGGTTTACATCCCATAGAGATCAAGGAAAAGGATTCATATGTACAAAAAGATTCAATGTGTCTCTTTTTGTTGTCACAAAAAATTAGAAACTCTGGAAGTGCCAATCAATTGTGGGAATAACTGAACAAATTATGATATATGAGATGGAATACTAAGGGTTTATAAAAAAAATAATGTTACGTAGGGGAGGGGGCACAATGGATAGATACTGGCCTCACTTAACCCCAATTGTTGGAAAAGAGGAAGGGAGGAGAAATGGAGGGAGAGAGGGAAGGAAGAAGGGAGTAAGAGAAGAGGGCATGAAGGAAGAAAGAAGGGAAAGAAAAAAGGAAGGTGAGAAAGATGGAAGGAGGGAGGAAGGGAGGGAGAAAGAAAGGGGAAAAAAAAGATGGTTTTAGAAAGACCTGGAAAACACTTTATGAACTAATGCAGAGGGAAGTGAGCAGAACTTATAAGATAACAATGCTATAAAGACAAACAACTTTGAAAGACAATTTTAATTAATGCAAAGACCAATCACAGTTCCAAAGAATTCATGATAAAATATACAACCCCACTCATTAATGCTTTTAAATACACAAAATTTAAAAATAAATATATAAGATTACAAAGAAAGCCAGTTATTCTGAAATATGGTTGTCAGAGAACCAAGTTCATGGACCCTCTAAGTTAATCTAACCTTATTTCCCAGATGAAGAAAGATGCTACAAAAACACAGTGATCTTTCCACAGCTGGAAATGATGTGAACTTTGTATATCCAATGAATCCAGAAATATGACTCCACTAATTATGCAGAAAAGGAAATGACATGTTTCATACATTCAAAGATTGAAGAAGTAGATAGAAAAACCAATATTCTCTCCCTTCTTGAGACTAGAAAGCTATTCAATTGATGACAGAGAAGCTTTATAATGTAAAAGTAGTTATAAAATCTTCTAATAACTTATCTCCTCCAGTAAATGCAGCTCCTTCCAGAGAGGAAAGGAGAGGGGAGAGAGAGAGAGAGACAAAGAAAAAAAGAAAGAAGGGAAAGAAGGAAGGAAGGAAGGAAGGAAGGAAGGAAGGAAGGAAGGAAGGAAGGAAGGAAGGAAGGAAGGAAGGAAGGAAGGAAGGAAGGAAGGAAGGAAAGAAGGAAGGAAGGAAGGAAGGAAAAAAGGAAGGGAGGGAGGGAGAGAAAGAGAAAAAAAGAGAGAGAAAGAAAGAAATCATCTAATTTAACCTTTTATCCCAAGAAAGAATGCCCTTCAAGATAATCCTGACTAGTTATTTAGTCTTCTCTGAATATTTTCAATGACAGGGAAAGCCATTGCTTACTTAACAAGATAGATCATTCCATGTGGATATATCTAGTTCTTTTTGTCTGGAGTCGTGGTTTTATTGATATATAAAACACTGGGCATAGAAAATCCCTTCCACTGAGGTATACCAGCAATTCCTGTATGACTTCTAATTTTAGAGAGCTGCCTAGAAGCACTGAGAGGTCAAATGACCAGCAACTCCCACAATTAGCATGTGTTGAAGGAAGAACTTAACCTCTGACTTTCCTAATTCCAATTGAGTCCTCTTATCTATCATGCCAAGTTGCTCACTCTCTAAAAACAGAATGACATACTCACAGATCATGAAGAAGGAATAAGGAGGAGGGGGAGCAGGAGGAATGAGGAGGAGAGAGGAGAAAGAGGAAGAGAAAGAAGGGGGGAGAGAGAGAGAGAGAGAGAGAGAGAGAGAGAGAG
This sequence comes from Sminthopsis crassicaudata, assembly GCF_048593235.1. Lineage (NCBI taxonomy): Eukaryota > Metazoa > Chordata > Mammalia > Dasyuromorphia > Dasyuridae > Sminthopsis > Sminthopsis crassicaudata. The sequence goes on from NC_133621.1 coordinate 210,196,259, forward strand.
AGAGAGAGAGAGAGAGAGAGAGAGAGAGAGAGAGAGAGAGAGAGAGAGAGAGAGAGAGAGAGAAGTTTAAAACAATAGACAATAGCACAGGAAGAATATTCAGTAAGGTTACACTATGGGTTCAGATAAGCATAGTTGTCCTTATCTCCACATGACAACACATTTAATCAGAAGGGTGTGTAGGGCAGGAAAGGGACTTAGCAGGAGGACATCTGTCAAATCTGAGGAGCAGTGACTCCTAGTAGGCTGGGCTTTTTGTGTGCTTGGTCACCAGGAAATCACATCAACAACTTGAGGCTATGATTGTCTCCCTCCCTCCTTCCTTTCCTTCCTTCCTGTCTCCTAGGAAAAAACTAGCCCAGTCTCTTTGGTCTTGTGGATGATGCTACTATCATACATACAAGTAAAATCTTTTCTCCTTTAACCTGCTTAATCCAGTCATTAAGATTTGTTCCAACTATGGACCCTAGTTTAGCTATCTAGAACTATACATTGTTGTTAATTCTTTTTTTGGTCATGTCCAACTCTCCATGATCCCATTTGGGGTTTTCTTGGCTGAAATACTGAAGTGATTTCTCATTTCTTCGGCTCATTTTTACAGACGAGGAAACTAAGGCAAATAGGGGTAAGTGACTTGCCTAGGGTCACACAACTAGTAAATGTCTAAGGGTAGATTTAAACTCAGGAAGATGAATCTTCCTGACTCTAGGGCTGGTTCTCTACCCTAGCTGCCCCTAGGACTATACAGAATAACTTTAGTTATTTTTTTAAGATTTTTTTTTTTTTTGTCCTCCAATTATCTGAAGCTCTCCACCTTTTTCTCTCTAAGTTTTCTTTTCCAGGGGACAGCCCTGATTCATTCAACAGATTGTTGTATGGAGGGCTTCAAGACCTCTTGCCTCCCTCTGCATACATTCTAATTTGCCAATGTCCTTGTCAAAATATGGTGCCTAGAAGGAACAGAATATTCCAGGTATAGTTTGGCCAGGATAGAATATGGTGAGACTCTTGTTTCCTTTGTTTTGAGAACTATTTATATCACATTTCTCCACCAGATTAAAGCCTCATCTCATCATGGCATGGTCAGTAGAGAAGATCCAGCAAATCCTACAAGCTTGGAAAGCTTCAAGTATAGGCTCAGCAATGAATTCTATACTTGCCAGTCAAGGACCAATCAAAGTAAAGTGAGGTGAGTAGGGTTTATCATCAGGTTCTCTTCAGGGTTATGAAGTCAAGGCAATCCCAAAACATCTCTAACCAAGGTATTAGGCTGGTAATCTGCACTGGGAGTAAAAGTAGCCATACTGACAAAAGCATAGAATCTTCAAGTATTGGAGCACAATAAAGACTACTTTTTTGGGTCAGCATGGCCTACTAATATTTAATTTGCAGGCTACTAGGAGAAGGGAACTGGAAGGAAATGTGCCTGAGCTCATCTAATTCTAGGTCCTTCATTTTACAAATCACTGAATAACCCATTGTACTTAGCTCTATATGTGTTCTAATGATTTTAGGGATTGTTATAAATGGAATAAATTTTTGTAATTAACTTTTTAAAGTATAATTTGACTAAAGATCAAATGTTCACTCAAGTATTTATTAGGTACCTACTGTGTTTCAGGCTTTTGGGATATGAGTTCAAAGAATGAAATAATCCCTATTTACCAAGAGCTGACATTTTTAACAGGGGAGATAACATGTACACATATAAAAGTATAAAATGTAAAAATGAATTTAAGAATGATCATAAATCCACAGAAAGTGGATTAAATAGAGACCTTGAACAAATCAATTAATATCTTTGGGTCACAGTTTTCTCAAATGGGGGAGAGATTCTAGAGTCATCTCCGATTCTAAATTTATGGCCCTCTGACTCAACAGTTTTTATTCCAGTTCTGATACCATATGATCATGAACAAATTACTCAACCTCTCAATTTCAATTTCCTCATCTTTAGTTATTTTATTTTACTACCTGCCTCACAATGAAATGAGGCTTTGTATAAAATATAAAATTCAACATAAATGCACTCCATCAGGATGAAATCCTTTGGAATTTTCTACCATGTCCCAGTAACCTTAAGCTCCCTTAAGCCCAGGAACTCACAAGCCCTCAGAAGTACTCTCTATCCCTGGGGTCCCTCTCCTTAGTTGGAAAGGCTTCTTCCAGGGGCAGCTGAGTGCTCCAGGAGTGCTGTACCTGGAGTCTTATGATTCACATTCAAATCCATCTTCAAATATTACTAATCTGAGCAAGTCACTTAACCTCTGTTTACCTAAGTTTCCTGGAATACCTGAATGATGATCATAATAGCACAAAATTGTTGTTGGAGCCCCTAGGGTCACTTGTCCTTCATTCTTCTAATGTTCCATGAATCACAGCAAGAAATATAGTTTTAGTTCTGGAGCTAGTTATAAGAACAATTCTGATCTCAGAAGTGAGAGAGAAGCATCAAAGTAACACTCTCATTGCAATTCCCTCTAAAAGTTTTTCAAAATAATAATAATCAACTATGTATGTGCCACAGGTAGAGGATATGTGCCTAGACAGTTCACATGAAAAGGCCTTAATGAGTGAATAATGTTCAATATCACTCCAAAAACCAAATCAAACCATTTTTGTTCTGTCACATTAATCAAAGTATTTCCAGAAAAGGGGAGCTGATTGTTTCATTGTACTCTGCCCTAGACTGACCACATCTAGAGTACTAAATTCTTTTCATATCATACTTTAGGAAATTGCATATCAAGGAGAGGAGAAGGCAGGGTTTATGACTGCCCTTCAGATTGACAATAACATCCCATTAATTAGTTCTCCCAGGTATAATTCAGTCGACTACCACACCACTAAATGGTATTATTTCTGCCTTGCCTGTGTATCTAAGCTTAAAACAAACAAGAAGCCATATTATAAAAAATATGTTCTTCTACAGGCAAATACACTGAGAGCAATGAGAAATGAAAGCTAATAAGGGAAGAAAAAAATTCTAGGAAAAACAGACAAGAGAATCCTAAAATCATAGCACCTCAAAACCATTTAAAATGGAGCATATTGCCTTAAATGAGGACATACAGTACCATGAGTATGAAAATATTTTTTCATCATTATTAAAAAAAGCCTCATGGAGCAAAGTGGAATCCTTGATGATTTGGATGAATGCAAAAGGGCACTAAGCATTGCTGGTGTAGAGAAAAGGTATGTTGAAGAAGGTAGGTTGTTATTCTTGGTATTAGGGAAATCGAGACATAAAATATGCCTCTGAAATTTGTTAATTGAATAAATATGATCACTTATAATCTCTGAAAATATATATAATCTGAATATATATATATAATATATGTAATCTGAAAATTTTTGTGTGCTCTTCTATGAAATGGGCATAATATCTGGAAATGTCAGCCTCAAATTTTGTTATAAGGCTCAAATAAGATAACTTATGTAAGACATTTTGCAAGATTTCAAATACTATAAATGTCAACTATTATTATTACTACTAGTAAGAATCATTTTGGAAAATATGGAAACAAAATTCAATTTAGAAAGAAAATGGCTTGTCACCTCCTTTTCTCAATCTCACCCCTTTGTTCTAATTGCTCTAAAGAGCAGAGTAAGTTGTACTGATCTGGTAAAATTAAGTAAAATCCTGAGCTAAAAATCTAATACCATAGTTATAACCTCTGAATCTTAAAGAAAATCACCAGTTTCATTGCTGACATAGATATTTAAGATCTTTTATTCCAGATAGATATCTCTAAAAATATAAAATAGGTTACTGGCACAGTTCCTTATTGCCTAGAGTAGGCATTTAATGTTTGTGGGGCTGAGTCTTTCTTTCTTTCTTTTTTTTCTTTTTTTTTTTTTTTCTGGTAAGACAATTGGAGTTAAGTGACCTGCCCAGGGTCACAATAGCTAGTAAGTATCAAGTGTCTGAGGCTGAATTTGAACTTGAAGGGCTGAAGGTCCTTCTGACTCCAGAGCTGATGCTTAATATACTGCAACATTTAGCTGGCCCTGTGAGGTTGAGTTGGGTCCAGATCTCCTGAGTCTTGGGTACTGTTTCTTAAATAAGATATTTTAAAATTTCTACAAGGAAAATTTTGCTTTAAAAAAAAAATTAAAGAAAAAGGATCTGTTCTGGGGTCAGGAAAGACTTCAATTTATATATTCCAACAGGTCAGGGAAGGACATTTAATTCTGTACAGATGTACTAAATTTATAAAAGAGGAGGAAAATAACAGAAGACAAATTGTTTGGAGGACAAACAAAGCTAACTATGATATGTATGACTGCCAGAAACTGTTCCTACCTCAAAACATAAAAGAGAAAAGATGAAATTTAGTAATCCCATTGAGTTTTTCTAACAATGTGGACCACTAAAAATGTTTTTATGTTTATTGCAGAAAATTCTCTGTCTTTCAAGGACTGTGTCCAAAAATAAATTGTATTTTAAAAGTACTTCATTTGCAAACCATGAAAGAGTTCTACACATTGTTAATATGCTACACCTGGAAGCAACATTTGGTAAACAGAAACTACATTTTATCAGGCCATGTCTAAGTCATGTATCAACTATTGCTAAGACTGCAGGCCTAATTATTTTCCTCCAGTAGATGCTATTTTCCATGTTGCCAACAACATAATGACACTGGAGTTTTAGAGACAAAAGGTAAAAACAAATCTTCTTAAACACTGGGTTTAGACATATGCTGTGGTTCCTGGTCTGCTAAACACTTAAGAATAAAATTATAAACAATCATCAATTCAGTATACCACCACAGACCAGCTCTTTCCTCTGGCTCATGATTTAAGTAGAAAGTATTTCAGCAAGCTTTAAAGATGAGTTTGCAGCTGGCTTGTAAATAAAGGAAAAGCAAAAATTGCTTCCCATTTCCTGAAGACCTGGAAGGTCTATGGCCCTCCCCACCAATAGTAAATTTTGCAAATCAGCCCTTTTTGGGGGGTAAGCAAATAGTGAAAATAGATAAACATCTGTGTGACAAAGAAAAGGCTGCTTAAACAACAGGATGGCGTAGAAGAAAAAGGAAAGAACTCATTATAGACATGGCTTTTTTATGGTGTCAGATCTTTTGGGGAATCTGATGTAGTTTATAAGCCTCTTCTCCAAATAATGTATTTAAATGTATAAAATAAACTAGTTTTACCAATTATACTGAAATATCATTATCAAAAATTTTTAAAAACCAATTTCACAAACCCCACCTTCAAGAACCCTGTTGGAAAAGAAAGCAAAAAAGGTAAAAATATACATTTGGATTAAACCAGATGATCTCTCAGTAATCTTCCAACCCTGAAATTCTGCAAAAGGATAAAAGTGAGGGGAAGTATCCTAAGATCACAGGATAATTGATTTTTAGCTAAAAAGGGACCTTTGGGGGATATCTTGTCCAACCTAATTATACAAATAAGGAAGATGAGGCCCAGAGAGGCTCAATTACTTACCCGACATTCAATAAGGTATTAAGTGATACAGGTGGGATTTAAGTCTAGGTCCTCAGATTCTAAATCCAATATTCTTTTCACTGGCCTATAATGTCTCACAAAGAAATACATCCCAAGAAAGAACCAATCAATAAGCATTTGTTAAACTCTCACTATCTCTTGCAGCTATGCTAAGTGCTAATGATACAAATAAAAAAGGAATATACTTTCCTTAAAGGAGTTCATGCTGTAATAGGGAGACAAGAGGTACTGACTTGAGTGTATGTAAGATACATATAATTTGACTTTAGAAAAGTGGCTAGCAGAACTGAAAAAGGCCTTCCATTCATATATAAACTAAAAAGAAAAGGAAAAGGAGAATACCTATGTATATACCTCAAATTAAAGAATACCTACAAGGAAGAAAAAATAACTGTTTAAAGTTCCCAGAAGACAAAATCCAAGAAAATAAAACCGATGGTTTCAAATTTCTATATACAAATATTCAAAGTTCAGGCAACAAACAAGAACTGGAAGTCCTGATGAAAGAAGGCAAATTTGAGATCATAAGCAACATAAGACTTGGTGGGAAAATCCATGACTGGACCATGGCTCTGGATAAGTATGCTTTATACAAAAGAAACAGGACAGGTAAAAGATATGTGTAAGAGTAAAGAATAGAAAACTACTGTGGATTAAAAAGGTTTTATTATGGGAAGAAATCAAGGAACAAGTGTAGGGTAAGCATGATAAAGAGTATTTGGATGAAGCTCAATGAAGAAAGAAGCAGAGGGAATTTTGTCATTAGAGTAGTAGTACAGTCTACTGCGACTGACAACACAATTAAATGAAGAGCTTGGAAGACAGATCATGAGCCTAGCAAAAAAGGAAAGATCTAGCAGTGATGGGAGATTTCAATTATCCAGATTCATCTGTGGGAGCATTCTTTCTGCCACAACCAAAACATTTCATAACTTGGCTTACTTTGGTGATAAATTCATCCTTCAAAAGGTGGAAGAAATAATGAGAAAATACTCTTCTAGATCTGATCTAAAAGAAATTGGAAATTATGTGAACTTTCAAGGTAATTAACCAACCACTTCTAGAACTTGAGGTGGAGAAAGATAAAATTCTGGCATAGTCTGATGTCCATCCTAGATTTTAGAAAAGCAGATTTCAAGGAATTCAGAGCAATGATCATTAAGGAAGCCATTCCTGATGGTAATGAGAGGTGCTCCAGAGTAAAATTCTAAAACAATTTCAACAAAGAAGCATAGGGTTTAACGGGTAAATGAAAACAAAAATAGTACTGGCAAAGCACTGAGAATTTTTATGGGGGGTTGACATTGAGAAAAGAGGGAGGGGCTTAATCAAAGGATAGAATCTTTGTTAGTAGTGGATAGCATAAGAACTGACAAGAAAGAGTAAGCAATAATCTATAACAATTCTGCTCAATTCTTATATGTTTTCACAACAAAAAATGACCAACAGGGAACTGATGTCTAAGATAAGCAAGGAGACACTAAGAGCACCTGACGGCCCTCAAAGAATGCAAGCATATTCATGAACTGTTCTCATGATGTCTCACATGAACTGCCACAGGTAGTAAAAGAGGCAGGTGTGAATTCCTGAGCCACTATCATAGATGTTCTGAAGATTTGGCCAATTCCTCTTCTGTTTTCAATAGAAAGGAGAAGGAAACAGAATCTTCATGGTACAGGCCAATGAATTTAATTCTCAAGAATATTCAATTCCTAGAAAAATTCTAGAACAGTTCATTAATGTGATGATTAGTGAATATCCAGCAAGAGAAGTAGAGACAACAAAGAGCAAATATGACTTCCCCAAGAGCAAGTCTTCTTTGACTAAATTAATTTCATTTTTTTGCCAGGATTATTAAACTAGTAAATGACCAGAAAGCTGTGATTATGGTTCACCTAAATTTTAGCAAAACTTCTGATGAAGTATTTCATACTGCTCTTGTGGAGAAAGAGAAATATAATAAGACAATAATACAATTAGATGGATTGTGAGCTGGTTCCATTAACAAGAGTAGCTATTAATGCTTCAATGTAGTGCTCCAGAGATCCATACAAAATCCAAAAGGATTTTGGCAAAGTAGAGAACTGAGCAGAATCTAAAACTGAAATCTGGTAGGGATCAATGTAAAATCCTACACTTGGATATCTTCCCCTCAAAATTAACTGCCCAATTAAAATATGAAGGGAAACATGGTTATTTGGAAAATATTCTGGAAGGTGGAATTAGCGGACTCCAAACTTAATGAATCAACAGTGTGATGTAGCAGCAAATTGAAATTAAGTGGAAAAAAAAATGAAAAACAATAAAATACATTTTGATTAAATTAAAGAGCAGCAGAGCTCCCCAGGAGTAGGAAGGAATAGTCCCACTATATATGTTGCCACTGTAAGACTGTGGAATACGAAGCACTATTTTCAGTTCAGGGTGCTTTGATAGTCCAGGCTGAAAAGTGTCCACTGGAAGGCATCTAGATTGATGAAGATTCTTGAGTTCATCTTATATGAAGAATGAATGGTTAAATAAAAAGAAGTTGTTTAGACTAGAGAAGAAAAGACTCAATTGGAAAGACATTGAAGGACTGTCATATGGAGGAAAGGTTACTCTTGCTTTGTTTGACCCCAGATGGTACAAATGGGAACAATGGGAAGAACTTGTTGAGGGGCAACTAAGTGTGGGAAGAAGATGGAAAAGATGCCAATTTTAGCTTGAATGTCAGGGAAAACTTCTAGAGAGTTTGATATTCCCAAAGTGGGATGAGATAGTGGGCTTCTCTCATTAGAGATCTTATCAGCTAGGGAATAATCAGAAGTGGGAGGTGGGGAGGGAAAGATTCCTTTCATTTGTTGGTAGATATAGATCAAGGCTGCCAAAATCCTTTCTAACTTTCTGGTTCTTATTTTCTCTTGGTTCCCTCAATTTTCTACTACATCCCTGGCCATCCTTTCTGATAAAGGCTATCCTTTCTGTCTGTCCTCTGCCCTCCTTTCCACTCACTTCCATTCACTTGATCTCCAACACTTATCTCAAACACAGTACCATCCAAGGTCATGACTTCTACTCCAGCTATATACTTCAGAGTAAAAAATAAATTGGAACTTCATTTTGTAGGAATGAAGATAAGGAAAGGCAAAATCCCAGAATCACCAAATTTTAGAGCTCTGAAGGAGCTTTTGGAAATTGAAGCCAAGTTGGGTTAAGCTACTTTCACTACTGAAAAGTGTTCCATGTAGAATTAGAGCGACCTGAGTTCAAATCTTGCCATTAACACTTAAGACTGCTATCACAGATAAGTTATATAGTTTCTTTGAGTTTCAATTTCCTCATTAGCAAAGATGGAATAATAGTCCCTGTATAACTTGAAAGGTTATTTAGAAATTTAATTTATCTCAAAAGTTCTGAAAATCTAAAAACTTCAAAATATATTTTTTATTTAACCTATGTATGTTTATATAGTTCTATGAGGAAGCTGGGCTGGGCACTGTTTTCCTCTTTTTAGTGATGAAAGAAAAGCATAGAGTACCAGAAGGAACAACAAACTTGAGACTCAAAGATCCTAAGTCTCTGATTCTTTTGAGCAATCAGTTGCCTCATTTCTAAAATAGAAAGGATATACTAGATTAGAGGTACTTAACCTTTTCTGTGTCATGGACCACTTTGGCTATGATCCCTATTCAGAATAACATTTTTTAAAGCATGTTATAAAAACCAGGATTACAAAATAAATCAATAATACTAAAATGTAGTTATCCAAATAATTTAAAGACAAACTTATGGATCCCAGGTTAAGCAGCCCTGGACCTAGCTGCCCTAGAACACATTTTTCTGCTAACTAGATAATACAATTGATAAAAGTTCTGGGTCTGGAGGCAGGAAAAAGCTTTCTGATTTCAATTCACAGATACTAATTAGTTGTGTGAACTGGGGCAAGTTTCTTGCCTTCAGTTTCTTCAGTTGTAAAATGAACTGGAGAAGGAAATGGCCAACCTCTCCAATTTTTTTGCCAAGAAAACCCCAAATAGAGCATGGAAAGAGTCAGACATGATTGAAAAACTGAACAATAAGAACTCTTTCCAATACTGTCTTCTGATTTTCCAAAGAAAGTATCATTCCAAGTTTACAATGCTGGTCAGAAAATAATTTATTGCGATTCACAAGCAAATGTTCACAATAGAGTTGGTTCCATAAGACTATGCTGTCCAAAGAATCAATTTCCATGAAGGTATTTTAATACGGTCATCAAAAGCATATCACTCATACAAATATCTCCTTCTGCTTAGGAACAAGACTTACACCTGCATTAAGCTGACAAGCCTACCAGATTTCAGGTCAAAGGGCACAGGCTTGAATTACAGCTCTCCCACTTAATACTTTTGTGTACCTTGAGAAAGTTAAGTTTGGCTCTTTTGCAAAATGATTAAGTTGTCTACAACGTCTAAGATTTCTTCCAGCTTTAAATCTATGATCCTATGGTTGGTAAAACTTATGTGTTCAGACCCTAAAAGAAAATATTCTTCAAGATATTTTAAGCATAGAGATGGGTGCCAGTTTGGTGTATTTAATTTTTAAAAACTGATGTCTTTCAAAATATCAGTCTTTCTCTGTATACACTCTACGTCCAAAGCTTTTATTTTAACAAAACTAAAAACAGTTAAGGAAAAGTAATTAACAAAGCAGCCACATCTGACCAGATATATAACATTTTACTCAGTTTCTCCTCTTCAGATCAAGAGGGAATGTGTGTCATATGCTGTTCTCCCAAAACAAAATTTTTTCATCGATGATTGTTACTATAATGCTCTATTTCTAAACATGCCCAAACAGTGTATAGCCCAAAGAGTAATAAAGACACACACACACCCCCCCCACACACACACACACACACACAGCTGTTCAATGTCCTGAGGCATTCTTCCTCCCCCAACCCCTAAAATGTCACAAAGGGGAAAAAAAAAAAACCAGAAGCAGGAGTGGTGAAAGCAGTAATTTTTTTCCTTCTAGAAAGCTTTCCTTGGAGAATGAAAGACTAAGGAATTTGGAGAGATTTCTAATTGCCATCGGACTTCAATAACTCGAGATTGGCAATACTTCTGAAGGTCCTTGGCAAGTGGATGTGACAGGTGGGAACCAACAATCTTTTTTAAAGCCAGGAAGTTCAATGGGAAATGAAAGTATCCTCATAATTTTCCTTTTTCCTGGGCTCAACAAAGCCCCTGCATAGTTTCTATGATGAAAGAGAAGGGAGACTAAAACCTGAACTTCACTTTTCTAGGCCTGTTTCCTCGGGGGGTAGGGGGTGGGGGGTGGGGGGGTGGGGGGGTGTATGTGTTACAGAAAGATGGACAAAACAGGAGAGAGAGAGAGAGAGAATGAGAATGAGAATGAGAATGAGAATGAGAATGAGAAAGAGAAATAGGTTGACTAATCTCTAAAGTCTCTTCCAGGCCTTGATCCTATGACCTTCAAAATGAAAACATCTAATTTTAAAACCAAGGAAGACAGGAATCCAGTGTGAGACATTTCAAAAATCTGTGAAATTATAGCTCTTCCCTAAGGCAGTCCAACACAGTAATTGTTGACGATCCATCACTGCCTCCCTTACTTAGGCCTTGTTTTTGTGACCCTCCAGGAAGACAGCCATGTCAAGATATATCTTGCCTTTGGACTTCCCTTGTATCATAAGGGTCTTAAGCCTTTCTTTGTGGTTTGGCAATCTGTTGGAGTCTATGGATGCCTTATTAAAATAACATTTTTCAATGTATAAAATACATAGATTACAAAAAAACAAAACAAAACAAAACAAAAACTCCACATATTCTTAAATAGACAATATCCCTCTCTACCCTTCCCCTTCCCCTTCTTAATCAAATTCATGGATCCAAATGAAGTCCTTTGCCTTATAGCAAGGCTCCAATAGAAATGCATCAAGCATCCCTTACTTCATTCTGCCCTGGCCTACTGCACACATCACTTTCATATATGCTTTGCAAATGCACAAAAGACTTGGCTGGATTTTTGGCTAATCTGGAAATCCATGGCAGTCCCTCATGCCTCATATGCTGAGGAACCTAGAAGGTAGGAGTCAAGTAAGCCACAAATTGTCTTTCCCACTCCTTCAGACAGGGTCAATTTGAAAGCAGGGGGCTTTGGTTATTTATTAGAAAGGCTCAAAGCAGGGAGGAGACTAGCCTGGATTTATCAGTTAAGAGAAGAAAAAGAAAGGAAATGTATCCCAAGGGTGGATATGCCCACGTTTTATTTCTTAGTGCATGCATGCTAATTAGCATTCAAATAAGATATAAACTGTGTGTCTCATTAAGAAGTTACAAAGGATTGCTTCCTGTTCACATGCACAGGGGGTCCCAGTGTGCAGAGAATTCAAAGTTGTCAGGATATTCCTATATCTGGCCTAGAGGAGTTCTGTCTTCAGAAGAGAATATAGTTCAGCCAAGTTCTGTGTCCTTTTTTAAAGTAACCTAGGAAGCTCAAGTGTCACAGACATGTGCAAACTGAAAAAAAGTATATATGATATGGTGCTGAATTAAAGGAAAAAATTGGGGGGGGGGGGGGAGAGGATGACTCTTTTCAAAATTTTTTTTAATTAATCATCATTTCACAAATGATAGCTGGGTTTAGTCACAAGAGCCCTGGATATCAAGTGACAGGAATTTTTTGAACTGTAGTGAGATATTCAAGTGGAAATTTCTGGAAGGAAAATGGACTAAAGAAGAACTCAAAAAAGGGGTCAGGGCTGGAGAAAAGAAGTCACCAGCACAGTGTTAATGATAAGAACTGAGAGAGCAGATGTGATCTCCAAGAAGATCAATTCTCATAGAATGTTCAATTTTCAACTAGGAAGAGTTAAATCTACCTAGGAAAATGGCCTATTTGAATCATGCTTCAAAGTTAAAGTTTTTCTTCTCTAAAGATTTAGGTAGGAAAGAATCACAAAACTAGTAAGTATCTGAGGTCATGAGCATCCTTTTTGAAAAAATTTTTCTGTTATTTTACCATGGCAGTGTTCCTCCTTTCTTGAAGAACTTCTTCAAATACTCTATAGGTCCTTAACTTTATGGGACATGGCTTCTCCTCCTTATTAACATCACAGTGACACTGCTTGTTTCTATTTTATCACATGCAATATGGAGGACCTTTGTGAGTTAGTGGTATAGTTCAGATTGCGGGGCTGCCTCATTGAACTTAGGACTCATAATTATTAAAGTTTTATGAGCTCCTTGGGTTTTCTCATGTTAGGTTGCAATTCTAAGTGCTTAAGCCTTTTATCGTAAACGATTTATTTTTAGTGTTTACTTGTGGTCTTTTATAAGCAATAAAAGGTCTCTTCTTCAGCTGAAGGCTTTTATAACTTCCCAAGAGAGGAAGATTTCTTTTTTTTTTTTTCTTGAAAGTTCTGAATAATGCTGAGTAGACATATTCAATTAGCATTGACTGGCTTATTAACCATATTTCCAGAGTTTCTATCCGGGGATCTGGACTTAAACAGTAAGAAATAGGAATGAAAGGCTAGAGATGAAATAAAACTAGCCATAGACTATACCAAAGAATGGTATAGAAGAATGAGCAGTGGAAGAATAGTATTGAAGAATGAGTCAAGAGAGATCCAAATCTGAATCTTTCCTTTAACATTTCTGGCTCTCTATACTTTGGTTTTCTTACTTGAAAATGTATGAGAAGACATATATGACATCTACCAGAAGGCAATTGCTCACACAGAGATCAGAAGAAGCAATACAAAGTTTCAAGGTGTCTCTGAAGAACTTTGGAATCAATTGAGAGACAATGGCACAAGAGTGCTCAACAGGATGTGCCCACATAGAAGGAACTGTGCTCTCTAAGTGAAGCTTTGAATTATTATTTCATTCAAAATTAATAGGACTTGACAGCTAATTGAATTTGAGATGAGGGAAAATGGAGAAATTATTGTTCTTTTCCTTATTATGATAGCTATACCTCATGGAGGCACCCTGAGTTCTTAAAGATTATATCAGAAAAACATAAGCTGTAGCTAGGTAGTACAATGCATATAGAAGTCAAGAAAATCTAAGTTCAAATCTTACTTTGGACACTTACTATGTGATTGTGGATGTCATTTGACCTCTCTGTCTTAGTTTTTCTCATCTGTAATTCCAGAATTGTTCGGGGGGGGGGGGTCATATCAGATAATATAAATAAAAGTCCTTTGCAAATCTTTAGTGCTTTATAACTTTTAGATAATCATTAAGATTAAAAAAAAGTTCAAAACTTGGATGTTTTATTTTGTTCAGAAAATAATGATGTTTATTGTTCCTTCATCATTATCTTCTTCACTTAATTTTTTTTTTTTTTGTCTTCTCTATTCTTCTTCTTCCCCTAGTTTAGCAGAATAAAGACTTATTCTTTGGTTCTACTCTGTTTCCTCCATAAAACAAAAAACTTAAGTGTGGTGACTTTTTAGGGTCTTTCCACCCATGCATCTTTCCTGTCACTCTAGTCCCCAAATGAGCAACCTTATATAGTGCAAATAAGCAGGCTTAGAACCAGAAGATCTGAATTTGAGTCCTGAATATGAAGTTGACAAGTTTCATGATTGGTGAGTATACCATTTAATCACTGTGAGCACTAGCTTCTTTATAAGTATGGGACAATTGCTGCTGCTGCTGGTAATGATAGCAACTGCTCCTCTCCTAGCAATACCCCCCAAGATAATCCCATCCATATGCTTGAAGAGAAAAAAAATGCAAAAAATACTTTCAATTAAGAGAATCTATAATTTTCAAATCCTGTCATTCTGTGTTCTTCTCTCATCCATAACAAGGAAAATTGGAAGGTAGAAGGGAAGCAGCATTTATTAAGTACTTGGTAGATGCTAGGTACTGTGCTAGGTACTTTATAAATACTCATTTCATCTTCATGATAATATTGGGGGTAGGTACTATTATTATTATTATTCCAATTTTATAGCTGAAAAAAACAGACAAAGGTTAAGTGATTTGTCCAAGTGTCTGAACCTGAATATCAACTCAGGTCTTCAGAGTAGCTGTTTCAATTAAAGCTGAAGGATCATTATAGTTCCCTGAAAATATGTCAAGTGCAAATCTTAAAAATATAACACAAGAAGCATTTATTAAATGCCTATTATAAGCAGAGCATAGGAACAGAAGAACTTTAGTCAATTAGCATTTATTAAGCCCTTACTATATTGTCAGGTATTGTGCTAAATGCCAGGAATACATAGAGGAAAGAATAGCAGTTCCTGCTCTCAGAGAGTTCACAGTTTAATGGGAAAGATAATGTGTAAACTACTATATAGACATTATAGATAGGAAAGACTGAAGGTAGTCTCAGAGGAAAGATATTATGATTAAGGAGGGCTGGGGAAGGCTAACTGTAATAGGTGGGACTATAGATGAGGCTTGAAAAAAAGAGAACCTGTTAAGTAGAAATGAGGAGGGAGAGAATTCCAGGAAAGGGAGACAGCCAGTGAGCACAGGCCTCCTATTTACTAGGGTATATCTTTCAATGATACTACATCCCTTCTCTCATTATGATAGACCTCTGGAATAATGGTGATCACAATGTACATGGGAACCATATGACAAGAACTACAAAAGAAAAAAGATAGTAAAAATAACAGTTTACACTCATTTCCCAATGTTCCTTTTCTGGATGTAGCTGATTCTGTCCATCATTAATCAATTGGAATTGGATTAGCTCTTCTCTATGTTGAAGATATCCACTTCCATCAGAACACATCCTCGTACAATATCATTGTTGAAGTGTATAATGATCTTCTGGTTCTGCTCGTTTCACTCAGCATCAGTTGATGTAAGTCTCTCCAAGCCTCTCTGTATTTCTCCTGTTGATCATTTCTTATAGAACAATAATATTCCATAACATTCATATACCATAATTTACCCAACCATTCTCCAATTGACGGACATTCATTCATCTTCCAGCTTCTAGCCACTATGAAAAGGGCTGCCACAAACATTTTGGCACATACAGGTCCCTTTCCCTTCTTTAGTATTTCCTTGGGATATAAGCCCAGTAGTAGTATGGCTAGGTCAAAGGGTATGCACATTTTGATAACTTTTTGGGCATAATTCCAGATTGCTCTCCAGAATGGTTGGATTCTTTCACAACTCCACCAACAATGCCTCAGTGACCCAGTTTTCCCACAGCCCCTCCAACATTCATCGTTATTTGTTCCTGTCATCTTAGCCAATCTGACAGGTGTGTAATGATATCTCAGAGTTGTCTTAATTTGCATTTCTCTGATCAATAGTGATTTGGAACACTCTTTCATATGAGTGGAAATAGTTTTAATTTCATCATCTGAAAATTGTCTGTTCATATCCTTTGACCATTTATCAATTGGAGAATGGCTTGATTTCTTATAAATTAAAGTCAATTCTCTGTATATTTTGGAGATAAGGCCTTTATCAGAACCTTTAACTGTAAGAATGTTTTCCCAATTTGATACTTCCCTTCTAATCTTGTTTGCATTAGTTTTGTTTGTGCAGAAACTTTTTAATTTGGTGTAATCAAAATGTTCTATTTTGTGATCAATAATGGTCTCTAGTTCTCCCTTGGACACAAACTCCTTCCTCCTCCACAAGTCTGAGAGGTAAACCATCCCATGTTCCTCCAATTTATTTATGATTTCATTCTTTATGCCTAAATCTTGGACCCATTTTGATCTAATCTTAGTATGTGGTGTTAAATGTGGGTCCATGCCTAGTTTCTGCCATACTAATTTCCAGTTTTCCCAGCAGTTTTTGTCAAATAATGAATTCTTATCCCAAATTTTGGGATCTTTGGGTTTGTCAAAGATTAGATTGCTATTTTTATTCACTATCTTGCCCTGTGAACCTAACCTATGCCACTGATCAATTAGTCTATTTCTTAGCCAATACCAAATGGTTTTGGTGACTGTTGCTTTATAATACAGCTTTAAATCAGGTACACTTAGACCACCTTCCTCTGACTTTTTTTTCATTAGTTTCCTTGCAATTCTCGACCTTTTATTCTTCCATGTGAATTTTGTTGCTATTTTTTCTAGGTCATTAAAATAGTTTCTTGGGAGTCTGATTGGTATAGCACTAAATAAATAGATTAGTTTGGGGAGTACTGTCATCTTTATTATATTCGCTCGGCCTATCCAAGAACACTGAATGTCTTTCCAATTATTTAAATCTGACTTTATTTTTGTGGCAAGTGTTTTGTAATTTTGCTCATATAATTCCTGACTCTCCTTTGGTAGATATATTCCCAAATATTTTATACTATCAACTGTTATTTTGAATGGAATTTCTCTTTGTATCTCTTGCTGTTGGATTGTGTTGGTAATGTATAAAAATGCTGAGGATTTATGTGGATTTATTTTGTATCCTGCAACTTTGCTAAAATTCTGAATTATTTCTAATACAAAAGAAAAAAAGGCACAGTATTTACATTACTGATGAAGAAATATGTGCAGAAAGAATTATTGTATATTTCCTTTTCATAATTATATTCGTTTCTATTCTTAAAACAGAAAAAGATGCATATGCTATGTAAATGGCTGAAAATGAATCTTTGCTAACAGAAACCTAATGCATGAGGAATTCATTATAACAGATTTATACAACATTTTTAAAAAGATAGCATTATAAGATGGATTACTCAGAAGGGATTTATGAGTAGGTTTCTATAACTGTCATCCTCTTATATAAACACAGAATTTGAAAATTGGAAGGGGTCTCAGCAATCCAAAAATACCTAAAAGCAATTCCCATTCTATCATATCCAACAAATTGGTCATCCAGCCTCTACTTGAAAAGGAAGAATCCTCCACTTTTCCAAGGCAATTCATTCCAAAACAACAAGTGCCCATTCATGACAACTCTAATTGTTAGGAAGTTTTTCCTGACATGAAGATTATATGAACCTCTTTTCAACCTTCACCTAGTGTTCCTGGTTCTGCCCTCTGCGGCCAAATGGAACAAAAGTCTAGCCCATCTCTTCTCATGGCAGTTCAAATATGTCAACACAATGGTGATGGCCCCCTGCAATTTTCTCCAGTCACTTGGAGAGCACTAAGGCAAATATAAATATTACTCTAGCAGAACAGCCCCAAATACATCATTTTCATGAATGGACCAACACTATTGAACATTTGTTTCTTGTAGGGTCTAATGAACACGATAATCTTTTTCAATAAAGCAATATCAAAGAAATATACTTAGTTTCTTTATATACACGTGACCTATGTCTGATCTCTCTTTCCATCAAATTACTCACAAGTTGATGCAACCCATTTCATAATGCTCATCACTGAGATGGTTCCTTGAGTACTGGCTACTTTCATAACACTTTATAAGTGTCATAATGGGATACTTCGATAAGCAAAGTTCTGAGTAGAAAGTCCAATAGTTTCATAATTTACATGTGGGAAAAATGAACATTGAAGTGTTTTTACTGGCATCTTCTAAAATTCCAAGTTTTTTATCTGCCAACTGTGAACTGGCTGTTATGCTCCAAAGTGAATTAGCTATTTAATATTTCATTTGAGAGGAAAGAAAGATAAAAGAGAAAAAGAACTTTCTGTTGGGTGCCTGCCTTACTGTGACTATTTTCTTCTATTTCTCTTTGGGTTAATGGTTGATTCAACATGAATAATGCCTAGAAATGCTCCTTACCAAACCAAACATTTCCTTCTAGCTTCTCCAAAAAACTGTTATGAGAAAGTGAGCAAATTATAAGAATGGATCATTTACAGTTAATACCTTGCAAAGCAGGTAGGGCAGGCATAAGTATCCATTTTTGGCACATGAGGAAGCTAAGGCTCAGAGTAGTTAAGCCATTGCTCCCATCTACAAAGTGAGCAAGGAGCAGTGTAAAGATTCAAGGTCAAGGTTTCCAACAAGCCCTGACAGAAGTCTTACCAATCCAACATATTATTTTTCATTGGCATGCTACCTGATTTCAGGGACTCTATTTAAATTTTGTAATAGACCCAAGTAAGTCCTTGGTTTGGGGAACTCTTTTTCCTCATGTAGATCACAATCCCTTAATACTTCAATTTCATTGGTTACTACAGCCAAAAAAATTTTACCATCTAAAAACGAAACTCAGCGACAAACCTCCTTCCATTTTGCCAGGCTGATCTTTGAATGAGAAATTCAATCCATCACTGGCCAATCTGGAATCTTTTTTATCTTAGTGATTATCTAAAAGTTATAAAGCACTAAAGATTTGCAAAGGACTTTTATTTATATTATCTGATATGATCCCCCCAGAACAATTCTGGAATTACAGATGAGAAAAACTAAGACAGAGAGGTCTAATGACTTATCCACAATCACATAATAAGTGTCCAAGGTAAGATTTGAACTTAGATTTTCTTGACTTCTATATGCATTGTACTACCTAGCTACAGCTTATGTTTTTCTGATATAATCTTTAAGAACTCGGGGTGCCTCCATGAGGTATAGCTATCATAATAAGGAAAAGAACAATAATTTCTCCATCTTCTCTCATCTCAAATTCAATTAGCTGTCAAGTCCTATTAATTTTGAATGAAATAATAATTCCAACCCTCTCCTTCAATTCCCACTATTCCCATTGAACTCTAGGTCAGATTATGCTTTTCTCCTAGAATGTGACAAAAGGTTGCCAGCTGCTCTCTTACTTTTTTCTCTGTTCTTCCAATTTCCATGCTGCTGGCAGAGAAACCTTCCAAATTCCCAGTTACAATCATGTCAACTGCTTAATCAAAAACTTACTATTTTCTCTTTATCTATAGAGTGAAGTCCCACTATAGGGAATCCTTAGACCAAGGGTTCTCAAACTTTGGCCCAAGGGCCAGATGAGGCCCACAGAGGATGTTTATATGGCCCAGCCCGGTTATGCAAATGAGCTGAGGGGCGGAGACAGAGTGTGAGTTTTTATTTTTACTATAGCCCGGCCCTCCAACAGCCTGAGAAGTTTGAGAAACACTGCCTTAGACTAATATTTATGGTTCTCCATAAGCTAGCTTCAAGTTACCTTTTCAATTTTCTTTCACATTTATTCCCTTCCAAGGATTCTGTGACTGACAAAATGTGAGGTAGATATCAAACCAAGATGGATAATCTAGGAGATAATCAATCACCATTAAACATTGATTAAACCTACTAAGTTGCAGACTTTGTGAAAAGCATTGAGGATATACAAGAAAACAAGGAAAAAGACAATTCCTGCCCTTGCAAAACTTATAATCTAACAGCTAGTTACCATTTTTATCTCTTAGGCAACATATATAATGTAATTGCTTTTATTCCATTGTGGTCATTTTAATATTTTGAACACTGCATAAATTGTTACAAATTTGTAATGGAAAATATGCATCACTGATGTCAAACTCAAATAGAAAGTGGGGCCATTAAATTCTACATAAGGATCCTCCCATGGGCTACATATTAAAAAAACACATTAATATGGTCTATACTTTATAGTATATTTATCTTTTAAAATATTTCCCAATTACATCTTAATATGGTTTTGGCCTACATTAAGTTTTACTGTTAAGGAAGTTATTTTTTTCTTTTCAAATAAATCCAAATTTCATTTAGTTTGTTCTCCAACTGAGAGGCTATTAAAGAAGTTCAGGCAATAGACAAGGAACTGACATCAAGTAGCATCTATGGGAGTAGAAAAGGACAAATGTGAAATTTAACAATATTTAACATTGATATGTGAATACTATGAGCCAGGCAAATGCTTTACAATTATGATCTCAACTACCTTGCAAGGTAGATACTATTACTATTCCCATTTTACAGATGAGGAAACTAAGGCAGAGGTTTGTTGTTTTTTTAAGTGACTTGCCCAGAATCACAAAGCTAATAAGAACTCGATACCAATTTTGAATTCAAGTTTTCCTGACTTCAGGCCTAGTGCTCCACTGACTCTGTAACCTAGCTGCTTAAGGTAATGTGGAGATGGAAAAGATGATATTTAGTAACTGATTAGTCATGGTGGTGAGTCCAGAAATGCTAATAAAATCTTAGGCTACATTAAGAGAAGCACAAGTACCAGAAACAGCATAATGATCCTTCTATAGTCTGTTCTAATGTTGAGTTATTGGTGCAAAAAAGGATATTGATGTAAAAATGTTTTCCCAGTTTGTGCTTTCCTTCTAATCTTGTCTGCATTAGTTTTGTTTGTACAAAACCTTTTTAACTTAATATAATCAAAATTATCTATTTTATAATCAATAATGATTTCTAGTTCTTCTTTGATTGCAAATTTCTTCCTTCTCCACAGATCTGAGAGGTTTATAATACAACTCTTTATGTCTAGATCACAAACTCATTTTGATCTTATCTTGGTATATGGTGTAAAATGTGGGTCAATGCCTAATTTCTGCCATACTAGTTTCCAATTTTCCCACCAGTTTTTGTCAAATAGTGAGTTCTTATCCCAAAAGCTGGGGTCTTTGGGTTGTCAAACATTAGATTGCTATAGTTATTGACTATTCCTGTGAACCTAACCTATTGCACTGATCAACTAGTCTGTTTCTTAGCCAGTACCAAATGGTTTTGGTGACCACTGCTTTATAATATAGTTTTAGATCAGGTACAGGTAGGCCACCATCACTTGTACTTTTTTTCATTAATTCCCTTGAAATTCTTGACCTGTTGTTCTTCCAGATGAATTTTGTTATTTTTTATAGGTCAATAAAATAGTTTCTTGGAAGTTTGACTGGTATAGTACTAAATAAACAGATTAGGTAGTATTATCATCTTTATCATATTCGTTTGACCTATCCAAGAGCACTTGATATTTTTCTAATTGGTTAGATCTGACCTTATTTGTGTGGAAAGTGTTTTGTAGTTTTACTTATATAGTTCCTGACTTTCCCTTGTCAGACTCCCAAATATTTTATACTATTGATGGTTATTTTAAATACAATTTCTCTTTGTATCTCTTGCTGTTGGATTTTGTTAGTGATGTATAAAAATGCTGGTGATTTATGTGGATTTTGCATCACTCAACTTTGCTATGTTTTATAAATAAAATATAAAAAAAATAAATAAAATATAATAATAATAATATATAATAATAAAATATAAAATAAAAAAAATAAAATATAAAAAAATAAAATATAAAAAAAAATAAAAAGCTTTAATAATTTTTTTTTAAAGGACATTGATGACTAGAAATGATTCAGCAGGGGCAAACCAAAGCAGTTAAGGACCTTTGAGGGAATATCATATGAAAGTCAGGAATTTTTTTTTTCCTGCATAAGAGTAGGCTGAGGTAGGACATGGTAGTATTGATTTTTCCCTCCCCTCTTCATTTATTTTTTTTAACATTAAAAAAAAAAAAAAAGAGTTCTCTTTCTCATTTGGGTTCCTCTTCCATAGATTGAGAAGACAAATAATATATCAATTATACATGTGAAATCATGCAAAAACATATTGCCATATTAGCCATGCTGTTAAAAAGTGAAAAAGTATACTTCAATTTGATCTCAGAGCTCATCAGTTCTCTTTCTGAAGTTGGAGACCATTTTTTCTCATGGTACTTTGGAACTGTATTGGATCATTGTATTGATCAGAACAGCTAAGTTACAATATGTTGCTGTTACTATGTACAGTGATCTGGTTCTGCTCTGCATTCAATTTATTTCTTCCCAGGTTTTCTTAAATTATTCCCCTTGTCATTTTTTTATAGCACAATAAAATTTCATCACAATCATACCACAATTTGTTCCCCAAATGATGGGCTCAAGTTATAATTTTTTGCCATGACACACACAAAAAGAGCTGCTATAAATAATTTTTGTACAAATTAGTTCTTTTCCTTTTTCTTTGATCTCTTTGGGATGCAGACTTAGTAGTGGTATTGCTGGATCAAAGGGTATGCAGTTTTATAGGCCTTTAGGCACAGCTCCAAAATGTCCTTTAGAATGATTGGACTAATCATATTTAAGTGTTTTAAAGGCTATCCTGTGGAAAGGGGTTTAGATTGGTTCTGTATGAATCCAGAGGGAGTGGGTAGAAATTACAAAGAGCCTGATGTCAGGAAAAAAACCCAACTTTTTAATAATAAGCATCATCCAAATGCATAAAGGCTGCTTGCTAAAGATCCTCAAGTAAAGCCTGGCTAACAAATGTTGGGTATATCCTATTGGGGATTCCTTTTTTGGATGTAGGTTAAACTAGATAGCTAAATGGCTACTGAAATTCCCCTCCCTCCCACCTCCAATTTTTAAATAGGAATGGAGCATCTCGAAGATTTTATGTCTGAATCATTCAAAGATTAGTGGTACCAGCAACAACAACAACAACAAAAAAGCTAGTTTTTGGAGAAAAAGATGAATTTAATGTGGGGCACGTCGAATTTGATGTAGCAATTGACGAGTTTGGCAGAAAAATTAGAAATAAATATAGATATGGGAATTACATGTATAAAGATGATAATTAAATCCAAAGGAGTGGATGAGCTCACCAATGGAAAAAGTGCAAGAAATGAAGAGGTTTTAGGGGAAAAAATTAGGACAGAGAGGGACTCCCCTGCTTAGATAGTTGCACAAGTACAGAGAAAGAAAACCAAAGAATATGTCTGGTAAGCAGGAAAAAAGGAGAGTTCAGGGTCAAAAGAAACCAAGGAAAAAAAGTATATAAAGTACTCAACAATGCTGAATTCTCAGAGGCAGAAAAGGGAAAAGGTATTTTTTTAAGGTAAAGATCATTAATTAATGGACTTATTGATAACCACTGAGTGAGCAATTTTAGTAGAATGATGGGAATAGTAGATGACTTTTTCTAGAAATTTAGAAATGAAAGAGAAAGAGACGGGACAATGGAAGAGTTAAGATTTGGGGGAGAGGGATTAGGGATGGGAAAATTTAAATGGGATATTATTGAATATATAAATTAATTTAGGTAACATAATCATTTGATTTTACAAATGCATATACATGTATAGTCACATACATATTTATGTCTAATGGTAACAATCTCTAGGGTAGGATGGAGGGAAGGAAGAAAAAGGGGAAAAAAAGAAAAATGCTACATGACAACTTTATCATATATTAAAAAGGAATAGTAAATTGTACAACATAAATTTCCAGTTTTGTGTACAATCATCTTTTTTTCTATCCTACTATGTTAGGTAAATGTTTATTTTATTTCTTAAATTCTGAATAAAATAAATAAAAATTTAAAAAGAATAGGGGAGACGTATAAAGGTTTATCATGATAGAGGGCAAGGTACTAAGTGAAATCTAGAGTGCCTTTTTGTTAATTAAAAAAAAATAAATCCTTACTGATGAAAAGGATAGTTTTTACATGGGATTATTTTTTCCATCAAGTTGTCACAATTTTCCTATTGAACCTTAAAGTCTATTTTCTTCTAGAACTTGACATTGTATCTTCCAGGTCCTGGTATATAATAAGTGATTAATAATAGTTTGTTGACTCAATTCAGAGATAAAAATGCATTCTAATTTTTCATCTGTCATTGGAACAAAGAATGTATTTGATAAAAATCTGTGCAAAAGGGGATATTTCCAGGATATTGAGAAAGATGTTAAGTGAAGTCATTTATGTATTTTAATTCTATACACAGCAGGTGAGATTGCTAAATTTAAATACTGAGGCCTTTTAATTCATGCAAGTATATGCATTTTTTTTATTCTTTTAATTTGATTTGAAACCCCTCATTAGGACTGAAATCCTAGGAGGCTTACTTATCTTTTCATTGCTTCCTAAAATAAGTATTATTCAGAGACCTAGTGTTCTATATCACTGTGCTTATCTTCTCCATTAGTGAGTAACTAAGCCTTTTATGTTGAATGTTAACTCTCCTGAAATTGTCTTAGCAGTTGTTACAGATACTCTGGGAAAAAGAAAAAAGAAAAGAAAGGAGAAAGGGAGGGAAAAGGAGGGAAAGGGAGGAAAGGAAGGAAAGGAAAGGGCAGGGAAGGGAAGGGAAGGGAAAAGGGGAAGAAAAGGAAGGAAGGAAGGAAGAGAAGGAAGGAAGAGAAGGAAGGAAGGAAGGAAGGAAGGAAGGAAGGAAGGAAGGAAGGAAGGAAGGAAGGAAGGAAGGAAGGAAGGAAGGAAGGAGGGAAAGGGAGTGAAAAAGGAGGGAGGGAGGGAAAGGGAGTGAAAAAGGAGGGAGGGAGGGTAATGGAAGGAAGGGTAATGAGAGGGAAGGAGGGAGGGGTAGAAGGAAGCTAAACATGTCTCATGTAGCACTTCAGTGAATCACAGAATTGTAGAGCTGGAAAGGGGACTGATGTTTTTTGGTATTTTGCTTTGCATGACAACTGGAGTTAAGTGTCAAAGGTCTGAAACCAGATTTGAACTTGGATTCTCCTAACGTCAGGGCTGATCAGTTTTCCATCTACTCCCCAATTTAACTGCCCCTCCAATCATTGTTGCAATGGGAGAATCTCAGCTCCAGCTTAAGGATTTCAATAAGAGAGATTCAGCCACCTGCCACCTCCAGGAGGAACCGAGGCTGCTTTTTGGATATCTTTAATTGTTAGTGTGGTTTTATTGTTGTCAAGTCTAAATGGATCTTTTTACAACTTCTCTCCATCACTCTTAGTACTTCCCTCTATGGCTAGCTAAACAAAACAGAAATCTGGTCCCCCTCCCATGGAACAATCTTTCAAATACATGGAAACAACCATAGCACTGCCTTGCCCAAGTCATTTAATCCTATTAGTCTCAGTCTCATCATCTGGATAATGTAAGATGGAGAAGGAAATGGCAAATCCTTCAAGTATATTTGAGAAGAAAAACCTACATAGGGTCATGAAGAGTAGGACAAGTCTCAATGACTGAGCATCAACAATAACAACAACGTGCAAGGCACTGTGCCCAGTTTTGGGGATACAAATAAAAAAAGAAAAGACAATTTCTGTCGTCAAGAAGCTTTCTATCTAATGGAAATTTATTTGGAAAAAGCTGATGCCAGGCTAGTACTCATAACAATAGCATGATAGAATAGAAAAAGAACTGCCCTTTCCAGTCGGGAGACTCAAGATCAAATACTAACTCTGATACTTTTTACCTGTGACCTCAAGCAAGTGATTTCAAGTTCTTCAGTTCTAAAATAAGAAAACTGGACTAGTTGGTCTTGGAAATCTCTTCTAACTCTATATTGATGATTATAACTGTCACTTCCACTTGAAATTGTTTATCATACATCTGGATAAAATCAAATCTATCCACAGTTAGCTCTTGGATGTCCTGCCAAAAATAACTATGGCCAGAGATGTGCCTCAACCAAAATATATCAATAGATATAAGTTGTGTTTCTATGCTTAAGAACAAATAGTCAAGCTTTATTAACATATATATGGCACAGTGGATAGAGCACCAGCCCTGAATCAGGAGGACCCAAGTTCAAATCTGGTCTCAGACACTTAACACTTCCTAGCTGTGTGACCCTGGGCAAGTCACTTAACCCCAGCCTCAGAAAAGAAAAAAAATAAATAAATAAAATTATCTAACTCCCCCCCCCCACAAAACAAATATATATACACACATATATAATAAACCCTACCTTTTTTTTTTTTTTTTTTGCTTGCTTAAATCACTACTAGTAAGGTCTACTGGACTAAGTACAAATTTGAAATCAGATATCATAGAGTACCAACATTTTTGGTTGTAAAAGGAATCAAGTGATAGGAAAATCATGTTTGTTGCAGCCATTCCCCATAATACCATTCTTTAAAGATAAGTCCAAAAGGCGTTTAAAATTGTCTTACTTGTTAAGGAGTATGGTCCTGCAGGGTAGGAATTTAACCATCTCAGTAATCAAAAATTCTTAATATTTCCAAATCTAAAAAGAACCTTACTTACTATAATCTGTTTTAACTCACAGAAGAAAAAGAATGTGTTTAATCCCTGCCTAGGCTCTTATCTATGCCTCTCCTATTAACTTAAAATTATTTTATCCTTTTTTTTTTTTTTTTTTTTAAGAAAGTCATGGGAATCCTGAGCAAGTCCCTAGAAGTTTCTCCATGTTTCAGACAGTTCTCTAAGTCAGAGGTTCCCAAACTAGTTTCCCAGAAGGAAAATTCTTCACCTTCTCCCCTTCCTTCCTTCCTTGCTCCCTCTCTCCTTCCTTCCCTTTCTTTCTTCCTTCCTGTAAAATCTTCTAAAAATATTATTTCAATGCCTATTAATAAATAACAAAATTCGGTTAAAAAATAAAGCTTGAGGTGTTTCAGGGTTTCTTTTAGCCCAGGGGTGTACTGGTAAATATTTAACAATTCAGGAGGAAGGGAATGTGCTAATAGCATACTTGTAAGTTAAATCTTCATTATTCCCATTTTCTCCTTCACTTTCTGAAGTCTACACAATCAACAAAACTTTAAATCTAGCCCGCTTGCTGATTTCTGAGATGTAAATGCTTACACTAAAAAGTTAGCTGGTTCAAGCTAGCTCTAGTCCACCCCTGCTTTTAACAGTTTGAGAAACATTGCTCTAAGAATTTGTGGCAGAAATTGTGGAACAATTACTGATTTGCTTTTGGAGAGGGAAATTTCCCTACGGAGAGTTCTCTACAGAAGTGAAATTTAAAGTCTAGACAAAAACAGAACTAAGAAAAAAATCAGCACCAAAGTCAGAACATAAAGTGAGCTATAAGACTCCTGTATCACTCCTGTGCTTCTTAAAAGATAATTTAAATTAATGTTGACATAGTAGAAGCATACATTGTAAGCCAGAAAGTATATTAACTAGACCTAATGGGTGAAGGAGTAGTATATAGAATGGGCTTGGAATCAGGAAGCCTCATTTTTGTTCAAACCTATCTTCAGGCACTTACTAGCTGTGTGACTTGAGCAAATCAATTAACTTTTTTTTTTTTTTGCCTCAGTTCCTCATCTGTAAAATTAGCTGGGAAAGAATATGGAAAACCACTCCATTATCTTTACCAAGAAAACTCCAAAATAGGGTCACAGAAAGTTGGACACGACTGAACAACGAGTGTGGGAAAAGGTTGTAGAGCAATTTGGCAAGGTGAGAATAAGGGAGAAGGGCCAAGCTTGGGACCAGGACATACTTGATAAGGCTCAAAATTAGAAAATTAAAGAAACCAAAGGCTTACATATTTCTCAGATCATAAAGATTATTAATACTTTGTATAGAAGTAACTTCTGATCAATGATAATTTATGGGCTGTAAGATGTTTATAAAAGTTAAATTTCCTAACATATATGTTTCAGCAAACGGACTGTTGGTTGGTTCAACTAAGGAAAGAGTCATTAGTCTGAGAACCCAAATCATAGATACATTTCAGACAGTTTGTAAATTTAAATCGGAAAAAAAATTGAATCTTTATTTTCACTAATGTCTAACTGAAACTTTTAGCATTTTCTTCAATTATGAATTTTAAAAAAACATTCTGAGAGCCATAGGCTTCACCAAACTGCCAAAGAAATCAAGCAATCTGTGTGTGTTTCTGTGCTTGTGTCTATGTCTGTCTGTCTTTCCTATTTCTATCATACATACATATACACATATACACACAAGAAAGGAAAGAAAAGAAAAAGAAAACATTGATTGAACTAGGTTATAAGTTGAGAGGAAACAATATTATAATATGAATATCAAAGTTAAAGACAGAAGAGCCAGACTTGGAATTTGGCTGTCATTTTTCACTGTATAAGCAACCTTGGGCCACACATTCTCTCTAGGTCTCAGTTTCCTTATCTGTAAAAAAGGGGAAATGATACTTGTACTACCTTTGAGAGTGTGATTGTGAGAGATCAAATATGGAGCATATGTAAAGCACTTTGTTAAACTTCAATGTCAGCTACAATTAGCAATAAAATATTACAAAAGGAGGAGAAATTTAGCCTGAAAAACTATTGAAAGAAAAAATCAAAAACATAAGTCATGTAGAGAAAGACTTTCTACAGAAGTATTTCATGTATGTTTTTCCTGAGTCACAAATCAAAGTTTGATTAATTAAACTAACTTTAATTAGTGTACATTCTTAATGACTAATGGCAGAAATTTCTCCCCCGGGTCCATACAATAGCCTCTCATTGCAATTATTAAATTCTTGCTAGTCACTCCTGCAGGGCAATACTAAAAACTCCTCTACCAAAGGGCATAAAAATGACTGGTCCCTGGCCTTGATAAACAAAAGTCCAGGGCCCTTCTGTGGGCTCCACAGGTTGAGCTTCATTACACACTGGAAGGTTCCAAACCTTTCATTGTGTAGTAAAAATTCCATTTTACAAACACCACCTGGATTTGGAGAGTGAGAGAACCAGAACACCAGTGGCACCCAACTCCATAAGACTGTGTTGGCTTGTTATGGAAAAATAAGAGAGGAGACAGTGTGTTCTGATCCTGGCTTGACTATTAACTAGCTGAGTGACCTTAGGCAATTCATTTAAAATTTCTGGGGCCCAAATTCCTCATCCATAAAACAAGGAAGTTGAAAAACATGTAAAAATTATTTATAACAATCTGATGGTCTGTGCCAAAGGTTTTTCAAAAGTTTTTTTTTTTAAGCCAAATATGAGGCAGCTCTAATCCCTCTCATTATGCCCATTTTAAGGTTCAGATCAATTAAATGATTTGCCCAGATTAACTCAACTAGGAAATGATAATGGTCATATGTGAACCCTGCTTTTCTGGCTATAAATGTAGCATACACTAAGCCATATTACCTCTCTAAAGTTTTAGAATTCTTATTTAACTTTATAGTATAACAACTGAATGCTGCACTTGAAGGTAGAAAAATCTGCGTACAAATTCTGCCTTAGACCGGTTTTAGATCATGAACAGATCACTTAATGCCTCAGTTTTCGCATTTGTAAAATAGTAGTTCCAATTTCATAGTGTTGTCATAAGAATCAAATTTATAACAGCAATTTATATATTTATAATATTTATTTACTTATATAATATTTATAAAGTATTTTGAATTTATTTAAATGCTAGCTATCATTATCATCATTATTTTTATTACTATTGTTAATCTATATATTAAATTGAAATCAAGTAGCTCAAAACAGATTATTATTATCATGGGCTTGTTCCCCTGGACTAATACAGGAAAAGCATTGTGTTCTGATTACAAAATAGCCTGATCACATTTAGAGGGTGGGGGATAAGTAGTTTTGATTTGAATAACACAGATTTCAAAGTTCAGTGTCTTTAAAAGAGTTTATCAAAGAGCTGCACATGTATAACTTATATCAGATTGTTTGCTGTCTTGGGGAAGGCAGAAAAATTGGGGGCTCAAAATCTTATTTAAAAAATTAATTTTGAAAACAATCTTGTACATGTAATTGGAAAAATATTTACCAAAAAAGAGTTTATAAATTATTTTAATTTAAAATCATACAAGGTTTTTATTATAAAGATTAATAGGGAGGAAGGAGAAGGAGAAGGGAAAAAAGGAAGGGAGGGAAGGAAGAAGGAAAAGGAGGAAGAGGAGATGAGAGGGAAGAAAACACAAATTCAAATGTTAACCCTTGTATTAAAGACTCAGAACAAAGAATCTGGGTACGCTTTGAGGGAATATTCTCATTCTCTTGGCTCATAAACTTCACCCAGGAAACCAGGAAAACTGTATGTATAGTCCCACACCATAGAGACACTATCTGTCTCTATTTCCAAATCCCTCCAGAGAAAGACAGCTCAGAGTAGGAAGGCTCATGCCTATCTGTCTCTTCCCTCTTTACAAAAAAAAAAAAAAAAAAAAAAGTTTCATGTAATACTGCTGTTTATTTGGCACATGTCCCTGAGGCGGGGATCAATTTACCAGAAGGGAGAATATGGGATGACCGAGTAATTTGAACATCGCCTAGGCTAACTATAAAAGGGCTTGATCGAGATTCCACTCTACTCTCTAGGGACCCTGTGTGAGAACCCAAGCCTTTCCCCTCCTACAAAACCATTTTGCTCTCCAAAGCACAGAGCAAATCATAATTTTCTTTAAAGGCTTAAATAATTCCCTAGCAATCCCTGATTGATAACAATCTAGAGAAAGAATGAAAGTCAGTCTGATCCGTTTTTAAGAAGCTAAACAGGAGCCCTTTCTCATAGTTTTGTTATAATTTAAATTTTCTTCTCTTTTTTTCTCTAACAATCTTACTGCAGCTTGATAGCACAAAGTGTGTACAGTGCTTGTGAGCCTTGCCTTCATTACTATCTAAATTTCTCAATAGTCTGGGGAGTCTGTATTCCAACAGTTTCTATTCTGACAGATTGCTTTTTTTCCACTGGGGAGCAAATCACATTTTGTTTTTCTTTTTTCCCTTATGAAAAATTCTGTTTTAAGACCAGAAGTACAGAAGATGAAGCAGAAAAGATATTGATACATCTAGAAGTTGTTAATCAATATGAAATTTCTCTAAGTTCTTGTCTGACCTTGGCATTTTTCAGATTTGTAGTGGTCTCCTTGGTGACAGTTGCTATGATCATTCAGTGTTGGTGGCTAAAAAATCCTCAAAATGTGGTTTGCAGCCTTTCATTCTGTCTCTCATCTCCTTATTAGCTTTTCTCTCATAATTTTTTTTTCTCAATAAGTACAAATCATCCATCTTTTTTATCAGATCATATAACATATGCACACACACACAGAGCATTTTGGTCCCTCTAAAATTTGCTTCTTAACTTCTATGTTTTATTTTTAATTTGGCAGTGGGAGTACCACAGTGTATAGTTCAATCCTCTTTTCCATTAAGAACATCATTGAAACTCACTTTTCCTGGTTTAAGTAAGGGAAAATATTTAACTCTCAGTTGGTTTCTGTAAGACAATTTTTTGAACCAAGCTAATCTGGACTGGAGGAGATAAGAAAATGAACAACAACAAAAATCAACGCTCACAAATTCTCTCCTACTTTGTTTAAATCAGGGCTTCTAAAGATGGAATCTTTGAGTTCGGTTTTTAAAAATACTTTGTTAATTTTGTAACTATATTTCAACATAATTAGTAATCCTATGCATCTTATGTTCTCCTTATTTAAAAACATGTTTCACTAGACCATGGTCAGAGGGCTCCAATACAGGCACAAAAAATGGTTAAGAATCTTTGGTTTAGAGAATAAGTCAGTGAGCTGTCCATTTGGAAAAGTTCACTCTAATGTTAATGAGGTTTTTTCCCTTAAATTAAGGACAATATGAAGGTTGGTTTTCATGTCTTGAGAGTTAATTTTGACTGTTTGGAATAATGAGTACTTGACGCATATTCTATAATGTTTCACAAAAAAAAAAAAAAAAAATGTCTTTTAGGAAGTCAGAGTACTTAAAAATAGGATTCACTGAAACAAAATCCAATAACTCCATTCTACTTTAATGTCATTAAATAGTAATTTGCCCTGTCAAAGAAAATCCATTTATCTTCAATAAATAAGGACAACAACAGTACTAAAATTTCATTAATTAGGATGTTTCACTTAAAAGCAAAATTTGTTTCAAGGTTAGGTACTCAGTACAAAGAATTCAAATGTAAATTAGAGTACAAACCTTTTCTGCAATTTTGCAAAGGTCCAATTACCAAAAACAACTGACTAGGGAAAACATCTTAATAAAAAAAGGAAGTAAATGATAGACAAGATGAAAATGTGAATGTATCATATAGTGGGAGGTTTTGACTTGGTCTACAGAAACTGCAACAGAAATGTCAAAGAGCAAACTACATTAACAGCAACGAGAGCTACAATTGCTTACCTAGCCCCATCCTTCATATAGACGATACGAAGGAGATGAAATAAGGCATATCATGGAAGAGTTCTTTTCATAATACTAGTAATGCTTTAGGCTCACAATATCATAGATAGTACTTTAGTTGCTGCAATGTTTCTTAGGGGGTTTTGTTTTCATCAGTGGGTATTTATAATAATCAAAACAACTTATTTACTCAAAGTTGTTTTTAAAAAATATTGCTTTACCATATACAATGTTCTCTTGGTTCTGTTCATTTCATTTTTCAATATTTGTTACAAGTTTTTCCATCTTTAAAATCATTGAATTCATCATTTCTTACAGCACTTCAGTATTCCATCACAATCACATACCACAAATTACTCAGCCATTCCCCAATTGATGGGCATCCCTGCAATTGCCAGTACTTTGCCACCACAAAGAACTAACAGTCTTAAAGGGTTGCCTGAGGTACTGACAGATTAAATGGTTTGCCCAAGGTCATACAGCTGGCATGGTTGTCAGAAGCAGCCTTCCAGACTCCAAGGCTGGACTTCTAAGTGATTCACAGTGCCTCTTGGTTAGTGTGATATAATTTAGAAATGATGAGCTCTTAGAAATAAGCTTTTATGGTATTGCTTTACAGCAACTTTTGAAGGTAGAGGTGAAGATACTGGGAATTTAGGAGCAGGGAGGTGTGTATTAAGCAAATGACTAAATAAATAAATAAATAATGCAGTACAAAGAAAATGATGAGATTTTGTATTGATAGACTTAGATGGGGACTACAGGCTTGGGCCCTGTTTGGAGGTTAAACTGATCAAATAAGTGGATATTTGTAAAGTGCTTAGCATAATGGCACAACATTGGTGCTTTAATTCTCTTCCCTTTTCCTTAATAGGTTTGGCTGTACTCATTACTGCCCTTCTTCCCAGCATATGACTGATTTTCAATCATTTTTTAAAAGGCTAATCCCATGAGACTGTGCTGATTTCATGGAGAAACCTGTACCAATGTCACAATGAAATTCTGATAATAGAGAGGAGAGCAGGATGGTACACTGTAAAGAGAAACCTGGGTTTTGATTTAAAATTGCTAGGACAGAATCCTGGGCTGGCCATTTACTTGCTGAATGACAAGTTAATTTACCTCTCAAATCCTAATTTCTCCATTTATAAAATGAGAAGCTTGGACTAGATCAGCGATATCCAAAGTAGGATGCACATACTCCCCCAAGAAGTACTATTAACAGGGATGCTAAAGAAGTGAGACCCATTCCACTCTCCCATGACTTCAGGGAAGGTAGAAATCTATTAGCCAAATTTCCATAAAACTTTTTTGCATAATTAGTAGATGAAATTGAAAAGTTAGTATCAAGACTTAATCAGTGCAGTCAATACTGCACTTCAACCACTTGGATTTTTTGTGATGTGATTCTTTTAGGTATGTTAATCCTCATAACCACATATCAAAATAAACTAAATTTAGAATCAAACCTATAAATTGCCATACTGGTTTAAAATTTTTTTTCTAGTAAGCATAAAAATCAAGATTCTACTTAAGTCTCCCTTTAAGAACTATAAATTACAATGTTCTTATAGAAGAAAAGTCAGTGATGGTGTGAGGTGGAAGGGAAAAAAAGGAAATTTATACAATAACTATTATATATTCAAATGGAATAGAAAATTATGCATAATAGATTTGCAGTTCCACATGCAATCGTCTTTTTAAAAAATATTATGGTATGGAAAGTCTTGTTTTATTCCATAAATTAAAAATAAATTAAATAAATGTGGGGGAGGGGGAAGAAAAAAGTCATAGGGTGAAATTCTGAAAACCCTCTTTGCATTCAAGGAATCGTCACTGAAAAAATAAATGAACAAGATTGTGTAATTTTTTTCCCAGAGCTCTTCAAAAACTGGAAAAAATTCTCATGTCTGAGGACAGTCTAGTCGTCTTTCTGAAAAGCAAGGAAGGAGTCAGATTCAATGATACTTTTAAAGTCTCTTCCTGATTCATTGATATTATGATTGAAGAACTGCTATGGAATCTAAGAAGGTGTCCTCAAAGGGGGAAAAAAAAAGATTCCAAGGCAAAAAAAATGGGTACCCTGGAGACAAGCAAAGAAGGGTGACAACAGACAGCAGTCATTTCTCATTTTGAATGCTGGGAAAAAATGCTTAGTTTTGTGAAGTCCAAAAGTCACTTTACATTAACATAATTTCCTCTTTTCTTGAATAAATTGAGGTAGTTTACTCATTATTGACATGAACTCCTACACCGCATTAGTCCACTTCCAAAATGAAGGTTGAACCCATCTGTATGACCTCAGCCCATCAAGCAGTTTGACACACAGTAGATCTATTACCCCTCCTTCTTCACATCTGGAAAATCATTTCCTTGTTCTAAGTCAGGAATGGACAAAGATGGAAAAAAGATTATGCTGCAGTACTTTGACTCCAATCTCCCTCAAGTTTGTACTCTAGAATCCAGAGATCATTTACTTCCAATCTGAAAAATAATACATCTAAAGAACTAGCTCACTGACCCTGTCCTTTCCTTATCAATATTCATTTGGGATTGAATCCTTTTGCTGTCTAGCCCTGGCAGACAGTACAATGAAAAAAGAATGGACAAAAATCCCATTTACTATCTGCTCACACTAACCTGATTCCAACGGAGATAAAATTTTTATTAAGTACCCAAGAGGACCATTTCAAACAGTCATACAGCAGTTTCCTTGATAATGTAAGCAGTAATAATGACAATCTATTATCCCTACCTGAAAATAGTTGGATTTTAACAAGGGTCATGGGGATGATGAAATAATCTTTCTCTCCATTTTAACCATGGTGAAATGGAGGCAGAAGGCAGGAAGGTAAGGGATTTCCTTTCATGTAAACATTCAAAAACTTCTGATTTCTATAAAGTTTTATGCTTTAATCACTAGTCCACACTGTCTCTCCCTGAAATGTATTTGTGCAGAATACAGAAAACTAAATTTAGGTCTTTATAATAAAATGACTCAGGAAAAATCAATGGAGAAGAGCTTATTTCAGGCCTTTTCCACCTTGCTTACTCTAAAATTAGAAGTTTATGTTTCAGGATACTAAAAAAATACTTCCACTACAAGTGAAAGCTGAAATGAGGCCAGCTTGTTTGGGTAGGCTTTATTTAAAACATTTAGCATCACTTAGGAATGTAAAATAATCCCAGCAAAGACCATATATTTTTACATCTCTAGGATGGCTGTCAAGAGTTCATTCAAAGTTTGACAACTGGAGAGCAAATATCTGTGCAACATGGGTATTTCATAAAAGACACTGAAAAGCGATAGAGCATTTCTGAATCTGGAATTTAAGTCTGGCTTAATTTAGCTGTCATAGAGAAGGCAGCAATCAAATGGGGCTTTAAGGAGATCAGCTTAGTAATGCCATATCTGTGCTACCTACATGATTGGTATAGCATTGAAAGGCATTGAAAATGAAAAGTCACTTACACAGGCCAGAAGTTTGCATAACAAACATACACAAGATGGAAACCTACTTATTATTTTTTTAAGCTTTTTATTTTTGAAATATATGCATAGTTTTCAACATTCACCCTTAAAAAACCTTATGTTCCAATTTTTCTCCCTCCCCTCCTCTACATGGCAAATAATCCAATAAAGATTAAAGATGTGTAATTCTTCTATACATATTTCCACAATTATAATGCTGTACCTGCACATATAAAACAGATCAAAAAAGGAAAAAAAAAATGAGAAAGAAAACAAAATGCAAGCAAACAACAAAAAAGGTGAAAATACTATGTTGTGATCCACATTAAGTCTCCACAGTCCCCTCTCTGAATGCAGATTGCTCTCTTCATCACAAGTCTACTGGAATTGGCCTGAATCATGCCATTGTTAAAAAAAGAAAAAAAAAAAAAAAAAAAAAAGCCATGTCCATCTGAATTGATAAACAAATAGCCTTCTTGTTGCTGTGTACAATGTTCTCTTACTTCTACTGAATTCACTCATCATCAGTTCATGTAAGCCCCTCCAGATCTCTCTGAAATCATCCTACTGGTCATTTCTTACAGAACAACAGTATTCCATAGCATTCATATACCATAACTTACCCAGCCACTCTCCAACTGATGGGCATCCACTCAGTTCCAGTTTCTTGCCACTACAAAAAGAGCTGCCACAAACATTTTTGAACATGTGGGTCCCTTTCCCTCCTTTAAGATCTCTTTGGGATATAAACCCAGAAGAAATACTGCTGGATCAAAAGGTATGCACAATTTGATTGCCTTTTGATCATAGTTCCAGATTGCTCTCCAGAATGGTTGAATAAGTTCACAACTCCACTAATAATGCATTAGTATTTCAGTTTCCCCACATCCCTTCCAAAATTCTTCATTATCTTTTCCTATCATCTTAGCCAATCTCAGAGATGTATAGTGGTATCTCAGAGATGTCTTAATTTGCATTTCTCTGATCAATAGTGGAAATCTACTTATTCTTGTGAGATCAGCAGACTCTGAGAAGGAATATTCATTGGACAAGACTTTTTAGGTTGGAGAGACTTGAGGAGCAGAGCACAAGATAGCTGTCTTGAAGTGTTTGAAGGGCTGTTTCCTAGAAGAGACATTAGATTTGTTCTGCTGGTAGAACTAGCAGCAAAGAGTTAGAAGGTGCAAGGAGACCTATTTGGGATTGATATATAAAACAAAAAACCCTTACAACAAAGCAGAGCTGCACTATAAAGGAGATTAGTGATTACTCCTTCAATTGGGCCGCTAAGTGAGGCAGTCAATAAAGCACTGGACCCAGAATCAGGAAGATGAGTTAAAATCTGGCTTTCCTAGCAGTATAACCCTGTGCAAGTCCTTATTTGCCTCAGTTCCTCATCTGTAAAAAAGGAGAAACAACAGAGAAAGAAATGGTAAGCTATTGCAACATTTTTGTCAAGAAAACTCCTTGGGCATAAGTCTATGGAGTCACATAGAATTGGCTAGGACTGAACAAGTGAAAAACAAGAGTTTTCAACTAGAGTCTTTTAAGTTGAGAATAGACAGGCATTTGCTATGTATGTTAGAAAAGGACTTCCAGTTCAGGTTTCAAGTGAACCAGATGGCTACCATAGAATTCAACTCAACAATTTAATTACTTGAATCTGTGCAAGCTCATCTCATAAGTGGAATTAGGACTAAACTATTTTTGTGAAATAACTAAGTTTTTCTCATATTTTAACATCTGTGAAGATGTTATGATTAAATTTAGTTCTTTTTATATGCATTGCAAATATTTATTGGTATTTCAGTGAAAACTATGACTTTAACAAGATGTAATTTTGTAGTGAGCTGTTAAATAAGAGGATGACCTACACACATTTCACCTAGATTCATGATCAACTTAATAATCATCCCCATACTTGTGTTTCCACAAATGAGAGCACCAAATATCACAGCACATAGGGAACTTGGACTTGAAGGAGCATCCAATATACACGAGCCAGGGCTCTTTAGATAATAAAGAGTTACATTTAACCTCATTTAAGCATCTCAAAAACAACAACAACAACAACAAACAAACAAAAAACAAACCAGGAGCAAGAACAAGGCTTGATTTGAGAAGAAGCCTTAAGGAAAAGATTCAGTTCTTTATCCTCTTATTCATCCAGAGTATGTTCTTATCTCTGTGACAGAATATCATATTAAATGAAATCACGGATCAGGATAGAAGACAATCAATACAAGGGAAGGAAATATATGTGGTTTAACACACACACACACTTTTGCAAACTCCATTATCCTACCTTACACTATTGAATTATTTACTTTACTTCTAATGGAAAAACACATAGTGGATGTAACTGGACTGTATCTTTTTAGCAGCAATGACTTGCACATGAGAAGCATCAATGAGTACATGGCTGACTAGAAAGATGGAGCAAGGATATAAAAAAATAAAGATCACAATGTCACAATCTAGAAGCACCTCATGTATGTTAGAATTAGAGGGTGTGGGTGTGTGTGTGTGTGTGTGTGTGTGTGTGTGTGTGTGAGTGTGTAAACATGAAAGAAAGAGAAAAAGGGGATGAGAAGAAGAGAGAAGTATATGTAGAATTATCTATCCTCTAGATATGAAAAGAATCAGAGGACCTATAAAAAAACAGTACAGTTTAGGTTTTTCAAAAAAACACAGCCAAGAATCTCAAAGAAACAGGTGAGATTTCAACTTATGCTAATAAAGTACCTACATCAATCAGATTACCATTTAAATATGAAGAAATGGATATTATCATCTCAGATTGTGTATTTACCCCCTCCCAATGATTCACTCTTTAAATATGGGTTGCTGACTAGAACAATTTTTTTACTTTTTACTTTGTTTACATCAAAACTTTAATGCTTAAAGTTCCATCCATTTTTACATAAAATTTGCATGCCTCTTAAAAGTTTAAAGTAGCACCCAAAAAGCAGTTTAGTAATATAGTTCTATATCAATGAAGTTAGAGAAGAGTTGTTCTTATATTATACAGTACTTAATGTTGAAATTTATTTAGATGAGTGCAAAAGTCAGATAAAGAAATCAAGATGAAAATCCATACACCTGCTTCTTTAAGCTCCAAATGAATCCAGAAATAGAAGGCTAGGTCATAGGAACATAAAAGTATTTGGGACAACAGGGGTGATGAAGAAAAACCAATTTCCTGTTAATGATATCGGGTAACTATGTGCATCTGCTAGGCAGTGAAAATCTTCTAGGCAAAATAGCAATCTATTGCTATAAGTGATTGTTAGATTATCTTTCCTTCATTTTATTAGTTAAACAAGCACATGAAAAGTAGAACAAGGTCCTTACATTCCAGAGCTCATATTTGTCTCCCATCTATAATTATTTTTTTTGTCTCTCTAGCCTTCAGCAGTGCATAGCAAATATTAAGTGCTTAATAAGTGTTTGTTGACTTGACTCAAGTTGACTGACTCAGGAATTACTCATTTTACAGAATAGGAACCAGAATCAGAGGGGTGAGATGGATACTCAAGAGTAACACAGTGAATGAATAAGAGCTGGCATTCAAATTCACATTGTCTGACACACGACCACAATCCTCTCCACTACCCGACTTGCCTCTCAACCCCCAATCCCTATAACTCTTATCATTTTTCTGTGATTTTGAGATGCTTTTTATGCATGGGAAAGCTCCCAATTTATAAGCAGATTTTTAAAAAGCAGACCACCTTCTATAAGTGATAAGAAATATTTAATTATAATCTCCTTTAAGTTAATAGTAAACAATTCAGAATAACAATAGGCATTTTTTTGGTATGGTCTTTCTGGTTTTTTTTTTTTTTTTTTCATTAAAAAAACTTTTTTCCTTTTAAACTGAGTTTGTTTCTCATTAAGAAATAGATTTGCAATTTCATGTGCAATCTTTTTTTTATTATACTATGTTACAGAAATTATTAATTTTTTTTTGCATTCTTTTCTTCCCCCCCCCCCCCCAGGCTGGGGTTAAGTGACTTGCCCAGGGTCACACAGATAGGAAGTGTTAAGTGTCTGAGACAAGATTTGAACTTGGGTCCTCCTGAATTCAGGGCTGGTGCTCTATCTATCCACTGCGCCACCTAGCTGCCCCTGTTTATTAATTTTTTCTAAAGAAAAAGTAAACTTCTTGAGGGCAGGAACTACATCCTGTTTTCAATTGCACTTCCAACATATATAGCAGAGGAACAATAAATGCTTACTTATTTATTATTAACTACAAATATAAAATTATTCTTTAATACCAGTGACCCATTAATAGTTACTGAAAAAGGTCACCTAGAGTCAACATATATCATATAATTATATCCAGCACACTATTATCAGTTCCTAATGTAAATAAAGAAGCTGATTTCCTTTCAATATAATGCCTTGGTTACTCTGTTTTGGTTCAGAAGGCCATTGGATCAGGAGATCAACTGTGAGACCTCCAAGGCAACTACAAAAAGCAATATTAACCCCAGCATAACAGGCAGGACTTGGCCAAGCCCACCCAGTGCAGTGGGAAATCCTGTAGCACCATCAGCTCCAGCCCCAAAGAGCTTGGGACAATTTCTCCTGTGTCATAGGAGTAGAGCTCAACTTTTTAAAATGAGCAAAAAGCCAAGAAGAGCTCTGATGTTAAAAACTTACTATGGAGACTGGGAAGATCAGAACACAAATCAGAAGAAGATAAGAAAGGCAAAATGTTTTCAGATGAAAGAGAGTCTCCAGGTCAAAAGGCTCTGGAAGAGTTCAAAAAAGATCTTAAAATGAGAGATAGGAAAAAAAAAAATGGAAAAAGAAATGTGCTATTCAGAAGTATGAAAGGTTGGGAGAAAGAGCCAATAGAAATTGATTGAAAAAAAACAACTTCTTAAAAAATAGAAGTGAAATGGAAGGGGAAAAAACAAAACAAAACACTGAACAAAACAACTCCTTTAAAAGTACAATTGGCCAAATGCAAAAGAGGTTAAAAAAGCTAACTGAAGAAAATAATTCACTGAAAAACCTTTGACTGTTGGTACATCTTTGTGATTCCCACATTCAGTTATGCAAGCCCATAAGGGCTTGTAACCCACACTTTAAGCTTTGATGTAGAACATGGAGAGGTTAAATGACTTGTTCAAAGTCATTCAGCTTTCTAATCCCCAAAGTTGGCTACTGTTGCTGTGTGTATTTATGTGTGTGTGTGTGGGGGGGGGGGGGGGATAGAGATGTGTACACACCAACTTTCTTAGCACAATGGCTGGCATGTAGTAAATGCTGCTTACCAAATGTAACTCATTGGCTTATTATATGTATGCATGTATATTTGTGTATATTTGGATATGTATGTGTGTTGTATAAATACATATACCTAAATGTTTACATGTAGCATATATATATATATATACACACTTATAATACATATATACATATAAATTGTCAGAGTCAAAATCCCATTATCTGTATAATTCCTCTTCTATAGAAAAATGGATTTCTTCCTGTCTTTTTCTTTAAAGGAAACTTCAGACTTGAAACCATTTTTATTTACAGCTGTCACTAGTAAGAGAAAGCCTGATATAGTGGAAAGAGACTGGATGAAGACAAATGCCTAAGCGTGCTTTCCGCCTCTTGGCAGAGAGGTAAAAACTGGCCTCTATATAGAGAATAATGCATAGATTTCCAGAAAAACAAAACAAAACAAAAACAAAAACAAAAAAACACATTTTTTTTTCTTTGTCTTTACAAAGGAGGACCTTAGAAGGGAATAGTGATAATAGCGCCCCCCCCCAAAAAAAAGAGAGAAATTAAAACAGATGAGAAAAGAAGAAAAGAAGGTTGTTTAAAAGGGAATGTAGACAAATAAGGTAATGTTGGTACTACCAAGTTATATTTTATTTAATTTATAATATACAGATAGCTAGCTGGACATACAAATATATATATATTCATGTGTATTCACACACACACACACACACACACACACACACACACACACACACACACACACACACACACTTGGGGTCCATAGACAAACTTCCTTTCCTTTCTTTTTCTGTATCTGGTAATATTTATATTTCTTAATGACTGTCAAGTTAATTAAAAAAAAAACACACAAAGAAAGAAAAAAGGAAGAGAGAGAAATAAAGAAAAAAAGAAAGCAAGAAAGACCTGACTTTAAATCTTGTCTTTGCTCATCACACTCTCTCTTTGGGCAAGTCATTTGGTCCTCATGTCCTAAACAATAATACTAGTGTTCTTTATACATGTTTACATGTGCAAACATATAACATCAGACACATGTATATACATGATGTTAGTGCCAAAAAGGAAGTTTAGCATCTACTAAAGATAGGCTAGTATTGACTACACTAACTGATTAGGAAGAATTCGAGATTCTCCAGATGAGCAAATTTCATTTTATTGTATTGAAAATGTTGTGCATAGAAATCATTACTCCCTCATTTTCCATTTATGGCAGCTAAGTCTGGTTAGAGATTCATGTCTAAAATCAGGAACTCATTTTCCTGAGTTCAAATCTAACTTCATACACTTGGCTATGTGGCCCTGGGCAAGACACTTAGCCCTGTTTGTCTTGTTTTCTCACCTGTAAAATGAGCCCAAGAAATGAAAAACCCTAAATGGAAGTCACAAAGACTTGGACATAATTGAAAAAGACCAAATCACTACTAGGTAGAGCTAGTCACAGACAAAACTTTAAAAAGTGGGTGAGGTCATCTTTAGTACTCTTTGTTTTCTCACTACAAAAGTTATATCCTTAATGAAAAGGCCAAAATTTTCATCATTTTGAAATACTTGAAAGTAAAAGCACATAAGGTCATATATAAAAACTCAATAAAAAGTAACTTTAACTAAGTGCACATCATTACACCATGAAAAGGCCTCATCATGCCTTTTGCTTTTGAACTTTTGGGTTTTACCTTGCTGTAAGTGATCTGAAACTCAATGTACTTTCAAAATGCCTGGTTCAATTCCCTAACCTTTATGAGATGGAAATCTTTTATAATACATACCAAACCATCCACTATATTCTTTAACATCCTGAGTACATTTTAAATGGCTATGAGAAAGCATACTATATAAATGCCACACTAATTGAAGCATCCATTATACCTGATAAAATTACATTTTAAAATTAGCTAAGGGAAAGAAACAATTCCTGGAATAACTGCAATTGCATATTTTAAGATATTTAAAGTTATATGCTGCTTTAGACTTCATAGGAATATTATAAAACGCAAGAGGATGCTGAAGTTGAAAGAGAACCAATCTCTCTCTCTCTCTCTCTCTCTCTCTCTCTCTCTCTCTCTCTCTCTCTCTCTCTCTCTCTCTCTCTCACACACACACACACACACACACACACACACACACACACACACACACACACACTCTCTAAATGTGGGACCCTGAACAAGTCAACCTTAACCTCTAATTGTTCTGGGCTGCTCTCTAAGACTTTATATCACGGAAAAAGTGCTGACTAACATTGCTAGTGATTTCTCTCATTAATTAGCAGCTCCCTATATTAAGGAAAGGATAGATGCAGCCTTTCTCCCTCTGATAAAAATTTTTAAAAGTCTTTATCTCTATTATACTCTATAAAAAAACATAATATTTCTTTTACCCATTTTAAAATTTGAACAGAGAACTCAGGTATTGTGTTAGTATGTGCTGAATCAGGTTCTAAGCAGCCATTATTAACCCAAGGCAAATTCTGAATGAATTCAAAGGAAAAAAAAAGTGGCTTCTATTCAGTTTCCTTGTCAGCACAGGAAATCCTGCATGAGTTGTCTCTATTTTGCCAAAATTAACACTAGCTACATTTCTGAGGAATTTTTTCCTCTTTCTACCCCCAATAGTTTCTAATTCAGGGATCCATCTAAGACAAGGTCAGCAAGCAAAGAGAAATAGGTTCTTATCATTTGGCAGCAGCTGTGCTGAGAGGGCAAGACAACACTGTTTCAAACTTTTTAAAAATTTACATTTTCCTTTTAATTATCATGTATTGTGCAAATATTAACAAACATATTTCCTAATACAAAGGAGAAGAAAAAGAAAATTGTGTGACACCATGAATCTCTATAGGTACAATTTTGTTTTCAAAGTAAACATACATAAAATTTAACTTGGAAATTCTAAGACAGACCGGTTTCTCCCCTTTGGAATTTCATTTTGCTCTCTTCTATATGTTTTTAAATGTTTCAATGACCTTCTTCTTCTTCCTTTTTTCTCTTTTTGTCCTCTTCCTTCTTTGTTCCTCTTCAAATCACTATCACTTTATAACCTTCTCTTCTTCCAAACCCAGATCCTTCCTTATTAACAAATAAATGCACCTTGATTCTTACATCTATCACAGTTGTTTTCCTTTGCAATGTTGTCAACAGTGTGGAAATTGTTCTCCTGGTTCTCCTTTTGTCACTGTAAATCATCCTTCTGAACTATCCATTCATCTCTGAATTTTTTTCATCATCTCTTATGGTATAATACTTCATTTCATCAATATACTATAATTTGTTTCCATAGCTAATGCATTTTCCTCTTAGTTTCCAGTACTTAAAAAGTCTGATAGAAAAGTTTTGTTCCTAAAGGTCTTCTACTTCTTCTCTTAATCTCTTTAAAATATATATAATATGCCTATTAGTGGGATCATTGCCTCAAGGGATACATAGTTTAGTAACTGTTTGGGAATGGTTCCAAATTTCTTTACAGAATAATTGGATCAACTTATAGCCTCACTAACCATGCATACATTAGTATGTTGTTCTCCAACATCTACTGTAATAATTGTAATTTCCCTTTTCTGTCACCTTTGCCAAACATATGAGGTTTAAGTACAACAATTTTAATTTGCATTGCTTTTTATTATTGCTCATTTGAAAAAAAAAATTTTTAACGCTTATTGATAACCTGACTTTCTTTTAAGAATTGCCTATGTGCATCCTTTAACGATTTTTATTTTGGTG
Source organism: Sminthopsis crassicaudata (assembly GCF_048593235.1). Lineage (NCBI taxonomy): Eukaryota > Metazoa > Chordata > Mammalia > Dasyuromorphia > Dasyuridae > Sminthopsis > Sminthopsis crassicaudata. The sequence goes on from NC_133621.1 coordinate 210,240,882, forward strand.
ACTAGTTCTTCTCACATATTTCTATCAATTTATTCTAAATCTTGCGTAATAGAACCTAAAAAAATTGAATCAAAGACTTTTCTCATTTAATTTCTGCCTTTCTAATTTAAATTTTATTGATTTTGTGTATAACATTTCCAATGTATGTTACTAAATTGTCCATTTTAACTCATATGAGCCTCTTTATCTCATGTGGTGATTAATTCTTTCCCAATCCATAGTTTTAAATGTTATCGTTTTCCTTACTTTACTTATCTGTTTATGAGAGGACTTTATATATTTATGTCATGTATCCATTTGAAGCTTAACTTGTTATATGGTGTGTATAGATGTTGATCTAAACATAATTTCTGCCAAACTGTCTTCCAGTTTTATCAGCAATTGTTAAACAGGTTTACTGAATATTGTGCTACTTCATTTGATTGCTTCTTCATGTATACTCAATCTTTCCCCCAATCAACTTTTCTATTTCGTAATCATTAAGAATTATTTCAAATACTCCATAGGTGTATAATCTGATATCTGATATGCTTAAGCCCTTTCCATTTCATTTTTTAAAAAATTTAGTTCTCCTATGCTCAAAAAGTTATCAAATTGTGCATACCCTTTGATCCAGCAGTGTTACTACTGGGCTTATATCCCAAAGAGATTTTAAAGAAGGGAAAGGGACCTACCTGTATGTGCAAGAATGTTTGTGGCAGCCCTCTTTGTAGTGGCCAGAAACTGGAAACTGAGTGGATGCCCATCAACTGGAGAATGGCTGAATAAATTGTGGCATAGGAATATTATAGAATATTATTGTTCTGTAAGAAATGACCAGCAGGATGATTTCAGAAAGGCCTGGAGAGACTTACTGAACTAATGCTGAGTGAAATGAGCAGGACCAGGAGATCATTGTACATGCAACATCAGTATTACAGGATGGTCAATTCTGATGGACGTGGCCAACTTCAACAATGAGATGAACCAAATCAGTTCCAATAGAGCAGCAATGAACTGAACCAGTTACATCTAGCGAAAGAACTCTGGGAGATGACTATGAACCACTACATAGAATTCCTAATCCCTTTATTTTTGTCAGCCTGCATTTCTGATTTCCTTCACAGACTAATTGTACACTGTTTCAAAGTCTGATCCTTTTTGTATAGCAAAATAACTGTTTGGACATGTATACATATATTGCATTAACTTATACTTTAATGTATTTAACATGTATTGGTTAATGTGCCATCTGGGGAAAGGGGTGGGGGGAAGGAGGGGAAAAGTTGGAACAAAAGGTTTTGCAATTGTCAATGCTGAAAAATTACCTATGCATATATCTTGTAAATAAAAAGCTATAATAAAAAAAATTAGTTCTCATGCAATTCATTACATAGTTCCTCCCAATAATTTTGTAATTATTTTTTACTAATTCTATGAAATAACTCTTTAAAAGTTTGGCATAGCACTTATCTGTAAGTTAATTTAGGAAGTATTGTCTTTTTTTTTTTTTTTTAATTAGATTAACATGGCCCAACTGTGAACAATAAATATTTCTTTGCCTTTTTTTTTTTTTTTTTTAAATATTCAGTCTTTTCTATAAAGAATATTTCTCTTGATTCTGACATTTTCTTCTCAGCTCTGATGTTTTCATTGGGAATATTTTAAAGTAAGTATTCAGGAAATCATTTTATTTTTAGGGTTATTTTTATTCTCCATCTCAAATAGTAAAGAGAAGTTGTTGCCAGACAAGTTGAAGATTTTAGGCAGCCACTGTTAACAAGTCTGGCTTAGGAAGTTCTTTTGGCCCTCCTATAGATGGTCCTGAAAACTCATTGACAAATATGAAAATGTTTCCTTTGTTCCAAATAATCAAGACATTGGAGTCAGGTGGGGCTCTCAAAAGGAGCAAAGCGGCAGGAATTCCCCAGCATTCGATTCTCCATGTTCTCCCTTTCCTTGTCTTACTTTCTCTAGCTTTTTCACATAGCTCACAGTTATAAAAGAAATTTTTTCAGGGTCTTTTTCTCTAAATAAAGCGTATGTACAACCTATATTGTAGCAACAATACATGTGCTATTAAAAATAAAATAAATGCAAAGAGAGGAAAGAACAGATTAGACAGACAGACAGCCTCTCTAGGTCTCCACCACCTCTGAATAATGATCTCTCTACTTCAGGGCACCCCTTTGGGGCAAATGTAAATAATCACTGGTATTCTTTGCTCTTACTTTAGATTCTGTGGCTTTAACTCTGTGTCATAAAAAAAAAATACTATAAATGGGAAGTCTAACTGGGTTGATGGAATGATTTCCCATTTCTAAGGGCCTGAATGGTGCTGGAATAAATGGTGAAACAATGTTAGCCATAAAATCTGTGTTCCACTCCTAACTCTGCCATGAACTTGCCAGTAATTTGGGGAAAATCATCTGACCTCTCTCTGACCTGTGTTTCATAGTAGGAAATATCTTGAGGAAAGATTTGAACTCAGGTGTTCTCCACTCTATAGGAATTAAGGGTGTGGCACCCTACAATCTAAAAAACATATGTAAACAATTGACCCTCCCTCCATACTAGAGAGCTCTGAATTATTATTAGAATAAAAAATTAAATATGTTGATATTATACAATACCATACATTTGTTCTATGCATTTCTGAGTTTCTAAACTTTTTTTTTTGTACTGTCAGTTTGCTTTCAAATGTCAGCTATAAAGTTTTACAAAACTTCCCCCAAACTGCCATTTAATATCTTATGCTAACCCACAATATATCAAAACCTTGATGGGGAAAGTCACAATGTGGAAGGAATAACTACATAGCATTCTTTTTTTCCCCTATGCTACTTAGATGCCTCTAATAAATACCTCACTGCCTCTAGCTATTTATTCCCAGCTAAATTTTCAAAGCCTGAATATTCTTATAATAATGTTTGTCTACCAGGACTGGAACCACTGTTCTCAGATCTTCAATTTCCTACTACAGCTTGAAACCAAAGCTTTGTCCACAGAGGCCCAGGAATGACACCCTGTGTTTAGCTGACATCCACAGTACATATTTTCTAATAAGCTAAACAATGTTTGATTGGAGGGTGGGAGAGTAAAGGGAAAAGAGCGTAATCAAAGTCACATTAGATAAAACAGAGAAAAGGCCAGATTTGCTTAGCAAGAACTAGCATGAGACAGAGTTCACAAGATCCTCATTTTGCATTTATATCCAACCATGTCCTTCCAAAGGACAACAAAAGTCTCAATTCCATTCTTAGACAACATGCCCTGCTATCTAACAAAGTAATTGGCCACAGCTGATGGTCTCCAAAAACAAAATAAAACCCAAAAACAGTACTTGGAAGAATCACCTACAGCTGTTCCAGCTTCCATTAGCTCAGTATTTTAAATAAAATTCTTACCTTTCAACTACAAAAGGTAATCCCCCTAGACCCTCCCCTCCACCAAAAAGAAATAAACAACAACAGCCCAAGAGCACAACAAACCAAACATATTAACCTTTTTGCTTTCTGTCACAAGGAATTTTTTTTAATATTTCATGTCTTTAATCCAGAAGTATCTATCTTTGACAACACTTCATATAGTGAATACTTTTGTATCTAAATCCAAAGACATAATCTCTTTAAAAGCTCTCTGGTTAAAATGGGATTCTAATAAATCCCAAAATGTAACTTCTAAGAAAGCTATTTTCATACTGATCATTCAGTAACAACATTGTTATTGTTACTTAATTGATGAGTTTCACTGTTCTGAAGAACAAGAGATTTAATCATTTGCTTTAGCTTGGGATAATGGAAAAAATATGCTTCAAGAAGAACTATATTCAAATCTCTCTGCTCGTACTCACCAGATCATAAGTCACCTAACTTCTCTGTATCCCAATTAGCTAAAACATTAAGTTATAAATAATTGATAATCAGGAAGTTCCTGAATCAATTCTATCATTTATTATTCAAACTGAAAGGTGCAGAATCCTTCAAAATAGATTTATTTTGTAATATTCATTTTTGCTAAGTAAATAGTATTTCTTAGCATGAATTTATTTTAGCCTTCTAATCACATTTTGGGAATTTTTTAGTGACAGGAACTAAAGCTGGAATTTTTAAATATTTTTTTGGCATAGGGAACTCCCAGTTCTGGAAACTCCCTCTAGCAAAAGAAGTCAGCCCTAGTAGACAACTTACAATCTTAGAGAAGTATCCATTGCACCAAGAAGAAATGACTTAGCCTGGGTCTTGTTTTTGTTCAGTTTTGTCTGACTCTACATTTTCTTGGCAAAGAAACTGTAACGGTTTGCCATTTCCTTCTCCAAGCCCAATGTCATACAGTCAATATTTCAGAGTAAGATTTGAATCCAGGCTTTCCTCTATCCATAATTGTTTATTTAACTTGCCTCAAGTTTTACCAGCCTCTATCTGACCTATGCCCTAACTCATACCTACACATAAATAATATTCAGTATTTGTAACTCTGGGGCAAGAAAACTAAAGATTTCACCTAAAGAATTTTAAACCATATGTATGTTTGATGGGCAGAGCCCTTTGGCAGTCTGATGCATGTACCTGGCATAAAAGGACTTAAATGCTTGCTTCCTTCTTTTTTTCCTTCTATAAAGATCACTTTTCAGAATCATGTTTTTAAATGCATAAATATCTAGAATAACAAAGGAAGTCAATTACGGTCAAAATAAAATTAATGGATCCCAGGTCATCAACTCCTCTAAGATTAAATTTTACTTTTATGCATCTCCATATCCTCATGTGTAAAAGTAAAGATTTATGCTTCTGATCTTTTTATCGTTCATAACAACATTTCTGTAAATTAGACATCCTACTCAATCACTGGAAATTCTACTTTTCACTCAATCACAATTTTTTCCATGCAAGAAGGAAACTAAAATGTGAAATGACTTTATTGAAGATCATGTTCTTCTAGGGGCAGCTAGGTGGCACAGTGGATAGAACTCCAGTTTTGGAGTCAGGAGTTCAAATTCAGATCTTGCTGCCATAGGTGAGGAACGCTTTGAAAGTATGATACCTAAAGTCAGTTAGGACACTTAGAGTTGTCCAAACAAAAAATGGTCAGGACTTGTGTAGAATCAGCGCTTTTGTCATGCCCTTTTTGGTATGTCTCTACATAAAACACTCCCTTCAGAACCCAACTTAGTCCTGCCATTCCCCAAAGATTCATTCATCAAAATCATTTCTTTCTTACCTAGCCTTAATCACTGATTGGGCTATTGCTCCAGTCAAACTGGAGTTAAAGGTTAAAAAGACCAAGGTTTCCCACAGCATCCAGGGGTCACTGCCTGTCATCCTGATCTGTATATTACTCTGGACCCAGGAGTATCTGGAGGGAAAAGTGAGGCAGGAAACTTTGCACAGTCCTCCTTCATTTAAATCAATTCACTTGCATATCATGGCAACACCTCCCTATGTCAAGGTCCTCTTGAAGAACTAAAGTTCAAACAAACAATCTCTGTGATTAGGAGCTATCCCACTGAGAACCAGGCAGTATATAACTAGTTTACTTTCTTTCTTTCCTTCCTTCCTTCCTCCCTTCCCTCCCTCTTTCCCTCCTTCCCTCAATATCTTGCAGTTTATGGAATACATTATTTTCTTAAGAACTATACCTTAAACTCAAAACATTCTGATTCTCATTGATTGGTCTCTGCTTTAGCCTGATTATTGAGTGAATGTAAACAGCAATTTTTGTTTGGCTAGAAATCCTGAAGGTCTTTCCCTCCCAGATTAGTTCCTTTTTATTGTATTTATCTATTGATATATGACTGGGTTAAAAGGAAAAAGGCCATTCTTTGCCTCATTTCTTTCTTGCCTAGGCTTAATCACTGAATGGGCTGTTACCTGAACTTGAGTCCAAGTTCTCCCACTACCTCTAGGCCATCTCCAGTCATTCTGATCCTGAGCACTCCAGATGGCTCTGGAGGGAAAAGTGAGGTTGTGGACGGCACAGCCCCTCCCTCACTTAAATCCAATTCATTTGTATGTTCTGGCATCATTCCCCCCCCAGGCATGATCCTCTTCTAGAGTAAAGGACAAACAACAATTCATCAAAATTACCTTTTCCCTTTAGAGGTTTTCAGGAATCTAAATTTATTTAAATTTTAAATTTAAATCAGAAATGGATTTTTGAAGTCTTGTCCATTTTATAGGAGAGAAAACTGGATCTTGCAGAGAATCAATAACTCATCCAAAGTTACACAGAGAGTAAATGGAAGAACTGGAATATAAACCCAAATCCTCTAACTCCAACTTCAGTGCACTTTCCATCTTACTACAATAGCTTAATTCAATTAAAACTGAGATCTTCTGCTTCAAACTTCTACTCCTGAATGCAAATGATCTAAGCTAGATGGGTATGTTATTATTTAAATTCACATTTCTATGTTTTGTCTTCCCATGAAGGCAAGTATATAATACATACACTTTTTTTTTTTTTAGTCTACTCCAAAATGGCCATACAGGACAGGGACCAGAGACTTAGTGATTGCCTAATATATATGTGTTCAAAAATAATACCAAAGAACCAATTATAAGAATTCCTAGTAGGTGTGAGTGACTGACAGCCTCTCACTCTAGAGGGTAATTTGCATTTTTAAAGAAACAGCTCAAACTTAAATCAACCTATAGTTGGTTAAAATAATTTTTCCTTCACACAATGTGACAGTGAAGAATTTCAGGCAGTGGGAGAAAAATAATTTAGGGCAGAAAGGCTTTTCTTAAATCATTCTACAGAGACAAGGCCTTGCCCTGATTTTGGATTGAAACTGTGAAAGGAAGAGGTAAATCTAAAAAAAATGTGCGCACGCACACACACACACACACACACACACACACAAATTTAGTGAGTGACTGAATATAAGGTCTAAGGAAAAAAAAGTCTTTTTGAATCTTGGTCATCCAACCAATTCTGGCTCCATTTTTAATTATAGTATCACCATTAGAGACAGCTAGGTATCACAGTGGATAGACCATTGGGCTTGGAATGAGGAATATTTTAGTTCAAATCTAGCCTCAGACACTTACTACCTGTGTGACCCTGGGCAAGCAACTTAACCACTGCTTGCCTCATCTATAAAATGAAGATAATAACAACATACACTTTGCTATAAAGATCAAATGAGATAATAATTATAAGCTGCTTAGCACAGTGTCCCTTGCATAGTAGGTGCTTTATAATTATAAGCTATTAATTTTTTATTGTTATTTTTATTATCTAGCATACATCTTTACCACCGGAATAATGAGATATCTTATCAAAAAGCTGTAGGGATCTCAAAAGGTCTGCCCTGATAAAAATAGAAAAACTTATCCTCAATCTAGTCAATATGACTTACCCAAACCCATTATTATTATTATGACCGTGGAAAGTGAACGAGGGGCAGGCTTATTTGGAGGTATCACCCTTATCTTTCAACTCTTCCACTTACCAACTACCACAAGGTCCCCTTGCAAGAGATTACCAATAGTTTGGAGTTGGTCAGTCTCTATTCCCATTGTTCCATTAGGGAAGGATTGATGGAAGGAACCTTTGATCCTTCTGCACCACAAATTAAAAAGCTCAGTATATTTTATAAAAGAAACATTGTGGAAGCTAGTTGTTAATTTGTTGTTTTTTGTATGTTATTGGTGAAATAGGTTTTTCTGGGCAGTCTGGAGAATATACATTTATAAAGCCACTTCTGTCTATGGAAAAATGTGTCCCAAGTTCCAAATAACCAATTTCCACACAACTTTTGGAACATAATCTACTGTGAATTGGGGATTATCTATATAAAATAGTGTCAGATTATCTCAGATTATTACAGATAAGCATATGTCAAGAAGTTTAGAGAAGAAACTGGAATCAATATAGGACACAGGTCTTAGAACTTCATAGAGGTTCTTGAGAAATAAGAACCACTAGAATAAAGTGGGGCCAAGATAGGGCTAAGTATTTCAAGGGAAAATAAACAAATAAATGAATGAATACATGATAGTTTTTGAACCTTGGGCAGAAGGAAGTTCAGTACAACAGGAAAGAGTATATGGGAAGATTTCTATACAACTGAAGGGAAAAAATGTACACTCAAGAATATTATCACCTCCTTTCAAAAAGGGTAATGAGGAAGAAGTTCACTCCAACCTCAGGCTGCCTTTAACACCTACCAAACGCTAAAAATGGGTTGGGGAAGAAATGTGGTCTGTGATGGGGACCCTGTTACTATCAAACACCAGACAGGAAGGAGAGAAATCAAGACCTGGGAAGACACTGTAAGTATTCTCTAAGTTCTCTAGCCTTAAGCCAAACCCTGGTGGCTTCATTCTAGTTAGGATTCTTCAGTATAAAATAAAAAGACAAGGAGGAAAGGGAGTGTGTGTAAAAATAATCATGAATGTATTATGAAAAGTCAAGGAAATGAATTGATTAAAGATTGTTGGAGAAGAGTATAAGGTAAGTTCACAGGTTTATTGTTGTTTAGTCAGTGAGTTGTGTCCAGCTGTTCCTGACCTCATTTGGAGTTTTCTTGGCAAAGATACTAGAGTGGTTTGCCATTTTCTTCTTCAGCTCATTTTACAGATGAGGAAACAGGCATACAGGTTATATTATACCAGAATTATGAACACATTCTCATATCTTTCCCCATTCAATTTAAGAAGATTACATGATATTGACTTTTGTTTGAAAAGGGCTTTCCATGGAGGCAAATATGTGGACATAGCACCTTACTAAAAGAACCAAGGGAACTCCTCTGGGTGGTCTTCTAGACTAGAGCAATACTCAAAATGATTGCCAAAAAAAGTATACCGGAGAAGAATGGGATGAAGGGAGAGATCAACAGAAAAGCAATTTCTTCCCTGTATCCAAAAAACATTTAGCTATGAAATATGTTAACATTTCCTTTTCCCATGCTTTTTTCACCCTTGGATTTCCAGATCAGAGTGCAGGAAGAGAAAGTAAGATTTCTTCTCTTGTCCTCCTCACCGGTAACAAAAAAAAAACCCCCCATGATTTGTAAGAGAAGCATATGGTAAGCTCTGTTTGTTTGGCCAGATGTCCTGAGCTTCTTAAAAGCCTTCCTCTATCTGTTTCCTTTTCTGAACACAGGTCAGGGACTAGAGTTCCTGAGAATGGACCTTCCTAGTCTTGGGGATTACTTTAGAGATAACTCCGGGTTCAGGAGTTCCTGAGTTTGAGAATTCACACACCAGACCTTTTAGATCAAGGATTTTTAACCTGGGGCCTGTAAAATTGTATGTATCTATACATACCACATATTACATAAATATATCATATGTAATACATGTGATATAAATTGTCTTTATATAATATATAGTTGATAAAGATATGTCAATATAATTGGTTTCCTCTGCAATGTTGCTCATTTTATTTTATGTCTTTAAAAATATGGCTTGGACATGTTTAACCTATATTAGATTGTTTGCTGTTTGAGGAGGGAGATGGAGGGAGAAAACTTTGAAACACAAGGTTTTGCAAAGGTGAATGTTGAAAACTATCTTTGCATGTATTTGGAAAGATAAAAATCTATTAATAAAAAAATAAATATAGCTTGGAGACACAATCCATTAGTTTCACCAGACTACCAGAAGAAGCCATGGTATTAAAAACAAACAAACAAAAAACTCAAGCAGGCCTACTCTAGAAGAAATTTCCTCAACAGCCTGTTCCTTAAGAGAAGGAAAAAGGATCACCAATATGACTTCTTCAGCTGGAGGAAGAAAATCACATCATGAAAATCCAGATCTTATAAAAATCCAGATCTTACTTCTCCAGTCTAGGATATTGCTTAAACTATTGTATTTTCCTTGGGAAAAGGAGGAGAAAGAGGGCATTTAATTAGTCTAACTGGATCTTGAAATGTATTATGTTTCTATATTTGCTTAAAGACTTCTGTGAGTCCTTGATATTATATAAATTTTCTATAGCTGATTTCATATTTGATACCGACATTGTACAAATCCCTTTGGGAAATTGGGGACCCTGTTACTCCCATTTGGGGAAACTGAAACATGAGCTATATTATGAGTATATTCCTTGGATACTCTAGTTGCAAAGCAAATAAAAGACATGAAGCAACCTTTTGGAGTCAAATCCCAAGATTGGATCCTATCCAAGTGAGCCACAGGGTGACCCAACACCTGTGCTGATTTCATATGAATTCTCCATGTCAAGGCACTGTGATGCTATGACAGTTTTGAACAGCAACAATTTAATCTGCACTAGCTGTAACATTCACCCCATTTCATCACAGCTCTAACTAATTAGCAATTACTCTTGCCAGTCAGCTGTATGATTTTTGCCCCCTAAAAAGAAAAGGGATGATTAGGGGAAAAACATCTCTCTGGTCACTAGGATTTTCTTTGTATTGGAAGCTCTTTTATATCAGTGGTCAATGCTTTCTACAGTGGCTCACTTTAAAAGAAAAAGAAAAACCTTGTGGCATTTGTCAGCAGCCACTGGAATAACTTTGCTCTGTCTTTACTTCATTACTTTAATTGGGCTAGTCAAACATGATACGTGAATTTAGAAACTACTTGAACCTATAACGGATCAAAGCTAACAGTGACATTCATATTGTTCCCCCGTAAGCAGTTCAGTGACTAATGCTCCCTACGCTCTTCACTGTATACATTCAAAAGTATTTTCCTTTAAAGGAAATGCCAAAATTGAGGTATGCCTTGTTTATTAGCCTATGAGCAAGCCTGGGTTGGAGCTGTCAGTGTTAGACATAATCCTGAATCACAGCCATTTACATGTTCAATGAAAAGTATATGCAGAAAGTCATCCACAGTTAGGTAGTATTATTCAGACCACAGAACCTCATTTTGCAGAGGGATTCATTTGCTCAAATGGAAAATTTATCTGCAATAAGGCAAATCTTCAACAAAGAGATATAACCTTCCAAGTCAATATTCCTGAACTTGTGGTAAAAACACATATCTTCATTCTTTTTTGAATCATGAAATGTCCTCAATTTCAGAAACAACTTTTGAAATAGCCCAATAGACTAACAGGACCACCTGTGTCTTCCAAGTTGTCTCACTATTTACTATACTGTGTTTAGCTCAAAATTACTACTACTTGCCTTTCTAAGTCTTTTATTATGCTTTGAGAATTTCATGACATTGTCTTCAGTTAAAATGGCAGCAGAAAAGATCCTAGAAAACCCTAGATTCCCAAAGATATACTCCAGTATTGATCTAAAAAAGGCATCAGACTGAATAATGATCAAGAAATCCAAAGAGAAAGATTAATATCTTTTTTCATCTAGCCCAGGGACTGCACAAAAAAACCAACTAGAACCTACAAGTACTCAAAGCATCATCCTGCTGGAAAACCAGCCTAAATTCAAGTGAATAGGTCAGAAATCTGCAAAAGTGCCCAGACTGGGAAAGTCCCAATGGGAAAAGAAAGAGCTGTGGCCCAAAGAAGGGGGAGGTGAGAGGCAGAGAGAAGTCCCTAGTAGTACTTGCAATAGAAATAGCCAAATTAACCACAGGGATCTTAAGCCAGTCAGAACTCTGAACACAGATGAATCAGAAAAAGTAGAAAACAGTGGCAGGAATCCAGAAAGTCAAGGTGAGGGCCAAGTAGGGCCTGCCACTCTATCCAAGAGTACAAGAGAAGAGAAGACTGGTCTTGTCATCAACAAAGTAAGTAAAATGAAATTCAAAAATCAAAGTTAAAATGTAAACAAAAAGAAGACCCCAAATACCATGAAGATTTATTATAGGTCAGGAGAATCTTAACAGGTAAATTCTGGGGAAAAAAGAGTAAGAATTCATGTGTGAATGAACCACAGACAGGATTTCACAAGACAAGGCATCCATACATTAAAGAACACAGTATTCCAAAGAGTAAGAGATAAAGGTTAAGAACCAAAAGCAACTTACCTTGTAAGATGGGGTATGATCCAACAAGGAGGGGGAAAAAAGAGGACCTTGAATAAAATACTTTCAAGCATTTCTGATGAAAAGATCAGAATTGAAATGAGTTAAAAAGAGATATAAAAGAAAACTATATTATCCTTAAAAATCAAAAATAAAATCAAAGTAGGCAAAATTAGAACTGGTTTCCTAAATTTGATAGACAGTAAAGGTGAAACTTAAAGAGTCATCAAGACAAGCAGGATGAATACAGAGAGGCTTGGAAAGACTTACATGAACTAATGCTGAGTGAAATGAGCAGAACCAGGAGATCACTATACACCTCAACAATGATACTGTATGAGGATGTATTCTGATGGAAGTGGATATCTTCGACAAAGAGAAGATCTAATTCAGTTCCAATTGATCAATGATGAGCAGAAACAGCTACACCCAGAGAAGGAACACTGGGAAATGAATGTGGACTACTTGCATTTTTGTTTTTCTTCCCAGGTTATTTTTATCTTCTGAATCTAGTTCTTCTTGTACAACAACAGAACTGTATGGTTCTGCACACATATATTGGATCTAGGATATACTATAACATATTTAACATGGATAGGACTGCCTGCCATATAGGGGAGGGGGTGGAGGGAGAGAAGGGAAAAGTCAGATCAGAAGCAAGTGCAAGGGATAATGTTGTAAAAAATTACCCATGCATATGTTCTGTCACTAAAAGTTATAATTTTTTTAAAAAAAGTCATCAAGACATGGGTTTAGTCTCATTTCCTTGTCTGTAAAATGAGGAAGTTGGACTCAATGATCATTAAGGTCATATCCAGATTAAAACTATTATCTTATGAAAATATGTTTACTGCAAACTTCTCTGATCAAAATCTTCTATCCAAGATACATCAGGACTTGACTTAAGAATATAAGCATAAAAACTGTTCCCTTATGGATAACTGATCAAAGAATATAAATAGGCAGTTCTCTGAAGAAATCCAGATTTTCAAAACAACCATATTTTTAAAAAATGCTCCAATTCACTAATAAGAGTAATCCAGATGAAAACAACTCTAGGATTCTATTTTGCACTCATCAGATTAGCAAAGGTGATCCCCCCCAAAAAAGGGCAATTAAAACTGCTTGAGGAGAGGGAGAAAACATGCAAAATGTACCACTCGGAGAGATGTGAAGAAGTCCAACTGTTCCTGAAAGTAATCTGGAAGTATATGCAAAAAGTCAAAAAACAGTACCTGCTATTTGATTCAGAAACCTCACTATTAGGAATAGTATAACCAGCAATAAAAAATAGATATTAATAAATTATTATTTGTTATCAATAAATATTACATTATGTGCATTTTGATGCACATACACACATCACTGTTTATTGTGGCAAGGAACAAGAAGCTAAGAGAATGCTCATAAAATTAGGGACTAGATAATATATGGAATATAATAATGGAATATAATTGAACACTTAAAAATAATGTAAGAGAGAAATTTAGAGAAATATGTAAAGACTTATATGAACTGATTCACTGAGGTTAGTTAGAACCAGGAAAACCATTTATACTGTGACTGACTTTGTGGAGACTAAAGTAAACCCAGATCAATTCACAATGGGCAACTGCATAGAATTTTTGATGATGCAGCAAGTAACAGACATGTGCAAAATAGATCCTACATTGCCAAAAACAATCCATGTGGGAATTTGGTTTGCTCAACTAACTTTAACAAGGGAGGCTTTTGAGAAGAGGGAAGTAAAAAGGTATCACTAAGGAAAGATGCCCCCCCTTCAAAAAAAAAAAAAAAAAAAAAAAAAGAAAAGAAAATCATAGATGAATTGAAGAAAATGCAGATGAGGTTAGATGGTTTGGCACAACAAAAGATATTGAGTATATATAATTTTTAAAAAATGCACAAAATGATATTGTTTCATATTCAGTCTTTTTTGTACAAGGAAATTTTCATACTTGCTGATGTCCATTGACTTCAGAATAAGAAAAAAACTTTTCAAATCCAGACATTTTGGGCCAAATTGTTGGCCTGACCCTAAACCAAACAATGGGACAGGCATGTGGGCCTCCTAAGTACTGCCCAGACAGATGTTAACTTGGAGTGTTTTCATTTCTTACTGTGACCGATAATTTTGCAATCCAATGATTTAAACTTAAAATTTAACTTGGATTATAAACTAAAATTGCAACACAGCATAGGGAACACAAGACATTCCTTTGGGGCTCTGTTAGCTCACCACCACAACATTAGGGTTGTTTGTGTTTTATTGGCCTGACAACAAAACGATATGCCATGACTGTTTCAGGAAAGTCATTTTGTGGAGCTAGGGACCACTCACTACATAAACATACAAGGAAGAACCCTGATTCTAGTAAAAAAGTTGGTTTTTCATACTCATGATGCTATCTGTATGAAGAATTTCCAAGGTATCATTGATACAACAATTCTGCAATTTGAATTTGCTTGTGATAGTCTTTTAGTAAAAATTAGTAAATGCTTTCTTATCAAACTCCCCTGGATCAAAGAAGCATCCTGGCTCATTTCCAGGGGGAAAAAAAAAGTGATTACATTTAATATGATTTTTAAATTGGTCATTTCTTTCACTAAGAAGCAAAAGCAGGAATTGGCTTGGGAGGGGAAAAAGAGGATGACTAGGTTTTGGTAAATTTAGTACAGTTAAAACCATTAAAAAAAAAAAAAAAACAGACTACACTTACCACTTTATTAAATTAAATAGATCGATGTTCTATTTAAGTAAAAAGCCAATTAAAGGAATGTTTTCCAGATGATCATATTCAATTGTACATAATATAGAAGACCATACATTCTTTGTTATTATTTGGATAAGAGAGTGAGAAAAGATTCCTAAACTTTTTATTTTAACACTGGGGAACTTCCTGAGTGAACAGTTCCTTCACCAATACATAGCAGCTAACAATGTGGGCCTAGGATATGGGGAAGTTAAGCTAATATGAGTCAGAAGGACTTGACCCAGGTGTTCTAAAGTCCACTGCCATCAACCTATTCATGCCACAATGCCATATGTTTAAATATAACTTACACAGGCCTACTTCTTTGAAAGTTTATATAATAAATGTTATTTGGTATTGTGAAAGTTAGCAATTCTGGATTGAAAATTATGTATTGAAATAAATGCATAAACATATAAACTTGTAAAAGTAATGTTTTCTTTTTACTCCCTATTTAAACTGATTTGCAAACTCTCCGATTTGAAATGCAACAGGTAATAAGACAGCATCTGGCTAGAAAGGTAAGGTTTTGAAAGTTTACCCAACCACCAACCTTAATTAAAAATTACTATCAAATGTCAACTGGAAAAAAAAAAAGTAAAAATAAAAAAATCCTTTTAATCTGTTACTCATGCAAGCTTTCTATTGATGCAGGGCTAGAATTTAGGAGAGAAAGGAAGACTGCATATATAGATCTGGGAGTCATCTCCATAGAAATGATAATTGAACTCATGGGAAATGGTGAGGTCACCAAGAGATGAAGTATATCGAGAACAAAAGGGAGGAGGCACAAGACAGAGTCTTCGAATATGTCCCCAGTTAATGGATATAACAAGGACCATCAACCAGCAAAATAGACTGAAGAGTGGCTAGCTATGTGGAAGAAAGGAAGCGTCATGAATACCAAGAAGAAGGAGTATCCAGGAGGAGAGAGTGGTCAATAATGTTGAGGTCCTGTTCCTGTCCATCATCCTGGTCATCTTCCTACCCCATACCACCCCTGTATGGCATGTATATGTAATTATGTGCATTATAAAGTAAGGATTCCATGTAATAGAGCACTCAAGCATTATACGTAATACATAACTCAAAGTAGCATGGTGGCAATGAGATAAGAAAGAAGATATATGTGAGAGATAGTTGGGAATAGAAACGATAATTTTTAGCAGCCAAATAAATAGGAAGGAAAAGGAAGGGAAAAGGAAATTCCAAGAAAATTCAGGTTTAGGTACTATCTGATTAGTAGTAAGCTGATGACAAGAAGAATCAGGAAAGTGTTTAGGATCATAGAATCATAGAATCAAAGGATCATAGAATCATAGATTCAGAGCTGAACATGAATTGAAGAGTTGCCTGATCTAAAAGATGAGTTTTCTTTTAGACATGTTGAAGGTGAATTATCAGTGGGAAGGTCTATTTGAGACATTTGGCAGGCAAAGTGAAAATAAGGGACTGAAACTAAAGGATGAAAACGTAGGTACAGGAATCACAAAGGTAATTTGAATTTCACTGGATCAACTATTTAGGAGATGCTGTATTAGGTACAAAAGACAAAGGAAAGAGTACACTTGGAGAAACTTATAATCCAACTGAGAAGAGGAAGAGGGTAAATCATGTACATAGGCAAAGAAATACAAAGTAATTAAAAAAAAAATTTCAAGAGGTAAAGAATACAAAAAAACTAAGGCTGGGGGATCCTGTAGGTGACGTTTTGGAAATGGATGAGATGGCCAAAGGTGAGAGAAAAAGGATGATTGTTGAGGGACAGAGCCTTGAGGACTAAGTGATAGTGAGGCTGTAAAAGCAGGATGTAGATTATTTTCCAATTGGTAGTGAATGGGAGAATAAAGAATGGTGGTATGAGGTAGTAATTAAAGGGTTCTTTTTTTTATATAGGTTAGGGAGTAAGGTATCGGAACATTTTCAAAAGCAGAAAGGAACAAAGTAGATTTGTATATATGTACATATTATTGTTCATCCTTCATTCTAAAAGAAGATCGATGACATCAGAGTGATGTCTTGACTTACAAGTAAACTGGATTTAAGTGAGGCAAGTTGTGCAAAGTCATCAGCCCCATTCTCTTCTCTAGGGTCATTGTAATCCAGGGACAAGATATAAGACAACTAATGATGGCTCTATATGTATATATTTGCATACATATGTGTACAAATACATATATATGCATATATATATACATATATGCAAAAAGAAGTCATTAATGGAACAAGGAGGAGAGGAGAAGGCACTGGAGATGAAAGAGTTAATCTTGGCAAGAAAAGGAGCCATGAACATCAACTTCTACCTCCTGAGGAAGAAAAAAGACAAGTGATTTTGATGTATGAAGAATGGGAAATGAAGGTATTTGCACAGGGTTAGTTTCAATCTTTTTAATAAAGTAGGAGGTGAAGTCATTGAGGAAAGAAAAGAGTAAAAATGCAGAGTTGAGATCTTGAAGGGAATTGCTTTGAAAACACCATCTATGGAGAATGATATAAAGTCAATTAAAAAGTGAATGAGTTTTCTCATGTAGCTATGAAGGTCCAGTTGAGATTAGATTCAAAGAGAAATTAGCTAGTAAGTTCTCCTGAATTCTTTCAGAAGAATTCTACTACTGAGTAGGAAGAAAGCAGAAGCAAGCTATTTGGGACTTAGAGATTGGCAGGGCAGGAGCAGAGAGGAAGGTCAAGGAGAAGAATAAAGTCATGGACAGAAAAGAGATGATCTCTATGATCTTTTCTCTAAATTTCTACACTCATTTTACTTAAATGGTTCCGTTTTGCTTTTAGAACACTAGTTAGAAAAGATTGTAACTGAGACACACATCCTAATTATAAGTTTCTTTGTTCCATTTTGAATTGTACTTTTCTGTTGAATTCTACTCTTAGGGAAAAAAAAATCTGCATTGAAATGTTTAATCCCATTAAAGAGAAATGCCTTTTGGAAATCTGTGTTCTCAAAATAGCAAGAAAGCACTTGCCTAAAGTACAATCAGTACACACACAACACACATGCGTAAAGATACAAAAGTATGGATAACTAAACTAAACAGACTATCTCCTGTTCATTATTTAGGTCTGAAAAGTTATTGATTCAAGACAGATTGTTCAAGTTAAAAAGAACTGATTCAGAGGAAAACATGTCTTTTTAAGCCCTTTTCAATTGGGAGTGGAAAATACAAACAGTGATACAGTCAACCAAAAGTCTGAATGATAACGAGTCTGAGGCTTTGTCACAGGGAGTTTTGCTTGATCAGAGGAATATACAGTGTCCAATAGGTATTCTATTTGCATATATAACTGTCATCTCAAGCAAAGCTCTTTACCCAAAGGAGGTTTTAACATGCAGCCTTCTTTCTGTTTGTCATAGGACAAGAGTTTGAGAATTTCCCCACAGAACTGTAGCCTACTTCAAAATGTTAGCATCCCCTCCTTTTTTTGAACTATCCAATATTTATTTGTCTCCTCTCAAATATTAATTCATCTCCATCTATGTCCTACATGAAATTGTAGTTCCACAAACACTATAATTTCACAGTTAAATCTATTAATAGGGTTATAAATATTCAGATTACGTAACAAAGATAGTACATGCAGCTGATAAGATGCTGTTAGCATTCATTTATAGTAACTCAGCCAGCCTCACCAAATGTTGTTTTATATAATAGGTCATGATGTCCTGATTGCATTAGCTTCCTGATTATACTTTTCTAGTCTATGGTATTTCATCGCTGTTTCTGAGATTCAGTGAAATTGTCCATGAAGTGAATTTTAAAATTTAAAATTTTAATTTAAATAATTTTAAATTTAAATAAAATTTTAAAAGTCCAAGGGCAGTGAAAGTTTAAAAGATGAGAATGTCCCAAATTATTTTCTGTGTTGGTCACAGGTCTATATTTCTTGATGCATTAACAAAGACAATAGAGCCTTTCAGATTCTTCAAGCCTCCCCTATTTTTCATTTTGCAATATTAAGATCTCAAAGAGGACACCTCCTCAAGCCTCTAACAATTTAATTTGGTTTGTTGTTAGGTCATTATTCAGCCTTGTCTGACTCTCCATGACCCCATTTGGGGTTTCCTTGACAAAGATACAGGAATGGTTTGCCGATTTTAAATGGGGGGTGGGGATTGGCAAAACTCCATTTAGTATTTTTTGGCATATTTGAGGGATGTCCTATGGAATGTTCTCAAACAGATACAATGGGGACAACTGTGATGTTTTAAACAATAAACACTGCTGTCAGCATATTACTTTCATTAAGTAAATTTTACTCTCGATTTCATAAACAGCAGCTGGCAATTTTTGATGAGTTTCAATACTTCCTTATAGACATCAGCAAGAAATCTTGGGAAGTAATTCTATTTGTAATTAGGGATTCTATATAGCATGGAGAGCTCATATTTATAATCAACCATCAAAGATGGATCTTTTTTTTTTTTTAATTCATTTTGAACTTAAATACATAAAGAAAAAAAAAGAACATTTCCATGTATATAATACAACATAAAAAGGATTTTCCACAAAAAAAACTATGACTTTACATTTAATACTGCTTACTTTTTTGTTGTTGTTGCAAAACCATATAAGTATAATTTTCATAGTTTTCAGAGACACTCTGATTTCCATGTTTCCTTCTAAGTTTTTTTTTTTCTTCCACTGTATACTTTTTACATTTTTTCCTCTTTCCCCATCCCACCATGGAGATAGCTACCATTAAATACAAATATGTGTATATACATACACATGTAAAACCATACTATATATACTTCTATTTATCAATTCTTTCTCTGGAGACAGATAGTCCATTCAGGTCCAAAGCTAAATTGTCACATAGTCCAACACAGCATCTTGCAAGCTATAGCATGTATACACATGTGTGCATGTATACAAACACATACACACTTCAGATCAAACATACATCTGTAGTAGCTCTACTGTATTCACATTCTGATGTTTATGTAACCTACCATAAGACATATGTGATTTTTTAAAAGTAGTTTTTAAAGAAATTAAAATGTCATTTCACTGGCAAGGGCAGGGGAGCTATGATCTAAAAATGTTATATACAGTAACATGTTTTTGGTTCAATAATGTGCTATTTAGAACACACAGCCGTCCCCATTTAGTCCCTAGACTTCAAATTTGATGAGTTTCTCATTTTTGTGTGTTATTATTCAACTAAAGATAGATTAGTCACACTTGAAAATTTAATAGTAGTCTCATCAAGTGACCCATCTGTTCTGGGTCAATAATAGAAACAAGGGAAATTTGATCCATGAAGGGAAGGTAGCAAGACTTACCTCCTTTGCTTGGTCCTCTAAAATGGTTACAGAGAAAGAGATGTGGAACTGCAATCCCAGTTTTTATTTTCTTAATTCAAATGTTTAGTAGCCATGGTAAAAAGACAAGATTGTTATAAAAGGGGCATTTAGGTGATGCAGTGGATAGAGCACTGGCTCTGGAGTCAAGAAGACTTGAGTTCAAATATGCTCCCAAAATGGGGCATAATGGGGAATAAAGGGGAAACAAAATAGAATATGTACTTTCATTAGGACGAAACAAAAAAAGTTATTTTTCATACTACCCTAAAACCAAAGTCTCATGCCACAAAAGCTGGGCCAAGGCTTGCTCTATCTCTCCTGGATTAGAAACAGTACCTAAAAAGAGCTCACTCTAGGACACCTAAGAGAAAATGCATATCTGCTAAGACAATGAAAATAACAATTTGGTTTAGAATATGTGGCTACAATATAAAACCTAGAAATGAAAGCCTATCTCAAGACCCCTATGAGTGAATGCTTTTTCTCTTCCCAAATTATCATGTATATACTCATCTGTTTCCGTATTACACCCATTCTAGCACAGAGTGAGATCTCTGAGATTAAATGAAATAATATATGTAAAACATTTTCCAAACCTTAAAACACCATATAATTGTTAGCTATTATTACTATTATTAGAGTTCAGGGACTGGTTTTTGTTTTGTCTTTTGTGTCCCAAGCACCTAGCCCAGTGCCGTGCACATAGCAGTTGCTTAATAAATGCTTGTAGGTTTGACCCAATTGGTAGCAATTACCACAGTGAAAAGTCTAACATAATAGCAGATTAAATGCACAACCATCTATTATAGAAAGAAGAAACACACAATACATAACAGCTAACCCAAAATAATTTATACTTGGCTTTAAGCAGTAATCTGATACCTCTCAGTTACACAATTAAGCACATAGGAACACACATCATCCACATTCTGTTATTGACCTTGAACTCCACCATGATTAATTTCTGTCAAAAACCAAGCCCATGCTAATTTGAAGATGCTACAACATAATCTGTTGACTGTACTGAAAAATTCTTAATAAGAAAGAGCTGAAAAAGAGTATGCACCATTTGAAAAAATGTCAGACTAGATGTGTTTAAGGAAACTGAGAAAAGATTTTAGTAGCAAAAATTATTTACTGTCAGGCAAAAGAATGATGAGGGAAATTTCAGAGTCCCAAAAAATCTAGCAGATGGAGACTGAATGTGTTAAATATCTATGCAAACACATACATATAGGTGAATAAGGAGCAAGAGAAATTACTACCTATTGACATATGTGTATGTGTGTGTATAGTTCTGTATAGATTTCTAAATATATATCTATAGAAACATGTCTATTAATATTGATAGCTATATATCTAGATATCTACATCTATCAATTTTGCTCCAGATTTACCACTGATGGTCTGATGTTCTTCAAGGCATAGGATAAAAATGTCTTAATATCACCTTATATAAAATGAGAATGCTATTTTCTCACCTTATGAAGGTGTTATTAGAATTAAAAAGTACATATATCAAAGAACTTCTGAGGAAAGACAAATTCAAGGAAATATCTCTTATTAATATTTTTTAATGTTTTTATTTACAAACCATTTTTGTACACATCTCCAAATATAGACGGGCCCAAATATAACTGCTAATGGTGATAAAAAGGTTTTCATAGCTCATTTTTTAAATATTATGGTCAATACTGAAAGTGTAAACTTCAGTATAAACTAGAGAAAAATAGGATGAAATACAGAAATCTAAATAGACATGATCAAGTAGATTACAGAATGTCATGAAATGTAAGGTACTTTTGAGATCACTAATAGAAACCCCATCATTTTCTGGATTCAATTCAACAATCAAGTATTCACCCCCAACCTGTACAATATACAAATGAGAAAAGAAATAAGGCCTACTTCTCTATTTGTTTTTTCTGTTATTAATATGGCAAACCCAAATCTTTCCATGACTATTTAAGACTCAGCAGTTTTTCATAAATATTCCTTATACTCAGACCATTTAATTATAGTATTGATGGTAAAAGAATTAGGAAACTTCCCCTTCCCTGCCCCTCCCCACTCTACCATTTCTTTTTCCCCATTCCATTATCTGTAAATAGAAACCTGATTTCACAAATGACATTCATGTTTATTCCTAGCAAAATATTATGTGAAAACACCTCATAGTTATAAAAATCTCAAAATATTAAAACATTTAAGAAAAAAGTTAGTGGGATTAGGGGTAACATACAAGGATATGTTATATTTTCACTAACTTTAGTTTAAAGAGTTATTCCTACATACAGGAAAAGAGAACAGTTGAAAAAATTATGAAAAAAATTCTAGGGTATAGGTGGAAAATCAATATCTAAATTGGTTGAATTAACTTAATGAAGTCTCGTGGAAACTGCTAATTATTCCTACCAGAACTCTGGAAAAATGTTTATGAAAGCAAAAAAAGTCTTAGACAAAAATTAAATAGCACACACATGCATGGTGTTTAAATGGTCTCCTTTGGGAAGAAAAGCAAATACATCTTTTTTTATCCTTAACATCATCATCATCATCATCAAAATCATTATTACTACTAATAATAATAGTTAACATTTACAAAAGAGTGTTAAAATTTACAAAATGCTTTTACCCAATATTATTTCACTGGATTCTTATAACCTCCATGAGAAGCAGATAATATTATCTTCATTTTAGATATCCAGAAACTAACTTGCCCAAGATCACACAGCTTGTAAGTATCTGAGGCTGAATTTGAACTCAGGTTTTGCTGACTCCAGGCTAGTGATAAATTCATCTTGCTACTTAGGCAATGTGAAGCAATAATACAGGAGACATCTATATAGAAGAGAGAGCCCTAGAAATGAAGGTTCTTTTCATTCATAAACAAGGACAAAGGGGTCAGCAAGATTCTCTCAAATATAGTACTGATTTTCTCATTTATCAGCCTTTCCTTATAGTTTTAAGACATTTAAATTTCACCATAAATGTTCTTATCAAATAATCTCATGAGACAAAAACAAAGCATCAGCTCATGATTTAAACATGAGAAAAAACTAAATCCTACCTGAGCTGATCCATGAACAATAGTTTAAAAAAAAAAAAAAGCTATTCTAGTATTTCAAAATTAAAAATGGGCAGAACTACTATCTTTCATAAGAGAAAGCTATGAACAATTACACTAATATAGTATTTGGACTTCAAAATTGATCACATTAGGCAATTAAAACATTTCACAATTATTCAGGCCTTCATGGTATCTTCTAATTGCATGTGTTTATATAAATATATAAATTTCCCCAATTACATATTAAAAAAATTTTTTGGACAACTCTAATTTTAGGAAGTTTCCCCTAATATTGAATCAAAACTTGATTCTTTCAACTTCTCTCCATTACTCCTATTTCTTTTGGTGCCAGGCAGAAAAAAAGTCTAATCCTTTCAAATCCCTGAAGATAACTATCATGTTCTCACCCTCCTAAATCTTTTTTTTTCAGGTTTTTTTTTTTTTGTTTGTTTTTACCAATCCTTATGTGGTATGTCCCCAAAGCCTTTTCCTACTAAGATTGCATTCCTCTCCTCAAATTAAAGAGATTTCACTGGCACATAGGGACAACGCATGTAAGAAAAAAGAGAACTCTAAGTTAGGTTTAAAAAAGAATTTTCTGAGAATAAGCATAGCTTGCCACTTGATAGCAAAAGCCTCCAAAATTTAAGTTCTGCCTCAAGTTTGTATAATATAATCAGTCATTTATTTGGAATAAAGGTATGAAAGGAAATAACCTTTGGATCTAGAAATCTATCTAGATCTAGAAATTGATTTGAGTTAGTTAGCAATTAAAAAAATCCATAGTCATTTTAAAACTTCAAAATTATTTTCCAATTTCTATATCTAAATATAATGACAGAATTATGCATTCAATACTGAGGAAGACTACTGTTTCTCTCTATTTTGGTGAGCAGATGAATTACTTTTGGCAACTCTTAATAGCTAGAGGAGATTAATGGAAAAGCAATCTACATCCATAACTGTAATCAGGCACCCCAAAGAAGAGGTAATTCATTAGACCAACCTGCAGTTTCTCTATTAGAGATGATGCAACATAGGGAAATAAAAGGAATACCAACATCTAATTCTCCAAAGCACTGCACTTAATCAGGGTTCTGGCAGTTTGCAAATGCATGGACTTTTTATTGAAATCATAAGGACCAGAGATCCAGTGCTGAAAGGGGCCATCTAGTCCAACCTCCTCATTTTAAAGATGAGAAAACTGAGGCTTAAGAGTTAAAAGTGATTTATATGTGCGTAGGCCATATGTGAACTACTGAAATACACTTTTCATTGGTACGCCTTCCTAAGTGTCTCCCCAGTGCAGTCCTCTGCTCAGCTGTCAGCAATCTTGCTTAAATGCAGGTCTGATCATGCACAAAGCCACCTGGCTCCCATCCCCACCTGCTATTCAACAAACTTCAGGAGATTTTCTTCTGAATCAAATATAAAATCTGCTTGGCTCTCAAATACATTCATAACCTGGCTCTTACACTTCCAGTGTACTAATATATCTTAACATCCCTTTCTTTTTTCTTCACCCCAGATTTCCCTGGCTTCCTTCAAGTCTCAGTTAATGTCTCATCTCTGGCAGGACACTTTGCCCAGTACTTCTTAATGCTGAGTGCCATTTGAGATTTCACCAAACTTATCCTGTATCTAGGGTGTTTGTCTGTAGCTGTTTAAATGTTGTTTCTCCCAAGAGATTGTGAGTTCCTTGAGGGTAGGGTAGGGATGTTTATTCATTTATTTGTCTATTTATTTTTGTCCTAGCACAGTGCCTGGCACATAAGTAGATCCTTAACAAATGCTCATTGAGAGCTGAGTCAGACCAATTCCAATAATCTCGTGATGAAGAGAGCCATCTATACTCAGAGGATGAGTGTGGATCACAACACTCTTTTTGTTGTTATTTGCTAACATTTTATTTTTTCTCATTTTTTTCCTTTGTGATTTGGTTTTTCTTGTGCAGCAATTGCATAAATATGTATGCATATAACATATTTTTACCATGTTTAACATATATTGGATTACTTGCTATCTAGGGGAGGGGATGGAGGGAAGGGGGGGAGAATTGGAACACAACTTTTTGCAAGGATTAATGTTGAAAAATTATCTATACATATCTTTTTTTTCACTTTTTTTGAACATTTTTAAATTAATTTTTATAATTATAGCATTTTCTTTGACAGTATTTATGTATAGGTAGTTTTTTTTTTTTTTTTTACAACATTGTCCCTTGTTCCGAGTTTTCCCCCTCCTTCCCTCCACCCCCTCCCCTAGATGGTAGGCATTCCCATACATATTAAATATCTTATAGTATATCTTAGGTACAATATATATGTGCAGAACCGAATTTTGTTATTGTTGTTGCAAAGGAAGGATTGTATTCGCAAGATAAAAATAATCTGGGAAGAGAAACAAAACAAAACAAACAAAAACACAATGCTCTCAGTTTACACTCGTTTCCCAGTGTCCCTTTTCTGCATATCTTTTGAAAATTAAAAAGCTTTAATAAAAAATTTTTAAAATAAATGCTCATTGACTGATTGGCTGGCTGGTTGGCTGTATGAGCCTGAGCAGGTCCCTTGCCCTGACATCTGACTGTCTCTTCTCTAAAATAAGTGTAATGGAAGCACTTATTTCAGAAGTACATATCAATGTACTTTCATTGATATGAAGTACAATAAAGCAAGTGCTTTGCAGAGGAGCTCTGTACAAATATGAACTGCTAAAATTGTTAATGATCCTTTTGTAATAGTTTAAATATTAGAGGATGCACTTTAGTAGCTTTCTGAAGGAAATCCTGCCTTTCTCCTAATTCTGACTCTTTCCATGTTTCTTTTCCCTTCCCGCTTCCCCTTTTCCTCTTGCCAAACTCTGACCAGGAAAAACAACTGAAAATGTAGAATTAGTCACCAGCCTGGATTTAGTGCTCTGAACATCTTTATCTCGTTAATGACAACTACAACAGTAACATATTAGATGGGGCTGAAAATAACAGTTAAGCATTAATAATATTATTTTGAAAAGGTTCCCACTGGTATATGGCTTAAGAAAATGATAGGCAGACATAAGAAGCCTCCAAAGTGCTCCAATATTTGGCATGTAAGTGGCTTTACAAATCATTAAGAACAGCCAATCAACATAAGCTGCTACGAATCCTAACAGCACAAAGCTGCAGCTAACCAGAATCCAACAGTGGGGAAGATGAGCAATTCATCTGAGTACCCAGTTCACACACAGTAGTCATTCTTGTGTTTTTTTTTCCCAGGGTAGCTAACTATACATATATATATAAAAGGCAATCATCATCACTTCCTGGAAATTGCCTTCTGCTAAATCTTTTTTTGTTTTTTTGGTAATAAGAAAAACAATATTGTCCCTTCTTAGAGATAGATTTGGTTCATACCAACTTAAAATATGAAATAAGATTAAAAAAAATTATTATTAAATATAAAGTATCTCTTCACTGTCTATACAAGTGCCTCTTTAGATAGTACTTTTTTTTCCTTACAAATGCAAACAGGTTTTAGTCTTTGTACAAATTAAAAAAAAACCATAAGGTTTACTTGTTTAAAGAAATGGAAAAAGGGAATGGACTTAGGAGTTTGAAGCCTCTGAATTCTGTGATTATTAGTTGGGTAAATCAGAACAAGATACTTATCTCTGATCTTCAGTTTCTTTATTTGCAAAACTGGACAAGATAGAGGGAAAGGAAATTATAGGATCACAGAATCTAGAGGTTATCATGTACAATGTCATCATTTAACAGTCAAGGAAACTAAAGTCAAGAAAAGTTGATCTTGCCCCATATCAAAATAAGACCAAAATGAATACATGTTTAAGGTGTATTATCCTTTACACTCTAATGATACCATAAACAAATTAGGAGGAGAACAAGGGATAATTTACTTACCAGATCTTTGGAGAAGGGAAGAATTTATGAAAAACTAGGGAACATTATGAAAGGCAAAATGGACAACTTTGATTACATTAAATTAAAAAGATTTTGCACAAACCAACCAACAGAAACAAGATTAAAATATAAAAGAAATATAAAGCTGGGGGAAAAGCTTTATAGCCAGTATTTCTAATCAAGGTCTCATTTCTAAAATATATAAAAACTGTGTCAAATTTATAATACATGTCTTTTCCCAATGGATAAATGGTCAAAGGATATGAACAATTTTCAGATGACAAAATTAAAGCCATTTATAAGAAAAAATGCTCTAAATCACTATTGATTAGAGAAATGCAAAAAAAAACTCTGAGGTACTACCTCACACCCCTCAGATTGGCTAAGATGATAGGAAAAGATAATGATAAATGTTGGGGGGGGGGAGTGTGAGAAAACTAGGACACTTTAGTAGTTTTCTGAAGGAATTGTTGGTGGAGCTGTGAAATGATCAAACAATTCTGCAGAGCAATCTGGAGCTATGCCCAAAGGGCTATAAAACTATGCATACTTTTTGATCCAGTATGCCATTACTGGATCTGTACCCCAAGGAAATCTGCTTGTGGGGGGAAAGTGGGGGAAAAGGACCCAATGTGTAAAAATGTTTGCAGCAGCTCTTTTTGTGGTAGCAAAGAATTAGAAAAGGAATGGATGCCCATCACTTGGAGAATGGCTGAACAAGCTGTGGTACATGAAGGTAATGGAATATTATTGTTCTATAAAAAAAAAAAAAAATGAACAAGCTGATTATAGAAAGGTCTGGAAAGATTTACATGAACTGGTGCTGAGCAAAACAAGCAGGAATACATTGTATACAATAACAGCAAGGATGTGCAATGATCAACTATGAAAGACTTGGTTCTTCTCAGCAGTTCAGTGATCCAAAGAAATCCCAATAGACTTTGGACAAAAAGATGTCATCAGCAACCAGAGAAAGAACTAAGGAGACTATGTAAATCAACACAGGCTATGTTCACTTCTTTTTTTGTTTTTCCCTAATCTCTCCCATGGTTTTTCCCTTTTGCTCTGATTTTTCTCTTCCAATATAATTCATAAAACATGCATTAAAAAATAAAGTTTTAAAAATGGGGCAGCTAGGTGGCACAGTGGATAGAGCACCAGCCCTGAAGTTAGGAGGACCTGAGTTCAAATGTGACCCTGGGCAAGTCATTTAACCCCAATTGCCTCAGCACACACACACACACACACACACACAAAAACAAAAATAAAAACAAAAAAAAAGTTATTCTTGTCAAAGTCACATGGGAAGAAATTGGAAAATCTTGGATTTGAATATAGGTCTCTGACTCTAAATATGATGCTCTTTCTATAATGCTGTACTAGTCTAGCATTTTCTTCTAGCTCTAGAAGAGCTAGACTTAGATGTTTAGTGTTTTGTTTCATGTGATTGCAAATATCTTGAAATTCTGAGAACTGTTTGTTCATATTTTTTGACCATTTATCTATTGGAGAATAGTATATACACACACATTGTATATGTATGTCATATATATGCATATGCAAAAACACACATATTCCCCTCTCTCCTTCCCCCCTCCCCACTGTTGATATTTTAGATATAGTCTTATCAGAGAAATTTGATACAAAGATTTTTTCCCATCTGTCCACTTCTATTCTTATCTGAGACATATGAATTTTGTCTGTTCAGATGCTTTTCAATTTTAAGGAATCAAAGTTATCTATTTTATCTTTTGTAATTGGTCTCTATCTTTCATTTGGTTAAGAATACATCTCCTACCTATAGTGTAAGAGGTATATGATGTTTCTCTTCTAGTTTTTTTTTTTAATTGCATGATCCTTAATAAGTTTGTATATTCATTTAGAATGCATGGTAGAATATGGTGTAAGGTGCTGAACTAAGTCTAATTAAGGGCAGTAGCTGGCACAATAGGGTGCTTAGCCATGAACACTTGACTATTTCTAAGTTGGTTTTATTTCTTCAAGGAGCATAGGGCTTTTCATGTTTTTGGGTAGATTGATCCCATAATATTATA
Organism: Sminthopsis crassicaudata; assembly: GCF_048593235.1. Lineage (NCBI taxonomy): Eukaryota > Metazoa > Chordata > Mammalia > Dasyuromorphia > Dasyuridae > Sminthopsis > Sminthopsis crassicaudata. Next base: position 210,269,877 of record NC_133621.1, read on the forward strand.
TGCATTTTTTTTTAGTTATTTGGAATTGCCCATTTTATTACTGCTTCAGGTATTTTGTTATTTACATCGAAATGCTAGTGAATTTGGTTTTTGCTGCTATTGTTTTGATTTATTTTGCAGTCTTCAATTTGGTGAATCTAAGAATTCTCAGTATCTTTGCTCATATCCTAAAATTTTCCAAGTAATCAACATACCATCAGCAAATTGGGGAGTTGTATTTTCATTTCCTCTATCATTTAAACCTTTAATTTCTTTCTCATCTTATTTCTGTTAGTACCACTTCCAGTACTACATAAAATCATAGTGGAAAGAATATGCAATTTTGCTTCATTCCCATATTTACTGGAAAAGGTTCTAAAATATTCCTATTGCATATGATACTTGATTTTGGTTTTAAATAGAAGTATTTTATCATATTAAATAATGGTCTTTGGTTGATACATTATACTAGTAATTAAAAGGACACTGAACAGCTGACCAAAAACCCTTATAGAGTTTGAAGTGTGCTCATGTCTCCATCAGATGCAAAATCCATGAAAGAGTATATGATCATTAATTGTAAGATGCTTTGTAAAATTCACATTTACAAAATATCAATTCCAATTTTAAAAAAATAAGAATGGTTCTATATGTTTTTTTAGTGTTTTCAGCAGAGAAGTGTTCTACTTTGTCAAAGGTTTTGGCTTTTTTTCTGTTTCTATTGAAATGATCAGGTGCTTTTGGATTTTAATATAATTATGTTGATTATTTTCCTACAGCTAAATCACCTAGTCTCCTTAGCACAATAACCACTTGGTCATAGTGATTTCTTAGATAAATTACTGTAATCTGACAGGATTTTCTTTAAAAGTTTTGAATCAATGGTCATTGATCAGTTTTCTTTTGGTGTTTTATCTTTCCCTGGTTTAGATATTAGCTCTCTACTGGTCTCAGAAAAGGATTTTGGAAGGGTTTTTATCAAATATAAGTACTAATTTTTTTTTAAAGTTTGGTAGAAATCTTCTGTAAATATATTAAAACAAAGAATTGTAAATTTTTAACATTAGTAGTTCTTTGATAGCTAGACCTATTTCCTTTTCTGAGCAGGATTATTTAAGATTTCTGATTATTTGGTTATTTTACAGTTTTGTTAACATATAACTATGTTTAATATGTTCTAATTCTTTTTATTTCTTCTGATTTTACTGTAATGTCACTTTAATTACTTTTTAATCTTCCTGATTCTATTTTTTTCTCTTCTTTTTAATCAGATTAGGTAAGGGTTTATCCATTTTCTGAATCTTTTCAGAAAATCAGTTTTCAGTTTAATTGATCATTTCTATGATATTTTTTGTTACCAATGTATGTCCCCTTTATTTTTACTTTGTGCTTATTTTAGGCTGTTGGCTTTCAAATTTTTTAAATGTATATCCAATTCATTATTTTTTTCTATTTTGTTAATATGTTTATAAAGATAAAATTTCCTCAGAGGTCTGCCCTAGCTACATCCCATAAATTTTGGTATGTTGTTTTATCATTTTCTTTTGCATAGTTATTGTTTTCATGATTATCCTTTGACTCACTTATTATTTAATATTTTATTGTTATATCTTTATTAGGGTTTGTATCTTTTGTTTGTGCTCCTGAATCAATTGCTATTTTTATTGCATTATGGTCTATGAAGGATGCATTATCTATTTATGCCTTTTTATATATCTTTGCAATATTTCTGTACCCAAATAAATGGTCAGTTTTTGTAAATGTTTCACATGGTACAAAAATACTGTATGCAAAACTTTTTGCTGTTCCATTGAGAAGATTCATAAGGTGTTTAACTCTAATTTCGAGTATTTTGTTCAGTTTTGCATTTTCCCTCTTATTGTTGGACTTATCCAAAACTGAGAGGAGGATATTGAAGTCTCCTGTCACTATTCTGTTACTGTCTGTGTCTTCTTGTAAATGTTTCCTCTATTAATTTAGATGTTAACACATTCAAAGCATATAAGTTTATTACTGATATTGATCTGTTATCTATGGTTCCTTTCAGCAAATATAGTTTTCTTGTTTTTATATTTTGAATGTTTGTTTTTGCTTTGTCAGATAGCATGACAGATATGTCTGCTTCTATGGATTAATTTGATGTGTGGTAAATTCTTTTTCCTGTGCCCTTAGTTTTATTTGTTTTAAATGTTTCTGGTAAGCAACAGACTGTAGGATTGTTGTTTGGTTTGGGGGGTATTTTTTTTATCCAATCTGTCATTTTTTTTCCATTTTATTGGATGGTTTAATGCATTCATAAAGTTATGAATCTCTACTATGTTTTTCAAATTATTTTTTCCCCTTCTGCTATAAACATAATGCTATTTTCCTTCATTTTCTCTATCTTAATCATCTTTTTTATGGTGTCCTGTTTCTACTGCCTCTCTTCCCCTCACCTATAATTCTGTTCTTTCATTTGTTACCTCTTTCCTTTTGGGGTTTTGCTTATTAGTTCCTTTTTCTCTCCCGCATTTATTTAGTTATTTAATTCTTCTCCTCTTTTATTCCTCTCAAATTTCTTCAGCCTGACTCCAGAATCTCCACAGAAATAGAAAGACGGATGGGAGGAGGGAGGAGGAACCAGAGATTGGGGGTAAGTGTTATTGTATGTCTGTATCAAGTTTTGATTTGCTAGTAAAAGTATATCTCACTGTCAATAGCACAGGGGTGGGAGGAAGCTAAGTAATTTCAGGGTCAGTGAGCAATTAGTTCATAGGTTTGGTTTTTTTGTTTATTTTCTTTTGGATTCTGGGTGTCCTAGATCATGGAAACAGCTGTGATTGCTTTATCTTTGGTGCAAAATTTCTATTTTGAAGAGACTTGGGAGGTTGGGGGATCTGAGAAACTTGTTGCTCTTATAACCCATGGCTTGGGTTCCCTTCAGATTGGTTTTCAAAGGATTTCACCAGTGTGTCTCAAACTACTTCACTTTCTTTATTTTCTTCAAAAATGGATGCTTTTTTTTAAACCCTTTCCTATAGCAAGATCACATATTACATATCTACATGTCAAATACACAAGGTGAACCAATTAAAAATATAATTGGGAAATAGTCATCAAAATGATAAAAATAAAATGTTGATAATGTTAATATGTGGTTTTCTAAGTCAATGTGCAGCCCACAGGAATCCTTTTTATGGTTTACTAGTGTTGTTTCTATTTGAGTTTGACATCCATTGATTACTCTTCCCACCAAAATTTACCAAGCCTTCTCTCATTTTCATCATTCACAATAACGCCTAGAATTTCTATTTCATTTTCTGAAATGTTTTAGATGATAGAAAGGCTAAATCATTTTAGATGTTAGATTGCCAGACCTAAAACATAATTTCTTTGATCCATATTTACATGAAGGCTACATGATCTCATCAAGGTGAGATACAGACTGCAACCCTTTAAAAATGCAATTTTCATGTGTAACTGTAACTCTCTCAAAATGTATCTGTTAATAAAGATCTTTAAATTAATAGCTAAGATTTATATACTACCTACTATATACCAGGAAAAATTGCAGAGACTTATGCAGAGTTTTACAATGATCACTTCACTTGATCCTTACAACAATCCTAAGAGATAAATGCTATTACAATTCCCACTTTATAGTCGGAGAATTTGAGACAGAGCAGAAGTTCAATGATTTGCTCAAAGTTACACAGTTTGTCTGAAGATAAATGTGAATTCAAGTCTACCTGATACCAAGCCCAATGCTCTATCTCTTGTGCCACACAGCTGCCCAGGTGAGCTATCTTCTCCTAAGGAGTTTTTTCTAATGTAGACTGGTTTTCAAATGATATGCATAATATCTATTGCTGGTCTCATATTTAAACCTTTTCTACCTTGCTTTTATTATTGCTGTTGAGTTGTTTCAGAAATGTCCAACTCTCCATGGCCCCATTTTGTAGTTTTTTTTAGCAAAGGAACTGGAGTGGCTTGCTATTTCCTTTTTTAGCTCATTTTACAGAGAAGGAAACTGAAGCAAACAGGATTGAGTGACTTGGTCAGGGTCACACATGTCAAATTTCATGATGGCATACTTGTCCAGGTTCTGGAAAATGAACCATGATCTGAAGCTTTCCCAGTCATTGATGGAATGAAACAAGGTTTTGTACTTGCTCCTAGGCTTTTTAGCATGTTTTCAGCCATGTTGCTGAATGTCTTCATTGAGGACAAACATGGAATCAAAATCACTGCTTCACTGATGGCAAACTCTTCAACCTGAAAAGTCTAGGAGTCAAAACTAAAGTGGAAGGCATGTGGGTACATGATGTTTTGTTTGAAGATGATTGTGCATTCAATGGAGCTTCCAAAGCTGACATGAATTTGCTAAAATTTATGAGAGCTTCAATTTTGCCCTATAGATCCAAAATCCCCTCTATACCATACTAATGCAATGGAAGGGCCCTTGAGTTATATATGATATAAAGTTTCCTGTATTTTGTATCAGTTCACTGATACTTCATGATACCTTGTGAATATTCTACAGATTATCAATCTTTGAATGTAAATTTCCGGATCAGGACTCCCTCTTTTTTCTTTGAGGAAATAAACTCTTTTCTATGATGTTAAATATTAGGGAAAAGCCCTATCCCCAAGTCTCATCTCAAACTGACTTTGGATTCTCAAAGATGCCCAACAGACTACCAGGTCCAGCCAAACCAGAAAGCTCAAAGTATGAACACAAGAAGCGAAGGACTATTGTTCCATAGTCAGCGGCTTAATCTTGCTATGTTTGAGGAGTCTCATTAACATTTTGGCTGTAGGGTGATAGATATATTTCAATCATGGGAGTCAGGATAGCCCACAAAAATCAGAAATGATGATGCCATAGCTAAAATGTAGATTGCAACCAATCCTTCTAAATGATTGCAAATGCCAATATATGATTATAAAGTAATAGAGAGCCAGAGACAGAAGCAACATGGGATCCTTCTTATTTTACTGATAAAGAAAGTAAGCAATTTGCCCAAGATTGTACATAATCTGACTTCTGAGTTTCTGTTGGAATTCAAAGATCCCCAAATTATTTTCATTTTGGTGACTTCTTTTCTCAAAGTACAAAATTATATTCACTATAAAATTGGTACCATGAAAAGTAGTTCTCACTCAAATGGCAAACTTTTTTTTTTTTTTTGAGATGTCCTTTGAGAATTGGAGAATAAAAGTGGTGGCTAAGACTTTATGGGGGAAAAAGAACTAAAATTTTTAACTAAAACGCATCTTATGGGAGGAAGAAAGGGAAGGAAAAAAATCAAAATTTTAGAAAAAAAATGCTGGAAAGTATCTTTACATGTAAGTGGAAAAAATTAAATACTATCAAAGAAAAAACTCATCTATATTTCTTCAAGTGAGTTTAAATTATTATAGTATCCTCATTCTTAAAACTTTTGCTTAATAGGACTATATCTATCCAAAAAATGCTATTGTATTTTCATTATTAAGATAGGATCTCTCAGTTTTAGAATACGTTTGTATTCAAAACCACAGCATATGTACTTAGGAGAGTATTTGTCTCATGTCATTACCAACCAAAAGAAATAAAAAAGTATTCATTTGGACCACATAATTTTGAGTTTTAAGCCCATATTTGATCATAATGCCATGGTAGATACCAAACTGTGTCTGGAGCCAAAAACCAAAAAGATTTTGGGGAAAGGGGTATGGTTCAAGACCATCCCAGGACACTAACTAGCTGTGTAACCTTTGGTAATTCATTCAATGCCTATGTGCCTCATGCAACTCCTTGAGAATTATCTACTAAGTCCTAGAAGGACTGCCAACTATTGCAGTCACAATGAAGAGGGAGTTCTGGAACATTCAGATTCTTCTGGTATTTGCATTTTCTGATCATTAGATCAGAAGTAGGTCTGTCAGTAGCTATTACTAAAATGACTTTTCATTCCAACATATTTACAATTGAGTTAAAGAGTAAATAGAACTAAAACAGCAAACAAAGTTAATAAAAGTTGATTTCATTTGATATTCTATTTGTAGGGAGAACTTAATTGGTTGTTGTCTTTCATTCTCCAAAAGAACCAAAATGACATCACTATGTCAGAGTCAACTTACAGTGTGCCCAATTGTGACTGATCAGACTAATACAAACTTGGAATGTTTTATCACAGGACAGGCACAAATAGCCCAAGTGGAGATAAGGGGTGGGCTCTCTAAAACTGAGCATCTAGGAGGACACCTGATCAGTCCACCCATAGAGGGAAAATACAAGATGTAAGGAAAAAATTCAATGAGATAAAATGATGTCACCTTTCAGACATTGGAATGGTCTTATTAGCAAGTTCTATGGGTGTGCACTTTTCAGATACTAAATGGCCTCTTTGTTTGAAGTAAAAATGGTCAGAACTTGAGTGGCCTATTTGCATATGAAAGTCACCCTGGATACTCTAGAAAATTGGCAAAGGATAAGGATCTACATGATTCATTGTTTTTTGGATTTTTAAAATTTCAAGTTAATTAGAACAGAAAGAGTTATGAATCTTATATCAGATCATGAGTTTGGTTTTTGGACCTTCCCTTCTAAAGACCTAAGGGTAAGTCCCACATGGCATAGCATGACCTCCACCTACCAAATAGGAATATGGTTATTCAACTTATCGTTTGATCCAAAATTCATTCAGGTCTTCTAACTTCCTAGTTAGTAATCAGTAGACAAGCTCTCTTTTTAGAATATCCAAACAACTACACAAGACCAGAAAGAACATGACTTTAAAGTAATACAATTCATAAGAACTAGGATTATTTGGAATATAGTCAAAAATGTGAGATAGAATATTACAAAAGATGTTATTTGTAATGACACATTATTTATCCATGATAGGTAACTGTCATCTCCCAGACAGCCCGTATTGTCAATGCTCACTGGGTTATAATTTAAAATCCTGACAGGCAACACGTTATTTACTAAGGCAGCCAATGGGCATACCTATACATATGTCAAGGCCCTGTTCCTCTTCAATTTTCCTCCTAATTCCAATACCCCTCTCTAAGGGGGAAAAGGAAGTTTTTCTCTCTCTTGGGAAGAAAGTATGTGATCTGGGTGACTTCTTATTGTTCTGGCAATAGCAGAACATTGTCATTGCCATTGCCATCTAATCCACTTCACATATGTAATGCCAAAATACTTCCCAAAGTCCTGGACTTCCTTACCTTCTTTCATCAATAATGTTCTAACCATCTCCTTTCAAAATCAAACATATGGGTCAGCATCCTGGGAAAAATAGAAATCTTGAACTTGAATAACATCTTTGTATGATGTACAGTGATTTTCATATTTCTATTAGCTTTCATATTGTTTTGATTGAAATGTTTTCCTCCCTGGCTTTCATACTTATCTCTCAAACTTGTTAAGATAGGACAAAGTGAATAAAGAACCATGACTGGGAAAAAAAAAAAAATACTATTGAAAGGGGCAAATAGATGGTGCAGTGGATAGAATACCAGCCCTGAAGTCAGGAAGACCTGAGTTCAAATTTGACCTCAGACACTTAACAATTCCTAGCTGGTATGACCCTGGGCAAGTCACTTAACCCCAATTGCCATAGTAAAAAATAAAAAAAATAATTTAAAAATAAGAACCATAAGAAGTGGAAGATATGACACATTTCTCCAGTGTCATGTTCCCCAGTGCTTTGCATTTTTTATTCCCCCCCTCTCTGTAATCCCTTCTACAATAAATATTAGTATTTCCCCCAGCTAGTTAGGTTTTCCTAAAACTGCCATAAATTTGTTTTTTGTTTTTTTAAAACCTGTCTGCACTTGGTACTGAAATGAAAGTTATTTTGTGATGCATTTCTTACAAAAATCTGAATCCTGCTGGGGTAGCTGAGTCAAATGACTTTCCCCTATCACTTTCCATGTAAGATCTTACAATGTCATTGTGTGGTCTTTGTAACAATTATTATAACTGCTGTCTGTATCAGAATATATTAAATGAAGAGAGGAAAATTAGAAGATTTTGGATCGGAAAGGCCAAATGATGAATGCTTTCCACTGTTTGGCATGTATTATACTCCAACTATAAACTTGCTAGTACTAGTAAAATCTTGAAAATAACTGTATCCTAAGCGATCAGAGGTGGAAACTCTTGAGACTTTATTGTGAAGCAGTGCCTGGAATAGTTTAAAGCTCTGTAAAAATGTTTATGCTACCAAGTCAGCAATCCAACTTGCAAGAAGAATGATACAAGTAGCCCACGAGGAGCACTGATAGTGAAGTAAGTGGATATGATTGTTGATGAAGTGGACAGCTTTACAAAAGTAATGACAGGATCCTCTTATCTCAAGATTCCTTGTTGTGTTGTTCTTCTTTAAACAGGAAAGTTTTCTACCTGGCATATCCAGGTCCATATGTCTTGAATAGGGTATTCTAGTATATGAATTGGCCATTCCAAAGAACAGCCTTCACCTGGTAGCAGAGATAAGAAAGTCTCAACAGTTAGTCTGTGACTCGAAAATCTGAGCATAACAAAAGTTTGAGGTTGTTGACTTCTTACTTCTTTCACAACAAATTTCTCTGAGCACTGCAGGAAAACTTAAAATGTTTTATGATTAATCTCAGTGTCACTATCATCAAACATCCCTGAGCTTGTAGTATTGGAGAGAGATTTCCCTTTCTTTTTAAAGAACCAGACATTTTCCCAAGAAATATCTATACAAAAGCTTAAATGATCAACATATAGACATAGTTAGCTTTTTAGAATTTTATAATCATAAATACTATCCTTCCTCACCCTGAGGAATGTAAATGAATTACCAATTTTATATACACACATATATATGTGTGTACACACACACCTCTAGTTATGTATAGCTGTTTTAATAAGGAGGGCCTTTACCTTCTTGTTAGGATTTTTGTGTACTGGAAGTTTCTCCCTTCACCATGGAATCTGAATCAACATTTCACATTTAGAATCCCAAAGGGAAAGAAAACATAAGTACCTCCATGAGGCATGTTTTGATTCATCCCTTGAGAAAATAACTGAAGACAATTTTCCTGGCACTTGCCAGATAACTGGCATGTATCCCATAAAGGTTAATTGTCCTTTGCTTTTTGCTTTCACCTTTAAAACAATCCAAGAATGTTTCCTCATCTTTATCCAACAAAAACTTTACAGATAAAGTGCCATCTGGACCAGGACCACCCCTCATAGATAAGACTCTTCATATCTCCTTGGTAAGCTGGATATATCTGGGAAGATCCCACTTTCATCCCTCTCAAAAAATTTCTGCATTCAAAAGCAAAGATCTGAAAGTAGAAATAGCAGATAATCTCTACAAAAGAGTAATCAGCTATAACACTCATCAGAGATGGAAATGTTCATATACAAAAAGTGAAATTTTGGAATCCATCTTTGGACCTGTCATACCACCATCCCAGTTCACACATGAATTTAGGAGGCTACAGCATTTGACTCCCATCTCCAGTCTTACTGAAGCCTTAATTGTATATATGTATATATGTATGTATATATATAAATAAAATACATAAATAAATCTTTTGGACATGTAAGTCTTATGCATGGATTTAGTTTTTTCCTCCTTTGAAGGACAGGATGAAAGGAAAGAGAGAAGGATAAATGGGAGGGGGAAGGGGGAGAAGAAATAGATTAGAAGTAAATACAGAGTTGGTAATTATAATTATGAATGGGAATGAGATGAATTCACCTATAAAATGGAAGTAGGTAGGAGAATAGATTAAAAACCAGAATCTCACAAAAAACTGGAGAAAATTTACAGCAAATTTCTCTGATAAAGGCCTCATTTCTCCAAAAAGAGAGAGAAAGAGAATAGAATCAAATTTATAAAAATAACAGTCATTCTTCAGTTGATAAATGGTCAAATGATATGAACAGGAAATTTTAGACAAAGAAAACAAAGCTATCTATAATATAAAAAATGTCCTAAATAACTGATTAAAAAATGCAAAATAAAACAACTCTAACATACCACCTCATGACCCATTACATTAGCTAAGAAGATAAAAAAGGAAAATGACAAATGTTGGAGGAGATGTAGAAAAAACTGGGACACTAACGCACTTGTTTGAGTTGTAAACTGAGCCAATCATTCTAGAAGAACAATTTGGAACTTTGCCCAAAGGAATAAAACAGCACACCCTTTGACCCAGTAATATCACTAACTAGGTCTGTATTCCAGAGAGATCTCCAAAAAAGAAAAGGATCTATATGTACAAAAATATTTCCAGCAGCTCTTTTATTGTGACAAAGGACTAGAAACTGAAGGCATGCCCATCAATTGGAGAATGGCTGAACAAGCTGTGGTATATAATTGTGATGGAATACTATTGTATAAGAAATGACAAAGGATTCTTTCAGGGGAAAAAAAAAAACAAACCCAACAACTTTGAAAGACTTGCATGAATTAATGCAAAGTGAAGTGATTGAAACCAGGGGAACACTGTACACAGTAACAGCAATGATGTATGATGATCAGCTGTGAATGAGCAATATAAATTCTCAGCAATATAAATGATCCAAGATGCTTAAAAATGTTACCCACCTGCAGAAAAACAAATGATAAGAGTATGAATGAAGAGACTTTTAAAAAACATACTTTTAGAGGCAGCCAGGTAGCACAGTGGACAGAGCACCAGCCCTGAAGTCAGGGGAGCTTGAATTCAATCTAATCTCAGACACCTAACACTTCTTAACTGTGTGACCCTGGGCAAGTCACTTAACCCCAATTGCCTCAGGGGAAACAAAACACTTTTTTTATTTTTAAAAACCCTTCATTTGTCTTTCTTTTTTTTAATGTTTTATTTTCTTTCACAACATGACTAATAGGGAAATGTTTTGCATGGCTGCACATGTATAACCCATATCAAATTGCTTGCCTTCTCAATGAGAGGGGAGAGGAGGAAAGGAGGAAGAGAATTTGGAATTCAATTTTAAAAATGTCAAAAACTGTTTTTACATATGGGGAGGGGAGTAAAACATATATTTTTTCATTTAGAGAAGGCTCTGTTGTCAAATGAATTGAAATGGGTAGAAAAAAACTAATCAAGTCTCTTTTTTTAAAATTCCCTGAATTCAAAAAGCACTTGTTTCAACTGCTGTCATAAGGAGCCCTAATTTAATTCCTCAGTTAGACTCAACCAAGTCTTTTCCTCAGTTTTCATCTGGATCTCCCTGTAGCATTTGGCAGTCTTAACCACCCTATCCTCCTGCATACTCTCTCCTCTAGGGTTTTCAGGACACATTGTTCTCCCTAAGTTTTCACCTAGCTACTCACCTTTTATAATCAGCTTTACTAGCTCTTTTTTCTTGAAGGTGTCCCTAAATCTAGGTGTGCTCCAGGGAACTTTCTAGGGCCTTTGTTTCCTTTCTCTCTTCATTCTCAAGACCCACTCATCAGTAGGCCATGGATTTAACTCTCATTTCTCTGCAGGTAATCCTCAGATCTATGTATCCAGGAAGTCTTCGATATGACTGGCCTTATCATAAACTCTCTAGTAGAAGTTTCAAATCAGACGACACAAAAACAGCTCAATTTCAATATATCCAAAAGGATTAATTCATTAACTTTACCCCTAAGTCTATATCCCTCTTTCAGACTTTTCAAATGTTGTTTATGTCACCTTCAGCCAGTCTTTGGAAACTTCAATTTCTCTTTTCCTCCCTCCCTCATCCAAACAGTTGCTAATACCTAACTCTCTCATTTTCTTGACATCTCTCAGAAATTTCCTTTAACCATTCCCCTAAGTAAGCCTTCATCATCTATTTTTTTAAATTTTATTTTATTTTCAATTTGTGGAATAAAATAAGTATTTCCAAAACAGTATAACAAAAAAAGACGATTGCACATGAAACTGCAAATCCACTATGCACAAATTCCTTTCAAATATACAACAAAATTATCACATACATTTCTTCCCCCTTTTTCCCCTTCCACGTCCCCCCCATCCTAAGATGATTAGATCCAAATAGGATATATATCTGTAAAATCATTTTATATGTAGTTTTACTTATCAGTTCTTTCTCTGATGCAGGAACTATCTTTATATAATCTTTATAGTTAATTTGGACATTTATAATAGACAAAATAACTCATTCAAAGTTATTCTTAAAACAATATTGCTGTTACTATATACAATGTTCTCTTGGTTCTGCTGATTTTGCTCTTCATTATTTCAGGCAAATCTTTCTATTTTTTTTTTTTTAAATTTGTCATTTCTTATAGCACAGTAGTATTTTATCATAATGATATACCACAACTTGTTCAATCATTCCCCAATTGATGGGCATTCCTGCAATTTCCAGTTCTTTGCTACCACAAAGAGTTGCTATAAATATTTTAGAACATATAGGTTCTTTTCCTTTCCCCATTAATTATCTAGTCTCTCCTTACCCTAATACAACTTACAAACAGATAACAAAGATTTCTTTAAGTACAGGTCAGGCCAAGTCACTACCTTTTTCAATTATTTCTTGTGGTTCCTTATTTTTCCCTGAAAAAAATATAAACTCTGGTTTCCAAAGCCTTTCACAAACTGGCTACAACCTTTGCAGCCTATTCCCAAACTTTCTTGCATAACAAACTGACCTTCTAGTTGTTTCTCTTTCATAATACATCATTTCCCATTTCTGTATCTTTGCAATTATTAAGCATCTTCTATGTATTAGGCATGCAGAAAGCAAGATAAATATGAAATGGCCTCAAGTATTACCTCCACTTTACAGATGACAAACTGAGGTTCAGATATAGGAAGAGACTTGTATAAAACACAGTGCCAAGAAGCTGACAAGACACAATGGAACAAGTTCTGAATTTGGGAGTCAGAGAACCCAATTCATATGGCAGCTCTTCTTACCTGTATGACTTTGGACAAGTCATTAAAATCTGCTGGGTCTGTTTCTTCATCTATAAATGGAGAAGGATGGACTATATGACCTCTCAGGTGCATTTCTTAAGTCTAACATTCTATGATTTCATGATTGTCAGCCTACCTCCAGAAAATAGCATTCTTTTGTTTTTTGTCTCACTTGTTTGTTTTTTTTTCTGATGCATGGTGGGTAAAAAAAAAAAAAAATGACAACACATTAGTGACATAGTAGTTTTAATTTCTATATGAAAACCTGTGGCATAATCTGGGGCCATATCAAAATGAACTGGCATGTCTTCATGCTCCATCTGTTTCTAAAATGTACTATTTGTATTTCAGGCCACAGAATGGTTCAAAAACAACAGATTTTTCTTGGCAGTTCCTGTGCATAATGCATAGAGATGAGTATAGAGCTACTCCTGGAAAAATAGTGGGAAAAAAAATAATTGTCAGTTCAGTTCATAGCAACTACCAACTAGCTAGTGGAAGCCATTCACAACAAACACAACCCCTCTGCCATGAAGTCAGCAGCATGAAGGCTCTATCCAAATATGCCCCTTGCATTGTTGGGTTACCATATCTAAGTTCTGCTTGGACATACTACAAATATCACATGGATAACTGAAATCCAGAGATAAACCTCAAATCCTGGGTCAGCCATTAGTTCCAATTCCTCTCCTTCCAAGCAACTTTTAACTGAATTGTTAACAAGTAGCACAATCAACTAATTGACTTTTCATCCATCATTCCAGCCAAAAACTGCTTCCTTCTGGCCCATACCCAGGTGTCCTTTTATTTGGGACAAACATACTGTTTCTGTAAGGTCTATGTTAAAACAAAAATATTTTATGTGGGACACTGGGGGCAGGGAAGAAAGGCTAGTAACATTCAATTCAAATCAAGAAGCATTTATATTAAGTGCCCACTATATACCAGACACTGAAAAGACAAAAACAAAAATGAAAGAGTTAGTACTGCTCCCCATTAGTTTACACGAGTCGGGGGAAGGGGTGAAAGCATGTAAGCAAACAAAAAAAACCCCTCCAATACATAATATAAAGTAGTTTCTATAGGGGAAGGCACTAGCAACTAGAAAGTGCAGGATATATTACTTTGAAGAAGGGATACTTGAAGGAAATCTTCAAGAAAGGCAGGGATTCTAGAGGGTGGAAGTAAGGAAGAAATATATCTCACCATGTCACCATTGAGACAAAAGTGAATGGAATACTGCATATGGGAACAGCCTTTATGCCCATTTGTATGGGGTATAAGGTGTGCGGAGGAGAGTAATGTGCAATTAGCCCAGAGAGTTAGACTGAAATTAGGTTGTACAGAGCTTTAATAAGCAAAATAGAGGAGATTTTTTTTTTTTTTCCCTAGAGCCATTGGAGGCCCCTGAATCTTTCTGGCCAAGGTAATAGTATAATGACAGTCATGTAGGAATACTGGTTTGGCAGTTGTGTGGAAGCTGGATTATAAAATAGAAAAACTAGAGTTAAGGAGAGTAGTTGGAAAGATAGCACAATAGTTTAACCATGGATTGATGGGATCCTGAATTGGGATGGAGGTTTTGTGAGCAGAGAAATGAAAGCTACTGTAGAAGGTTCAAGACTTATCAACTAGTTATATATGAGAACTGAGGGTAGGGGGAAAAAAGTCAGGGAAGATTCCAGGAGGAAGGTACTCTTCAGAGCAACCAGACATGGAAAGAGATGAGAAGTGGGAAGTAAAGATAATTCTGCTCAGGCATGTTGCTTTGAGATGCCCAACAGGCAGTTAGTAAGGTAGGACTAAGTTCAGAAGAACGGATCAGAAGTAACAATCTGAGAGTCACTGTACGTAGAGGTGAAAGCTGAACCCATGGGGGTCCATGAAAGGGCTCAGAGAGGATAAAGGAAAGAGATGAGCTCTGAGGCCCGGTGACACATAGGGAGTAGAAGAAGCGATACAGATAGTCAAGAAAGAAAATCAACCAGGAAAGCGCAGCATCGGGAAAGCCTAAGAAAGTTCGTCTATGAGAGAGGGTGGTCAACAGTGTTAAATGATGCAAAGAGGTCAAGGAGGATAAAAGCAGAAGAGGGAAAAGGTCTCGTCAGATTTGGCAATTTTAAGATCATTACTAAACTTGATGTGGGCAGTTTAAATGGAATGTTAACCCTTCTCGTCTGGCTTCATACTAGAATAGCTTCATGTCACCTCCCTGCTGAAAAAGTAGGGCCCTGAGGCATTGGGGCATCATTGGGCAAACTTTATCGGGACAGAGAAAAGTCTGGAATACAGAAGCTGGCCAAAGTGGGATGGAATCCTTGCCCAACTAATAGTACTTGTCTGCTGAAGATAACTTCCTCCACTCCACAATCCTTCCTGCATGAAACATAGGCTCAGAAAATGACAAGTACTAAAAAGGAATGCATTCGATGCTTTAATATGTGGAAAATATACATGTGTCTTGTTCTGATATTTTTGGCACCAAGTAGGCAAATAGTGGCCTTGAAATGATGGCTTCAATTACCTAGATAAGCGGTGCCAAGGAGTCTTTTCAAATAAGGTTTTGATTGTAAACAAGTGATCTATGACATCAGAAGTGCATTCTGATAACTTACATTACACAAGGCAGCCTAGGCCATTTTATGTTTGGAGGTGTCTTGAAAGGAGCTGGGGGAGGGGAAGCAGAGAGAGAAATTATGCAAATAAGTAAGACCTACATGAAAAAGGAGTTCATTCACCCATCAGGAAGTTTATTTGGTCTCTATTTTACTAGCATTTACAAGGATCATAACTCCTATCAGACAAGTATCTGTTTCCTGCAAACATTTAGGACTGTTTAACGCCACCACAATCCTGGTTCGGATGAGCTTGGAGGATCTGCTAAGTCACAATTCCTGAAGACCATCCCAAGTTGCCTCATACTCATACTTCCTCCACCCAAGTTTCTGGATGGAATTCTAGTCTTTCAAGACTTGACTAAACAAAAGAAAATTCACACTTCCTTTGCCTTGGCCCAAGACAAGCAAAAAACACTGAATTTCTAATTGTTCCTTTCATTAAGATTCTGCGGGAAGGCAGATAAAAGAGATCGAGCCTTATGAACTTTGCACTCAGAATTCCACAGAATAGCAGCTTTCTCCAGACTCCACCCATTGTCTTGGTTGGGAAAGGTATCTCTCATAGACTACAATGGCTGTGTAGGAAAACACAAATCCATAGTTAAATACTTCGATAACAGCAGCAACAACAACCACTTTTACTGAAATTTAAAATATTTAGAAGAAAAAAAAATCCTTTTCTTGGTAAAGAAGTAGTGACAAAGGAAAATTGCTTAATCAATCTAAATGAGATTGTGCTGTCTCTATTAACTATGACATATAATAAGGTAATACTCAAACATTCGAACTCTCATTTCACAACATACGCTAAAACAATATTGCTGTAGGAGTGTGAAAGATGGCACTGGGTCCTGGAACATTTAGGAAGGAACCGGCTTCTATTAGTCTCTCCTCAGTCTAATTGCCGTGCATTAGACAAGCTTTTTTTTTGTTTTGTTTTTGTTAAAGGGGTGGTTAACCCTCAATCTTTAGGGGAAAACCCCACCGCTCCAGCACCACGGTAAAAGACAGAAACTGGCCAGTGAAGGTACCCCCCTGCGCCCGCCTGCCATGTAAGTTGCACGGCTGTGGGAAATGAAGTTAAGCCCATTATGATCGCAGAGGGAAGGCAGCCCGGCAGAAGCGTCCTCGCCCCCGGGGTCCAGCAGGGCAGAGCGCAGGGTGCAGCGTCTCCGGGCTCTTTGCTACGCTGACCGCAAGTTCGGGATTCACTCGAGAGCGCCGGTGACAAAGAGACACGGGAGCCACACAAAAGGGGAGGCGGCGCTCCCCCGCCCGCTTACCTTTGACTTGACTTTCGTACTCCGCTATGATTTCTTTGTCCTTTTTGAATCTGCTCGGGGTGGACATCATCCAGTTGTTCCGGGGGTGGGGGTCAGGAAACGGGCAAGTTCTGGTCAGTGGTCATAAACCGCCGCGTCCTCGGGAAGGCGGACTTTTCTGCTCCCACACGCCGGGGCTCCCAGCGGCAGCGCCGGCAGGAGGGAGCAGGAGACGAGGGGGCGCGAGCTGCAAGCCTAGATTAAGCCAGGTGCCGGCACCATCTCCGGCCGGGCTGAACTGCCGGGCGCGATCCGACGGGAAAGGAGAGGCGAGGGCTTAGGGGACCTAGAAGTGTGGCAAACTCCAGCGGGAGAAGCTCCGGGGGGTGGGGGGAGGCGGGGGGCGTCTCCCACCTCTGAAACCCCACCCCGGACCCTGCCCACTTCCTCTACAGCCGCCGGGTCACGCCGGCTCCTTCACCATTGTTAAGCCTGGCCCGAGAGAAAGCTCGCGCGGAGTTCCCTGGAGGTTTGGAAACTGAGCTGGGTCGCCGGCTCCCGGCCCCTCCCCCGGCTGGAGACGGAGACACCCGGAGTGGAGGGGGCCCTGCTTGCCACCCCCCTCCCAGCGCTCTCTCTCCTGGCAGGCTGAGCGGGCACCAGCTCTTGCACTAAACTAGCCCCGGTTTGGTTGGAGGCTGCTGCTGCTGCTCCCCCTGCCGCCTCCACTCTCCTCCCCTCAGAATGCACTGGGGCTACTGCCCGGGCAGGGACGGAAGGTGAGGATGAGGATAAAGGCAGACCCAGGCTCCCCGGCGGCCACAATCTGGGAGAGCGCAGAGCCTCTGCTTCCCTGGTCCCCGCCGCCGCCTAGTCCTCGTCCCCCTTTTCCCCCGCTGCCCCTGCGAGGCCCGGCTCACACATGTACACGCACACACAGCAGGGGGAGCCCCGCCTCGGGTTGCAGCAAAGTTGCCTGCGTCCGCGCGCGCGCGCGCCAGAGAACGAGCCTGCGGGAGATAACACGCCCTGCAGCTGCGCCTTCCCTCCGGCCCGCCCGGGGTGAGTGTGCGCGCGGACGCAGAGGCCAGTCTCGATGCGCGGCACAGCAGCGCCCTCCGCGGCCGGCCGAGGAGCAGCAGGCAGCGAGGGAGTGGAATGGAGAGAAGGGAAGGGAAGGAGGCTGGCGTTGCCTCCCATTCCCCACCCCTCATCGCCAACACGCGAGGAAACACGGAGAAGATGGATGGCTCCGGTGGCCAACCGCAGGCCGGACTTTCTCGCCCAGCTCTACGCCCACTTCCCTCGCGGGGAGGCGGCGTCTTGGACGCGGCTGCTCGGTGGCTTCCCATCTCCTGAAGCTGGGACCGGCCCAAGGGGAGCCGACCGCGCGAACTTGTGCCTGAGCTCCGAGCGGCCCGTCCCGTTAAAAATCGAGCACGGAGAACATTTCGAAGTGCATTAGGCGGCAGTGTGGTTCCGGGGTGTAGCCCCTCTCTTGTCTGTCTCCCAAGGGCCTCAGTCCCAGAGTTACGGGCTCCTCGTCCGAAGGGAATTCTGGAGGCCGTCTCTTCCTGTCCCTGAATCCCCTCCGTGATGGTTGAATTGTCTCTCTATATCCCCTCTCTATCGGGAACCACTGCTTCCGGAGCTTAGGGAAGAGCCTGGCACGTAGTGGGCGCTTTATGGATGGAAGAATCTAAGGAATTCCCATTCTACGTTATTCGAGTTGTTTTCCATACTTTACTGCTGCTTCTGGCATCTGGGGTTTAGCGGAACAATCCCTTTCCCACGAGACAACCCTTCACATGAATGAAAACCAGGTCTCCCCCCTTCTCCCCTTTTTAGCTTAAGCATTACCTATGTATAAGCCAAGTCCATTCATTTATGCAGCACCTGCTATAGGCCAGGTACGCCTAACGGCTGAGGAAAAAGAAAAGCAAAAACAATCTCCCCTCAAGAAGATTACAACTTAATGAGGTAACAACTGCACCAACGAGACGGACTGAATACGCTGGGGATAATCCCGGAGGGAAGGCACTCAGGCGGAGTTAAGAGATCGGGGTGATGAGATCCGCCATAGCTAGGGGGGCATTGGCAGAGAAAGGCCGAATACACCCGGGTAACCTAGCGAAACCCAGAGACAAGTTGGAAGGAGCACTGATGGGATCAATCCGCCTTTAATTCTCAAGTAGGCCCTTTGTTCAGGGGGACTTTTTATTATATTCTCATCGCGGGTGGGGTGAGGGGCAAGGAGATCTAGAAACGCTCCCTTTACTTATCCAATCAGAAAGCCAAGTTATGACGTCAGTTCCCTATATTTTCCCTATAAAAGATAGGTTTATACTGTAGCTAACTCTTGTTAGGATGCTAAATCACTTTTAGGATTAGCCCACAGATCAATGGTACACTCCTTTTGACAGCTTCTCTATGAATTTAGCCTGCTAGTCTTCCCTCATTAATTGTGAGTTGTACTAAGAAATTTGTCTTTCCCCTAGTTAATTGATAAAACTCCCTTTCCTTACTAAAGACTGCTATGGATTTAGCCCACTCTTAGCTTAATAAAATCTTTGCCCCTTGATCTGGAGGTTTATGCCTACAAATTAAATTCTTTGGGGAGACTTGAGGGATTTTCGGGTCTCACCCCATACCCCATCATTCCGGTGACCTTGTACAGGAAGAATAACTGTACCTTAACCTCAACAATAGCAGGGTGTATAAAGGCCTCTTTAAAAAGATAGGATTTAATCCGACTCTACAAAGAGGCCAGGAGAGAGCATCCCAGGAAGGGGTCTGGGGGTGGGGAGAGACAAGCAATGAAAAGACAAGTTAGACTGTTTTATGTGAAAGAGCAAAAGGACTGTGGCTGGATTGGTGCACTGTTTTTTTGGCTGTCATTTCATACATGTTGAATTTTGGAATCCACTAACTAGTCTTACTTAACTCCCCTAACCCATATTTGTACAACTTATATATTTCCAGCCCACGCATAAATAGGATTTAAACCCTATTGGTTTTCATTGTTTTAACTCATCAAGATCTTTTAGCATTGTGAATTAGTTATTCACTTCATTAATTATCCCTTCAGTTGGGGGCAGCTAGGTGGCGCAGTGGATAGAGCACCAGCCCTGAATTCCGGAGGACCCGAGTTCAAATGTGATCTCAGACACTTAACACTTCCTAGCTGTGTGACCCTGGGCAAGTCACTTAACCCCAGGCTCAGGAAAAAACAAACAAACAAAAAAAGATGAATTATCCCTTCCGTTTTGTACCCTCTGCCAATTTTATAAGAAGACCATATAAGTCTTTATCCAAATCATTGATAAATATATCAAACATGATTAGTACACAAAGATTCAGCATGCCCCTCAAAAATTTCCCTAAAGGTCTGTAAGTGGACATCAATCCATTAATAATTACATCTTGCATCTAGTCGTTCAACTATTTCTGAATCCATCAAACCATCCTATCATTTAAACCAAATCTTCCCATCTTATCTGTTAAGATATTAGAATAAGCTGTCCAAATACCTTACTGACACCCAGGCCTGATGATGTGAGCTGATGGAAGGAAGCTAACTGTTCTCCAACCATCTCTTTGTTTATCTTGGATTGTATCTAACTCAGGGAAATGACCACTGATTATTTAATGCAGCAGCACATACGCTCACAGTGCTACTAAGCTGGAAAGACTTAAATTCAGGATCAATAATAGATAAGGTGCCAATAGTGAGAGGACTAGTCTGGCTATATTTAGAGAGCTTATCACCAAGTGTTGGCCACTTTCAGCCACAGAAACCCCTAATGACTAATGGAGGATTGAAGTTGCAACCTTCATCTGTAGACAAGAATACACTGCCTAAACTATGTGATTTTTGCCTATGCCAATCAACATTTATATAGCACTTTAAGACTGACAGAGTATTATAAATATTTCACTTGATCTCCACCACAATCCTAGGAAGTAGGTGCTATTATTATTCCCATTTTATTGATGAGGGAAATGAGGCAGAAAGAGATTAAGTGATCTGCACACACAGCTGTATCTGGGGCCAGATTTTAACTCATGTTTTCCTTAATTCATTTGCAATATTTTATTCACTGTTACCACCTAGTTGCTCTGGTTATTATTTAGATAGATTTGTTTACATATTTATTTCTAATTTTATATATTCATATATTTATAATTTATTGTGTATACTTATTTATAATATATAACCATATATAATTATTATATCATCACATATTTATATATTTGGCAACATCATGTTTGTATATTATTTATTATATTATAATACATTATATATTTCTATAAATACAGAATCAATAATATTATTGATGAATTTGATAATACTTTGCTTCTTTGCCTCTATATTCTAACAATGCAACAGAATTGTCTCACTTTTCACTTATTTATTTCACTTTTCTTTCATATCTTCTCTATTTCTTCTCCTTTCTTCTAAAATTTCATTTCATTTCATAAACCCAGCACCACAAACAAGCTGCATGTCATTCAGTCTGTGACGTGATGTCCAGAAAGCCTGTAAAATCCCAAGAGACTGTAACATCATTCTATCTCCTTTTGCTCTATGAGATGCACTGAGATTTCAGAACAATCCATACTGGTGAGTCTTATTTTTTCAGCCATGAGATTTAGATGACATTTGCACTATCTCTCCTTATTTACCTAAGTTGTTGTTATGATGGATAAAATTGTCTTTGTAAAGCATTATTTATATAAATAAATTTATAAATATAAAACCCTAAAGTTTTTGGAAGAAAAATCATTACTTACTTTTTCCATCATTTTAACCCAGCTGTGCTGCTTCTCTCCATCCCCATCATAATCCTAAAAGCATCATAAAGAATGCCCTACTGGACCCTGCCAAATGCTTTGGGAAATTGCCTTCATTCACTGAGACTAATACAGTGTTATGTGGCCAGTAGACATTCAATGAATATTAATTGATATGCCTTCTAAAGAAACTTGGCTGAAAATTTAACAGTAGCAAGGTGAAATGGATGAGATAAAGATCTATTTAATTTTCCTGGCAGTAGAGAAGCAACATCAAGCTGTCAGGAGACCTTGCCAATTGTAGTTTGATGCACTACTCCTGTGTGAGGAAGCTGGCAGAAACAAAACAAGAGAGGTGAGTAGGAAGAAGCTTGAGCCGGAAAGAATGATACTTGTGCAGAGAAAGAAGGGGTGATGAAAAATGGAAGGAAATAAAAGAGGCAAATGAAAAAGGGGCATAGATGAATGGGAGGGAAATAGAGCAATAGAATAATCAGAGTGCTCTAACAAAAAGGAAAATGAGACATTTTTGTCATTCAATATTCCTCACTCCTCAATAACCAAATTCTGATTTTGATGGGAAAAGTAAGATGCCCAAAAAACAGTGTGGCTGCTTTATATTTTTTTTAGTCTTTTGTGATCAGCCACATGTTACTATCTTTAGCCAATCATCATTTAAACATCATTTCTTTCATCTCCAATATATGATTTTTGCCCATTATTTATAGCATCAGCTCTGTTGTTTCTATTTGCTGTTTTGTAGGAGTAGGTACTGGACTTGTAATATTGTTGATTTAGAGCAGAGCTTCTTAAACCTTTTCCACCTGCTACCCCTTGTTGCCCAAGAAATTTTTTATGTGATCCTGGATGTATAGGTATATAAAATAGTACAACATTTACTGATAATAAATCATAATTTTTTCCACCCTCACATTCAGTTACAAGATCCCCTATGGATTTGCATCCACAGTTTAAAAACCTGGGGTTTAGAGGACACTCAGATGAGGAAATGAATCATGATAAGTGATTTGCTTTGCAGGCTGATTTCAGAAAACCCTGGAAAGACTTACATGAACTGATGCTAAATGAAGTGAGCAGAACATTGTACACAGCAACAACACGATCATGTGATGATCAAATGTGATGGACATGGCTCTTTTCAACAATGAGGTGACTTATGATGGAGTTATCTGCATCCAGAGAGATACTACTACGAAGACTGAATGTGGATCAAAGCATAATGTTTTCACTGTTGTTGTTTGCTTTTTTTCTTTCTTGTCTTTTTCCTCCCTTTTGATCTGATTTTTCTTGTGCAGCAGGACAAATATGGATATATGTTTAGATGAATTGCATATGTTTAACTTATAGGGGAGGGGAGCAGAGGGGAGAGAGGGAAAAAAATTGGAACACAAAGATTTGCAAGGTGAATGTTAAAAACTATCTTTACAAGTATTTGTAAAAATTAAAAGCTATTAAAAATAAAAAAAGAAAAATGATAAGTGACTTGATTTGGGTCACATTGCCTAAAGGTAGTTAGCACAGTCAGGAAGATCTGAGTTCAAATTTTGATGAAGAAGCTAATTATCTGGGTGACCCTAGACAAATATGTATCAGGTTCCTCATTCTGCAAAATGGAGATAATAAAGGAATATACATCCAGAGTTGTTAGGATCAAATGAGAATATTTTTAAAGCACAGTGCCTGGCACATAGAAGGCATGTAATAAATGCTTGGTTTAAAAAACAACAACAACAACAACAACAAAAAACTCAGGTCTTTCTGGCTCTAAGACCAGCTTTTTATCCACTACAGAAGACTGTCTCTCTCCTTCCTGCTTTTATATACTTTGAAATCCTAGCACAGATTCCCAAACAGATGCCATCCAGTGTAAGCAAAACATGAATATTCAATGAGCCAACAGAGAAAAATGTATGAAATCTTATCATTCATGCAAAAATGAAGATATTATGACTCAAAGGGAAGGAGTCTAAGAGAAGCAAATAATGACAGCAGAGATTGTTAAGATCATAGAGAGAGACGTGTATGATGAAAAGCTAAACCAAGATTATGTACTACATCCCAGGTCATCACCAATATCTGGATTTTGATGACTATAGAGGAGAAATTGAGCCAGATAATTCCGTGAAGCT
Source organism: Sminthopsis crassicaudata (assembly GCF_048593235.1). Classification (NCBI taxonomy): domain Eukaryota; kingdom Metazoa; phylum Chordata; class Mammalia; order Dasyuromorphia; family Dasyuridae; genus Sminthopsis; species Sminthopsis crassicaudata. The sequence goes on from NC_133621.1 coordinate 210,293,562, forward strand.
CTGCCTCAATTAAATGTAATGTACATGCAAGTCAAGCCATCAGCCTCATGAAGTAATTGGTCCTCTTCAAGAACAAAAGACAAACATCAATAGGAGTTTGTTAACCTCCCAAATGAAAGAAGCAACTGCCACCTCTTGCATTTGAGAAAGTAAATGACACACTAAAAAAAACTACATGACTACAGTCATGTTCTAGTAAATGTTTAACAACTGGCTGGGAAGTGAGGGGGAGGAAAGCACTCCAGACATACTTTTAAAGTTAATCTGAATTATCAATATTTTTTCCAAAACTCTTTTAAGTCTGGACAATCAAGAAAACAAGTGCCCATTCATCTGTGTCTCCTTTCCATTCATCTATGCCTTCTTTTTCTTTTGCTTCTTGTATTTCTTTCCATTTTTTGTCACTCCTTTCTCAGTCCAAGTTCTGTTCCTTCAGACTTAAGCTTCTTTCTACTTATCTCTCGCTTTGTTTCTGCCACATTCTCCACATAGAAGTAGTGCATCAAACTGCAACTGGTAAAATTTAAGCCCAGATTTATAGTATTTGTTGATTTCTGAGACATAAATGCTCGCATTAAAAATTTAATAAGATCTTGAGACCTGCTATCACATTCTATTTCCTCCCATATAAAACAAAAGATAGCACTGATATTCCTGATAGTGTATTCTTGGGATCATAGACTTTCAGCTAGAGGATACTTCAGAGATCACTTAATCATAAGTGTCTTAATGTCATAGATTTCAAGATAGACAGTACCTTTCAATTTTACATATTAGAAAACTGAGCCCCACCTTGCTCATGGTTTGTAGAAGCAAAGTCCTAATGTCAAAGCCAGGTCCTCTGACTCTAGAGCTAGGACTCCTTGTGAAAATAAAATATTTGAGTTCATTAAGAAAGATGGCTATTTAGAGTAATATTTACATAAACCCTTTTATTCAGTAACTGGAGTATTACATTCTTTAAGAGGCATTTCCTGGTCCATCCTTCCTTCCTTCTTCTTTTTGGATGCTCTCTTATCTTTCCCCCTTTTACTTTGTCTTTGCTAGATATATTTGGGCTGTTTGGTGATATAGTGGAGTATTGTCTGGAGTCAGGAAAATTGATGTTCATATATAAATCTGGCCTCAGACACTTATAATTTCCAATTTCTTGCCACTACAAAAAAGGCTGCTATAAACATTTTTGTGCATGTGGGTCCTTTTCCCTTTTTTATGATCTCTTTGGAATAGACTCAGTAGAGATATTCTTGGATCAAAGGGTATATACAGTTTTATAACCCTTTGAGCATACTTACAAATTGCTCTCCAGAATTGTTGCATCAGTTCACAACTCCACCAACAATGTATTAGTGCCCCAGTTTTCCCACATTCCCTTCAACATTTTTCATTATCTTTTCCTTTTAGGCTACCTGAGTGGTGTGAAGTGGTACTTCAAGGTAGTCTTAATTTACGTTCTTTGACCGTTTACCGATTGGAGAATTATAAGTATTCTTATAAATTTGAGTCAACTTTCATATTTTAGAAATAAGCCTTTATCAGAAACCTTAGATGTAAAATTCTCCCCCTCCCCCCAGTTTTCTGTTTCTCTTCTAATCTTGGCTGTATTTGGTTTTGCTTGCACAAAACCTTTTAAAATTTAATATAACCAAAATTATCCATTTTGCATTTCATAATGTTCTCTAGTTGTTCTTTGGAAATAAATTCCTTCCTTAGAGAAAGAATTTCAAGCCACTATAATATCTCTGCCAAGAAAAATCCAAATGGAGTTGGGAAGGCATGATGGAACCACAACAGATCAGTTCTCCAGAGACTTATATTCCTTTTTTCACCCAGAATATGGTAATATGTTTATTTTACTATTATTCATTAAGCATTTACAATGTCCTGAAATGGTATAAAAAAGAACCAGGAGTGATAATATGAAATAGATTTGGAAGAACATAATTGTGAAAGAATATTATATTAACAAATAGTATAGAGATTTAATTACAGTTCAATAGACCTGAAAAAATCAAATTAGACATCCATCACAGATTACAAAAGTTTGCTAACAAATATAACTAGATAAGATAGGCATATTAAATGACCAATTAATTAGGAGAAAGACAAATTCCCTAGTGGTACTCACAATTAATCCAGGAGGAAGAAGACATTAAAAGGAAGATACTATAAGGTGGGAATATGTCATTGATTGATGGGCTAGATCCATAGAGAAGTTGAGCAGACTAACTCCAAAAGGAATTAACAGGGGAAAATTACATCATTGACTGTTAGCTAATCCTAAAAGGGTTTTAGCAGCCTAAAAAGTTAGCTATAACAAGAAGAAAGATGCCATGAAACTAGAGTACCCCATGACAGTCTAGCCCTAAAAAAGTGTTAGCAAAGATCTATAATATGAGCAGATCTTTTATTGGAGAAATATAACCTGGGTGGGATTGACATCATAACTTGACTTTCAAATTAGATAAATAAAGGTGGGATTTCTAGAGATTCCCCACCCAGGATGGGAGTATAATGAACGTCCATTTGAATAAAAAAAAGATCTACTTAAGAATAAAAGGCTCACTTAAAGCTGAGATGATCAGTACTTTTCCTAGCTTTGCCCAGAGAGTACTATAATCCTATAAGTGCTTTAGGCTTTTCCTGCTAATGCACACCTAGCTACCCAGGACCTCTTCATTTCCCCACTTTTTTCATTTATTAAAGAAATCTTTTGAAAAGTGGATAGAAGTTGTTCCTAAACTGAGGGGGTCTAGGACACCAATGCTGAATTTTTTGGAGGCCAAATACAGAGACCTTTGTTAAGTAGTATCTAGAAACTATAATTATGAGGAAGGAATGTTATTGAGATAAATTCAGGCCAAAGTTTGGTGACATCATAGGGGTGCATACAATCAGGGTACAATAATGGAGATCAATTTGCTCCTTACTCAGTAGTATTTTGATGGAGCTCATCCACCCCATCAATCAGTTCCCCCCTCTCCCACAAATGGAGCCCAAAGTATTTTGGGATATGGGGTAATCTGAGACCTCATGTGCTATCAAATCATAATCTTTATCAAAACTCTAGTCCTCTATTCCTAAACCTGAACTTGTGGACATCTCAAGCTTGCTGCCAATTTTGTGAGATGTCTCTCCCAGGAGTCTCTGCAACTGAAAGTGTTGCCATTACATTCAGTCTTCTCTTATTTGAACTGATGGATTTTTTTCACCTGAAATATCTGTTTTTGAGACATTTTCTGGTTTAGATAGTCTTTGACTACTTTTTGTGCTTGTAGTCTCTCTCTCTTTTTTTTTTTTTTTCCCCCCTGAGGCTGGGGGTTAAGTGACTTGCCCAGGGTCACACAGCTAGGAAGTGTTAAGTGTCTGAGATCAGATTTGAACTCGGGTCCCCCTGAATTCAGGGCTAGTGCTCTATCCACTGCGCCACCTAGCTGCCCCCTGCTTGTAGTCTCTTAAGTCTACTATCTCTACTTGTTCATAAGACAGTCTAACCAAGTTACTTGCAAATAATAAATGATTGTGGCAAATTGTCCATATAGGGTGTCCCAGGCTCTGGAACCATTCTGAAAACAGGCAATTTGCCCATTCTCTCCATTATTTAGTATAGTGTAGCTTTCCATCTACTTTGCAACTTGAGTATACTGTCAGCACCAAGATTGCTACACAAGACTGATTCCTTGTTGAAAATTCTAATAATTAATTCTAGCATCATACTGTTGATCTTTCTGATAGAACTCTTGTGAGTGGACATTGCAGCTAGGTGGTAAACTTCTTTTAGTTTATCTTTTGATTTTTTTTTTTTTTTAATTTTGTTTTGTTTTTGAGTGTTTGCGATCTTTGCCTTTGGAGACTCCAAAGCACAAGTTAAAAAGTAGGCAGGGCAGTTAGGTGGTGCATATGGATAGAGCACTAGCCCTAGACTTAGGAGGACCTGAGTTCAAGTACTACCTCAGGCATTTACTAAGTGACCCTGGGTATGTCATTTACCTCCAATTGCCTTCTCTTCCCCCCACCCAAAAAGAAAAAGAAGAAAAAAAAAAAAAAGAAATAGGTATGGTTTACACTCAAATGTTATCAGGGAGGGTATAAGGCCTGTGGCATCATTTCTAGTGAAGTAGTATTCCTATAATAACAATTCAACATGTTATCTCCATTGATACTGTTTATTCTGATTTTAATTATCAGTAATGTTCATTTGAAATACATAGACTATGGTGTGCTAAAGGTATTTTTTGAAGGTACTAAAGTTTTAGAGTTTTGGATGCCAAACAAAGCTAACATTTCCTTTTTAACAGTGTGTTTTCAAAGTCTTTGCATTGATCTGAATGAATCTTGGCAGGTAATATAAAGCTCCAAAATATTATTCCCATAAGATTTTCACAGTTAAAGAAAATTTCTGCTTTCTGGCAGAGTGTGCCTATGCATATCTTGTGAAATGGTCAATCACCACCAATATATGGCTTATATTTTTATTATTATGTTCAAAAGATTAGATGTAGGACAAAAGCAGGACAAATTCTAAAAGTTTGCAATGTTCTTTAACTTTGCTATATAAATTAATAATGTTTTTCTTGACATATAGTGAGCACGATGAACACTTCTTGTCAACATCTGTGCTCATATTGAGCCAGCAAAATCTGTTCCTTATTAACTCTAAATTCCTCTCAAGCCATGAATCCAAAGTCATTGTGTAAAGTTGTTATGCTCATGGAATGCCATATGCTGGGTAGCATCAAGTGATGATGATGATGATGATGATGTGTGTGTGTAATCAGTGTCAGTCAGTCCAGTAGAGATTTCCATCACACACAGCACAACTTTTGCTGTTGTCTCAGCAACATGTTCCCTTCACAGGCCTGGAACTAGAGACCTTTTACATCCCTGCCTCATTTCTTTCACTTCTCACACTCATCAGCCATCTGCTCTCACTACCAGTCATGCCCAAACAATAGAGGCAAATATGGTGAAATGAGTTAAACCAGATCACCAAATCTGCTGGCATGTCTTCTGGTAGAAAGCCTAAACTCCCAAAGGCATTAGCAATCACTTGTAGCCCAGTTCGTCTTCATTCTTTCTTTAGGTATCATCTAGCTTTGATATCATGTCCCTTGAGACAGGGCTCAATGAATGCTGAACACCTAATCGGCTGGTGCTGTTACCCACCTGTGGCAAGTGATGTCTAACTTGACAGTGGTCAGACTGGATTGTTCTGTGTGCCAATAAAAGCTAACATCTCCTTTAACAGTATGTTTTCAAAATCTTTGCATTGACCTGAATGGATTCTGACAAGTAATACATATGGATTATTTTTTGTTCAACATAACTTTGCTTCATACATATAGTTTTTCAGCTTCATGGTGAAAACCCACTTTAATACCAAGAACACTCACTTGTATATGGAATAACAAGTCTCACTCTTGCTTAAGCCTCTGCACTCAAATGTATTTATTTTCTCAGGTGCGTCACTCTGTTGATATAGCACCGCTTCCAAGCCCCTCAGGCTGGCATTTGTATCAATCGATAAGCATTTATTAAGAGATGACTATATGCCAAACACTGTGCTAAGTGAATATAGATACAAAGAATGAAATAATCCTTTTCCCCAATATGCATACACCCTAATAATGAAGACAACATTTAAATATAGGAGTGTATAGCAGATAAAATTAATATGAATAAAAATAATAATAATAGCAAACATTTCAATAGCACTATGTCAGGCATTGTGCTAAGTGGGTTACAAATATTAACTCATTTGATCCTCACGACAACCCTGGGGTGCTATCATTATTCCCATTTTACAGATGAAGAAACTAAAGCAGGATCACATAGTAAGAGTCTTGGGCCAAATTTGAACTCTCAGAGCTTTATCCACTATGCCACTTAGTTGCATAAAGCATAAAGTAGCTAAATAGAATAATTTGAGAGGATGGAATTAGAAATAGAAGGATTATGCAGAAAATACTTGAACTGTATTTTGAAGGAAGAGAGGGATCTTAGGAAGTGGGCATGAGAAGGAGTCCATTCCAGGCATGGGGATTTGGTTGTATTAAGATAGTGCTAGGCATCCTTTTTCCTGAAGGTAATAGAGAACCATCTAGTTTATTGAGGAAAGGGTAGTGTGGACAGAAAAATTTTTAATAAAATCGCTTTGATACTTTAGTGAAGGGTTGGATAGGAGTGGGAAGAGACTTGAGGCACAAAGGTCAATTAGAAAGCAATTCAATGATGCTATGTACCAAGCACTGTCCTTGGTGCTGGAGACACAAATTGAAAGAATGAAATATGAATCCTTATTTTCAAGGAAAATGATTCTAATGGAAAAGCCAACAAGAACATTAATATATATATATATATATATATATATATGTATATATATATATATATACATACACATATGTATATATATGTACAGTATAAATAAAAAGCCAGAAAATATAAATGTATGCAAAATAGTTAAAAACAAGTTAGTTTGGAAGGGAGGGCAATAGCACTTGGGAACACCAGAAAGCTGGTGCAGAAGACAGTACTTGAATTACTTCTTAAAGGAAAATCATTTAATGGCATAAAATGTTCTAAACACATAGATTAAGTGATTTGGTGAATGTCCACAGACCATACTAGTCACCATATCCAGCCCTATTAATTAGAGAGTTTCATATGGAGGAGTCAAGGTGAGAATGAGTCTATAAAAGCTGTGTCATTGGAAGCCAGGAAGATCTCAATTTAAATTTTGATTGGGGTACGCATTAGCTGATTTGACCGGCATTAAACCTTTTCCTGCACGAAATATTCCCAGTCTCCTTCCCCAAAATTCTATTTCTTTGAGTTAGGTTTTGAAAGTCACTGTTAAAATCTAAAGTTGCTTGAAAAAAATAATACACTAAGGCTTAAAGTTTCTTAACTGGCAGTCTGGTGAATCATATGTTCTCCTAAGAGAACACATATATTTACATACATAAAATAAGATACATAGAATTACAAAGGAGGCCAATTGCACTAAAAGAAATTACTTAAAAATTTTAATATATTTAAAATTTTTCTAAACTAAATACAAAATTAAAAAAAAAACAGAATAGAAAAAAGAAAGATAGAAAAGGAAAATAAGAAACATTAAAAAATCAAAATGTGCCCTTAAAATTTTTTTTTCAAAAGTTCTTAGACCCCAGGTTAAGAACCTTTCTGCTAAGGCATTATTAACCATTAACACTTCAGGACAAATTAGCTTATCACATTAGGTGATCAACTACTAGGACCTTGAAAAAGTGGGGCAAAATATTAGATAAGTTTCGATGGAGGGACTCAGAAGTAGAGCACAGACCACTGAGAAAACAGTCCTAGATAGGATTCCACAGCAGTGGTCCTTTGGCATCTAGTGGGATATATGATATCAATGGACACCTGGAACCAAGGAGACAGAATGATATCAGTAGGGAAGAAAGCATGTACAAAAGGGGATGGAAGAATTCTAAAGAAAAATATTGTCTTTGTAAAATTTCCTAGGCTTGACTATTATAAATACACAAATTTTAAATAATGGTAGCCATCTCTAGGATTAGGGAGGGAGGAGGGAACAAAAAGGCAAAAAAAGAAAGTACATGATTACTTTGTTGTATATTTGGAAAGAATAGCAGGATATACATGATAGATTTGCAGTTTTGTGTGCAACCATCTTTCTTATTGTGCTATGTTATGGAAATGCTTTTTTTGTTCCATGAATGAAAATAAAATAAATAAAAAATCGAAGAGGATGGTACTTCATAAATATTACACAGTGATGATCTAAAATCGGGGGTGTTCAGTGACCCATCTCTTGCTTCTTTTAGGAAAAAACAGTCTAGAAGACTTTTATGATCTTTTTTTTTTTTTTGCATTTTCCAGATGGACATAAGTCTAACACTATTAAAAATGCATCCTTAAAATGACAGTGAGCACTTGCAAAACTTATGCCAAGAGACAAAGTAATGCTTCCATGAATAACAGCTCAGTTATGTATAAATACAACAGGAACAGGAGAAAAATAATGTGTCATCCTGATATTTTCCTGCTTGAGGACATCATTAATCATGAGTTTCATTTAGAGGTCCTTTGGATTGCTGCCATGCATAAAGTTTTGTACTACAGAATATGATGACTATTTATCTTAGCCATTGAGATCATGTGCAAGCTCTACAAGACTGTCTTAAGAACTGCCAGCAGCCTGGCATTTGATTCCACTTTACCATCCATCTCCCCACACTTTCAGGATGACTCACCTTCCAGGCACTGAATGGAATTGAACTGAGAGAAGAATACAGTTTAAAAAAAAAAAAAAGTGAGTGGATGAAAGAGAACAGAAAAGGTGTGCTGGACATCCTGGAACAGTTTTCACCTGCTCAGAGTGGGAATGAAATGGAAATCTTTAGACCAGACTGGGAAGATTCTTGGCTTCACTTGAACAAACCATAAGCTTCTTATCAACTAACCTATGTTTACCAGATTAAAAACTAATAATTAGGGATGATTCATAAATAGTTCTTCTGAGTAGGCAATGTCATCTCTTAAAACAAAAACATTCTAAATGGGCACTGGATTAAACCATTATCCCACTAATTCAGGTAAGCAAACAAAGATGATAGTGTGATCTTTTAGTTAGATAAGACTGTGTACTATATTGGAAAAAGTCTGGATTTTTGAATGACCTGCTCTGATAGCATTGTTATTTTAATATTTATATTTATGGTTGCTGTTCAATCATTTTCCAGTTATGTCCAACTCTTCATGCACATTTGGGGTTTTCTTGGTAAAATACTGGAGTGGTTTGCCATTTCCTTCTCCAGTTTATTTTATAGATGAAAAAACTGAGGCAAATAGGGCTAAATGACTTGCCCAGGGTCATAAAACTAGTATGTTTTCTAAAGTTTGAACTCAGGTCTTCCTGACTGCATGTCTAGCACTTTACCCACTGAATCACCTAGCTTTGGACCAATTACTTCCTCTTCCCACTTCAGTTTCTTCATCTGTAAAATGAAAAATTAGATGATTTATCACTAGATTATCACCTTGGATTTAGAGTAAGAAGCTATGTGTTCAAATCCTGGTATTGTTACTTATTATTTATATAATCTGGGGCAAATGACTTTCCCTCTTCTGGTGTTAGTTTCCTCATCTATAAAATAAAGGGATTGAGTTAGATGATTTTATCAACTTCACTTTACTCAGTGAGAGTTTAAGGTAATCTGCAAAGCTGTAAGATCCCAGGGGGAGAGAATTGAAAGATATTTATTTACTCTATTACAAATATCAGGAAAGCCAGAAGCAAGTATCACTGAAAGAGAAATAAAATAATTAAAAAGGCAGATTTTTTACTTGAGGGATTCTGTTTTTGCTTTGAGTCTGACTCACAAAATTTTGAAGTAACCTTGAGTCTATGGGCTTTGGGCTATGATCACAAAAGAACTTTAAGCAATCAGTCAACAGTTATTAAGTGTCTGCAGTGTGTCAGGCATTGTGCTCAGTTTAGGAAGAAAAAAGATGGGAGAAGCAAAAGGCAGTCCTTGACCTTAAGAAACTCACAGTGGAATGGAGGAGACAGGTTATATACAGGATATGTTGTTAGTCCTTAAGTTTTGAAGAGTGACATTATGGGGTGATACTTTGACTTGCTCCTGAGTTAGATCTAAGCAAGAGAGAATGGCACAGAGTTGTTAGCGTCACTTTCTTCCTGAGTTATTGAAATCCAGAGGTAAGGTTGAGTGGATGACTTTGGATGACCTTGGCATCTTTGAGTATGAGCAAGCTCTAAGCTCTAAGCTCTACCCAATGCTTTCTTTAGTTTAGATAGTTTCTTTAGTATGTTGGAATACATTGTTCTCATCCGCACATTCCACTGGGGAAAGGCTTCATATGTTTGGGGGAGCCATTGCCCTAGCTAACTCATTGATATGTCTGAAACATGCTGGTTTAGTCTGGTTTAGTCTGTTTGCTGAGACAGTTTACCACTGCATAGACTATAGCTTCTTGGAGCCACCAGGGAGAGTCAGGTGACTCAAAGGTGGATGGAAAAAACCAAGAGAAGGATTCTTCAGAGGTAGACTGGAGTTTCAGGAAAAATAATTTTCATAGTTTAATACAAGACGGATTGGAAATACCCCCTGGAGAAAAAGAGACTTGTTGGTGGACAATCAGTAACTATTTGTAGAAGTTCATCAGGGGATAAACAGATGGCAGCTCAATGGAGAAAGTAGCCCAGTGGATGACATTGGCAGGGAAGCCACAGAGTAGTGTAGAGTCAAAGAGTAAATGTTGTCCTTGAATTTGTCTAGGCTATACACATTACCTCTATCACTAGGAGTATGAAAAGGTGAGGAAGGGTGGAATATTTCTAGTTATTTACTTTGTTAGATTTTTATTTGTTTGTTTTTATTAAATGCCTTTGATTTGAATCAAAATGTCCTCTGATTTGGTCTGGTAAAAAGGACATATGAGTTAGGGGCTCATGAGGTCTGATTTGAAGCAGTACTGACTTAAATTAAACCTTGATTCTTCATGTAACTTTTAAGAGCCCACATTTGAGGAGAGCTTCAGGTTAAGATAGCCTTATTTATTTTAAATAATACTCTAAATTCCCCATGGAAAGGGTGGGCAAACTAAATAATTAAAAGATATAACAAAATCTTGCTATTTTGCTGCATCTGCTTATCCTAGCAGATTTTTTTCTTGTTTAAAAATTTTTTTGAAAAAACAAAAAAAACAAAAAAACCCCAAAAACCCAAAGGGAAGCTAACAACTTTTAGTATATGACCTTGAACTTTAGACAGGAAACATCTGGTCACTATGAGACCCTACATATCCCAATTCACATTGAACCATCCATTTTTTCATCTAAAAAGAGGAATATGAGAGAGTTTAGTGTTTTGTGATTTAGCCAAGAACCATCTTTTCAATCTTTCATTCTTCTTTTGACTTTCCTTTCTTCTATGTTATGAAAAGAAAAATTCAGGCTTATTCTCATATTCTCTTTTCTTTGGGAAGTATGAGAAGTTGTGGGAGAGTGCCTTATTACACATGGAATATCAGAGGTGGGAAGTATGGAGGTTTCTATTTACTTTGTTAATCTGGTTAAATAAATGTCTTTTTAAAAATTTAATATGTGTTCTGGTTTTTTTTAATGCATTTTTTTGTGCAAATTTTTGATTTCCTTCACAGGTTAATGGTACACTATTTCAAAGTCTGATTCTTTTCGTACAGCAAAACTGTTTGGACATGTATACATATATTATATTTAACTTATACTTTAACATATTTAACATGTATTGGTCAACCTGCCATCTGCTGGGGGGTGGGGAAGGAAGGGAAAAGTTGGAACAAAAGGTTTTGCAATTGTCAATGCTGGAAAATTACTTATGCATAAAATTTTTGTTAAAATTAATTAAATTTAATTAATTAATTAAAAAATATAAAAGAGGCCAAAACCCAAGACACTCTCAAGAAGAGTCATGGAACTCATTGCTGGAGATTGCTTGGATAATAGCAGATCCTATTGTGTTTTCTTATTGGGTGTGACTGTGCCATCTCTCTGATAAGGCACTTCATAATGTATGTAGCCCAAGTACAGCTCTGGCCTTGAAGCAATGGTTGTGTTTCCTCATTCATAAAGTAAACAATGCAATATCAGATGATTCAAGCAACTGGCTTACTCAATAGGAACTCTTTTGGTTGATTTCCTGACCATATTCCTGTCTGTCCTCCATATTATCAGGATGCTCAGTTCTCACTATGATTTATAGGTATTTGAAGCAATAATAATCATTTGATCCTGACAAAAGAGAAGCAGTCTGGTGTAGTTGGGGAAATGCATAGAGTAGGGTAGTTCAGTGCCTCTGGAGTCGGAAGCTCTAGGTGTGAATCCTGATTCTGCCACTTATTTTTTGTGCCTGACCTGGCCTGAATCTCAGTGTCTTCATTTGCAAAACCAGAGGATTGAACTAGATAATCTCTAATGACCCTTTCTAGCTCTACATGTATCCTTTGATGCTCTGAATAAACTTTTCATCAGGATCTCCTCAAGCACAATTACTTTAGAAATACCCTGGGCAGCTAGTTGTTGTTGTTGTTGTAGATAGAGCACCAGCCTTGAATTCAGGAGGACCGGAGTTCAAATCTGGTCTCAGACCCTTAACACTTCCTAGCTGTGTGACCCTGGGCAAGTCATTTAACCCTAATTGCCTCAGCAAAAAAAAAAAAAAAAAAAAAAAGAAAGAAAGAAAAATACTGTTATAGTATACTGTGGGCATAGTGATGAAGGGGGATCCCATTTATGAAACACCCAACTATATAGGAACAGATTGGGTCTAGTGTGTGCGCACGCGTGCGCGCGCACACACACACACACACACACACACACACACACACACACACACACACACCTTTCCTTAGTCCTCTTTTCTTAGTCAAGATTCTGATATCCCAGAATATAATTTAATTTAACAATCTTGGCCAGTTTTATTCATAGATAATTGCCTACATCTTTGATTTGAAGAAAGCTGGAAAGGTACTCCCTTTTCAAAAATGTTTCCTCTCATTAACACCTGGTACTGTTCTGAATACAACCAGAAATTTATACGAATTTCCCTGTGGAAAAGAGACCTTCTGAGCCATGTTAGCATGGACTTCTGGGATAAAATAGCTCCAATGAAGAACTTGAGTTCCCACCCCTTTTCCCAACTAAGAAGAAAAACATGAAGAAATTTGGGGAACTGGACACAAGAGTTTGGAAAAAGGAAGTTTAGGACAGCAGATTTGAAAGGGAGAGGAAGAGAAATGGCAGTATTGCCATATCAGACTAGAACTGATAGTTGGGGTGACAGAGACACTCAAGCAGGAACTCTGAATGGAGACTAAAATTGAGATATTGATGCAGTTATAGAGCTCTGCTTGATCCTTGATTTGTATCATCACATGCTCCAAGGGATAAATCCAGTGAGTGAAGATGTGGCTGGCATATACTGGAGATAAGATCAGTGAAGACACTAACTCCACTCACCCTTCCCTTCTGCTTGCACATGGAATTTTCTACATGATCTCTCCATTTTAAAAAGCTGTTCCAAATTTGTACAGTTAAGGATTATTGTATAAAGTATGTATAATATGACTTCACAGGGGCACTGTGAAACCATGTGCTATGTCACAGCACCCTCAAGTGTCCAAATATTGTATCTGTTCCTCAGAAGCTTTCCATTCCAAATTACAATTTACATCACTTATACTTTTCTGTTTTATAGATACATAATTTGCCTATAGATTGCATTGTAGAAGTTTGCTATCAAATTGTTGATTTGGATCTCTATGATATGTATTTCAGAACAGCTCATAAGAACTACTTTATCCATAATATCTGAAGTGTAGTATCAATATCACCATGGAACTGCATCAGGCAAAACAATGTTTCTATAGATAATTGAATTCAGAATTACAACTTGGAATGCTATTAACATAATTCTTTCACTATAAAGGAATCTAGGTATTATCACTCGTTCATCTGCTATAAGCACTAGATATTTTCCAATTCCAAGTCTTTGCTGGATTTATGTAAACCCACTGACATTCTTTTTCCTTTTATAATAAGGAAGTTATCTGATTTCTAAATTTACTATTTTCTTCCTTGATTTTTAAATTTGCTTTTTATATGAATTTTTTATTTAAATTTTTATTGGAAAAGAATATAATAACATAGCAAAAAAGAATTTCCAGTGAGAAAAGGATAAAAATCAGTTATTGGTTTTAGAGCTCAGTGGAATTCTCTCTCTCTCTCTCTCTCTCTTTCTCTCTCTCTCTCTCTCTCTCTCTCTCTCTCTCTCTCTCTCTCTCTCTCTCTCTCTCTCTCTCTCTCCTCTCTATGGCTTCCTCATTTTAGGTGGAATTATAGTGTGGAAACTCATTTCACCAATATATATATTGGTGACTCTGGCACGTATAGTCTTAGAGAATTGGGGGATAGGGCAGTGATCGATTAAACATAGCTCAGTGTGATAATCAGACATAGATTTCGATCTCAATTTTCCAAACTCAAAGGTCAATCCTCTGTCTATTCTTGGATAACCATCCTGAGCCTATGAGTACAAATTTACTTTATATACTCTATCCAGGCCATGCTTCACATCTCATCTAGACATCCATTCTAGACCTCTTGGCAGGTATCTCTATGTCGACTTCAGTTCTGCTTTTTTCCTCTTATTCTGTAAAGGGCAATCAAATCAATACTATCATTGCTTCTGGAAAAGGTGACAACTGATTACTCTATGTCTTTAATTACCACATTTGGGATGACTCCAGATAAAAACGAATTTTTCTAAGTACCACTCCTTTAAATATATTGTTTTCCTCTATTATAATTTAGGTTCCTTGAGAGAAAGGAAAAAGTATCAAATCATTATTCTAATCATACAACTTAGCATCTCATTGATGACTGATTGATTATAGAATTTTCCCTTCCATATCTCAAGGGGTTAGGGATGCGGTGCTCCCATGATCTAGAAAATCCATATAAGATTTTTTGGTCCTTCCTTCATACCAGAGAAGTCTGGGTTTTTTTTCTTTTATGAGATATTTTACAATACCTTATTATAAAATTTGGATTGATAATATGCCATACTATACATGTATTTTATGCATTTTTGAATTCCTAAATGTTGTTTCCTTAAACCACAAAACTAGTGATACATATACTTTCCTCTTCTAGCAGAGTTTATCAGAGGAGACCATCACAGGGATGGCAGCATTGTAGTTTAGTATTTGACACATAATTGTTATTGAATAAGTATTTATTGATTGATTGATCAAGGGCTAATTATTTAACCTCTAAATATTCCAGGAAATTCTCTAAGAGGTAAGTTATAGAAGAATTGCTGCTTTGCATTTTGGAGAGAGTTTGTACTTCAGATCTTCCTATACTAATAGAGGTATAAACCTCCACCTTCATCTTACCCCTAAGAAAAGTGAAGGGAAGAGAAGATTGGATTGGAGGTTAGTTAGATGATGCAAACATGTCTGGGAATGATTTTATACATAGCTTTGAATTCACTTATTGGCAAGCTAAAAAGAATAATGTTCTGGTGATGCAATTACATAACTGAAGCACTGATATTGAGTACTTTTATGGGTAGGGTTTACTCCTTAATCAATATTATTTTATCTTCCCAATACACCTCTCGTATAATTAAATAATGCAATATTCAATGTTAATTGCCTATCCTGGCACTAGGATGTGTTCCAATTGCCTCGGGTTTTTTCCTCTATTGGATAGAAGGAAGGAATCACAAGAATGATCAAAAGTCAGAAAGCCTAGTAAATGTGCTCAAGGGTCATTCACATAATTGCTGACAGTAGAAAATCAATATAGATGATTCACAGACTTGGCAGGTGTAGGGATGTAAATTGTTCACATTGAGACTTTCCATTTGAGATGTTTTAAATATGGGAAAGAGCATGTTGCAGTGATGTGTGTTGGATTTTGAATGATAAGGCCTGAGTTTAAATATAACCATACTTGTTTGCACCTTGCCAAATTATTTATTCTCTGTTGGACTTACTTTCCCCATCTATAAAAGTATGTTATCTAAAGTTATGGATTAAGTGATCTTTTGCAATGTGCTCATTTCACACTCGGCAATAATAGTTGTGGTGAGTGTACGTGAATGTGGTGTGGTATGGTGTGTATGTACAGGGATGATGAAGAATCAGCAATGTGAATGTAAGTAAATGTATTCCAACACTCCTTGAAGGAATATGTTTAATTCCAAGATAACAGCATTCTGCATTCATTCATGCAGCCTAACCCAAAATTAGAGATCCTAAGGACTTTTTTCTTTCTGGGGTAGCTAAGAAGTTTGTTCCTTGATTAAATTTACCCTGACCTTTTCATTTAAGTCAAGTTTTGTGGGTTTTTTTTTTTTTTTAATCTGAATACCTTAGGTTACAATCTTCTTTTCTTCTCTTTTAACCTATCTTTTGTTTTTCATGAATATATGTTGGTTAAAAAAGGGGAAAAAAGTAGAAAGAAAAACAGAAGAAAGAAAGGAAAGAGAAGGAAGGAAAAATGAAAGAAGGAAGGAAGGAAGGAAGGAAGGAAGGAAGGAAGGAAGGAAGGAAGGAAGGAAGGAAGGAAGGAAGGAAGGAAGAAACGGAGGGAGGGAGGGAGGGAGGGAGGGAGAAAGAAAAAGAAAGAACATTTTCCCTGCTTTGCTATGGTATATTGGAGCATTGGATTTGAAATCAGGAAGACCTGGATTTGAATCCTAACTCTGACCCTGGTTAAGCCACTTAAATTTTCTCAGTCTCAGTTTCTTCATGTGTAAAGTGGGGCTAAATAGTACCATTACTTCAAAAGACTGGTATGGAGATCAGATGAGATGGCATACATAAAGTGCTTTGAAAATCTTAAAGAACTGCAAAAATCCTAGCTAATGGGATATAAATGAATTGAAGCAAATCACTGGTCATGTTCCTAAAGAAGGATAACAAAATAGCATATGGAGTCACTGGCCTCCATGCTATGCATGACAAGATCTAAGGGAAGGCCCTCAGAGTGTTATTTTGAACCTCTATGGAAGATTTATCAGAGAATAAAGATGAGTCACAGACGACAAACAAGAAAGATGGGCTGTAATCCACATCATTAGAGGGAATTCTTACATCGATGAGATGATAGATACATCAATATATTATTGAAGACATTAATTACATTATTTTATATTAATTTAATTCTAGTTTAATTAATTTGGTTCTGATTTTTTAAAATTTGTATGATAAGGTTAATCATACAAATCTTTCAGACAAAAAGAGCTATACTTTTCACAATCTGGGTACAAATTCAAATAAAATTCCTGAAAACTAAACAAAAGGATTTTTAAAAGTATTTTTTAGATATATAAATGAAATGAGAGTACCCGAGGAGTAACTGGAAAGTAAATGAGAGATATGGAAGAAAAGAATTAGAAAAGGAATAAACAGCTTAGTACAAAAGATATAAAACCTTGCACTAATGCAACAAGCTCTCTGAAAATTAGAATGGATGAAATAGAAGCCAGTGATTCTAATGAGACAACAAGAAATATTAAAACTAAGTCAAAAGACTGAAAAAAGTAGAAGAAAATATAAGCCATTTCATAGCAAAAACAATTGATCGGGAAAACAGAATGAGAAGAAAAAAAATCATTGAACTATATGAATTCCATCCTGATGGTGGAAAAATATAAACATCATTCATATTCCAAGAAATCTTAAAATTGCCTGATTTTTAAAAATCAGAGGAAAAATTGGAAATAGAATCTACTAGTTATCTCTTGAAAGTATTCTTAAAATGAAAACTTCTAGAAACATCATAGCCAAAATCAAGAGCTTTCCTATCAAAGAAAACTTCTTCAAGCATGTAGAAAGAATGTAAGTACTAATATTAAAATTATACATGATTAGGGGGCAGCTAGGTGGCGCAGTGGATAGAGCACCAACCCTGAAGTCAGGAGGGCCTGAGTTCAAATGTGGTCTCAAACACTTAAACACTTCCTAGCTGTGTGACCCTGGGCAAGTCACTTAACCCCAGCTTAAAAAAAAAAAAAATTATACACAATTTAGGAGTCACCATTACAGTACAGATTGTAGAATATATTTCAGAAAGCAAAATATATAGACTTATGATCAAAAATAATTCATCCAGCAAACATAAGTAAAATCTAATAAGGGAAAAACGGATTTTTAATAAAAGAAAGGACTTCTAAACTTTCCTAATGAAAAAGTCAGAACTGTGTAGGAATCTTCAAGTCCAAATCAAAAAAAAAAAAAAAAAAAAAAAAAAAAAAAAAAAGGGAAGCAGAAATAAACAATGATAAGTACCTAAACAAAAATAAATTGCTTATATTATTTTTATCCTCAGTCCAATTACATGTTAAAATAATTTAAAAACTACACTCTATTCACTGTGCCACCTGATTATCCATACAAGTATTATAATTTTTTTTTTTTTTTTTTTTGGCTGAGGCACTTAGGGTTAAGTGACTTGCCCAGGGTCACACAGCTAGGAAGTCTTAAATGTCTGGGACCAGATTTGGACAGATCCTCCTGACTTCAGGGCTGGTGCTCTATCCAATACACCACCTAGCTGCCCCAAATATTATAATCTTTATTTTTAAAATGAAAAAACTGTTTCTGAAAGAGAAATTATTTTCCATGGTTTATATATTTATTAAGTTTCAAATCCAGAACATAGAACCCAAATGTAACTCTAAATCCAGAACTCTTTCTACTGTATATAAAAGATGGTGGAAAAATAGTTTGGAAAGTTTGGGGAAGATGATAATAAGCAGTTTGGGGCATGCTGAGTCTAAATTATCTATGGGGCATCTACTATGAGATATTTAATAAGCACTTGGAAATTAGACTGGAAGTCAGCAGTGAGATTATGTCAGTAAATAGTTTGGGGAATCATCAACATAGAGAAGAAAGTTGAAAGAAAAAAATCCAAGGAAGGAAAAGCATTGCAAATTAGATTTCCAAAGAGACCAAAGATTGATTCTACTTTCAATGTCAAATCTTTTTTTTTTTTTTAATTTGTCCAATCATTTTTGACAAAACTCATGAGAACCAGGAATTGCTATATCATCTCAGAAAAGCCCTTGTGATATAGCAAGAGGCTAACGAATATGCCCAGATCTGTGTAAGGCACTTCAGTCTAACAGATCAGTTATTCCCTTCATCACCCTATTATATATTAAATATTATGATTATAATATCAAACATTAACATTTCTTTTTTATTTTTTCTAATTTATTATTTTTATTTTCTCCAGTGACATGAAAAATGATTTTTTAAACATTTGTTTTTAAAACTTTGAGTTTTAGATTCTCTCCATGAAGTTATACTAAACATTTTCATGAAAATCACGTTGTGAAAGAAAACATAGATCTTATTCCCCCCTCCAAAAAAACCCCTCAAGAAATAAAAATTTTAAAAAGTGTGTTTAGAATTGTATTCAGATACAACCAGTTCTTTCTCTGGGTATGGATAGTATTTTTCATCATAAGTTCCTCAGAGTAGTCTTTGGTCATTGTATTATTGAGAATAGCATAATCAATATTAATATTATCATAATAGCTGATGATCCACAACATTACTATTACTTTGCACACAGTACATTTCCTTTGCTTGAGTTCATGGAGGTCTTTCCAGGTTTTTCTGAGCTCATATTTCCCACAGAACAAAATATTAAAATTTCTAAAATAAAATTATCAGTGTCTTTTAAAAATTGAAATTCTAAACATTTCTGTAAAACAAAAAAAAATGTGATTACTATCTAAAGCCATATCCATAGCTATTCATGTGTGTTAGTAACAGCATAAGTAAGGGTCTTTAAATAGTTCTACTACTCAGTCCTTAGCCACTCAGCCACTATTTTACTGAAAAGTAAAGGCAAAACAATATAACTACAAGTAGTTTACAACATATCAATCAGGAAATAGATGAATTAAAATCTTTCCATTAGACAAACATTAATAAATATTTATGAGCGGATATGAATACATTATAGTATTTCAAAATTTTACAGTTGTTGTACATTACCTATAGTAAGTGTCCTAAGTAATTGGGGCAATTTGCAGACTGCAGAATTCAGTAGATGGGGTTTTCATTTTAGTACTGCCAGTAATTAGTTTTGGGACCATGTTAATGCCACAGTTCTCTTTTATTGTCCTGACTCAGTTTCCCTAATTGCTCTGCCTTAGTTTATAATTGTTCTGCACAGTCCTGGGAAACCATTCCTCCCTCTTTATCAGAATACTTGATAAGGATAAAAGATCTTATATTTTAGAATATCAGAACGCCTCTCCCCATCCCAAGCTACCAGAATATCTGATACCATCTCTCCATCTCTGGAGGCTCACCCCACCCTGTCAGAGTTCCGTTCCCTCTCTCAGCACCCTGACTCTGCCCCTGCCTCAGTCTACCTCCTGGGTCTGAGCCATGTGTATATAAGTTATTGAGAACTCACATTGGCTGCTGGATTCTTGGAGAGGATGGTCTCATTCAAACCTGGGCCCAAACCATGGTTCCATTTGGTCCCAGTAAATCTCTCCCTTTTTAAATAAAATATTAATTACTCTCTAATCTCTATCTTGCTCAGTTTCTCCGGCATTACATTTTAGAGGCTCCCCACCGAGATGTTAGAAAATGAGCAGGAATAGAGACTAGAAACCTTTCGGTCTCCCCCTTGGGCCTCAGGGTGGCTGGAGATCTGGGTTCTTTGCTTGGAGAGGCTGGCCCCCTGGATTTTTTTCCAGAGCCTCCGGGTAAGAGACCATTTTCCAGCCACAACTGTGCGTGAGGGTGGACACTCCATTTCGGCCATGAGAGAGCAAGTCTGGCTGTCTTAAGACCTGTTCTGTTCTGTCTGTATGCTAGCATCTGGATTCCCTGAATAATGAAATGCTGTTGGGCACAAATTCTGGATGCAGGGGACCCTACTTGGGTGTCTAAGACACATCTGGTTCCATGTGCCAATTGGCACAACTCTGGGCATTGCAGAGTATAAATCTGGGTGTCTTTTTTTAATTCACCATCTGGCTAAAAAGGCTCCACTTGGTTTATGGGAGAGAAGACTCTGGAGCTGACAACTTCCCTCAGGGCTATTCTTTTCAGATAGCCCCTGGTATGTGTGTTAAAGACTGCTCAATCTATACCTGTGTGTTCTGTGTGACTTGTTTGTCCTGTTGGTTGGGAGTTCTGCTAAATTAAAAACTTGGGAATTGGTTATTTCAATGTTGCAACTGTATTTAGTATAAAATTTAATTGTGATTTTAAACTTTTTAACCTGTTGTACTAATTTATGAGTAAAGGAACACAAAGGCAGATGGTTTTTCCTTGAAGCAGGTTTTCAGAGCCTGCAAGAGTAAAGAGCAATAAAACCTTATCTGATTGAAACTTAGGCTGGAATAGACTTGAATAGGAATTTTAGGATGATTCTGAATTTGTGGGAAATAATTTTGCTACTACCTTTGCAGGCCAGATTTAGTTATCTTTGAATGTAAGATCTTTTTTTTTTTTTTTTAAATTTAAATTTTATTTTATAATTATAACTTTTTTTTTTTGACAGTACATATGTATGGGTAATTTTTTACAACATTATCCCTTGCACTTACTTCTGTTCAGATTTTTTCCCTTCCTCCCCCAACCCCCTTCCCTAGATGGCAGGCAGTCTTATACATGTTAAATATATTACCATATTGAATGTAAGATCTTAAGAATTTGTTGGAGTGAAGTTTTGTTCACTTACTAGAAGGAGGTCACATGTCTCTAATTAGATAAAGACAGGTCAGACTTTTCTAAAGGCTCCAACTGTGGCCAAAGTTGGAGCTTGGGAAAAGTCTATTGGCCTAGGATATACTATAAGATATTTAATATGTATGGGAATGCCTGCCATCTAGGGGAAGGGGTGGAGGAAAGGAGGGGAAAAATTTGGAACAGAAGGGAGTACAAGGGATAATGTTGTAAAAAAAAAATTACCTATGAATATGTACTGTCAAAGAAAATGTTATAATTATAAAAATTAATTAAAAAAAAAAAAGAAAAGTATATTGGGAAGGTGGCCACATGAAATCTTCCCTCACCCCCACACCACTACTTTCTACTACTTTAAAGGATTAGGGATCTTTTGTCTTCAAAGGTGAAAAGTAAACTCACCCCCACTGTTCTCTGCTATATCAGCTATGGAGCACCTAGTTAGCCTGGGGTGAAGGTTAGCTGCCTTCCCTCCCCACTGCCTCTTTGGAGGTGGAATGGGGGGAAGGGTAGTCAGGTGGAGTTTCTCCCCCTTCTCCTCTCCCCCCCCCCCCCCCCCACTAAGTGTGTTCCAGCCTCTTTCTACAGAGGCTTGACTTTGGCAAAAGATTACTGCTTTTAAGTTAATTTATCTATAATTTGGTAGGACTTTCTAAAAGCTTGAAGAATATTTTTAAGAATCTTTCAGGTTCTTTTCTGTAGAATTGGGCATTCTGTATAAGTTTAATTGATTGTATCCTGAGGTTATGTCCATCATTTAGTTTTTCCTTGTCCTTTTGAAAATGTTTCTGTTGAATATGAAAGATAACTTGTGAACTTACTGAAACCAATTTATTACTGTTATCAATATGTTATGGTATTTCTAAAAGCTTAATATTTTAAAGAACCTCTTGGATTCTTTTATGTGGTATTAGGATATTCTGTATAAGATATTCTAAGTTTTAATTGATTGTATTGGGTCATCCTGAGGTCATTTAAAGGGCCTCTGAAAATTTTTTTTTGTCCTTTTGAAAATGTTTCTGTTATGGACAATATGTAATTTGGGATATTTGTCTATGTATTAGATATTTAAAAGCAAAATGATTTGTATGCATAAACATTCACTTGTGAAACTATCTACTTAGATAAGAAAGAAGTGAACTTAATGAGACAAATTCTTACTGCTATAAATATAAGGTTATGGTAAATATCTGTTTAGGATTTATCTGAAATTTTCATTAATAGAATTTGTTATTAAAAATAAAATTCCTTGAGCTTATAGTTAATGCTATTTGGGAGTTTTAAAAGCTCCACCCTCTGACTGTTAGTGGGACAATTAACTTGAGTAAAAATGAATTAAAGCTATTTTATCCTATTTTGCTGAAAGTTAAGTTTTACTGCTTATGTTATAGTTATGTCCCTGCATTTTTTCTCCTGTAACATTTCTATAATCAGAGCAATGGTCAATAGAAACTGTTAATGCAATTCAATTATGTCATACCTTGCTATTTCCAACCTGGTTATATGTAATCATTATATCCTAAATACTCAGGCAAATAAGTATTTAGTCTGATCATCTATTTGTTACTGGATATTGTGTCTGGATATTCAAGTTTTTTTTTTTTTTTTTTTTTTTTTTTGTCCTTACTAATGAAAGGACAAAAGCCTAACTGCCGTTTTATCAGTCTATTCTAACATTCATTTGTTAGATTTATATTTTTGTTCTAGATTTTGGTCAACTTATAGGTATTGACTTGCTTCCCACACATGGATCAGCCCATCTGAAGCTTTGGTAGCAGGCAGCACA
Source organism: Sminthopsis crassicaudata (assembly GCF_048593235.1). Lineage (NCBI taxonomy): Eukaryota > Metazoa > Chordata > Mammalia > Dasyuromorphia > Dasyuridae > Sminthopsis > Sminthopsis crassicaudata. Next base: position 210,316,654 of record NC_133621.1, read on the forward strand.
GCCACGCCCATCCCCTCTCTGGACTGAGCATCTCCTCAGCAGGAAGCAGCTTTTGAGAAGACCACTGCTCCTGATGTAATTTAGATTGATATAGGGGAGTGGGAAAGTGGTTGAATTATTGTTAAAATTTTAACTGTATCACTGTGTTTAAGATTTGTTAAAACTATGTAACTATTGCTGTATGAGGGATTTTTAGGAAACTTACTGTACTAGTCTGTTATGTATAGGAATTTTGATTCACTTTTGGGATTTATATGTGGAATGGTAATCTGATAATTTCTTTTCCGTGTTAAAAAAAAAAAAGGAGGAATAAACTGGTCAGAAAATTGGGGAAACTGATGTATTTTTTTAGGCACTTCTGCCCCACCCCCTATCTCATTAGTTCAGATTGAGTTGAAAATCCTTTAAACAGTTCTTTTTTGTTTTTACTCCTTGCTTAAAATTTACTGTACTGATTTGCTCGTTATGTTTTAATTTTGAAATCTCTTTTTCTGCTGCAATTGCCCTGGCAGACTCAGTTTTGGGGATTATTTTTTAGAAAAAACCAGAAATCAGACACCTGTCCTGGGACTGGCAGTCTCTCTGATCTATTTCTCCACTCCTGTTACCCCAGTTCCTTAATTAGTATTTATATCAGGACTCTAATAATCGGGGTTGCCTGCCTTGGTCTAAGTGCATAATTTGCTCAGAAATCTGTTTCCTACTAGCAGCTCCTGTCTATCAGAGGGGACAGGTGGAGCTACTCCAGGCCCCACTTTTTCTCCCTTTGGAGCCCCTGACTGACTTGGGGTGCCCCTCTTAGGGCAGCAGGACTGTCTTGAGCGCTACTACTAAGCAGAGACTGAGTTTAATGCACAAATGACCACAGACCTCAGACTGTCCATCTCTGGCTGAGATGCCTCAACTGCAGAGGACCTGAACAGGGAGGCCTGTGTGTCACCCTAAATGAGGAATGCTGTTTGATGCTAATAACTCTGGGGTTATCAGAGAGAGACTGGTCCTTGCCATAAGTCCATCCATTTTTCTAGTTTTACTTTGGTTTATTTGCTTTACATAGGGTTGGTCAAAAATTATAGTGCTAAGATTTTATTTTTTTTAATTTTAATTTTAATTTTTAAATTTTTTTTCTATTTTATGATTATAAATTTTTGACAGTATATATGTATGAGTAATTTTTTATAACATTATCCCTTGTATTCATTTTTCCAAATTTTCCCCTCCTTCCCTCTACTCCCTCCCCTAGATGACAAGCAATCTCATACATATTAAATGTATTACAGTATAACCTAGATACAATATATGTGTGTAAATCCAATTTTCTTGTTGCACTTTAAGTATTAGATTCCAAAGATATAAGTAACCTGGGTAGATAGACAGTAGTGCTAACAATTTACATTCATTTCCCATTGTTCCTTCTCTGGGTGTAGTTGTTTCTGTCCATCATTGATCAACTGGAAGTGGGTTGGATCTTCTTTATGTTGAAGATATCCACTTCCATCAGAATACATCTTCATACAGCATTGTTGTTGAAATGTATAGTGATCTTCTGGTTCTGTTCATTTCACTCAGCATCAGTTGATGTAAGTCTCTCCAAGCCTCTCTGTATTTTTCCTGCTGGTCATTTCTTGCAGAGCAATAATATTCCATAGCCTTCATATACCACAATTTACCCAACCATTCTCCAACTGATGGACATCCATTCAGTTTCCAGTTTCTAGCCACTACAAAAAGAGCTGCCACAAATATTTTGGCATATACAGGTCCCTTTCCACTCTTTAGTATTTCTTTGGGATATAAGCCCAGTAGTAGCACTGCTGGATCAAAGGGTATGCATAGTTTGATAACTTTTTGGGCATAGTTCCAAATTGCTCTCCAGAATGGCTGGATTCTTTCACAACTCCACCAACAATGCATTAGTGTCCCAGTTTTCCCACATCCCCTCCAACATTCGTCATTATTTGTTCCTGTCATCTTAGCCAATCTGACAGGTGTGTAGTGGTATTTCAGAGTTGTCTTAATTTGCATTTCTCTGATCAGTAGTGATTTGGAACACTGTGAGTAGATATTGTTTCAATTTCATCATCTGAGAATTGTCTGTTCATATCCTTTGACCATTTATCAATTGGAGAACGGTTTGATTTCTTATAAATTAGAGTCAGTTCTCTATATATTTTGGAAATGAGGCCTTTATCAGAACCTTTAACTGTAAAAATATTTTCCCAATTTGTTACTTCCCTTCTAATCTTGCTTGCACTAGTTTTGTTTGTACAGAAACTTTTTAGTTTGATATAATCAAAATCTTCTATTTTGTGATCAATAATGATCTCTAGTTCTCCTCTGGTCATAAATTCCTTCCTCCTCCACAGGTCTGAGAAGTAGACTATCCTCTGTTCCTCTAATCTATTTATGATCTCATTCTTTATGCCTAAATCATGGACCCATTTTGATTTTATCTTGGTATTTGATGTTAAGTGTGGATCCATATCTAATTTCTGCCATACTAATTTTCCCAACAGTATTTTTCAAATAATTTTTATCCCAAATGTTGGTATCTTTGGGTTTGTCAAACACTAGATTGCTACAGTTGTACCCTTTTTTGTCCTTTGTACCTAATTTGTTCCATTGATCGACTGGTCTGTTTCTTAGCCAATATCAAATGGTTTTGGTGACTGCTGCTTTATAATATAGATTTAGATCAGGTACACCTAGACCACCTTCATCTGACTTTTTTTTCATTAATTCCCTTGAAATTCTTGACCTTTTATTCTTCCATATGAATTTTGTTATTTTTTCTTGGTCATTAAAATAGTTTCTTGGGAGTCTGATTGGTATAGCACTAAATAAATAGATTAGTTTGGGGAGTATTGTCATCTTTATTATATTCGCTCGGCCTATCCACGAACACTGAATGTCTTTCCAATTATTTAAATCTGACTTTATTTTTGTGCAAGTGTTTTGTAATTTTGCTCATATAATTCCTGACATTTTTTGGGTAGATGGATTCCCAAATATTTTATACTCTCGACATTTGTTTTGAATGGAATTTCTCTTTGTATGTCTTGCTGTTGCATTTTGTTGGTGATGTATAAAAATGCTGAGGACTTATGTGGATTTATTTTGTATCCAGCAACTTTGCTAAAGTTGTGAATTATTTCTAATAACTTTTTATTAGAATCTCTGGGGTTCTCTAAGTATACCATCATGTCATCTGCAAAGAGTGATAGTTTGATTTCCTCATTACCTACTCTTATTCCTTTAATCTCTTTCTCAACTCTTATTGTCAAGGCTAGCATTTCTAATACAATATTGAATAGTAATGGTGATAGTGGGCAAACTTGTTTCACTCCTGATCTTACTGGGAAAGGTTCCAGTTTATCTCCATTACATATTATGCTTACTGACGGTTTTAAATATATGTTCCTGACTATTTTAAGGAATAGTCCATTTATTCCTATACTTTCAAGCATTTTTAGTAGGAATGGATGTTGGATTTTATCAAATGCTTTTTCTGCATCTATTGAGATGATCATATGGTTTTTATTAATATGGTCAATTATACTAATAGTTTTCCTAATATTAAACCAGCCCTGCATTCCTTTACCTAATAATCCTGACTCAATCCTGCCTCAATTTCCCCAATTGTTCTGCTTCAGTTTATAACTGCTCAGTCCTGGGAAACCTCCCCCCCTCTTAATCAGAGTATTTGATAAAGATAAAAGATCTTATATTTTAGAATATCAGAATGTCTCTCCCCATCTCAAGCTATCAGAATGTCAAATACTGTCTTATCAAGATGCCTCTCCCCATGTCTGGGGTGCCTCCCTCTATTATGTCATCCCCCTGTCTAGTGGCTCACTCCACCCTGTGTCCCGTTTCTGCTCTCAGCACCTGACTTCACCCCTGCCTCAGCCTACCCCCTGCATCTGAGCTATGTGTATATAGGTCATTGAGAACTCTCATTGTTTGCTGGATTCTTGGAGGCAACAGTCTCATTCAACCCTGGGACCAAACTCTGGATCCATTTGGTCCTAGTAAATTTCTCCCTTTCAAATAAAATATTAAATACTCTCTAATCTCTATCTTGCCTCAGTTTCTCTGGAATTACAACCTCATATCAATCATTCTTGAGCATTAATTTTCTTATCTGAAAAATTATGGGATTGGATAAGGTGTCTTGATGATATGTAAAATATTTTCCAGCTGTCATGGTCTTTGAAATAGTCTGAAATACTGTAAAGAACAAATTATCTACAGCTAAAAAGCTCACTGATTTAAATTTATTCAGGTAGTAGAGATTCTCTAAAAATTCTCAAAGTCTGGCTCCAGTACTTTCAAATTTTCATAGTTTATCTCCTGTAGTATTAAATTTATTGAATAGTGATGTTTTTATTTCAGCCTTTTGAATAAATTCATAATTTATAAAAATGCCCATATAGAGTCATATCAGTATTTCATCAGAAATAAAACCAATTTTTCAATAAGTTTTTGTTTAATTTGTGCCAAGTAGGAGGGAAAAAAACACAACTGGATTGATTCAATCTTTTGCCCCACAGAAATAGCTAGAGACCAGTTTGAGAACCACCCTTTACACAAAAGAAAATAAGCAATAACTTCACTGCAGCACCACCTAGTTGTATTAACTATAGAAGTCAGCTTGTAGAAATTGTAGAAATAACCAAAAACTTATTGAAGAAACCTGAAAAATGACATTTAAATTAATTTAGATTAATTTCTACTTTTGAAAGTGACATTTTAATGACACTTTAAAATTTGTGAATGGGTGACCTAATTACCTCCAAATTAAAGACAAGGAAACAAGAAGCTGAGAGATTTAGGGATTTGCTCAGTCACATAATTACTAAATATCAGAAGTAGAGTCTGGAATTGTCTTCCTGACTCCAAATCCACCTTACCTGGCTTTGAACCAGGAAGCATTTATTGTATATTTGTCAAAATGCCTGGAACGGAACAAATGCTGGTGATAAAATTGATGTTAATAAACCCTGCTTTATTTTCTAAAGATCAGAAAGTCTACAATTTGGTAACACTCTAGATTACATTACTCTATTTACATTAATATGAATTTTAATGAGTGCCCAGATTTTTTGGTTATATATCCATCATTTACTATTACCTGCATTCACCAACAATAGGTGAGTAAGGCAGGTCTTACTAGAAATTATGTTTTGAGAAACCAAGGGATAGCCATTTTCTCAAATCCCTAAACCTCCTCTTCATAGGGCTTCTACACTTTAGAAAGTCTACCAATAGAAATTTCTTCTGTAATCAAGTGTAGCCAGTGCTAGGACTTTCTCCTTCTCTTTCCCAGAGTCACTTCCCCTGAGGGAAAGATTTGGAAAATGTTGCTTTTCTAGGTGCACTTCTTTCCTTGTAAAGGAAGATTTTAATATTTCCACCCAGTTGTCTCAGAGAAATTCTTTGGCATTTAAGGAGAATAATTAATTAAGGAGAAAGTTGAGGGCTCTATCAAATGTTTCCTCTGGAGAAGGTAGTGAAGTTTTTTGCTTCAGTGTTTGAAGAAGGATAGCAAAATGTACAATTTGTGAGCCTGGAATTTCATTGCTGGCGATTTTCTTGAAGATGCAGAATTCTGCTCTCTAAGAAAGCTTAGTGAGACCAGAGATTGGCAGTTTTTTAAAAAGGGTAATACCCAAAACCCTTAGGAAAGGGAGTACCTCTTCTGGAACTGCATCAAGGAAGGTATAATTAGGAGAATATGTCTTTTCAGCCATGAAAAACCCTGGAAGTTTTCCTTTTCTTTAGTGCTAAAGATTAAGAGTATCTGGGTCAGAGGATTTGTCCAAAGGCAATACCGGATACCAGTTGGTTGAAGGAACAAGGATCCACAAGAGAAACTTAGGAAGAACTGCAGGTGGACTTACTGTAAAAAGCAATGTTTGAAGCTCCTAGCTAGGAGCTCCCCAGAACTAAAAGAGGAAGCAAGCATGGGCAGTGCCTTACCCTGACTCCTATAGGAGTCATCTCTGATTTAATCATCTCATTGAAGGAATCCAGAGCTTTGAGGGGGAATCAAATGCCTAAGACTTAGCCTTGGTAGTTAGGTGGATGTTGGTGAGAGAGAACCTGAATTCAAACTATTCTCAGAAGCAATCAAGGAAGATGCTCCTTATCAATCCCTGATTGATAAGATTCTCTCCTTAAATGGATCTTTTGTTCTTAAATAGGTCTTGAATTTCTCACACAGACAAAAAACCAAGACCCCCCAAGTAAACTATCTAATCAGAAGAACAAATTATGAATAATTATGAATAGAAGTAGTATTAGAGATTATCTAGTCTACTTCACTTTATGGACCATAAAATGGAACTTTAGGAAGATTAAGTTACTAAAGGTTACACAACTACATTTTATCTGTGAGAGCTATTGAGAGGCATTTTTGATAGAGGGCTAAACCTGGAGTTAGAATGAATTATCTCCTAAAAATCCTGGGAAATCTTTGCCCCAAACTCTTTCTATGCCAGTGATCAGAACTTTGTTTCTAACCCCAAACTTCTTGCTTTGATCCTCTTTTTCCTTTGACTATCTCTGACACCAGATCCTCCGATGGACCCATCCCTTGCCTACATAGCCACACTATCCTTTACAGTCAGTCATCTGACCAGTTTGATCTTGAAGACAGTTGCCTTTGGGGGACTCTGCATGGTGGTCTATTTCCCTTACAGGTTGCTGACAAAGTACACAATTACTTATAAATAATGTAAGTTAATAAACACATTTGACCTGCACAAAAAGACACAACAGAGTACCTTTGTAAAAGAACCATAGGATTTTAGAAAATGGGCACATAGTATGATAAGAGTTTAGAAAAATTTTAATTCCATTTCCTGGTTAAAGACAGGAAGATGGAGGTACATAAATCAATATACATTTACACCTCTATTCACAAGGACAAAAAGAGTAGTCTTAAGAATAAGAACCACAGAATTTTAGTAAATGAGCAAACAGGATGAGAAGTTAAAATTTCTAAGATTAAAATTAATTCCTTTTCCTGTCTCAACACAGGAAGAGTGAACTACATGAATATACACTCTTTATATTTACATATATACACATATACATGCAAATGTGTCTGTGAATATATGTATTTTTTCGTGTGTGTGTATGTGTGTATGTATGTATGTGTGTGTGTGTGTGTGTGTGTGTGTGTGTGTGTGTATGTGTGTCTTATATATCTGTATCTACAAAAAAACCTCAGCAGGGTAAGCCCAAGAATAAAGCCTTACAATTTTGTAAAGTGGGCAAAACAGGTGAGGCGGGTTAGCATTTTGAAGAAAATATTTAATTCTACTTCTTGTTTGAAGGCATGATGACTGAGCTACACACAGAGAAGTTCAGTATCCCAATGCTCAAAAGTCTAATAACTGTAATCACAAAACACATTTTTTCTTAAAAACACATAATACACTAAAAGTTTTGAAAAGTACATTTTCAATCATCTTTGAACTCGAGTTTAAATTAACAACTAAACTTTATCACTCATCAAAAAGGAGCGTTCTAAAATTTTAATGAATTTCACTCTGAGTTGTGCTTTGAAATGCTGATACCATGCAAGTAGTGCTTTTCTCCTTTCAACTTTTTCTTGTAAGCTCATATTTTTCTCTTTTTCTAAAATAGCAGAAAGTTGTTTCCAGTCTTTAATGAAGATAAAGGGGGCTCCCATAGCCTTAAGAAGCTGCAGTGGAGTTCTAGGAGATGTGTGTTCATTCCCACAAATTCCTGATGTCATTACATCTTCTACAACAGGAATGGAGCCATAGGAACAAGCCTCATAAATTCGGTAACATTCGGTGTTTACTCCTACAGGACACAATGTAAGATCACTTTGAAGTAAAGCATCTTGATAGTTCTTCAAACTTTCACGTGTTTCTTCAGGCTTCCACCTAGAAAACAAAAAAAGAAATGTGAATTCCCATTCTATACTAATTTTTTTCTTCAGACAAAAAATCATATCTTAATATTCAGAGATAGAAATAGTAAAAAGGAACATGTTGACAAATCAAAAAATCAAAATCTCATCTGAAAAGAACTAAGAGCATTGAGATTTGTTGATGTTTAAATTTACAATACAAAAGTAAAATTTTGAGACTACTGCTGAAGTTATTACAATTACCAATCTTTTTATCCAAAAGCTTCCTAAAAACTTTTATGACTAATACGTAAGTATATTTTTCCTATTTTTCTCTCATGACTGCTTTAAAGTAAAAAAAAATTTACTTTTTAAAACAGTATTTTATTTTTCCAAATACACATATAGTTTTCAACATTTGTCTTTTTTTAAATTTATAACTATTTTTTCAAGGTCTTTAACAATGAATGATTATAGACAGTTCAAATAGTTCATGTATAAACTAACACTGCAGTGCCAAATCTATTTCACAAAAATGTTAAAATGGCATATAAAAACCTGAAAATGGAAAGAATACTGGGGTGGGGCTGGATAGTACAGAATGAAGCAGTCCGTGCTGGAAAAAAACATGGTTCCAAGGTCATTAGATTCCCTTTTTTTAAAAAATTACATATATCTATATAAAGCTATTTATTTTCAAAACACATGCATAGACAGTTTTCAGCATTCCACCTTTGCAAAACTTTGTGTTCCATTTTTTTTCCCTCCCTCCCTTCCCCTTACCTCTTTCTCCAGACAGTAAGTAATTGAATACATTCAACAATTATTTTTGTAAGACTTTTGTGTTCTAAATTTTTTCTCCCTGCCTCCCATATCTGTCCACTCCCCAAGACAGCTAGAAATCTGATATAGGTTAAATATGTGCAATCCTTTTAAACATAGTTCCATATTTGTTAAGTTGTGCAAGAAAAATCTGATTAAAAAGGAAAAAAACAAACAAAAAAGGTGAAAATATAATGCTTCAAGTCATATTCAGTCTTCATAGTTCTTTCTCTAGATGCAAATGGCATTTTTCTATCCCAAATCTATTGGAATTACTTGGAATCCCTCTGTTGCTGAGAAGAACCAAGTCTATCACAGTTGATCATTACATAATCTTGTTACTGTGTACATTATCCTTTTGATTGCTCATTTCACTCAATATCAGTTCATGTTAAGTCTTTCCAGGCTTTTCTGAAATCAGCTGCTTATCTAAATTTATTTTAAAAGTTGTTGGGAAAGATTTTGATAGTCTAGAACAAAGAATCTACTAAAATAATTTCTATAATTAAAATTTCCTGCAGGGCTATTATTAAGAGCACATAATAAAATTTTTCTAGATTAATTTTACTGAAGGATTTTTAAACAAAGGGATTCAAATAATGCAACTCCAAGTTCCTACAAAAACAACTTTAAAAAATTCTAAAAATTTTCAAATAAGAATCTTACATTGATATTGATAGTTTGGTCCTGGGTTTTCCCCCCCTTAAAATATTTATTCAGATTGTCATGAAAAAAATATGAGATGATGATAATATTCATTTGTGTTAAATGAAGTAATCAGAAAGTTTCTTTTTAAGTTTTTTTCCCCCTTTTGCAAATGGTTCCCATTTTTCTTACGAGGTGTTGGTGGTTCTGAAACTGATGTAATGCCAGCTACAGAATCCTGAAATAGCACAATGAATGCCAGTGAGATAAATACTATATCTTCCTGGCATTCATTACATTTCAAGGATGTCAAATAACCTACTAAATGCTACTAAGGCAAGTTCTAGCAAATGGTTTTGCCTTTGACTGTCAGTATTATTCCAAGTCCACCCCACTGGAGCTTTTGCCCACCTTAAGGTCCTACTTTATATCTGTACAATCCCCTTAATCACTTTAGATATTTCTGTACAGAAAGTACAGAAACTATACTGAGAATTCAGGACACCTCTTGTGGACCTTTCATGAATGTCCCAGGCTAAAAAAGTCTTCCATCTGACCTTTGTAAACCAAGGGAATGTAGAAATGAAACAGAACTTACTCTTCTCTGGTTGCAATCCAACACAACTTATTGTTTTTATCATGTTTCAAAATGTCCATTAGCGTCTCCCTAGATGAATTTTTATAAATAGTTCCTAAGAAATTACACAAGAACGGTCTCTCATCATGCAACAACGACCAGGTAGGTTCCACCACAGGAAAATTCCTATATCTATAAAAATAAACATACAAATTAGTGCATAATATGTCATACTATTTTGCAATTCAATACTGAGGAATGAAATGTAGATCAAAAGATTAAGAAACTGAACTGTCATTTTTTTCAAACCACTGTCAACAAATCATTTTTAATAATTTACTCATGTTGATGAATATTAATGACAACTACTTCTTTCACTTTATATTAGAAAGAGTATTTATCTAAGGTGAATATGAATTTCCTTTTTATTCTTCTCATTGCCAATGTACGTTTATTGGTAGGTTATATTCAAAGCTTTGCAAGGATAACTTGTACATAATTCCAGCATGTTAGCTGATTGGGAGGTACCTAGATCAATAGTTTCCAAACTTTTGTTTTTCTAGGTTTTACAATATTTTACAATATATCTGTAAATTAAATATTCTATAATAGTGTCTGTAACTAAAAGCATATTATCATAAAAGTGGCTATGAATTCTTTTAAATTAACTTGTTTATTAATCATAATGGTATTGAAAAATACTAGCATTTAATTAAAAATTTGACATTATACATCAATAGAAGGCATTCTGCTTCTTATACTTGTCATAGTCGGTATTTTGTTGGTGCTAAATAAAAAAAAAAACAATGATGATAGAGATTTGTAATAAAAATAGTGGATGCTTGTGGCTCAGACTGCATCAGTTGGGAATGACTGCTCCAGCCCTCTTAATTTACTGTTGAGGAAACTGAGTATGAGAGAGGTTAAGTGACTTGCCCAAGGTCAGAGAACTAGAAACAGAATAAGAAGAACCAGATTTGCAGAGCACTGTTCTTTCTACCATATTGTCAAGTTTTTTTGTTAATTAATCTAATTTTTAAAAATTGCTATCAATAAGAATCATATGATTTTCAGATTGACTCCTCATCCCTCCATGAAACATAACAGAAACCTGTTTCATAATGTTTTTGTAAATTAGGATAAACCAAAAATAAATCCTGTCTTAAAAAAAAAAAATTAACAAGCCTGGTGTAATATAATTAATCTATAAGGAGAATTCTATTTTGCCCTCAGTTTCTAATATATCAATGCAGTTTTTTGGATAGTTTCTTGAAAAATGTTGTCTTATGTAGATTTTTTAAAAATTATAATCCAAAAATTCTTATATCATCTCTCCTGGATCTATTTTCTAGGTTTTCCCAATGAGAAATTTAACACTAAAAAATATATATTTTTTAAATTTTGTTTTATTGTATCTTGATGTTTCAGAGTCATTAGTTTCCACTTGTTCATTTCTAATTTTTAAGGAATTATATTCTTACTTTTCTATTTGGTTAATTCCATTTTTTAGGGAGTTATTTTCCTTCATAAATTTTTGCATATCATTTCACATGCTATTGACTCTTTTTTCATGATTCTCTTGCATTGTTCTCATTTCTTTTCCCAATTTTTCTACTTCCCTAATCTGCTTTTTAAACTCCTTTTAAAGCCAATCTAGGAGTTCTTTTTGGATCTGAGACGATATTACATTTTTCTGTGAGGCTTCACATGTAGCCATTTTGAAACTATCTTCTTCTAAGTTTAGGCTTGATCTTCCCTATCATGCCTCCTTATCAAGATCCTCATTATCACCATAGTAATATATATATTACTTCAGGGCTGGTGCTCTATCCACTGTCTCACCTAGCTGCCCCCATAGTAACTTTTTATAGTCAAGCTTTTTTTCTTCTTAATTTTTTTTTGCCCTTTTTTTTTTTTTTTTTTTAAATGACTGGGTGTTTTTATGTGAGAGGTTCAGCTCTGGTCCTGTATTGTCACAAGTTTTTTTTGTGCTTTCACTGGGTTTTATGGCTTAGCTGCTTGCTTTCTCAGGCAAGTAGGCATTCCTTCTAGCTTGTTTTATGGGTGGAGTTTTGTTGCTGGGTTGCTATGCTACCAATGTGAGTTATTAACAATTACATAAATAATTATATGTATATGTATAAATTATCACTTTATCCTATAAGCAATAAAGGAACCAATAAGGATTTCTGAACAGGATAGTAACATGGTCATGGAATCAAACATCAAACAAAATGTTTTGCCAAAAAGAATTTTAAAAACTCTGAATTCATTCTCTTAGTTGCAAATTCTTGCTTCTATACATTTTACCTGTTCCTAATGATTGCGGACAGATAACTTAATATTCCTGTCCTGAAAATTTTAAAATTGATTCTATAATCTTCCTTTTAATGGTATAAAAATTAAAGTGTATACTTACGTGGCTACCCCTAAGGGCCATTGGAAAACATCTTCTTCATTTATCCAAGGGCTATCATAGGTGACAAAAAGTAGTTCCACAAAGCCTCCATTTTTTTTAAGATATGGATAAATCCAATTGTTATTGCATTGTTCATTTCCAAGTAAGACAACAGCAACATGATGCAGTTTCCGAGCATCTAATAAGGTTTTTGTATAGAGTAACCACTGTACGGCGAAAGTGATCTTTTTATCTTCTCTTCCATTTAGAACAAGCACCACGTTATCCACAACTGAAAAGTATCCTGGGAGTAGGGTTGGACCAGTGATGAAGCTGTAATATTAGAACAAAGGAACTTGACATCTGGAAATGTTAAGAGATTTATTGCTGCAAATCTTGTCAAAATTCTACCCAATTCTTCATGGAAAGATTTCCTATAATTGTATAGTTCATCTTCATGTATAGTTGCTTTGAAGCCAAATTTTAAATGATGGGGTATGGCTGCAGAGTATTGTCAAATAATCACAGACCAAGAAAAACAGAATATGAGGTGTTATGGTCAAAGGGAAAGATAAACACATCCGGCTTCATGGTTCCTGCACCTTCCATAGATCAGGTACTGTGATAACAAGGAGCAGACATGCTATTGGAGAGATATTATATATATATATATATATATATATATATATATATATATATATATATATATATATATATATATATATATATATATATATATGTATGCATATAAAATCAATATAAGTTATTGTGGGAGGGAGATAGGGAAGACCAGAAGCTAGAAAAGCCAGGAAGAGTCTCATGTAAGAGGGAACACTTAAGATGAACTTCAAAGGAAATGAGGGATTCTAAAAACCTTAAAAAGAGGAAATACATTCCAGAAATAGGGGACAGCCTGGGCAAAGACATATAGATGGGAGATAGAACATAATTAATGTGTGAGGAACAATAAGACCACCAGTGTGGTTGGATTCACTGTTCCAAAGAGGGATTCTTATTTAGTAGCGTCTTCGGGCTGTGCTTTGGTCTCTGCTGCTTGACATATTATCAATCATTTGCATAAACATATAGATGGAACGGTTGTCAAAGTTATAAAAAAACAGAAAGAAGAGGAGAGATAGCTACAACATTATATGACAGTCAGAATTCAAAAAGATCCTGACAGGTAAACAGTCAAATTTAATAAGAAAACTAAATAGAAAATTTAATAATTATACTCCATGAATCTAGAAAATTGAAGATGAAACACACTACTCACTTCTTACCAGAGAAACAATGAACTTAAAATGGAGAGAGAGAGAGAGAGAGAGAGAGAGAGAGAGAGAGAGAGACACAGACAGACAGACATGTTTTTGGGGATGATCAATATGAGAGTTTGTTTTGCAGAACTATTTCTTTTTATGATTAAGTTTTATTTTTCATATATTTTTATTGTTCATGGACAGGAGAGGAGACAATAGCAAGTAAAGATTATAAATGTGTGTGAAAATAAATTAAAACTTAAAATAATCTATATGAAGGAGGGATTTGCTATAATAGTTTTCAAATGATCAGCCTCTGACTATTTTTTGTTGGCTGGAGGTGGATGCATGTGAAGGAGGGAGGCTATGTGGAAAGTAATAAATGAAAAATTTAAAAAATAATAATAATAGATAACCTTTATAGAGCATTTATTTTGTGCCAGGCACTGTGCTAATTGTTTTACAATTATTATCTCATCTTATCTGAATAACAAGAAGGAAGTCCTATTATTTATCTACATTTTACAGTGGAGAAAACTGAGGCACCCAGAGGAAAAGTGACTAGCCCAGCATTACCTAACTAGTAAGCATCTGAAGCTGAACTCAGTCTGATCTTAGCCACCTGGGAGAGCAGGGGTATGGAGCAGTTTACTTGTACAAGAGATTATGATAGATTGGGAATCCAAGTGAGACTCAGGGATCCTAAAAGTCATTTTCCCTATCTCTTTATAAGTCACTTTTTCCCTCAGAACTTGATGTTTGAAATCCTTGCAAGCTATAAGGTGTGTGTGTGTGTGTGTGTGTGTGTGTGTGTGTGTGTGTGTGTGTGTTCACATATGTGTATATGTGTTTGAGTGTGCAAGCACTATGAATATGCAAGACAGGTATTGGCCCCTATTGGCCCTTAAATGAATAGTTAATTATGAATGATCTTTATAGGAATGACTGCTTTACAGGACAGTATTTTTAGACTCCCATATCAATTGTGACTTTACTCACAAATCACTTTTACTTAATTTAGTTTGGGGGAATGAATTTAAGCTGAGAAACTGCTGGAGTTTATGCTCATCTATATAATGTAAATAATCTGTATGATTTTACTTTTCAGTTTTCATGCATTTTTATTTGAAATATAGAAAATCATAAATAATTAGTGCCCTTAAAGATACATTTAAAAATTTAATCAGTGATTTGATTAGCATTTATGAAATGTTTGTTTTGTGTACAGAGGACTATTTTAAATGTTTGTAGAAATATAAAGCTAACAGCAAAATGTGCAACATTTTTACATTACACAGTGCCTTATCAAATAGAGTTTAGCTAAACCATACTACTTTTTTTCTTCAAGTTCAAAAGAGCTGAGATTTTTCCAGAGTGTGTTCCCTTCTATTTCTTAGATGACAGTAATAAATATTTGTCACCAGAAAGAAAATCTTCTAGCAATGAATCAAGATATTACATATATTTTTAAATGCCATTTGAATCCATCTTAAAATAAGTTGTTATACATTTCCTGAGATCAGATATTTTAAAATTCTAAAGGCCAAAAAGAAGAAGGAATGATGATATAAAGTTAACTGAACTATTAACATAGTTAATATGTTAATATTAACAAGAATCTAATCAATAATATTTTAATAGAGACAATTCTTGACATATGCACAACATAGGAGAAAACCTGTTAACTCCAATTTGACAGAAGTGGACAAATAAACAGGAGGATCACTTCTTGTGACTGAAAAACTGAAAAAGGGGACAATTAAGGAATTTAATTAGCCCAAATTGGTATCTCTGGGAATTTACACTGGCACGAGGTTGGCTCTTTCCTCTTTATCCCTTAGTTACTATGGTTTTCCTGCTCCTTTGACAAGGATCTCTGTGCTCTGCCTCTCCCCTCTAGTCCCCGTACTACTATAACCCATGCTCCAGACCCCAGAGCCATTGGTTCAGAACTGGGTGAGTTCTCATTGGGATTGCTTGGCATGAAGGAAATCCATTTTTCTCAGAGAGACAGTGGTTTGGTTTTATAGTATTATAATTCTATTACATGGTGGGAACCAAATTACAAAATTTTATAATCCTAACAGCAAATGCCTTCCAAATTACTTATATTAAAACTTTAAAAAACATAACCAATTACTTATTTGGGGATGATCTACTATAATCTCCTTAATTTAGTAACTTTTTTGGGGGGGAATTCTCTCCAATGTGAGGAACAGCAACTTTTAGGTAACTGATAGTCTCAGAGCTGTCTCAAATACTGAGAGGTTGTCACTTGCCCTTTAGTACAGTTACTATGTATCAATCTATTTGATAGATAGTCCCTCTACTCACCATTCTATTCTGCTGTTCAATTGGGTACTTATTTATAGAAGCAGCTATCACACACTATTTTTTAAAAATCAGGCACAAATAAACACGAGTGCATGTTCCTGTGGAATTTGTGCATATATATCCTAATTGTGTACATATATTCGAATGTGCTTTTATATAGGTATTATGTTTGTACCATTATATACTTATCTGGTACATAATATCTATAAGTACATGGAAGGTCAGTACCATGTTGGGGACTGGTTATGTACAGTATATAATATAACCCAGAAAGAAAAAACAGAAATAATTCAATAATTCTCTACATGCAGAATTTTTAGCTAATATAATATACCTTTCTGTAAGACTAAAGATAGTTGGGAAAATATTTAAAAATATTTTCTATTATTGATTTGAATAATATCTTAACCCCAGTCTTTTAAAATTTAATTTTAAAATTAATTTTATAATTATAATTTTTTTGACATTTCATATGCATGGGTAATTTTTTTATAGCATTATCCCTTGTACTCACTTCTTTTCCGAATTTTCCCCTCCCTTCCTCCCTCTACCCCCTTCCCTAGATGACAGGCAATCCCATACATGTTTAATGTGTTATAGTATATCCTAGATACAATAAACCGAATTTCTTGTTGCATGGTAAGAATTTTAACCCCAGTCTTAATCACAAGTTATTTTGTAGAATACACTTTTATTTCATTTCTGTTTTAAATAACAAATTCTTTATAAGGATATTTATTTACTCACATTGAATTTTTAACTAATATAAAGATATACTACATTAGATCTTGGAATGAAGTAAAGAAGTAAAGAAAAAATGGATATGTAGAAAGTAAACTAAAAACAATTTGGTTTTTAAGTTATATGAAAGGCATACCTGCTTTATCTGTTCATGTACATATATATCATGGAGGATATTTTTACATATGCATACATACATATATGTGTGTATATACACACATATTTATTCATTTTTAATTGGTATTGATTATTGATGAATGTACTAATATATTACATATTTCTTACCAAATAATCACAGAAAACTGCCACAACAATGAATTTCTTTTATAACAAGTTTCCAGTAAAACTGTAAGGGGAAATTTTATTTTAACTTATAGCTACAGTAAAAAAAAATGTAGATCTGGAAATTAATGTAGTATGTATAGGAAAGAATGAAAAGAGCTCTGAATTGTTACAATTAGGTAGGTTAACACTGTAATCATGGACAATGACAAAGAGAAACAACTTTAGCAAAATGCTGGAAGACTTTATGAAATGATACAGAGTGAAGTGTGTAGAAACAGAACAATTTACATAGTAATATTATAAAGAAAAAACTTTCAAAGACTTATGAATTTTAATCTATCTAATGATCAGTCAAGCCGACAATGAAACAACGCTTTGACAAAGAGGTGATAAGACTCAAAGTAGAGAATGAAGTATAAATTCTTGAACATACCAAACATACATTTGTTTTGTTTACTTGACACAAGAACAGTTTCTCTTTTTCTAAATGGGGACAAGGAGAGAGCTACTAACAATGTTTCCTCCCCAAAAGAATAGTCAGAGATATTCACAGAAGAACTTAGATAAGCAGCACAATTCTAAAAGTAACAAGATGATTTTATAATTTATTTTTTAAAGCAAACTTCAGTGATGTCATTTTACATAAAATTCTGTTTTCTGTTCTACTATTTTTTTGGTATTCATGAAATTCAGATTAAAACAACAACACTACCACCACAAAAGATATGGTTCCTGAATTCAGAGAGTAAAATCTAGTGGAAGGAAAAAAAATCAACAGATTCGAAACAAGAATATATAATTAAGTGATAAGTGATGGTTCACATTGTAAGTGGTGTAATTCCAGTAAGTGGGAGATCAATGAGAATTGACTAGGACATGAAGCACTGGAGAGGATATTCTAGGAAAAGGAAAATGAACAATGAGAATATGGGTCAGTAAAGAGATTCATCTAATTAGAAGGAGGGGACAGAAGAGGAAGAAAATGAAGTGAGATAGAAGATGGATTAAGATTATAAAAAGTCTTTAAAATTTGGCAGATTTTTAGTTAGCTTCACTATGGAAAAGAGAAGAATAAAATATAACTTTATTTTTTCAATCCTACTTAGATGACTTAAGGAATGGTGGTACAATTTATAGAGATATAGAGATTTAGAGAAACAGTATCAAATATTAAGTTTGGATATGCCAAAATTGAACTTGTGTCACAAATACATTTATCACAAATTCAGAAAATTTCAAACTTCTTTTTTTTCCTTGTCCTTAGTACAATACTGATTTTCAGAAAATAGGAAAAGGAAAATATAGCTACTCAAAACGTCCTTAAACAATCTGAATTTAAGAAGCTTATAATTAATTTAAACTTGGGATATACTCTGAATAAGAAAATGGAAACTTAGAAAAGGGAATTTTAAATTTATAAAATAAAAACCCTGAGTGTTGACATTTTTAGAATAGACAAAAACTCACAATTAGATATACTAAAGCATAAAGGTTTTTAAAAAATAAAAAATGTTATATCTTACTTTGGAATACAAGCTAAAGGTGTATTAACTTCATTGATAAAGGGGATTCTATATTCAAGAAAATTATCTCTACAATGCAAGTTGGAATCATCTCTGCACTTTATATTCTTGGACAGTTGCCTAGATCTAGAACCTGCAGAAATTAAAATTATTTGCCCCTAGTCACACAGGTGGTATGTATCAAAAGTAAGCTTAAATTCAGTCTTTCTGGCTTCAAGGCTAACCTCTTATCTATTATACCATATTGCCTATTGCTTTTAATAATAGCAGTTAAAGAAAAATAATAAATGTCAGAATGTCATAAGACTCTTTCAACATAAATACTCTGAACAACTACATAAACACTACATAAACATTTGCATGAAAAGCAACCAAAGACCAGCCATTTAATCAAGTTCTTGGCTAAAATATCTAAAGTTCAGCAATTGCAAAACTTTTGTAAAATTGTGATTCATTTTGTAGCTACAGCTAATTAATTCACTAAACTATTTAATATCATTAAACTTTAAACTACAGTAAAATAATTAAGACCAATCTCAAAGGAAATTTTAAATCAATTCATGTGAAAGAACTAGAAAAGTGAAATGTGACTTACAAGTTAATTTCACAGCTTTAGCCCCTGGCAGTTTTCCACTTTTTAGGTCAATGCATCATTTTTAGTTCCTGCTTTCTATTCATCTTGACTTCTCAGGCCTGACATCTTGGCCTAGCTTTCTAGTCCCTGCTAAGACCCCAATTCCAAAGTTCTAGGTAATTCCAGGCTCTAAACTCTCTCTATTCTAGATTTTGGGTCTCCATGGTTAGGAAATTGAAGTACAAACCTCACTTTGTCCAAAAGATAGGTGTGCACAATTCACTCAAATACTTCTTTTACCTTCATGAACTCCCCTTCTCATGTATACAAAAGGAAGAAATTTTTTTTTTTTTTTTTTTTTTTTTTTAGGTTGGGGTTAAGTGACTTGCCCAGGGTCACACAGATAGGAAGTGTTAAGTATCTGAGATCCGATTTGAACTTGGGTCCTCCTGAATTCAAGGCTGGTGCTCTATCCACTGCGCCACCTAGCTGCCCCAAAAGGAAGAAATTTAAACAAACAAACAAAAAAGTCAAAACATGACTTTTTATATCGTTTGCTTTTTAAATTTATAGATGACACGAGGCTGGAAGGAATATTATTTACAAGCTGAATGTCAGAATAAGGATTCCAAAAGATCACAACAAACTAGAATGAGCCAAATCTAATTATATAGATTCCTAGGAAATTTTAGTTTAAATCATGTTTCAAAGTGTGGGATGAAGATTACAATAGTTCATGTGAAAAAGACCTAATAAACTGCAAAAGAACTGAGTCCAATATAATAAAAGTTTATATTTTAAATCCTCCCCCCCTCAAATTTGCAGCTCTTTTAGAAAATATGTTCTAAGGCAGAGAAACATTTGCTTAAATTTGGAACTATGCCCAAAGAACTATCAAAATGTGCATACTTGTTGATCAAGCAGTGTTTCTACTGGGCTTATATCCCAAAAAGATCTTAAAGGAAGGAAAGAGACCCACATGTGCAAAAATGTTTGTGGCAGACATCTTTGTAGTGGCAAGAAAGTGGAAACTGAGTGGATGCCCATCAGTTGGAGAATGTCATTGACATCCTAATCCTTTTTCAAACTGAGGAGACTGATTAAACACAAAAGGAGAAAGTTTGATTGAAGAGCAGTAAATAAAATAAAAAAGAAAAAGACAATAAAAATGATAATACAAACTAAAAGATATTTTTTAAAAGATGAAAAAAATCATTGAACCTTTTGCTAATTGATAGAGAGAAAAATCAAATGAACAAAATAAAAAAAATGAATGAGGTGGATTCATAAACAAAAAAGAGAAAATAAAATTATTAGAACACACAACTTATAATTTTATGCTAGCAAAACTCAGAATTTATATGAAATGATTATCTACAAAACCAACTTTGCTTTTTAACATCACAGAGAAGATAAAACTCTCTCTTGATACTCTGCAAATGAGGGTCTTATTTAGTTAAAAAAAAAAAAAAAAAAAAAAAAGGACCCTTTGAAAGAATTGGTGACAGTTTTGTGGACCTGAATAAATTTGAATGGGAACTTTCATTGAATTCCCATAGGAGGGAGTAGTTTCTTAATAGGCTTCTAAAGGCCTCCAAAATTGGCAGCATTTCCCCCTAGAAACGGGGAGTAAAGTTTTAGCAGGTTAGCAATAGAACACTGATTGGGTAGCAATCTTGTATAAGTCCTAGAGAATAGTATCCAGACTCTGAGACAGGTTACATGAAAGTCCCATAAAACTTCTTGGTTACTTTGCTGCAGAAGAAAATAGGGATTCTAAGAGGCACAAATGAGGAAAGTGCATGAAGAATATCTAGCCTATGGGAAATGGGATGTCTTGCAAGCAGGCTAATTTGGCTGAACTGTCAAATGCAAGGATAATAATGTGTTATAAGCCTGGATAGGTTAAAGCCATATTTTGAAAGGCTTTAAATGCCAGAGAATCTTGTGTTTTAAACTGGAGGAAAAATAGAGCCAGTAGAGCTTTATGAAAAATATGATGACATGATCAGAATTGTGGTTTATGAAAATAAAACTATGTGGTAGCTCTGTGGAATATGAATTGGAAGTAGGAAGGAAATCTCAGGCAGGGAGACCAATTAGATTATTGCAATGGTTCAAGGTGACAAACAAAATATAAATTAGACTATCTGAATGGAAAGAAGGGGACATATGAAAAAGATGTGGAAGCTGAATTGATATCACAAGGCAATTAATTGGACAGGGGCGTAGAGAGAGCTGAGGTAGTTGTTTGTCCTTTAGGAAGCTGATGTTATGACTTGCAAGTAAACTGGTCATAAGTGAGCCAGGCTGCACAAAGTCCCCAGCATTCCTCTTTTTTCTGAGCTACCGCGATCCTATGTCAACTTGACAGATCAGGCTGCCTGGAGATGGTCGCAGGGCAACAGGGAGCTGAAGGAGAGGGAGACTCAAGGATGCCTCCAAGATTTTGGATATTGGTAAGTGAAAGGGTGGTGGTGCTATAATCAGAAATCAAGATGTAAGGGAGAGATATGGGTTTTGAGGAAAAGAAAACAAATTATGAATTTGAGATGTTTACCGGATATTCAGGGCCCTGCTGGTGCTATGGATTGGAATGAGAAGAAACATCTCAAAAAATGCCTGGCAAAAAGTAGGTATTTCCTACAAGGTAGAGGGCAGAGGCAGAGTGTGAACCCTAGTCCAGACTAGAACTTCAGGGAAGCCTGTATCTAGCAAAACATGCTCATTCATCACTCTCCATGACCCTGAGTTTGATGTGTGTACAGACCTCATGACTGAGAAAAACAAAAAATCGACTAAAAGTATGTGTTCAGTCAGAAAAAAAAAGAAACATAACTTCCACAGCTGTTTATACACATTGTGGATTTGCTCTATAAAAATTTTGTCCTTCCAACAACTAAGTGGACTGCTCGCTTGCATCCTGCCTGACCCGTGCTTTTCTTATCAGCTTAACCCTGAGCCCAGGTTGGGTCTGCTGGATGGACCCAATACTCCATAACTTAACTGGACTGAACTGAATGTCCATATTAAAATGAGTTAGTTCCTCTGAATGTTATGTCAATTTATAGGTTATTGGATAAAGAGCTCATATTTAAACACATAGTCTAAAAGACTTCTCCTTGGTACCTTCTGCTTCTTTTTGTGTGATTCTACTTTCATTAATAAACAAAGAAGCCAAGGAGGGGGATGAAGGTGTTTCAGAGGGTGACCCTTAGGCCGGACCTGGAAAGCAAACCTATACAACGTTCTTCTGGAAAGAATATCCATTAAAGCTCTTTTGCTTCAAACTTTCAGAACAAAGGGTCTCTCCTGTGTCTCCATGATTCACCAGAGAAAAAGCTTTTTTGTAGAAAGATTCTTTTAAATATCACGTGGGAGAAAAGATTCTCTTCCTTTTCAAACATGCCTCCAGAGAGCAATATTGTCTTATGAGAGTAATGGACTTTGTCCAGTTCTTTGATAGTCTATATGGAATGCTAGAAAAGATTCCTATTTGATGAGCACATATACAAATTTATAAGAACAAATGGATGATTATCAAATCTTCAGGTGACTCAAAACCAAGCAAAAGAATTAATATTCTGAATGAAAGACTTGGAATTTAAAAGAAAAAAAAATATTCTGAGAGACTAAAATGATAGGCTTTGACTAAGAAGATTAATGCTAATTAAAGTAAATGTAAAGACCTACTTTAAATTTAAAAATCAGCTAAAAAAATGCATGATGTGGAAGAAATGGACAGAAATTCATTCAGTTTAAAAAATCCTGTGGGTTTTCATGCACTGCAAACTCACTATACATCAAGAGCATGGCAAAGCAGACAAGAAGGTGAATACAACACCCAGAAAAGCTAAAACTTTATAGCCACCTTGTTATCAAATTTAACAAAAATCTGATGCTTTTAAAGTGAGATTACTTTGAAAAGATCCACATGGAAAAAAATTATCTTTTAGTGTTAGGCCCATTCTCGCCTAACTAATGCCAATCGTCCTAATGTCCAGGCCTATCAGAGATTCTGGTAAATATAATATCAACCTTACTTCTGTTTTAAGGTCCCCAGAATCCTCCGGCTGCTGTCTCATAGGGAAGCAGTTTTAAGCACAACAGAGCACCCGAGAGTTTTGGCAAACAAGCTTAGACTTTATTCACATGATTCACATCTACTCTAGCATCTCCTGTAACTATCTTGGTACTGCTATGGTGCCCCATGTTGGGCGCCAAATGTAATGACAGAGTTAGTACCCTGGATACCTTAGAGTCAGCTGAAGTCAGGATAAGCAAAAGTCTTTATTCTTGGTCTTTTGGGGTTGCCTTCAGGGGATTAGATATAGGAATCTCCACACCTGCTTTCTCTCTCTCCACCGCCAAAGAATGATCCCACTTCTTAAACCATTTAATAAAGTTCATGTATAAAATAATGTTGTAACAAGTCAGGTCTCAGAATGTCAGTAACAACCTTCATACTAATTTATTTGGTTTAGAAAAGAAACATGATTGTAATAAGGAGACAAAAATTTTAAAAATTCGTATGTCAATACTTTAAAAAGATATCTTCCTCATACCTCTATTCTCTAAGAAGTCCGCAAAGATTCAACATTATAAAAACTAAAGCTTAATGTATACTCTTTACATGATCAAGAACCATCTTTAAAATGCAACAGGCATATGCAATCAGGAAACATGCAAAATGCTTTTGGATTTATTTAATGTAATCCTGTCTTCTTGTCAAAGCTGATTGGTAATGAAAAATAACTGATGTTCCAAAATTTTTTGACAAAATGTCCAAAGACACCATTTTAAACTTTAATTTGTTATCTGAGATGTTTATTTCCCTATTCTTTTCAGTAAGTATACTGAATCAAAATTAATTTAAGTAAATATATTTCTCTCTGACCATTTCTGTTCCTACTTAGAAAGTAATGTTGCTATAGTACCTAGCTTCTTAAATTGTGGTTTGGGACTCCATATGGAGTCTTGTATCTGAATGTTGGGGTCATGAAATTATGATTTATTATCAGTAAATGTTTCATTTGAATATCTATTTTGGATAGAAAGGGGTCAGAAGTGGAAAAAGTTTAGGATCTGCTATCACACAATTAAAAAATTAAAAGGTTGCACAATTGGTACCGGAAATATGTTCTTCCTGCTTTTAAGTTTCCTTCTCTCCACTGAGCAGTAACATCAGCAGGTTCAAGTAGACCTTCAAAAATATGCTGCCACAGATAAAGACCTGGTAACAAGAAAAAATTAAAATTATATGTGTGTATGCATGTATATATATGTATATATCTACAATACAGTCCTGTATAAAGTAGGAAACTACTTATTTCAATTAGCTAGAGAAACATTTCTCTTCCTTTATGAATTTTCTCTAATGATATTAATATACCAATTAATAACTGCTTAAAATAAGCTCCATGCTAAAAACAAACTTATCAATATTTTAACATTACTAATATGCTAACTTGTTTTATGGATTAGAATACTGTCTTTATTGTTCCCCCTTTTTTTGTAGAGATAGTGGTGAGGAACAAGGTGGGTTCACCAGGTTAGAATATACAATGTCAATTTTCTTTAAAAAAAAAAAACAAAACACAACAAACTATTTATTGATTGGTTTTGTTGGATTTTTTTTCTTTGATCTTTTTTTGTCTTTTTCCTTTTTATACAGAGAGGAGAAAAAGAATGAATGGGAACATCTAGGCAATCTTGTTAAATACCATACAATATCAATGTTAGTCATTATTAAAATATACCCATGTATATATAAAACATAAGTAAGACTTCATCTATAGTAGCCCATGAATATTTGGCTGGATCACAAGTTTTAACATCTAAAAGTGGGCATTGCATAAATCGTTAAATTGTTCTCTCTTGCTTAATTAAAAGATATTCAAAATTTGCTCTAGAATTCTATATTCTAGTAGAACAAATAATAAGGTGATACATAGCTACATTGAGAATAAATATTACAAATAAATACAAAGTAGTTAAGTGCAAGGTTATTTGGGAGAGAGAACATTATCAATTGAGGGGATTAAAAAAGGCTTCATGGAGGTGCTGGGACTGCATTTCAAAAGAGAGAAATCTATGAAATGAGGTATGAGAGACATGGAATGCCTCTCCAACACTGGAGACAGCACTAAGATGTGAAGATGGGTCACAGAGTGCCACATGTAATAACAGAAAAGGTCAGACATGGGAACTGCTAAACTGATATTCTTTAAGCACAAGTCTGAATTTAATCTTCTTAGGAAACGATTCCTTGCTTTCTTAGGACCTCTAAGATAAAATGTAATCTCTTCTGTTTGGTAGTTAAAGTCTCTTACACCTGGTTCTTATCTATCTTTTTATACTTGTTACTCTTGACAAAATCAGTGGTCAAGTCAAACTAATAGTCTTGCTATTCCTTCTAATCCTCGGTTCTGTTCCTCTGCTGACAGCTTCCCTTTCTGAAATGCACATCTTAAATTCTCCTTTTTGGAATTCATGGCTTCTTTAAAAGCTCAATTCAAGGGTAACTTCCTACTTGAATCTTTTCCTGGTCCTCTAACCTGGATGCTATGGTTTTCCTTTTGAAATAATTTATTTAATTAGTATTTACTTATATACAAGGATATTGCTTTCTTCCAAAAGAATATTGGCTCTTATAGGTCAGAGAAAATTTTGTTTTTGTATGCTTAGAGTTTAGAATAATGCCTGATATATTGTAGATTCTTAATAACTGTTGACTGATGTGGGAGAAAGGGAAAGAAATTGTCCATACTTTAATAATAGTTTTATACTTTAACAGAGATAGAAATGGTTATAGACAAAAAGACAATTCCAGACACCAGTGTATAGATGCAGGTCACCTAAAGATTCAAACAAGTAAATACTGAAATAGAAAACAGGTTAAGGATAAGAAGATCACATTGCATTCAATTTTAACAACTCCAAATATATTTACTGATGTGAATATAAACAAAAATATCTCCTGTTGATTAAAAAAACCAACCAATCAACTTTTGGTCTAGTAGAATAAAAATACAGAGCCTTAAAGGTTTTTTTCTTGGAAGATGTTGCATATGTTAAAATCATGCAAGATTTTATAATAGGTGAGACCATGAAGATAACTTTGAGACTGAGAAGAACATTACATTTCAAGCTGGAAAATCCCTGGTAACCTTTAAGAAAATGTGCTTCCTAATCTGGAATTATATGAAGAGCATGGTTAAAATGTCCACAGCCTCTGGGAACCATGGACTCCTCTGAAAAGGCAGTGACAAAAATAAAGGTCTTGCATACTTCAAAATATGTATAATAGCACATTTTGTATAGCAAAGAACTAGAAACAAAGACCATCAACTGGGCAATAACTAAAATTGTTGGCACACGAATGTAATGGAACATTACTGTGTGTGAAAGAAAGATTGATACAGAAAATCAAGGAAAACACTTACATGAACTAATGCAAAGTGAAATAAGCAGAACTAAGAAAACAAAAAGTACAATGAACATTACAAAATTAATGATAAAAAGAGCAAAATGATAAAATTGTTAGTAGAGTTCCATAAACAAAACTAGTTCAAGAAGAGATGACAAGGTACTTCTTGGTGCTGAATGCGGTAAAGTCACAATTGGTTCTTTGAAGAAATGGAAAACAAGGATATAGAATACTGCATATGCCAAATTTTTTCAATATGCTACTTAGTTAGTTTCAAATCTTTTCTCCTCATTTTTATTCTTTATTATAAATGATGACTCTCCAGAAGGGAGAGGAAAGATATGTTGGGAAATTTAAGAGCTGTAAAATTAAACAATTAAAAAAGAACATAAGCTTCCATGTTTTTGCTCATGTATTCTTCACTTTCAGTTATCTCATATCTCCTTCATGGGTTTGGACCACTGCCTATAATGTCAAACTTTTTACAACATGTAAGTTTTGATAACCTTCTCCCCCTCTTTTAAGTTTTTCATTATAAAAGATGACTCTTGGGATGGAGGAGATGCATTAGAAAAGTCAAGTGATATACAAACAAAACATAACAATAAAATTTTTTTTTAAAAAAGGAACATTTTCATATCTTTACCCTCACCTGTAATAACATTCTCAGATTTTCTTTCTATACAAATCTTAAGCACATTTCAAGACTTCTAGCTATCCAAATTTATCTTTCTCTCTTTGAATTTCTTACAGCATTTAATCAATACTTAATTTTATACTGTCTTTTTGGTGATCAATATTGTTTTATGTATTCTTAGTCCAGGCTTGCCAATTTAACTGTAAGTGTTATGAGAGGAAAGACCAAGTGTTTTACTTCCGTATTGCTCACAATGCTTAGCAAGTGTAGAAAAAGATGGATTCAATCAACAAATATTGTTGCTTACTGTATACATAAGTATACTGGAAGAGAAGAGATATAAAAGTTGATTCTGGACCTAAAGAAGGTTATAGTCTGAAAGGAAAAACAAAAGAAAACACTTTTTTTCATAACAATGAAGTGGATAAGTATTATCTCCTGGACAAGAAGAGGTGATAAATTAGAAGGATTAAATGTCTTCACCATGGGCCAAATAGAACTGAAATTATAATTTACGTCTTCTGATTAAAAATCAGCACTTTTCTAAAATACACTACCTTCTAATATAGCATACTGATCATTCAAAAACTACTTGTTAATACAATTAAATTGAATATAATACTGCTATACAGTACCTCTGCCTAAAACTATACTCTAAATTTTTTTTTTTTGGGGGGGGGGAGAATCTAACACATGATTTCATCAGTGTAAGAAACTCCCTCTCTTAATATCTACAACAATTTGCCTAAGGCACTGAAAGTGCATGTGCCTTGCCAAAGTCCCGATGGTAAAAATCAGAAGTCTTCATATCTTGAAGACTAGCTAAAAGCTAAAATACTAAAGAGCAAAATAGGGAAAACACTGATTTCCTTTTATGTCTACATAAATACATGCTTATTTCTGTAAAGTTGAAAAATGGCAAGATAACTTTGAAAAAGAATTCGAGTAACTTCCCAACCCCCCCCCCCATTTATAAAATTATTACACTATTATAAAGAAAAACATCTCTGAAAGATTTAGGTACCATCTGAAATCATCTGACTGAGAGATGAGGGAGTCAAGGTTCAGATGGAGATAAACATTTTCTGACTTGAGCAATATATGAATTTGTTTTGTTTCTTTAAGCTCATTTCCATGAGATTATTGTTGTCGTCATTGTTTTTTGGGGGAAGTGGTAACTCAGGTAAGGGAAACAGCCATAGTAATCAAAGAAAAGAGAGCCACTGTGTGAGTTTTAAAAATGCACAGAATAGAACTGAAGGTCTTCAGAAGGAGCTATAGCCAAGCAAGACAACATTGCAATTAACATGTTTAACTTAGTAAAAAATATATATATATATAAGCTGAATATATAATGAGTGATTTGTGAACCACGTCCAATCCTTTTTTTTTTTAAATATATTTTAATAGTTTTTATTTACCAGATATATGCATGGGTATTTTACAACATTGACAACTGCCAAACCTTTTGTTCTAATTTTTCCCCTCCTTCCCCCAGATGGCAGGTTGACCAGGACATGTTAAATATGCTAAAGTATAAATTAAATACATGTATACATGTCCAAACAGTTATTTTGCTGTACAAAAAGAATTGGACTTTGAAATAGTGTACCATTAGCCCGTGAAGGAAATCCAAAATGTAGGCGATGTCCAATCCTTTTAATGGTTATTCTGTGCATATGGAAATGTCCATTTGTTGATACTGATAATCAGAATAACAAGAATTTTAAAAGAATACTTTCAGTAAAATATCATGTAATATATTCTTCTAAGAGCTTAATAATCAGTCATGGATGAAAATAAGATGCATTCAAAAATGCCAACTTAATATATAATGTTTACAAGAACCCTTATTTTGTGAGACATTTTACTACAATTTTATATAACTCACCAATGGCAGCCTTTCCCCAGATCTGTACCTTGAGGTCTGTTTTTTCGTTCTCAGGTGGCTTTTTTTTAAACAACTCAGGAATAGTTTCATATCTCTGTAGGAAATCAAAGTGCCTAATTTGATCATCTGGTTCCCAGGGATTCCATTCTTCATTTATCAAAGAAGAGAATTCTGTGTTTTAAAAAGTTATAGCATTGAAAAGCAAGTTAATATGGTATCAGAAACACTTTCAGGAATTCTTTATGAAAGGTTACCAGGAGATATAAAGAACTTTAAAATGCGTATATCTAAGGGGATACTTTAAGTAGAGTCCAGGACATACTCACTAATCCAGATGTAGCTTTCTTCAAATAATTTAAATGTTAGATGTACCTTTTTCATCAGAAATGTAGTAGTTTATTGTGGAAATGATGAAAAAAATCAATCCAATGTAATGTGCCCAAGGTAAAAATTTAAAAGTAGTAGCTAGGTCATTGTTGGAAACATTTCCAAGTTCCAAAAGAACTTGAGAATGAAAATGTGAAGTAATACAGATTTCCTCTCCACAATTGTATAACTATTTCATCCAGACTGTCAAAGCTGGAGCAAGCTGATTTCAAACACTGGTATAAAATGCTGAATGTTTATAGAGTCCAAAGGGAAAAATAGGTTCCTTAACTTGATATATCTTAATTTACTGATTTATAAAACATACACATATATAATGTATGCATTTATAAAATTAAAAATTAGGTATAAATATGTAATTTTGCTTAAAACATATAAATTATGTAATTATAAAGTACAAAGTGATCCTTCCTGAAACCTCATTAGGTTGTAGCCGAAATGGATGTCTGATAGAGGTAGTCCCCAGCTTGGTCAGAATTATTCAGCACCTGACCGGGCCACTTAATTTAACACTAGGGTCACCCTGGATCCGACATTTAACTCTTCAGGGTCTCTGTAAAATGAGGGAAAACAATTTCCAAAGACTTTCTCTCCTCCCAAATCCATCTAAATTCTAGGATCCCACAACAGGGGATTTTCTGGTCACATTTCTGAATTTCTCTAGACACTTTTTTACAAGTATTATCATTTGGATTTTTTTTTTTTTTTTTTTTGGTGAGGCTTTGGGATCGAGTCCTTTGATTCAAGTCACACAGCCAGTGTTAAGTGGCTGAGGCCGAATTTGAACTCAGGTCCTCCTGACTTTCTGTACTCTATCCACTTCGCCATCTAGGTGCCTCCCATCATTAGATTTTCCCACAATTAGGGAAACAGACACACGGGGCCGAAGTGCATGATGCGGTGCAGGGGATTATGATTTCAGGCAGGTAGCTAGGGTCACAGGATCGGGAAAGGTCTGAGGCGGGACTTGAATTCGAGTCTTCCCGCCCCCAGCTCGAGGTCATGCGCACGAGGCGCCCCGGGTTCTCGGGACAGGGCGGAGGGGGCGTGGCTAGAGGAGCCGCCCGAAGCCTCTTCCCCACAAGGACGCCCCGTAGGCCGGGCGCGGGGCGGGGTGGGGGGGGCGGAGTTTGTCTGGATTTAGCCCTCGCCGCCGCCCCAGCCTCCGCCGGGCCCCGCTAGTGGGGAAGGAGGAGGGGAGAGAGGGAGGGAAGAAGAGTGAAGGGGGAGGGGTGGGTTCGGTACCTCCGCGGCTGCTGCGCCGGCCCTTTCCTATGGCCGTTCCGTCCTTCGGGCCTCGCGGGGAGGTTGCGGCGCTCCGGCGGCCTCGGCGGTTGCCGAAGAAGACGCTGTAGGCGGCATAGAGCGAGAAGATGCAGTATGCGGCCACGAGCGCCGAGGCCAAGCGCTTCCGCGTGAGCCGCATTCCGCCTCAGGATGCCATGGCCGCCGCTGCGGCAGCCGCGGCTCCCCGGAGCAGAAACCTAGCTGGCGCGTGGCGCGCGATCACCACCCTACTCCCCCTCCCCGCCCTCGCCCAACCCCCACTCCGGAGGCGGAGATCCCGCTGCGGGTCAGAGTGCGCGGCGTGCGCCCCGCTCCCCGGGCCTGGGGAACCCGAGCGGCCTGACTCCTTTGTGCTTGGTGGGCGGCTGCACCCACGTGCGCATGAGCCGGCTGCGCGGTACGGGCGCTCTTATTCGACCCTCGGGCTCTCTGGCTTTAGTATTTTTAAATTTAAAAAAAAAAAAAATGAAAACTCATTCCTACTTGGTGAAAAAGAAAGGAAGAAAAGCCCCCAAATATTAATAATTATTAGAAAGAGAAAGAAGAGATCCTTTAATGAAAAAATAAAAAGGAAAGACCTTGAATCATGAGAGAAACCAAAAAATAAGAAAGAGAGCACGGATCATAAGGAAGGAAGACAACCGCCAACATGGGAACAAGAATCTTTATAAAATGAAGGAAAGGCAATATATAACCTGTATCTTAAGGAGGACCCTTGTGCCATAAGAAAGGAACCAAAGATTGTATGATGAGAAAGGGAAAAAAAGACATCCTTTTATCATGAGGAAACAAAAGATTGTATGATGAGAAAAGGAAAAAAAGACATCCTTTTATCATAATGAGGAAACAAAAAGAATCCTTATATTTTAAGGAAGAAAGAACCTTTGTACCACAAGAAAGAAGAAATGAAAGAACTCTTGTATAAGAAAGGGAAGGAAAGACAATTCTTAAAATCATAAAGAAAGGAAGGAGGAAAGACAAAGCTTTTGTATCCTATAAACCTTGTCAGACCTGTAGAATGCGGCTGACTTAATCCCAGATCCATAAATTGCTCGAGGCTGACCTGTGGTCATTGAAATAGCCTGTGGCTATTTTCTTAAATGTCTTAAACAATCTCCTCTGGAATTCAAAAGCTTTATGGTGTTTTTAGGTGGTATGCAGAACAACCTACCTTGTGAAACCTCGGAATGTCGACACAACCCCTTCGTACTTGCAGCTGCTTTCCCTCTGCTCAAATACGCTATCAGAACTCCATACCTCCTTTTTGGGCTCCCCAGGACTTGGTGTGGTGTGGAACCTCAGATGTGTATCTTAGCCCCAACTAAAGAACATAATTTTTGCTGTCTTGGCAGCCTTCTTGTTAATTCAGGTTGATAACATCCTGTTATCTACAAAACTTGTTAGCCCAACAATTCCTTGTCATGAGATGGGCAACACTCTTTATAATTCTCTGAAAACATGGTTAATCATTCCTTTGATCCAGAATAGGAATTCATTTAGGAAATTTTTAAAAATTTGTTGTTCACAATATTGATGTTATAGTATACAGGAGTAAGTGTCAAAATAGAGTCTGGCAACTCTTAGTGGTCCTAAGACCTTTGCACAGTCTAGGAAGTCAAAAAAATATTTTCATTATAATGCTAAGGCATTTTAAAGTATCTATGTGTTTCTGACTTATTAGTTTCAGTTATCTCCATTTTACATGTGAGAAGTTTCTTGATCTATTAGTTTCCTATACCAATAAAATCCAATCCTTAATGTTATTAGTATTCATAATTTTGTTTTGTTCCAACAAAGACAGTACCTAGTTTGATCACCTTTCATATTGTCACCATATTTGGCTCCAAAAAATCTTTAATTTTTTTTGGCTGAGGCAATTGAGGTTAAGTGACTTGCCCAGGGTCACATAGCCAGGAAGTGTCAAGTGTCTGAGACCAGATTTGAACTCGGGTCCTCTCACTGAATTCAGGGCTGGTGCTCTATCCACTGCACCATTTAGCTGCTCCTTTAATTTTTCTTTTTAAATCTATCCAACCTTAGTTGAGGAAAATGTGATTGTGGCTATTCAGAAAAAATGTGCTTCACCATCGAAGGGCAAATTCAAAAGAGAAGTTCCAGAAACATTTAATCATTGATTCCATTGTTGAATGAGTGTACAAGCTTTTGAGAACCTATAGGGGGCAGTTTGCTAAGAGTATATAGAGAATATTGGAGTTGTAAAGTGCTTAGCAGATTGCCTGGCACATAGTAAGCGCTATATAAATGTTGGCTATTATTATTAATTAAAATATCTCAGAAACTCCAAATTTATTTGCATTCAATAAGGTTACAAAATTTTTGGCATATCCTTGGAAAAGATAATAGCATTTATTTTGCTTTTAAAGATTCACAAAGTGCTTTATAAATGTTACTTGATCCTTCCTACCACTCTGAAATAGATGCTATTATTGTTATTTTGTTGTTCAGTTGTTTCAGTCATGTATGACTCTTCATGACTCCGCTTGGGATTTTCTTGGCAGTTGCTGGGATGGCTTAACATTTCCTTCTCCAACTCATTTTACAAACAGGCCAATAAGATTAAATGATTTGCCCAGGATCACATAGCTAACAAGTGTCAAGGGACCAAATTTGAACTCTGATTGAGTCTTCCTAACTACAGGGTTGGTACTTTATCCACTTGGCCACCTAGCTGCCATTGTCATTTTAAAGATAAGGAAATCAAGGCTGAGCTAGGATCCAAGGCAAGATCTGAACTTAGATCCTCCTTATTCCAAATCTAGCACTCAGCCCACTATTAATCTTAATTTTCTTGTGTGCATATGAAAAGTAAAATATAGAATTTATTTCCTTTCATATTGAATGGGGGAAGGTTTCCTGAAAGTCCAACTATAGGTGGAATGAAAATAATTAGGAACCCTGGAGAAAAATTCTCCATTTTGTAAGAAACCTTTCCCATGTCTCTTTATTTTCACTGCCTTACTTCTGAGAATACTCTTCAATCTAAGTAATATGTATTTTGTTTACACATAATTGTTTTCATGTTATCTACTGCATTACACTATGAGTTCTTTGGAAGCCATAATTTTTGGGGAATGGTGGTGGTGCTTTGTATCCCTAGCACTTACATAATGCCTAGCTTATAGTAGACATTTAATAAATGGTAGTTGACTTACTGACCCTTGGTGCAATTAGAGAGATTTTTTGGTAGTAAAATCATCTTTGCTGACAAACAGCAAAAATAGCATTTAAAAAAAATATATTTTAAAGATAGACCTCTCCCAAGCTTTATGGGTTAGTTGAGGGAAGCACTTTTCCAATCTGTCTTTCCTAGAAATTCCAGAATTGAGTCACCTGCAGATTTTTAATATCTTATTTTCATGAAAGCCCTTTTGTTTAGCCTGTCCCCTAACACAGAATTCTGCTTCCTCTACTCTCTATTTTATGTCTCCAGTTAGTAAATCAGGAAACTTAAACATTTACTATGCATCAGGCTCAATGATAAGTATTAGAGATTAAAAAAAAAGTCCCTGATTTCTTGATTTCTAGAAGCTTAATATCTAAGAAAGCTGAAAATCTGTGTACCCATCTTGAGGAATAGGAGGGGATGATGAGGACCAGTTCAAGGACTGCAGCTGGTGGAAAAAGAATTGGCTGGCCTGGGGGCCTTCTTTAAATGGAGACTATGAAATATGTCCAGCTAGCTCTTTGATCCTTCACTCCTCCTTGAAGTAGAGGGGTTGGGATTAGTGATGAGACTGGAGTACCAAAGTTGATGAAGTATGTAAGGATTTCCATGTATGAAAGGAAGTTTTTTGGTGATAAAGTTTCCTAAGAACATGATAGTATCAGAGTCCAGGCAAAGGAATATAGGCAGTGGGAATTACTGCTTAGCAATTCTTATATTCAACTTGTATTGTTTTTTCATGTTTCTCCCTCTTGGTCTCCCCAGAGATTGCTGTACTAGTCTATTAGTAATCAATCCATCTCTGTTAGAAATAATGTATCTTGCCTAAGTGAATTAGTAAATCAAAACATTAATGCCTTAATGAATCAACAATGAATCAAATCAATTCCACCAACATAAAAATTCTACCATATGCTAGGATTTTATGTTTTCTCTCTTTGTCTCCACCCACTGAAACTGGGCATCCTAAGACCGTAGCTTTACTTTAGATTAGGCTCATCCTTTTCTACTTGAGGGCTAAAGTTTCATATATTGTTGTTCAGTTGTTTTTCAGTTGTTTGATTCTTCATGACTCCATTTGTTTTTTTCTTGGCTAAGAACTGGATTTGTTTGCCATTTCCTTCTCCAGTTCATTTTACAGGAAGAAGCAAACAGTGTTAATAACTTGGCCTAAGGGTTAGTAAATCTGAAGCTAGATCTGAACTCTGGAACATGTCTTCCTGACTCCAGACTTGCCCTTACCCACCATACCACCTAGCTGTCCTTGCAGTCTCACCAAAGGAGGGGCAAAAATGGCTCATTTTGCTATTTTGAAAGTTATTATATAAAACATAATTGTTAATATATTCATAATTAGAAAGCTTTACCAGAAATAGTTCCTGATGCTCTCAATTATGAAATTTCTTAACAGAAATTTACATCAAATATTTAAAATCTGTGCATTTACCCAGATGGCTACTAATACCCTCTCACTATTCCTTTTTGCCTATAAAAAACTGAAGATAAAGATTTACATACAAACTGAAGATACTGTGTAATGTGATATTTTAAAAGTTCAAGAGATGTTGTTTTATAGACATAGTAATTAATCATTTTAGTAATCTAACATTTTAATAAGTCTGTGGTATTCTTGAATGCTAAAGACCATCAAAGTGATGGCTTTACTGCTTCTAAGCCCTTGGGAAGAGGGTGGCAATGAACTCTTCAAATGGTTAACAATAAGAGAATGAATATTGAAATGAGAAATGGGCTCACTCCAAAGAGGGGCTGGGAGAGGGATAACTTGTCACTCCTGGCAAAGAGATTATCTCTGTACTTAGACCACTTCCAGCCTTGGGTAATTTACACAGAGCTTCTCAAACTTTTTCCACTTGTTACCCTTTTTGTTCAAGAAATTTTTATAGATATATGAAATAGGCATACAAATTAAATGTATTGATAATAAATCATAATTTCTCTTGACCTTCACATTCAGTTATGAGACACCCCATAGGAGATCACAACCCACAGTTTTAAGAAATGGTATCTATTCTAGACAAAGGGTCTACCTCCACTCAGACTTGCTCGAGTGGACACAATAGGCAGGAATTCTCCTTAAATAAAATGGGCTAGGTGGGATAAATTTTTGCAGAGGTCAGTAATGATGAGGTAATAGGGAACCTCAAAATGATGAGGTAACTTGAACCAAATCATGAGATAAATACCTAATAATGAGGTATATACCTCATTAGGATTAAGTGAGGTCTAGTGGCAGGATTCGGGGTAGAGGAAGTCACATGGAGCTCCCCTGCAACCCCCTTAGGATTCGGCGCAAGGATACAAAGTTAAGTCAGGTCTAGTGGCGGCGAGAGTCCCCTGTAAATGAATTTACAGGCTGAAAACCTAGATGGGTAAAAGATGTTTATTGCCAGGTTTGGAAGCAAGGTTAAGGTCTGGTTAGTAAAAGGCATTAGATAGAGGAAGATAAACGCCGAAAGCGGCGGGGACAGAGAATCTCTGATGCAAGCATCTTAGCTGGCATCTTTCAAATTTCTGAACCCAAGATGATTCTAGCTTTGCTCTTTTTATCTGCTTGAAGAAGTAATGGGCGGAGCTCAGGTTAATTCCTTGAAGGCCGGATTTTTGGCGGGCTTTATCCAAGCCAGCTCAGATCCAGTGGGGGGGCTGGGTACAGCCCAAACTAGTTCTGACCACATCTTGTATCAAAGGGGGCTGAAAACCCAAACCAATTGGGGGCTGGGTACAGCCCAAACTGGATCAGATACAGATCTTTTCCCTTAGGAATATCTTGTCCCAAAGGTAGATCAGACAAGGAATCTTAAAGGGGCTATGCCCGCTACAAGTAATATCCTTCAAAGGCTGGGTTTTGAATGAGGAAATAGAACAAAGGAAAAAAAAATCTGGATTTCCTCTATAATTGGTCATTAATATTCATTTTGCTCAGCAATACCGAATAGTTAGGATTGTTTGTAGGGAAAACTTTTTCAAAGCCACAGATTAAATCAGAAGTTATAACTTTAAAAAAGTATATAGCTATTTGCAAGAGAAAAGGAAGTTGTAAAACATAACATCACTTTAGCTGCCTTTTGGATTTGTCTTCAGTTCTTTTTCTCTTTTTTTTTCCCCCCTCTCTTGATCTCGTCAGCTCCCTTGGATCTAATTATTTCTATGTAGAATTCTCAGATCTATCCAGACCTGCCTGGTCTTTCTTCAGAGCTTCAGTTATCCATTACGAATTGCCTATTGGGCATTTCAAATTAAATATCCTGTAGACATCTGAAACTCAATATGTACAAAACACATACTCCAAATGATTTTTCCCCTTAAGCACCCCTCTAACCCAAACTTCTCTATTACTATTGAGAATAGTACTATCCTTTGATTATGGAAATATCCAAGAATTCATTGATAAGGTACTGTTGCTAATCATATACATCAACACAGAGGTATTTTAGTAACCAATTTATTAATATTTGGAGCTTAGGTTCTTGGTATCTAAAATGATTACTGAACAACTAACAGAATTTTAAATAAGTTTTGTATAGTTTTTAGTTAACAGCAAGAATGAAATGATTAGAGTTGTGCAGCAGCCTAAAGGAAAGGTAAAGGTTTTTCACATTTCAAAGACAGATTTATAAATAAAAGCTAGCAAAAGGAAAATTTATATCAGGTAAATTTGTAAATTGCTCGGCAAAAATTAAGAGGAACTATTGTGAAACTTAAAATTAAGAGGGAAATGCTTTTCATAAAAATTTACCAAAATATTTTTGCCCCTCACCAATTAACTGGGTTAAATTTTTAAAAATCTTGGCTAAATTCCATACTCAAAAACTTCTTTTTGAAATTATTTTCTCATTATGTAACTTTCTTTAAAAGAAATAAAAAATGATAGTTGTAATAGAGCTAATAGAAAAGAAATAAAAAAACTTATGACACATTCTAGGAACCCATCTTCACACCTCAGTTATTATCCACAAATACTCACAGGAACACCACATAGCCAATCAGTTTCCAAATTTATTTTTACATCCTCTTTTGCATGTCTCCTGTGTACTCAAATGTTTTAGGTTAGAGTTTGGCTTCAATTTCTTATCATTTTGAACCAACAATAATTGTTTTAATCTAGTACTGAATTAGAAAAAAAATTAATTTGAAAAAATGAAAACTCAAAAATACCACAGGGAAAAATGTAAGGGAAAGATATTTAGTAGCACTAGATTTTAAACTATCTTATAAGGTAGTCATTAAAAATTTTTGGTACTGGCTAAGAAATAGAAAGGTAGATCAATGTAATAGATTAAACATACAATTTACAGTAGCACATAAACAGAATAACTTTATTTGACAAGTATTAAAGACTTAAAATTTTAAGAAATTTTAGGAATTTGGTTAAAAAAATTGTTGGGAAAACACTATGGAAAGCAGTATGGTAGAAACTGGACATAGACCAATACCTTACACTATTTACCAATATAAGGTCAAAATTGATACGTGACCTACATATAAAGAGAGATTTTAAAAGAAAATGAGAAGAATGGAATATATTATGAAGAATTTTTGAATAAAGATAAAAAATAAAGTTAGGTGTAAAAATATTATTTTGATAACATTAAATTAAAAAGTTTGTATATAAAATTATGTCAAGATTAGAAGGAAAGCAGAAAAGGAGGCAAAAAAATTTATAGACAATTTATCACAAGAAGGTCTCATATCAAAAGCAGGTATAGAATAATTTTACACATACATACACTGCTATTTGTGTCTAATGGTAGCTATCTCCATGGTAGGGTAAATTTTACATGATAATTTTGTTGTACGTTTGAAAAGATTAATTGTGTTTAGATTTGCCATTTCATGTACAACTGTTCAAAAATTATTGTTATAAAATTATATTTAAATATTTAAATTAAAAATGATTATTTTATGGAAATGCTTGTTTTATTTTTTAAATACATATTAATATAAAAAAGTGGGGAAAGAAAAAAAGAATTTTCAAAGGGAAATTCAGTGTTGGAATGGTGATGTTATTCTCTGGACTTTGACTAATACCATTTTTTGTTCTTTGTTTTTGTAAAGGAGCAGTAAGGTTATGTCTTGACTTGTCATGAATTAGATTTAAGTGAGGCAAGTTGTACCAAGTCATCAATCTTACTTTTTCTTCCAGAGTCATTAAAGTCCAATGGCAAGTCAAAAGTCATGGAATGCAACGGATGACCTTGAGATCTTCAGTGTTTGACCTTGAGATCTTCAGTGTTTGACCAAGCTATAAGTGCTCTAAAGCCCCTGCTTTAACTGGCTTTGTGGCACTAAAATATATTATTCTCATTAGCCCAATCTGCTGGGAAGTATTCATATGTTTAGCTCAGACATTCTCCTAACTCACTGACAGGTTAGAAGATTGTTTGTTACCCTTAGCCTGGTTTAGTCCATCTGCCAAGATGGTTTTACTAGAGTATGGCCATTGCACAGTCACAGCTTCTTGAAGCCACAGGTGAGAGTAGGGTGAAGGTGGATATCAACTAAAAAGGGCTCAACAATCCCTCAAAGCAGAGGTACTAGTTCTCCCTGAATATTCCATGTATCCCAGCGATTCCACAACTATGCTTCAGTTAACAACTAGCTGGAAAAAACTTAAATCAGTTTTCAGTGAAACATTTATTCAGATTGTGTAGCAGGTACAGTAGTTACAAATCTCTGGGGTAAATTTCCTACAGTGTCCTCTGGAAGAAAGGGCTTAAATTTAACCAGGCACTTCTCCCCACATATGGAAATAAGTGTGGTAAAGGCAATTCCTAACTCTTAGAAGTCATTTTTCTGTTCATATAAGACCCAAGGTGAGTGTCAACTAGACAGAACTGGCTTTTTAGTCTGTGGATAGCCAGAGCCGAATAGAGCAGGCTACAGACAGGAGAATCAAGAATCAAACAGAAGTTTAATTTCAAAATGAGGAAAATGGCTTGCAAGCATGGAAGCAAAGTAGATGTGCCGGGGCCCCATCCCTACGTGGGGGACCCATTTTAGTGTGGCCAAATCGCAATATTTATATTATACCAATGGCTCACAGTGAATTGTAGCCCTGACAATGAGGGATAACAGCAACAATGTGAAAAATTTGATTCATAGCAAGGTTTCATGACTGGAACTTGTCCAAGCTCAGAGAGCATCTGGTTCTGGTCAAAGCAATAGATCATTCAAAAGGTGAGTGCGAAGAATTGTTATTATACCAAGCTCAGGGCACATCTTGCTTGCTAGGCCTTAATTCTGGAAAACAGGGTGTTTTCTAATAATTTTGACATGAATTTCTGTTACTCTTTATATTCTGACTCTTGAGAGGAAATGAGAAGGAAAGCTGTTTCTTTCCTTAGGTCTCTATTTCCCAGCCTTTCTAGAGAGTGTGCTTCCTGATGGATGTAATGCTTCCTATTGGTTCAGTAACTGATGATGTGGTTGGTGGGCAAGGGAAGGAAGCAGAAAAAAAAATTTCCCTTCCTACTTTGCTCCCTCTGATACAGGTGCAAAAGACTTTATAGTTCTCTGCTCCTATCATCCAGGACTCAGCAATTTAAAGATGGAGAAATGTGATTAACCTTTCACTGAGTTAATCTGTTCTTTTTGACACAATCAAAGAAATGTTTCCACCTTATAAAGAGATCAGGGCATGGTATGGATTTTGTTGATCCGTTAATATCTCATATGGAAATATATACATTTTATAAATATATCTCTGTGAATATAGCTAGAGGAATTTATCCTTAATCTCCCCACCCCTTTTGATATAGACACAGAATATATTAGTTCAATTATAGATGTTAATTATTCCCCTCTGACACATATTAATAGTATGACCCTAGCCAAGTCACTTTGACCTCTGAGTTCCTCTTTGAGACTATAAATTGCATATTAGTTGCTAATCTACATTAGTGACTTTCTTCACAGGAATTAACATTGATGGGATTGGGATATTGGAGGTGCATTGGTTGTGAGGAGCAGTATTCTATTTAAGGTTCCTGTAAGGATTTATAAATGCAAAAGGTAAAGTGAAAGAGCACAAGGAAATGT
Source organism: Sminthopsis crassicaudata (assembly GCF_048593235.1). Classification (NCBI taxonomy): domain Eukaryota; kingdom Metazoa; phylum Chordata; class Mammalia; order Dasyuromorphia; family Dasyuridae; genus Sminthopsis; species Sminthopsis crassicaudata. Next base: position 210,357,574 of record NC_133621.1, read on the forward strand.
TTGCACAATGCATCTTTGGCATAATTTACTTCTCTGTTTTCCTGTTTGGTTTCTTAACCTTCATTCATCAGAGATCCTTTTGGAAGTGTCAGCACTTCCTCTGAACACATCCCTGTAGCTTAAGCAAAATGAGTTATATGATGGACTAGAGTAGTCTATCTGCTTTGGCAGATATTGCTGTTCTCATTACTTGAGATAAAATAACTGAATGGTAAAAATTATGAGAGAACAACAGTAAAGAATTTTAGTCTGGCACTGTCTTATTTACTTTCTCTCTAGTGGAAAAGTTGCTGGGATGCAGGAAATAAATGCCATTCATATTCTATACTAGACTTCTCAAATCCGGTTGAATAAGTAAAAACAAATTTATTCTTTTGTTTAGAAATGAGATGGCAAAAAAATGTGCTATGACTTTTTTTTGAAAAATTCATTAAGTGAGCAGAATCAGGAGATCATTGTACATGGTAACAATAAAGATTATATGATGATCAGTTCGGATAGATGTGGCTCTTTCCAACAATGAGATGATTCAGATCAATTCCAATAATCTTGTGATGAAGAGAGCCATCTACACCCAGAGAGAGGACTGTGGGAACTGAGTGTGGACCACAATGTAGCATTTTCACTTTTTCTGTTGTTTGTTTGCATTTTGTTTCCTTTCTTGGCCTTTTTTCCCCCCTTCTTGATCTGACTTTTCTTGTTCAGAAAGATAATTGTATAAATATGTAAACATATATTGGATTACCTGCCATGTAGGGGAGAGAGTAAGGGGAAAGAGCAGAAAATTTAGAACACAAGGTTTTGTAAGAGTCAATGTTGAAAAATTAGGGGCAGCTAGGTGGCGCAGTGGATAGAGCACCAGCCTTGAATTCGGGAGGACCAGGGTTCAAATCTGCTAGCTGTGTGACCCTGGGCAAGTCACTTAACCCCAGCCTCAGGAAAAAAAAAAAAGAAAAATTTACCCATCTATGTTTTGTAAATACAAAGCTTTAATTAAGTTAAAAAAAAAAAGAAAAATTCATTAAGAAAATAAAAACAAACCTTCAAATTGTAGGACAAGGAATGAATAAGTATGGACAATAAATCTTAAGGTGAAAATGAAGCAGGTATTCAACAGAAGCAAGTGAAATATTAAGGCATTAAAGTCATGTCTTCTCTTTTCTCTGCTGAAGTACGTAGCACAATTCTGGCCACAAAGTAGGTATTTACTAAGCATTTAAAATTTGTGACAAAAATGGTTTAGTCCTAAAAAATTCAAACTTGTCTTAACATTGAATATCTACAGATTACAAATAGCAATATTTTAGGTATTTTAAAAAAGATTTCAAATGAAGTCTCTTTGTGTAGAATTGTTAATTTATATTGAACTTTTCAGTATTTCATCTTTTAAAGATACAAGTAGCTGGTGCTAGGAATTTCTCCTTTATTGCTCCCAAAATGAATAGTATCATTAGGAAATATATGCTAGAAAATTATGAAATCTTAGCCAAGGGACAAATCTTTATTGCAATAGTAACACGATTACAAAGTGGGCTGGAATTCAAAGAGAATTTCAGCAGAGAAACAGAAGCAAGGAGATTTATCAAGTTTTCAATCATAGATATGCTAATTTTATGGTTCATAGGTAGGAAGGAGTGGTTCTTGGTTGACCAGATTATTCCTGACAAAATTACCAGTCAGGGGGCAGAGCCAAAATGGCAGAGAAGATATACACGATTTTGTGAGCTCCCTTCTTCCCTCAATACCAATTAGTTAAATCAGCCTCAAAAATAATGCTGGACTGATAGAAACCACAAGGACTGGAAGCACGACTTACCAGCTAAAGAAAATCTGGAGTTTCAACAGATAAGGTTGGTTCCTAGGGGAGGAAAAAAAAAAGAGGCCAGCACAGACGGCCAATCGTGCTGGGGAGGGCTCTGGGATCAGAGAAGCCACTGAGATAGAAGAATCTGGCACAGGTTGGTAGCTCTTCTCCGCTTATAAAACAGCAGTTCAGAAGAGAAATCAAGCCAGTTTAAAATATAAAGCCAGATACTGGATCTTCCCCAATCCTGAGGGTGACTCAGCAGATCTCAGCACTGTGGGTGTGGCTGACTTAGGCATCCAGGCTTTCATCTGGGGGTAGTTAAGAGCTTGAAAAGCGGGGACACAGCCCAAGGCAACATATAATTCACATAGTGCCTGGCTTGGCTGGAGGCTGTGGAACTCAGCCCCAGGAAGTCCCAGAGAAGCGGAACCTTTGAAATAGGGACCGCGGTTTCTGGCAGACACTTCCAGTTTGAGCGCAGGGGCTTTTCATGTCACCTGCTGCTGACATCCACTCCCCACCGGGACTCATAGGCTGGGCTTTGTGTCTCCTTTACTGTTTGGTCTTAAACCTCAGGGAAGTCGCTAGGACACACAGCGCTCTCAAAGCACAGCCATGCTAATCACCTCTGAGGCACTTCCAGGGAGGGGGAGGGGAACTCTCTCCCAGAGCTCTCTCTTAGCTCAGGTGCAGGAGCCAGCCGCTGCATCCATCCAGTCTGGGAGGAAGCTGATAAAGAAATAAATAAATAATTTCCTACCCCAAGGACAGACCCCAAAAGATTTTTTAAATATGAGTAAAAAGCCAAGAAGAATTATCGATTCTTTCTACACAGAGAAAGAGAAGGTATCCAACCCCGAGGAAGTTAACAGCAGAGAGTCAGCAGATAACAGCCTAAAGGGGAATGATACCTGCCTCCCATCGCATAACTCTCTCCTAGAAGAGACTATTAAAAATTAAGAGAGTTTGAAGAAAAATGGGGAAAGGAAAGGGAAGCTATGATAGAGAATAACAACGTTCTGAAATTGGAGTTGGAAAAAATAAAGAATTCACAGGAGATGCAGGGAAACAAAATTTGTGACTTAGAAAAGGTTAAAAAATCACAGGAAAGTAGAATTTCTGAATTGGAAAAGATAAAAAAATCTCAAGAAAATAGGATTTCTGAATTGGAAAAAGAAAATAATTCTCTAAAAAAAATTAGGGAAATGGAAAAAAATTCAATAGAGCAAAATAATTCATTTAAAAACAAAATTGGGCATATACAAAAAGAACTAAAAACTGTGAATGAAGAAAATAACTCCTTAAAAGTCAGGATGGAACAAATAGAAATGAATGATTCATTGAGAATCCAAGAATCAGTCAAACAAAACAAAAAAAAAAATGAAAAGCTGGAGAATAATGTCAAATACTTACTGGGAAAATCTATAGACCTGGAAAATAGATCTAGGAGAGATAATCTGAGGATCATTGGACTTCCTGAAAACTATGACCAAAGAAAGAGCCTAGATTCTATTTTACAGGAAATCATCAAAGAGAACTGTCCAGAGATAATAGAAACAGAAAGGAAAGTAGATGTCGAAAGAATTCATCGAACTCCTTCTGAAAAAGACCCTAAAAAAAGAACACCACGGAATATTGTGGCTAAGCTGCAGAATTACCACACAAAGGAGAAAATCTTGCAAGCAGCTAGAAAAAAACAATTTAAATACCAAGGTGCCACAATAAGGGTCACACAAGAGCTGGCTGCCTCCACATTAAAAGATAGAAGGGCCTGGAACCTGATATTCCAAAAGGCAAAAGATCAAGAATTGCAACCAAGAATAAACTACCCAGCTAAGTTTAGCATTTTTTTCCATGGAAGAAGATGGTCATTCAATGAAATAGAGGAATTCCATTTGTTTCTAAGAAAAAAACCAGACTTAAACAAAAAATTTGATCTACATCCACAAGACTGAAGAGAAACAGAAAAAGGTACACAGAACCCTTGAGAACTGTATCTCTGTTGTGGATATATAGAAAGTCCTCATGGATAATTTGATTTTACTTATATAAAAAAAGGGGGGTGTAGTAAAGGGAAGGGGGTAGTATCAGAAAAAGGGGAAAGAATGATAAAAAGAGGGAAACTACATCCCAGGAAGAGGCATAGAAAATATACCATATCTGAGGGAATTTAGAGAGGGGGAGAAACATTGTGTGAATCTTACTCTCATCAGAAGAGGCTCAAAGAGTAAATAATTGACATATTTGTTTTTCAGAGAATTCTCTCTCATCTCATTAAAAGGGGGAAGAGGAAAAGGGAAAAGGAAAAGGAGAATAAGGGAAGGGACTTGGAGGGAGGGGGGAGGGATACTAAAAAAAGGGAGGGCTGTGGGTCACAAGTGGGGTCTATAAATTAAATATTGGGGAAGGGGTTCAGGGGGGTCAAGGGAAAAAGCATAATCTGGGGATAATATGATGGCAGGAAATACAGAATTAGTAATTTTAACTGTAAATGTGAATGGGATGAATGCTCCCATCAAATGGAGATGGATAGCAGACTGGATCAAAAGTCAGAATAATATGTTGTTTACAGAAAACACACTTAAAGCAGGGAGATACATACAGAGTAAAGGTAAAAGGTTGGAGCAGAATCTATTATGCTTCAGGTACAGCCAAAAAAGCAGGGGTAGCCATCCTTATCTCAGATCAAGCAAAAGAAGAAGTTGATCTAATTAAAAGAGATAAGGAAGGAAACTATATCCTGCTAAAAGGTAGCATAAATAATGAAGCCATATCAATACTAAATATATATGCACCAAGTGGTATAGCATTTAACTTTCTAAAGGAAAAGTTAAGAGAATTGCAAGAAGAAATAGACAGTAAAACTATAATAGTGGGAGATCTCAACCTTGCACTCAAAATTACCAGTCAGAAATGAATTGAGGAGTGGTCTCTGAAATCAGGTAGATTGGGTGTGGGAGTTTCCTGAGGCCAGAAGCTATCTGACTAAGGACTGGTCAGAATCAGACAGATTGGGCATGAGTGTTTCCAAAGCCAGAAGATTTAGAACTACTGATTTATTGTTAGAACGGAAACCCCCCCAAGGTTAAGGGACCACATTATACTTCCTTAGAAGCTATGCCATATCAAATTTATTGCTTATTAACCTAAGCTAATTAATAAATAATAAATAATTAATAAATTAATAAATTGATTATTAATTACCCAGAAACTCTTGGACTTTTCATTTATCTCAGCTAATTTTGAAAAGATTAATGCCATTGAAAAAAAAAGTGATATAAATTCTAAAGGAAAAATAATAAACTCAGTGTAGATTATGTTGAGCTTGAATAGCTAGTTGACAATTCAAGGTAGAATGTTATGCCCTGAATTGTCATGTCCTGAATTGCTATGCCCTGCATAAAATTATTATATAGCCCCCTCCTCCTTTTTTCCTTACCATTAGGATGGGAGAATTGAATTAGGAAAAACCTTGAAGCTCTGGCCACTTTATATTCCATTGTATCATAAAATCCAGGTGCATTATCTCTACCCTTGCTCAATTTGAGTATTTCCCCTTGCCTCACTGTCTCCTGCCCTCTATCTTCTTATCTTGACCCTTATCCTGTAAGGATTAAGTTATGATCCTTTCTTGGAATCATGGCTTGTCTGCTCACTCAGAGTCCTCATCTCCCTTATCTGCCTTTGTGTCCCCTATAAGATTGTATACTCACATTATTCTGTTTGCAAACCTAGTTAGCTATAAAAGTTCCTGGCCTCAGTTCCTCAGTGCTGAATGCTTTGGACAAGAGTCCTATTACAGATTTGCAAGGTCTCACATTTCTAAGAGAAAACATACAGATAGGGAAAGATGGAGACTAAGGACAGAATCTTTCAAAATATTAGCCTTGAGGAGTTTGGAAAAGACATGTAGCCAGTGAGCCAAACAGAGAAGGGCAATTAGATATGTAGGTCTTGAAGGCCAGAACTGATCCTACTATGGAATCTAGTATCCATTATCTTTCCTTATGGGATCTCTACCTGTATCTACGGTTCCAATGTGCTAGTGTCTTCCAACCTGCCTGATAGAATTTGACTTGATTTTTTCTTCTATTCATATCATGAATGGCAAAATCAAATAAAAAGCATGTTTAACTTAGTACCACTTGTCATGGACACTAATTTGTGCTGTTCACTTCTGGTGCCAACATTATTTATTACAAGTCTGAGTTTTCTATTTTGAAGGAGAAGGGATAACTATTGTAACTGCTTTGGTTAGCAGACATCATTATTTCCAGCTTTTCTTGTTTCTGTAGTATTACTTAACATCTGAACCTAGAATGCTTCAATGATATTTTTATTTTCAGATAATAAATTTTACTGAGAGTCAACCAGGAATTTTTCTGGTATGTCAGATTTCACAACCTTGACATTGTATGAAAATATATGTAATTGTTTTTCACTTTAGAGAAGAAAAAACTTGAAAAGGGACATAATGAATTACTTCTTGCATTTGATAAAGAATTGTGCTAAATTTTTACTGAGGTACCCAAGGAACAGGACATTCCTTTAGGATAGGGGGCAGACAAATTTCCTGTTTGAAATATTTTCCAGGAAGATATTCTCTTCTTGGAATTTAGACTATGCATAGATTCAAAGAAGAAATATGTATGACCCCATGGCAAAACTTGTGATTTGCAATTTTGGATGGAATTTTCTTTTGCTAAAATATCCCCCCAAATTGTTCACCTACTTGAATTTTCCTGGTACTTCAAGTTAAAGCTCATATCTCATCTCTTCTATAAAACATTCCTTAATTATTGAAAATCTCAATGATTATTTTCTGTACTCTAGTCCTTTTGTTTTTCTTTTATAATAGCTTGTTCTTGGCTTTCTCCTATTCTTAGAAGGCACTCCCCTTTCAGAGTCTTTTGTTTAATTTAAAACTCAGTTCAAGGGCCACTATTTATACAAATCCTTTCCTGACCCCCAACTGCTAACACTTCATATATACCCTGAGTAAGGTAAAACAAAATAATACCTTGTATACATACAAAGTAGTTGACTAGGGGAAAGAAGGTAGGAAGTATGTTAGAGGGTTGACTTCTGTGTCAGAAAGATCTGAATTCAAGTTCTTACTCTAATATATATTAATTATGTGATTCTGGGCAAGTCTGAGTCACCAAATCTTTTATTGCCTCGGGAAGTTCTCCTATAGTAAATGTTACTGAATAGTTATGTACTCTTCAAAATCCTACTTTCCAGAAGATTAGTTTCTTCAGGGGAAGGCTGATTACTATTCTCAGAGTCCCCAGGATAATTCTGATGGTTAGATTTCCTATAACTTTAGCTTCTGAGCCTCCATTCAATGTATTCCCCCTATCAATTAACCAATAGACCTCTATGAACATTTTGAGAAGATATTTACTGAAGTAGTATGGTAAGAACAGTAGATATAAACATTCATCTTTTTAAAAAAATTATTTTTATTAATTTTATAATTTATAACTTTTTTTTGACAGTACATATGCATAGGTAATTTTTTTTTTACAACATTATCCCTTGTACTCCCTTCTGTTCCAAATTTTCCCCTCCTTCCCTCCACCCCCTCCCCTAGATGGCAGGCAGTCCCATACATGTTAAATATGTTATAGTATATCCTAGATACAATATATGTGTGTAGAACTGAATTTCTTGTTGCACAGGAAGAATTGGATTCAGAAGGTAAAGATAACCTGGGACGAAAAACAAAAATGCAAACAGTTTACACTCATTTCCCAGTGTTCCTTCTCTGGGTGTAGCTGATTCTGTCCATCATTGATCAATTGGAACTGAATTAGATTTTCTCTTTGTTGAAGATATCAACTTCCATCAGAATACATCCTCATATAGTATTGTTGTTGAAGTGTATAATGATCTCCTGGTTCTGCTCATTTCACTCAGCATCAGTTCATGTAAGTCTCTCCAGGCCTCTCTGTATTCCTCCTGCTGGTCGTTTCTTACAAAACAATAATATTCCATAGCATTCATATGCCATAATTTACCCAACCATTCTCCAATTGATGGGCATCCATTCATTTTCCAGTTTCTAGCCACTACAAAAAAGGGCTGCCACAAACATTTTGGCACATACAGCTCCCTTTCCCTTCTTTAGTATTTCTTTGGGATATAAGCCCAGGAGTAGCACTAAACATTCATCTTTAAGTAGACCAGCTTTACAGGTGTTTGGGGAAGAATGACTTCAAATTTAAAGCACAAAGGTGGTCAGACATGCATGGAGAGAACATATGGGGGCTGAGTGATTCAAAATTTCTTGAGCTTAGAGTCTTTTTCTCTCTTTGGGAGGGTTCTCCCAGATATAGTTCTCTGTGGTGCTCCCAAGGCCATTAAAAAAGTGTATCTCCAAGATACTTATCATAGGGCCTGATATATAGTAGATGCTCAATTAATATATACATTATTTGATTATTCAGGGATGTTTGCCATTCTGTTTTTCTGATTTATCACTCTTTTTGGTTTTATCTGGAATTTGGAAGACAATCATATCAGTTTGAATAACTGGGCAATTTGGTTTTGCCATCCTTGACTTGGGCATGTACTAGGAAATAGGGTCTAAAAACTTTAAATTTCAGTTTCTAGACTCCAAGTTACCAAACTTTATATAAATTTTTTAACTCACTCCAAAATATCTCAGTCAAACTCATGAACAGACACCCTGACTAATCCTTCCTTCCTCAATCAGAGGACTTTATAAAATCACATATTAAAAGATGTTTCATCATTGTAATAAGAAGAATTACAACTATAATTAGGTCAATTTTCCTGAATCAATAATGCCATTTCCCTCAGGCTCCCCTCTATTTTTCTGATTGGAGAGCTGGAGGGTAAACTAAACTCTTCCCAAAGCCTTCCTTTATAAATGGCAGAAACTGGACTTTCAGTTTACCTCATTTGTATCTTCTTTTGTTGTTGTTGTTACATTTCCATAGAAGAAGATACCCTCACACCAGATACCCTCTTGTGTCTTCTCTTCCTTTCTTCTTTTTGCATGTTTTCTTTCTCTATTAGATTATGAGCTTTTTGAGTGGAGGGATTGTCTTGCTGAGGCAATTGGGGTTATGTGACTTGTCCAGGGCCACATAGCCAAGAAGTATTACGTGTCTAAGGCTAGATTTGAATTCAGGTTCTCCAGACTTCAGGGCTAGTACTCTATCTACTACACTAACTAGCTGCCTCTGGCTGGCTTTTTTTTTTTTTTTTTTTTTAAACTAATCGCATTCCCAGCACTTAGCATATAGTCGGCACTTAAAAGATGTTTATTGGATTGATATTGGATTGGAATGAAAGAAATCTTTTTGGGCAAGGAAGGTAGTTTTGGGCAGTGCAGTGTAGATGAATGCAGATTTCATAGACTTTGGAGAGACTTAAAAGTGTTTGAGACACTACCTTTGAGAGGAGGTATTTAAAACTTTATTCATATATGTATGTTTAATATACTACAGTTAGCCCTTCCCAGTTCAGAACTTTCATAACAAAGAAAATAGGTCAAACTAAATTGAACAATTGTTTATTTGTTTGTCTAACTCTTCATGAGCCCATCTGGGGTTTTCTTGGCAAAGATACTGGAGTGTTTTTGAAGTAGGTTGTGGTCCTTTTAAGAAACTGTATTTCCTATCGATCTGTGATTCCTTTAAGATTCTCAGCTCCTCCTCGGGAAGACATATCCCCCCAGATAAGTTATCTTTCCAGGATGCCAAAGCCTTAGATTCAATTAGAAATCCTGATCAAAAAGCATCCCTTTGAAGTGTTGTTAATTACAACAGGAGATCCCAGCTGTCCCAGCCCCCAGAGTCTGACCTGCTTTGGCAGCTCCCACTAAGACCCAATATAACACCTTCCTTCAACAATGGTCTTTTGCAGATGGACCCAGATAGCTCTCACTCAGCTTACAGGATCCTTCTATGCACTGAGAACTGCATTCTCCCAGTGCAAAACTCCATTTTCCCACTATAGATCTGCCGCTATAGAAGTCAGTCTCTTGGTAAAACTGATTTCTATCTAACAAACTTTCATTTTGCAACTAATAATTCAGGAAAGAGTGAATTCTTTCACTCCTAAAACCTGCTGCCTATTTAAAGGGGATTCTTAATAACTCTCTTATAGCCACTAACCTCTAGACCACCAGGAATCTAGACCACTCAAACAGCATCATTTTGACATTTTCTTCTTCAGCTCATTTTACAGTTAAGGAAACAGAGGCGAACTGGGGGAAATAATTTAGCCAAGCTCACACAGGTACTAAGTCAGGGAAATGAATTTGCAAGTTCTTTTTTTTTTTTTTTTAATTTTTTATTATATATATATATATTTTTATAATATTATTCCTTATATTCATTTTTCCAAATTATCCCCCCCTCCCTCTAATCCCTCCCCCCATGACAGGCAATCCCATACATTTTACATGTGTTACAATATAGTCTAGATACAATACATGTGTGTGAATATCATTTTCTTGTTGCACAATAAACATTAGATTCCGAAGGTACATGCAACCTGGGCAGACAGATATTAGTGCTAACAATTTATATTCACTTCCCAGTGTTTCTTCTCTGGGTGTAGCTACCTCTGTCCATCATTGATCAACTGGAAGTGAGTTGGATCTTCTTTATGTTGAAGATTTCCACTTCCATCAGAATACATCCTCATACAGTATTGTTGTTGAAGTGTACAGTGATCTTCTGGTTCTGCTCATTTCACTCAGCATCAGTTGATGTAAGTCTCTCCAAGCCTCTCTGTATTCCTCCTGCTGGTCATTTCTTACAGAGCAATAATATTCCATAACCTTCATATACCACAATTTACCCAACCATTCTCTAACTGATGGACATCCATTCATCTTCCAGTTTCTAGCTACTACAAAAAGAGCTGCCACAAACATTTTGGCACATACAGGTCCCTTTCCGCTCTTTAGTATTTCTTTGGGATATAATCCCAATAACAGCAATGCTGGGTCAAAGGGTATGCACAGTTTGATAATTTTTTGGGCATAATTCCAGATTGCTCTCCAGAATGGCTGGATTCTTTCGCAACTCCACCAGCAATGTATTAGTGTCCCAGTTTCCCCACATCCCCTCCAACATTCATCATTATTTGTTCCTGTCATCTTAGCCAATCTGACAGGTGTGTAGTGGTATCTCAGAAGTGTCTTAATTTGCATTTCTCTGATCAATAGTGATTTGGAACACTCTTTCATGTGAGTGGATATAGTTTCAATTTCTTCCTCTGTTCATATCCTTTGACCATTTATCAATTGGAGAATGGTTCGGTTTCTTATAAATTAGGGTCAGTTCTCTATATATTTTGGAAATGAGACCTTTGTCAGAACCTTTGTTTTTAAAAATATTTTCCCAATTTGTTACTTCCCTTCTAATCTTGTTTGCATTAGTATTATTTGTACAGAAACTTTTTAGTTTGATGTAATCAAAATCTTCTATTTTGTGATCAATAATGATCTCTAGTTCTCCTCTGGTCATAAATTCCTTCCTCCTCCACAAGTCTGAGAGGTAGATTATCCTCTGTTCCTCTAATCTATTTATTATCTCCCTCTTTATGCCTAAATCATGGACCCATTTTGATCTTATCTTGGTATATGGTGTTAAGTGTGGATCCATATCTAATTTCTGCCATACTAATTTCCAGTTTTCCCAACAGTTTCTTCCGAATAATGAATTTTTATCCCTAATGTTGGTATCTTTGGGTTTGTCAAAGATTAGGTTGCTATATATGTACCCTTTTTTGTCCTTTGTATCTAATCTGTTCCACTGATCTACCGGTCTATTTCTTAGCCAATACCAAATGGTTTTGGTGACTGCTGCTATATAATATAGCTTTAGATCAGGTACACTTAGACCACCTTCCTCTGACTTTTTTTTCATTAGTTCCCTTGCAATTCTCGACCTTTTATTCTTCCATATGAATTTTGTTGTTATTTTTTCTAGGTCATTGAAATAGTTTCTTGGGAGTCTGATTGGTATAGCACTAAATAAATAGATTAGTTTGGGGAGTATTGTCATCTTTATTATATTTGCTCGGCCAATCCAAGAGCACTGAATGTCTTTCCAATTATTTAAATCTGATTTTATTTTTGTGGCAAGTGTTTTGTAATTTTTCTCATATAATTCCTGACTTTTCTTTGGTAGATGGATTCCCAAATACTTTATACTCTCAACATTTGTTTGGAATGGAATTTCTCTTTGTATCTCTTGCTGTTGCATTTTGTTAGTGGCAAGTTCTTTAAATGTCCATTTTTTTTTCTCATTCAAAATTATAGATAATAAAAAAAACCAGAACTAAACAGAAAATTTAATCTACAAACACAGGACTCAAAGAGAAACAGAAAAGTAAATGGGAAAAATATATTATTTAAAGGTTAAACTGTTTACATCTCTAGATAGGAAAATGATATCTGTAACTTTTAAAGAACTGTATCTTTTACTACTGGGACACACAGAGGGAGCCATCACATGGACTGAGGATGTTGTTATAAATGGACTCTGATGTGATGATATCAAAATTATAGATAATTTTGCTGGATATGATATTTTTTGGATGAAGGCCTAGTTCTTTCGATTGTGAGTAGATGTGATTCCAGAATCTGTGGTTTTTTATTGTGACTATTGATAAGTTCTGTACAATTCTAATTGTAGCTCCAGTGTATTTTAATTGTTTTTTTCCTTATTTGTTGCAAAATTTTCTCTTGGATCTGGGAGATTTGAAATTTGGCCATAATGCTCCTATATGTTTTCCAGAAAGGATCTCGTTGAGATGGTGATCTGTGGATTTTTCCTATTTCTGCTTTCCCCTCATGTACTATGACTCCAGGACAATTTTCTTGGATTATTTCTTTCATTATTGTGTCAAGATCCTTTTTTTGGTCACAACTTTTAAGGAAGCGCAATTATTCTTATATTTTCTCTTCTTCATCTATTCTCCAGATCTATCATTTTTCTTTTAAGATGTTTCACATTCTGTTCTATTTTTTTTTATTCTTTATAATCTATTTTGTTATTTCTTGGTCTCTCATAGCTTCACTGGTTTCTCCATGCTCAATTCTAATTTTCAAAAAGTTATTTTCATCTTTGAGACTCTGTTTCTCCTTTTCTAGTTGGTTAACTTTTTTTCATAATCTTATTTTTCTTGGATGGTTTTTTTTTTTTTTTTTTTTTTTTTTTTAGTTTTTTCTCAATGTCTCTCATTTGATTTTTAAATTCTTTTTTGAGTTCTTTTATAAATTCTCTCTGAACAGGGAACCATTTCATGTTACGAGTATAAGTTTTTTTTTTTGTTTTTTTTTTTTTTTTACTTCAGTGTCCTCCTCTGAAAATGAACCCCAGTCTTCCCTATTTTCACTGTTTGTTTCTATGCTAGTTCTTTTGCTATGTTTCTTTGCTAGTTCATTTTTTAAAACAAGAGGTATTAGTGTAAGCATCAGTAATTGTAAGGTGAGGGAGACTCTCTATTTTGCTCCAACTCTTCTTGATTTTTCAGCAGTCCATCTTCATCCAGAAGCCCAAATTTACTCTATAAGTGGGGGAAATCTGAATAGCTTGAAATTTACCAACCTATTCTGCCATCTTCCCAGTATCTTCTATTATTTTATTTTTTAAGGAAAATTACATACTTTTGATGTGTGAATTGGCTTTTTTTCCCATCTTTTTCTCTATTGTGACATTTCTAAATCCTTTATGTATATCCCAGGGATTACGATATCAGAGTATAAGTGTTTAGATTCCACTATTCTTGGTAGAAAAAAATAGTTTACTGAATTCATTTTTGAAAATATTTTCCATTTTTCTTCTGTTTGTAGTTCTCTTAGTTTTCATCCTTTAAATGCCTTTGAATGACTGATTATTTGGATGTCTTGCCAAATTTTCTTTAAGTTTGTTTTATCCTCCTTTATGATTTGGTACTGCTCATTATCATTGTTCATGTGATTTTTTTATTCAGATTTTTTTATTAAAGCTTTTACATTTTTTTTTTCCTGAGGAAATTGGGATTAAGTGACTTGCCCAGGGTTACACAGCTAGAAAGTGTTAAGTGTCTGAGGTCAGATTTGACCTCAGATCCTCCTGACTTCAGGGCTTGTGCTCTATCCATTGTGCCACTTAGCTACCCCTAAGTTTTTTAATTTTCAAAAGATATACATGGACAATTTTTCAATATTAACCCTTGCAAAATCCTGTGTTCCAATTTCCCCCCTTTTCTCCCCAGCCTCACTCCTAGATAGCAAGTAATCTAATATATGTTAAACATGGTAAAAATACATGTTAAGCCCAATATATGCATGCATATTTATACAATTATTTTGCTGACAAGAAAAATCAAATTAAAAAGGAAAAAAATGAGAAAGAAAATAAAATGCAAGCAAACAATAACAAAAAGAATGAAAAATGCTATGTTGTGATCCACACTCAGTTCCCACAGTCCTCTCTCTGGATGTAGATGGCTCTCTTCATCACAAGATCATTGGGACTGGTCTGAATTGTCTCATTGTTGGGAAGTGACACATTTATCAGAATTGATCATTGTATAATTTTCTTGTTGCCGTGTACAACGATCTGCTCATTTCATTTAGTATCAGTTTATTTAAGTCTCTCTAGGCTTCTTTGAAGTCATCCTGCTGATCATTTCTTATAGAACAATAATATTCTATAATATTCATATACCATAACTTATTCAGCCATTCTCCAACTGATGAGCAGCCACTCAGTTTCCAATTTCTTGACACTACAAAAAGTGCTGCCATAATCATTTTTGCACATGTGAGTTCCTTTCTTTCCTTTAAGATCTCTCTGAGATACAAACCCAATAGTAACACTGCTAGATAAAAGGTTGATATCACAACTGGATCACAGTTTGATAGCCCTTTGGGCATAGTTCCAAATTGCTCACCAGAATGGTTAAATCAATTCACAAATCCACCAACAATGTATTAATGTCCCATTTTTTCCCCCATATCCCCTTCAACATTCATTTTTGTCCTTTCTTGTCATCTTAGCCAATCTGAGAGGTGTGTAGTGGTACCTCAGAATTGTCTTAATTTGCATTTTCCTGATCAATAGTGATTTAGAGCACCTTTTCATATGACTAGAAAGGGTTTTAATTTCTTCATCTGAAAATTATCTATTTATATCCTTTGGCCATTTAACAGTTGGAGAATGGCTTGAATTCTTATAAATTTGAGCCAATTCTCTATATATTTTAGAAATGAGGCCTTTATTAGAACCTTTGATTGTAAAGATGTTTTCCCAATTTATTGTTTCCTTTCTAATGTTGTCTGCATTTGTTTTGTTTGTACAAAAACTTTTTAACTTAATATAATTAAAATTATCTGGTTTTTTTATTCAATAATATTTTCTAGTTCTTCTTTGGCCACAAATTCATTCCTTCTCTATAGATCTGAGAAATAAACTATATTTTGTTCTTCTAATTTGTTTATAATATCACTCTTTTATGTCTAAATCATGAATCCATTTCAACCTTATCTTGGTATAGGGTGTTAGGTGTGGGTTAATGCCTAGTTTCTGCCATATTAGTTTCCAATTTTTCCAGCAGTTTTTGCCAAATACTAAATTCTTATCCCCAAAGCTGGGGTCTTTGGGTTTGTCAAATACCAGATTACTACAGTCATTGAGTTTTTTTTTTTTTGTCCTATGAACCCAACTTATTCCACTGCTTGATTGCTCTATTTCTTAGCCAATACCAAATGGTTTTTGATGACTGCTGCTTAGCCACTTCCATTTGCACTTTTTTCCATTAATTCCCTTGAAATTTTCAACCTTTTGTTCTTCCAGATGAATTTTGTTATTTTTTTTTTCTGGATCTGTAAAATAATTGTTATGGCACTGAATAAAAATTAATTTTCATCATATTAGCTCAGTCTACTTGTGAGCACTTGATATTTTTCCAATTGATTAGATCTGACTTTATTTGTGTGGAAATTTGTAACATGCTGTTGTCTCCAGAAGCTGCCAATCGTTCTCTGGGAGGAGATCTGCTATGTCAACTCAAATCTCTTGGACAGATTCTTCTTCCTGTAGAGAACCGTTGTCTCCAGACAGTTGCCGTTAACTCTGGTCCAGAGTAGTGACTTCCATCTTTTATCCTCCTAGAGAATGGGCGTGGGATAATTCAAGGGCTTCTGGGAAAAATTACTTCAACCAATGAACTTGCTCCTCCTAAGCATGCAAGCTCTTCCCAGGAATTCATAAGTCAAACTCCCAGAAAAGGCCGGGACTAGAGAATTGTCAAATACCGACTTAGCACTTAGTAAGAACCTAATATCTCATTATCTCATTAGCACTTAGTAAGAACCTAATAGAAATTGTTTTGTGGTTATGTTCAGATAGTTCAAGACTTTGCCTTGGTAGGTAGACTCCCAAATATTTTATATTATCATCAGTTATTTTAAAAGGAATTTCTTTTTGTATCTCTTTATGTTGGATTTTGTCGAAAATATATAAAAATATGTGGATTTATTTTGTATTCTGCAACTTTGCTAAAGTTGTGAATTGTTTCTATTAGATTTTTAGTTGATTCTCTAGGGTTCTCTAAGTATACCATCATATCTTCTGCAAAGAGTGATAATTTGATTTCCTCTTTATCTTCTCTAATTGCTTTAATCTCTTTTTCTTCTCTTATTGCCAAAGCTAACATTTCTAATACAATACTGAATATTAATGGTGAAGTGGGCAACTTTGTTTCACCCCTGATCTTATTGGGAATGGTTCTATTTGTTCTTATTACATAGTTTACTGACAAGTTTTTTTTTTTTTTTTTTTTTTTTTTTTTAAATACAGGTAGCCTTTGGCAACCATTTTCCTTTAAAGGGCATGTATGTCAGAATTCTGCCAATATGTATACTAATTAACTATATCAGTTTGATTTCTGAATAAAATTATTATAATTGGTATCAATGTCATTTCTATTAAATAGGAATAGCTAAAATGTCATTAAGAAAATAAATTTTATAAATGAAATGTTTCACCCAATATACCTAATGGTTTAATTTTTCAGTCTAGTAGTTCTCACAAATAAAGTTCCTTCCACACTTTAAAGGTTGATATTGATATTATACAGGGCAAAATGCCACTAAAATAATTGTTTTCTCCTTATTCACTGCCAAGAGATGGGCTAGAACTCAGGGGATTACATTTCTGGGTTGGCTGTTTTCTCTTAGTTCTAAGAAATCTGTTCTTAAAATATAATTGAAAGTTTCTAAGATTTTGCTTGAGAAAAAACCTTTTGTATAAAACTTATATTCCATATTATGAAAGTAAATTTAACCACATTTTGATTTTAGAAAACTAGACCTCAAGAGATTAGAAAAAATGTCATGACAATAGACAAATCTTATCAAGATAATACTAGCAAATTTAATACTTGCTATGAAATCCAATAAAAGCATTATTTATATAAGGCATCATTGTCAAAGCTCTTGAGAATGAAAAGGTCAGAAAATAAAGGAGAGAGTAATTTTAATGAAGGAATAAAATGAAGAAAATATTCTGAAATAAGAACAAAAATACATTTTTCTTACCGTATAGACCAAGATTATCAGCATGTAGAGGAGAGGTCCCCCAAAGAGCAGAAAACTATTTAAAAAAATTTTTTTTTAAATTCATTTTTCCAAATTATCCCTTCCCTCCCTCCACTCCCTCCCCCCGATGGCAGGTAATCCTATACATTTTACATGTGTTACAATATAACCTAGATACAATATATGTGTGTAAATACCATTTTCTTGTTGCACATTAATTATTAGCTTCCGAAGGTATAAGTAACCTGGGTAGATAGACAGTAGTGCTAACAATTTACATTCGCTTCCCAGTGTTCTTTCTCTGGGTATAGTTATTTCTGTCCATCATTGATCAACTGGAAGTGAGTTGGATCTTCTTTATGTTGAAGATTTCCACTTCCATCAGAATACATCCTCATACAGTATTGTTGTTGAAGTGTATAGTGATCTTCTGGTTCTGCTCATTTCACTCAGCACCAGTTGATTTAAGTCTCTCCAAGCCTCTCTGTATTCCTCCTGCTGGTCATTTCTTACAGAGCAATAATATTCCATAACCTTCATATACCACAATTTACCCAACCATTCTCCAATTGATGGACATCCATTCAACTTCCAGTTTCTAGTTACAACAAAAAGAGCTGCCACAAACATTTTGGCACATACAGGTCCCTTTCCACTCTTTAGTATTTCTTTGGGATATAATCCCAATAACAGCAATGCTGGGTCAAAGGGTATGCACAGTTTGACAACTTTTTGGGCATAGTTCCAAATTGCTCTCCAGAATGGCTGGATTCTTTCACAACTCCACCAACAATGTATCAGTGTCCCAGTTTTCCCACATCCCCTCCAACATTCATCATTATTTGTTCCTGTCATCTTAGCCAATCTGACAGGTGTGTAGTGGTATCTCAGAGTTGTCTTAATTTGCATTTCTCTGATCAGTAGTGATTTGGAACACTCTTTCATATGAGTGGAAATAGTTTCAATTTCATCATCTGAGAATTGTCTGTTCATATCCTTTGACCATTTATCAATTGGAGAACGGTTTGATTTCTTATAAATTAGAATCAGTTCTCTATATATTTTGGAAATGAGACCTTTGTCAGAACCTTTACTTTTAAAAATATTTTCCCAATTTGTTACTTCCCTTCTAATCTTGTTTGCATTAGTATTGTTTGTACAGAAACTTTTTAGTTTGATGTAATCAAAATCTTCTATTTTGTGATCAATAATGATCTCTAATTCTCCTCTGGTCATAAATTACTTCCTCCTCCACAGGTCTGAGAGGTAGACTATTCTCTGTTCCTCTAATCTATTTATGATCTCATTCTTTATGCCTAAACCATGGACCCATTTTGATCTTATCTTGGTATATGGTGTTAAGTGTGGGTCCATATCTAATTTCTGCCATACTAATTTCCAGTTTTCCCAACAGTTTCTTCCAAATAATGAATTTTTGTCCCTAATGTTGGTATCTTTGGGTTTGTCAAAGATTAGATTGCTATAGATGTATCCTTTTTTGTCCTTTGTATCTAATCTGTTCCACTGATCTACCGGTCTATTTCTTAGCTAGTACCAAATGGTTTTGGTGACTGCTGCTATATAATATAGCTTTAGATCAGGTACACTTAGACCACCTTCCTCTGACTTTTTTTTCATTAGTTCCCTTGCAATTCTCGACCTTTTATTCTTCCATATGAATTTTGTTGTTATTTTTTCTAGGTCATTAAAATAGTTTCTTGGGAGTCTGATTGGTATAGCACTAAATAAATAGATTAGTTTGGGGAGTATTGTCATCTTTATTATATTCACTCGGCCTATCCAAGAGCACTGAATGTCTTTCCAATTATTTAAATCTGACTTTATTTTTGTGGCAAGTGTTTTGTAATATAATTCCTGACTATTCTTTGGTAGATGGATTCCCAAATACTTTATACTCTCAACATTTGTTTGGAATGGAATTTCTCTTTGTATCTCTTGCTGTTTCATTTTGTTGGTGATATATAAGAATGCTGAGGATTTATGTGGATTTATTTTGTATCCTGCCACTTTGCTAAAATTCTGAATTATTTCTAATAGCTTTTTAGCAGAATCTTTGGGGTTCTCTAAGTATACCATCATGTCATCTGCAAAGAGTGATAGTTTGATTTCCTCATTTCCTACTAGCAGAAAACTATTAACAAACAATATGTAAGTATCCTCCATATGCCAAACATTGTACTATAAGCACCAAGGATACAAAAAAGGGCAACTGTTCTCCTTCCTCACCAGACTTTTTATACCTAATAGACCATCTCTCCATTGCCCTTTTGGTAAATGGAAATATTGATTCTATAGTGATTGTGACATTCATGGTTTTTAGTCATAGGGTGAAAAACCATTTTTCATTATTACTTCTTTTCAGTTCTGAGCCTGTGTATTTGTCTCTATTCAATATCTATCCAAGATATATATACTGGAAAACCAGCAAAATAGTCTAGACATTCAACTGTCTATTATATGGAAAATAGGCACCCTTGGTTTATCTTCAGCACATTGTTAGGCTAAACTCTTTTGAGTTGTTTTTATTTAGATGGCTTTGCAGTATCCTGGGGATGAAATTAGTATATTTTTTATTATAGTTTTTTGTTTACAAGATATATGCATGGGTAATTTTTCAGCATTGGTAGCTGCAAAACCTTGTGCTCCAACTTTTTCCCTTCCTTCTCCCCTCCCCCTCTCCCAGATAGCAGGTAGACCAATACATGTTAAATATGTTAAAGTATATGTTAAGTACAATATATGTATGCATGTCCATACAGTTATTTTGCAGCATAAAAAGAATCAGATTTTGAAATAGTATACAATTAACCTATGAAGGAAATAAAAAATGTAGACAGATTCTACATTTCCCAGAATTCTTTTGCTGGGTGTAGTTGGTTCAATTCATTACTGTTCTATTGGAGCTGATTTGTTTCATCTTATTGTTGAAGAGGACCACGTCCATCAGAATTGATCACCACATAGTGTTATTGTTGAAGTATATAATGATCTTCTGGTCTTGCTCATTTCACTCAGCATCAGATCATGTAAGTCTCTCCAGGCCGTTCTGAAATCATCCTGTTGGTCATTTCTTACAGAACAATAATATTCCATAATATTCATATACCACAATTTATTCAGCCATTCTCCAATTGATGGGCATCCACTCAGTTTCTAGTTTCTGATTACTACAAAGAGGGCTTCCACAAACATTCTTGCACATACAGGTCCCTTTCCCTTCTTTAAGATCTCTTTGGGATATAAGCTTAGTAATAACACTGCTGGATCAATGGGATCAATGGATAACTTTTTGAGCATAGTTCCAAATCATTCTCCAGAATGGCTGGTTATATTCACAATTCCACCAACAATGTATCAGTGTCCCTGTTTTCCCACATCCCCTCCAACATTCTGCATTATCTTTCCCTGTCATTCTAGCCTATCTAACAAGTGTGTAGTGGTGTCTCAGTGTTGTCTTAATTTGCATTTCTCTGATCAATAATGACTTGGAGCATCTTTTCATATGGCTAAAAATAATTTCAATTTCTTTGTCTGAGAATTGTCTGTTCATATCCTTTGGCCATTTATCAATTGGAGAATGGCTTGATTTCTTATAAATTAGAGTCAATTCTCTATGTATTTTGGAAATGAGGCCTTTATCAGAACCTTTGACTATAAAAATGTTTTCCCAGTTTATGGCTTCCCTTCTAATTTTGTCTGCATTAGTTTTGTTTGTACAAAAGCTTTTCAATTTGATAGAATCAAATTTTTCTATTTTGTGATCAAAAATGATCTCTAGTTCTTGATTGGTTACAAATTCCTTCCTCCTCAACAGGTCTAAGGGGTAAACTCTCCTATGTTTTTCTAATTTATTTATAATCTCATTCTTTATGCCTAGGTCATGAACCCATTTTGACCTTATTTTGGTGTATGGTATTAAGTGTGGATCAATGCCTAGTTTCTGCCATACTAGAAATTAGCATATTTCTAAGAAGTAAATGAAGTCACTATCCTTTTTTCCATTAGGACTTTGGCCTGAACATGTGAGTCTTTAATGATAAGGTCAGGATATAAATTCCTAGTTCGAAATAATTCACAATGGACATTCTCTTTGCCAAAAGACAGGTTTATTTACAAAAAGAGGTTACAGACAAGATAAGAGGTAAAATAGGCACCAGGTAAAATAGGCAAATATGAAATAAGAAAGTAATAGGGTGATCATTATCAAGGAGAAGAGTTTGGAAGAATCCATTAAAGGAATATATCATAAGGCCTGATTATACCATTAACTGGCAGGCTAGATCCATAGAAGAGTTCAGCAGACTAATCAGTTAGCTAGAATAAGGAGACAGATACCATAAAAGGAAGGTGCTAGGAGGGAGAGAGAGTAGTGAACTTAGTCCTGGAAGGACCTTAACAAAGATCATCATAAGCAGATCTTTTATAGGGGCAATATAACCTTGGGGGTTTCTCAGGAAAACCAGGGAAATAAAGTCAGAAACTCAGAGGAGAGATCATGGAGCCAGATGGAATACACTTGGCAGACCAGGTTTTAGACTTGTCTAAAGATATGTTAATCAATATCTCAAAAGATTGTTTGTTACTTAGAAATTGGGGGATAGAAAATGGAGGTGGATAAAGTGATCCAGCCTTACAATCACTCTGTACAAACAGCATAGACTGGGAATTGGTTATATGTGATAATAGCCAGATTCCTGACAGGGGAAGACAGTAAGTTCATATCATTTAACATCTTTAACATCTTTAACATCTTTTAACATCTTTAGTCAGCAAAGTATGTTATTAACAATTTTTCATTCAGTTTTGGTTCTTCTAGTTTCAACTGTAAATGATTTTTGAATGATCTAATTTAAGAATAATCTGCTTACTTATTTCATTTCTATTTTCTCTACCAAGGAGAATGACTATTGCATTGAATGACTAACAGAAATTTGATACCCATGAAATGAAGTGAATTGCTTCTAGACTTCCCTGGAGCTGAGGATAGTCTTCCTTTTTCTTTCTGTAGCCTGAGACGGACCTGGATTTGAATTATGGGAGGACCAACCTAGTAAAAACCATGAGATAGATTCCTGTTTCCTGTAGGAGGGGAAAGCTCTGATAAAGGGACTGAAAAAATGGCCACCTGTAAAGGAAACTTTCACCATAATTGACTCAATTTGGAGATAGGTTCATTGGGGTGGTGCCTTTGACTCAAAGAGTAGCTATTCGGTGAAGAGAATAGAAAGCTGGGTCTGGAGTCAGGAAGGTCTGAGTTTGAATATGACCTTAGATAATTAATAGATGTGTGACCCTGAGCAAGTCACTTAACCTATTTACCTTAGTTTACTCATCTGTAAAAGGAGATGGTATCAAAACTCACATTCCTTATTATCGTTACTGGTCAGCATAACCTAGGTCCTGAATTAAGCATCAAACAAATATAGTCTCTAAGCAACAGGTCTGGGGGCTCAGCCATGTAGAGTTAAGTTCAAACAACACCAAAAAGTTTTTCCACAGATATCATCTCCTTTAAGTACCTTGTATATCAATCCTTTTTAACCTCACAAATATATCTCCTCTAGCATGGCTCTCCTAAAGAGAGTGGTCAGATCTTTTTCTCAAATTCTTGTTCTGTACACCCTGGAACCCTGTAAGAAAATCTATTTAAAGGTTAAATTTGGCTCATATATAGGGCTTCTCCCAAAAAGGATAATATGTAGCTGACCAATCACTTGTCAGACACATTAGAGCATGGATTTCTTTAAGGTATGGGTTAGACTCAATGGACACTGAGGACCCTTCTAATCTTCAAGTTCTATGATTTAGTAATTCAGTTGTATCTAAATGCCTAGTTTTCTGCAAATATATGTATGAAGGATTTAAAACCCCAAAAGACTTTGCTGGGGAATATGCCTATGAAAGACCTGGAATCTAGTTCAGTTAAAGGAAGGCAATAAACTTCTCTTCTGGGTTTAGTTAGTATACTTGCTCAGATTCATTCTCATCCAAAAAAAAAAAAGTAGTTTGAATCCTTTCCAAATGCTACATAGAGCTGCGTTAAAAAAAAAAGAGCTGATAGCATCTTTGTTTTTTTTTTTTTTTTTTTTCTCTTTAGATCACATATGGAGTACTGTATTCAGTTTTGGGCACCACAGTGGAAGGACATTAATAAGGGGAATGTTGTCCAGAAGAAAGTAATCAGAATGGTCAAGTCAAAAAGTCACATAGCTCTATATTATTTCTGTGTCAGAGCTCTCCTAAAATGAGTATTAAAGTACAGGAATCCCAACTGGAAGGTAAGCAGTAGTAACTTTAGACTTTTTATTGATCTTTATCTTTCATTCTTTTTTTTTTTTCCTTTTGCTGAGGCAATTGGGTTAAGTGACTTGCCCAGGGTCACACAGCTAGAAGGTGTTAAGTGTCTGAAATCAGATTTGAATTCAGATCCTCCTGACTTCTATCCACTGCACCACCTAGCTGTCCCTTTGTCCTTCATTCTTGAAGAGGACCATGACATCAGGGAGATAATGTCATGACTTGCAAGTGAACTGGTTTTAAGTGAGGGAGGGCTGTTCAAGGTTACTTGCCTTACTGTCTCCTCTGGAAATGGCTTAGGATGCAGTGGGAGAGCTTTACCTTTAAAGTTAAAATCTTTTTGAGATTTCATTTTGAATGAGGCAGTGGCCAATGAGTGATTTAGACTAGGTAAGAAATGAAATGAAGGATGACTTCTTTTACCTACTTAAAAAAAAATCAATCTGTGAAGGGAAAACCCTCAGTGTTACTGGTTCAAATAGAAACAACTGCTATTTACACTCATTCTGAGCCATCAGGCCCACACAATGACCAAGTGTAAAGCCAGAGTGATTTGGGTTTAAGGCATGATCATCAGGAAAAAAATCTAGCCCTTAAAATCCAAAATCTCTTTTGAGATTTCAGTCATCAAAATTTACATTCCTTTGGTCCTTAGCTAGAGCAAACTCCAAATGGAGTTGTATAACTAAATGAGGGGGCCACAAAAATATTGGCAACAATAAAAGGTTTCTGAATGTGCAGTGA
This sequence comes from Sminthopsis crassicaudata, assembly GCF_048593235.1. Taxonomy (NCBI): domain Eukaryota; kingdom Metazoa; phylum Chordata; class Mammalia; order Dasyuromorphia; family Dasyuridae; genus Sminthopsis; species Sminthopsis crassicaudata. The sequence continues at coordinate 210,382,020 of NC_133621.1, forward strand.
CCAAAAATTAATTCAAAATCAAATACATAATGAATCTGAGTTGTTTCTGGCAGTACTTGCCTATGTTGTAAACTTCAATTTGACTATAGCCTTGGTTCTGAATGTACAACATGTGCACTTTGCACTGTGCATGCCTTCACACCACAGAATGCCAATGAATACTGCAGAAATACCTTGGCTCATAGCATATTGGCTCATAGACATGACATATTTATGTTATGAATTACAGTATTTTTACTCTTCATACAAAGTTTTCTGTTTTTACAGAAGCAAAATAGTTTAATTACAGAAAATAAAGATTTTTGATATTTTCTTGACATTATTCCTTAACATGTAAGTATCAAATTAGTATATCTTTGGATTGCATTGTGTTAGAATACTTGATTTTGAAAATTGCTGTTTTCTCCTTCTTTTATAGAAATATAGGTTTTTAAAATTAATTTTATAATTTTAATTTTTTTGACAGTATATATGCATAATTTTTTTACAACATTATCCCTTGTATTCATTTTTCCAAATTTCCCCCTTCCTTCCTCTATTCCCTCCCCTAGATGACAGGCAACCCCATACATATTAAATGTGTTACAGTATAACCTAGATACAATGTATGTGTGTAAATCCAATTTTCTTGTTGCACGTTAAGAATTGGATTCCAAAGGTATAAGTAACCTGGATAGGAAGACAGTAGTGCTAACAATTTACATTCAATTCCCAGTGTTCCTTCTCTGCGTGTAGTTGTTTCTATCCATCATTGATCAACTAGAAGTGAGTTGGATCTTCTTTGTGTTGAAGATATCCACTTCAATCAGAATACATCTTCATACACTATTGTTGTTGAAGTGTACAGCGATCTTCTGGTTCTATTCATTTCACTCAGCACCAGTTCATGTAAATCTCTCCAAACCTCTCTGTATTCCTCCTGCTGGTCATTTCTTACAGAGCAATAATATTCCATAACCTTCATATACCACAATTTACCCAACAATTCTCCAACTGAGGGGCATCCATTCATTTTCCAGTTTCTAGCTACAACAAAAAGAGCTGCCACAAACATTTTGGCACATACAGGTCCCTTTCCGCTCTTTAGTATTTCTTTGGGATATAAGCCCAGTAGTAGCACTGCTGGATCAAAGGGTATGCACAGTTTGATAACTTTTTGAGCATAGTTCCAAATTGCTCTCCAGAATGGCTGGATTCTTTCACAACTCCACCAACAATGTATCAGTGTCCCAGTTTTCCCACATCCCCTCCAACATTCATCATTATTTGTTCCTGTCATCTTAGCCAATCTGACAGGTGTGTAGTGGTATCTCAGAGTGGTCTTAATTTGCATTTCTCTGATCAGTAGTGATTTGGAACACTCTTTCATATGAGTGGATATAGTTTCAATTTCATCATATGAGAATTGTCTGTTCATATCCTTTGACCATTTATCAATTGGAGAACGGTTTGATTTCTTATAAATTAGAGTCAGTTCTCTATATATTTTGGAAATGAGGTCTTTATCAGAAAAAAATATTTTCCCAATTTGTTACTTCCCTTCTAATCTTGTTTGCATTAGTTTTGTTTGTACAAAAGCTTTTTTATTTGATGTAATTAAAATCTTCTATTTTGTGATCAATAATGATCTCTAGTTCTCCTTTAGTCATAAATTCCTTCCTCCTCCACAGGTCTGAGAGGTAGACTATCCTCTGTTCCTCTAATCTATTTATGATCTCGTTCTTTATGCCAAATCATGGACCCATTTTATCTTGGTATATGGTGTTAAGTGTGGGTCCATATCTAATTTCTGCCTTACTAATTTCCAGTTTTCCCAATAGTTTTTTTCAAATAATGAATTCTTATCCCAAATGTTGGTATCTTTGGGTTTGTCAAACACTAGATTGCTATGGTTGTACCCTATTTTGTCCTGTGTACCTAATCTGTTCCACTATCGACTGGTCTATTTCTTAGCCAATACCAAATGGTTTTGGTGACTGCTGCTTTATAATATAGCTTTAGATCAGGTACAGCTAGACCACCTTCATCTGACTTTTTTTTCATTAATTCCCTTGAAATTCTTGACCTTTTATTGTTTCATATGAATTTTGTTGTTATTTTTTCTAGGTCATTAAAATAGTTAGAAATATAAGTTTTAAGTTGCAGCAAGACAAAAGTCCTTTAATAATATTTTTCTATAATCATCACTAAATGTGTATGAAAGCATGAACATCATTTTAAAAATTAACTATAAATGTAATTTCATAAACCAAAACTAGTATTTATTTCAGAAATTATTAGCAACATTTCTTTTTTATTTTTTAAAATTAATTTTATAATTATTACTTTTTTTGACAGTACATATGTATGGGTAATTTTTTACAACATTATCCCTTGCACTCACTTCTGATCCGAATTTTCCCCTCCTTCTACCCCCTCCCCTAGATGGCAGGCAGTCCCATACATGTTAAATATGTTATTGTATATCCTAGATACAATATATGTGTGCAGAACCGAATTTCTTGTTGCACAGGAAGAATTGGATTCAGAAGATAAAAATAACCTGGGAAGAAAAACAAAAATGCAAACAGTTTACACTCATTTCCCAGTGTTCCTTCTCTGGGTATAGCTGATTCTATCCATCATTGATCAATTGGAACTGTATTAGATCTTCTCTTTGTTGAAGATATCCACTTCCATTAGAATACATCCTCATACAGTATTGAGCAACATTTCTTCATATTTTTAGGACAAAATATTTTTTGGTTATGGATAAGTGGCTAAGTTTAGCTAGAAGAGGTTAAAAATACTGATGACAAAGTGGCAGAGTCTTGTAGTACAACTAAACTGAAAAGAAAAAGGAAAATATTTTTGCAATATAAGTTTACTTCTAACAATTATGATGTTGTAAAAAAATCTCTTAGCTTAATTTGTAATGAAGTTTTGGCTGCAGAGAGCATGAAATCAGCCAAAACTAAAATGTACTGCAATAAGCCAAAAGAATATTTTAATTGACTTTTAAAATCTTTAAATATAGAAAAACAATATTTTGAGAAATTTATTACCATAAACAAATTTTATGAAATTTCTTATTTAATTGCAAAAACTAAAAAGTCCTACATGATAGGAAAAAATATCATGTTACTTTCTGCTATTAAGATCTCAGAAATAGTTCTTGGGGAAAAGTATTCTTGGAATCACAGTTTCAGAAATAATTCCCTTCAAATTTTGATTCTAAAAAACTAAATTGGGTTCATAAACCATACTCAGTTAAAATTAAAAGATGTCAGTCATCTGCCATTAAAAATTAAAAAAATTTGCTAAGTTATCAACTGACACAAATTTAAACCCGAGTTTCTTAAAAAAAAAAAAATCCTAAAAAAAATTTTGGTTTGGAATTAAGAAAGAATTTCCATCAATTTCTGAAATGACCCTAAACATATCTATATTATTAAAGCTTTTTATTTATAAAATATATGTGTGGGTAATTTTTCAACATTGACCCTTGTAAAACCTTCTGTTCCAAATTTCCCCCTTCTTCCTCCCACCTCCTCCCCTAGATGACAGGTAGTCTAATACACGTTAAATACTTTAAAATATATGTTAAATCCAATGTATACATATTTATACAGTTATCTTACTACACAAGAAAAATTGGATCAAGAAAGAAGAAAAAACTGAGAAAGAAAACAAAATGCAAGCAAACAACAACAGAAAGAGTGAAAATGCTATGTTGTGTTCCACACTCAGTTCCCACAGGCGTCTCCCTGAGTGTAGATGGCTCTCATCATCACTGAACAATTGGAAATGATTTGAATCATCTCATTGTTGAAAAGAGCCATGTCCATCAGAATTGATCATTATATAATACATTATTTAACCTGACTATTACCACAGCCCTAATGAAATCTTTATTTAGAACAGGCTGGTAATTTGGGAATGGTCACTACAAAATCTATAAAATATTCTATTTGGGAAAAAGAGAAATGGCAAAAGATTATATTATTTTCAGGTGAAATTGTGAACAGATTAAGTTTGCTTTGTGCTGACCAAGTCAGTTCAACAACACAGGCCTCATCTTCCTTATTTGAAAACTAAGGGAGGACTGGATAACATTATCTTTAAGATTGCTCTTGACGTCTATGATATGGTGCTGCCCCCTTTCAATTGCTAGGTGGTACAGTGCATTGAGTGGAGCTGTGTAACCCCCAAACCTCAGTTTAAATCTTGACTCAGACACTTCTAAGTTTTGTGACTGGGCAAATCTTTTTACATTTGTGAGTGTGTGTGTGTGTGTGTGTGTGTGTGTGTGTGTGTGTGTGTGTGTATGTGAGTGTGTGTGTGTGTGTGTGTGTGTGCTGTGTGTGCTTCTGTAATAAATAAAAGTTATATACTGGCCATGCATTATGTCTTACCAGCCATCAAAAATGGGAAGATATTCACTTTTTAGAGATACATTTATTTAAATTATTTGTTTTGGATTTCATCCTAACAAAATTTAAGTATTTTTTGTTAAGTGAGTGGAAAAAGTTACACAAGAATTTGCTTGTATTGTTGACAAGAAAAAAAAAGCCACCCTGAAACCAATATATCACATATTTCAGATTTGCTTATGTTTGACAATGGAAATGAAGCAAAATTTGGTTATTGTCCAGCTGGAAGGAAGAAAAGAGTAGGTGTTTCTGGAGGGAGGATGAGGGTGATTATTTTAAGACAGAGTTCATCATTTGGCTTGGGTGACAGGGGAGTATGCCAAAATTGTAATCTCATTTGGGTAGATGTTTTATTGAAAAAAAAAAAACAAACAAACCTTGAACTTGTAAGGCTTCCTCAGCTTTTAAAGACCACATCCTTAGTCTTAGAAAGCTAAACAGCTGACTTTTTTTGGAAAGGGGTTCTGTCTCTGAAATGCTTTTTTAAAAAGTGTTGATTAGTTGAAAAACCACTTGTGAAGGCTTTGTTTTTAATTGCTTTTTGAATTGCTGTCAGCAAGAAACCATTTTGATAAAATCAAAACAAAGCAATCAGTTAGTATTTGGCTCTGTAAATGCTTCTTCAGTTATAAAGATAAAAAAAATTGATGAGTAAAGTGTTTTACTTTACTGAAGATTTAATAAATAAATATAATGCACACAATATAGAGTTACATGCATATTTCTGCTAAAAATTAACTCATTTATTTGACTGTCTTATGAAAATAACCATGTGTTCTTAAATGCCATTTCTATAGAGTCTCAGCTCTCATGGCTGAAAAGATTTCCAGTATGGGTCTGAAATGCCCTTTGATCTAAGTATCAAATTAGATCCATTTTCAGAAGTTTGTCATCTGAAGGTTGGTCAGAAGACAATGATTATTTTTGGACATAGTAACTGATAGAACCATCTGCTATGGCAATAGGGAGTTGCGATCTATAGTAGTACAAAGACTGTCTCAAATGATCTTTTGTTAAATTTTAGCAATATTTTTTGTTTTTTATCACTTATCCCAATATATTTCTCCTTTTATCCTTTCCAGAAAGCCATTCCTCATAACTAAAAATAAGAGAGAGAGAAGAAAAAAAATAGTTCAGGAGAATTAACTGGCATGTCAAAAAAAAATCTGACCTTGTATGTAGTCTTATATGGGGTGGTAGTAGTAGAGAGATATAGTCATATATCTTTTCTTTGAAGCTAAAAATGATTATGATCATTTTATAGGATTCATGTTTTTTGTTATACTAATTTTTAGTTTTTAATATCATTGCATATATTATATTACTAGTGTTGCTTATCTTCATTTTGTATTAGTTAATATAAAGTCTTCCCATGCTTCTCTGTAGTTTTCATTTTCATTATTTTTTATGATCCAGTAATATTCCATTACACTTATTTCTTTAGGCATTCTTCCAATTACTGGACATAGACATCAACTTTTTATAATTTTTATAATTCTTTGTTATTACAGAAAGCATAGCCATAAATATTTTGGCATATAAAGAGCCTTTCTTTTTGTCCTTGACTTTTCACTGTCTAAGAGTGTATAGATATTGTAATCACAGTCCTTGTGTAATTCCATACTACTATCTAGAATGACTGCACAAATTCATAGCTTCACCAATAGTTATTTATGGTTTTTATCTTTCTACAATTTCTCCAACATTGACTTTCCCATTAATTGTCATCATTGTCAGTTTTCCAAGATGAGTTTATTTGATTTGCATAACCTTATTATCAAGGATTTGAAGCAGTGTTTCATATAGTTAGTACTAGATTGTAATTCTTTGAAGAACTATTTGTTGATATTCTTTGACTCCTTATTCATTTCTGTTAGTTGCTGGAGTCTAGCTCCTGTAGTGAGATGAAGGATGTGGAAACATACCTGGGCCAGGCGGAGAAATCCAGATTATGGACTCTTCAAAGTTTATTGATCAGAGAGATAAATATCTACACCTCAAATGCTCATAGGCTCGATTCAAAGTATACTCCTTAAAGTTCTTATAGTTTTCTCTAACAAACAAGATCTATTGAAATGTAAATGATTAAGCCCTGGATCTTTTTTAATTATTCAGAGATTCAAATGGTTGAGATACACATCTGGGTAGGTTAATCATACCATTGTCTCAAGTATCTTTCCTTTAGTCTCTATTGTGAGCTCTTTTTTCTGTCCTAAATTAAAGAGTTTGCCTTTAATTAAAGAGTAATGTTTGCATTTTGCTTCAGTCACTAGATTATTAATTTATTATATTGACAAACAGTCTCTTTTCTTTCAACAAGGGAATTTTGGTGAGCCAAGTTACTGTAAGATTCAAAACCTGGAATGAATTCTTACCTCCTAGCCTTCTACAGTTATTTTCCTAGATATCAGATATTCATCAGGGATATTTGGTACAAATTTTTTTTCTCATTCACCTTGTTCCATTATCAATCGTTCAAAAAGCATTTGTTAAGAGGTTACTACATTCTAGGTATTGTATCAAGCATTAGGGATGCAAAGAAAAAGCAAAACTAGCTCCAGCCTTCAAGGACCTTACATTTGAATATAGTAGATATAAGATAACCTTAGAGGAAAAGGCACTAGTAGTTGGAAGAGGGTATGAGTGGAGAAAAAGGCCTTTTGTAGAAGATGTTGATTGAATTGGATCTTGAAAGAAGCCAGGGATTTCAAAGAGATCAAGGTAAAAAAGGGCATTTTGAAAATAAGGAACAGCTTCAAAGATATAGAAAATCAAGGAAGTCTCATTACATAAATATAACTAAATTTTAGTCTGTGAGTGAAGGGGAGTAAGGTGTAGGAAGGCTGGAAAGATATGAAGGGACCAGGTTGTGATATCCTTTTTTTCGAAGACAGCTGGGGTTAAGTGATTTGCCCAGGCTCATATAACTAGTAAGTGTCTGAGGCCAGGTTTGAACTCAGATGCTCTTGACATCAGGACCAGTGCTCTGTTGACTAAGCTTGCTGCTCCTGTGGTGCAGTTAAGTGACAAATAGAAGAGTTAATACTTCATTTTAGTAGTTACAGGAAGTCACCAGAATTTATCGAATGGAAAGAGGAATATGGTTAGACCTACCCTTTGAGAAAATCAATTTGGTAGCTGTGTGGATGATGTATTGGTATAGGAAGAGACTAAAAGACTTGGAGACTAATTAGAAGACAATTGTAATTGGTGATAAGGACTTCAGTGGGAGTGATGAGTGTGAATGAAGAGAAGAGGATAGATATGAAAAATGTTTTAGAGAAAGAAATGACTTAATTTGGCAAATAATTGTATATGTGGTGAGCAAAAATGAGGAGTTAAGGATAATACTTAGGTTATGAAACTGAATGATTAGAAGGATTATGATACCCTAAAAAGATATAGGAAAGTTTGAAAATAGGATAGATTTTAGGGAAAGATAATAAATTCTGTTTTGGACATGTTGAATTTGAGATGATATGGAATATCTGGTTCAAAATGTCCAGTAAGAAATTAGTGATATTAGATAGGAACTTCAGAGAGATATTAGTGTTAGATCTAGATCTGGGCATCATCTAGATATAGATGCTCATTGAACTTTTTGCAGTTAGTTAGATCACCAAATGAGAATATAGTAAGACAAGGGAAAAAGGCCCAAGGACTGAGTTTTGATATGAGTTTCTGATATGAATGAAAGGGACCCAGAAAGAGCAGTCAGATAAGTAGAAGGAGAACTCAGAGAGAAGACAGAGTATCCAGGAAGTGATTTACTGCATGGAGTGCTTCAGAGAGCTCAAAAAGGATGAGGACTGATAACTTGTCTTTGTTTTTGGTAATTAACAGGTCATTGATAACATTGGGGAGAGTAGTTTTAGTTGGAGATCTGGGAGGATAGACTGCAAAGAGAATAGGAGAGAGAATGAACTAAAGGTGGATATATTGAGTGTAGACAGTTATTTCAAAGCATTTAGTTGAGAAAGGGAAGAGTCATAGGGTAAAAATGGTACCATGGGATGTTTCAGGAGAAAAGAGATAGTTTGGTACACCTTCTGTGGCAAATGAGATAGAGATCCAATTAGAGAGGAAAAGGATTGTCCAGCTGCAGTGAGGTTTCAGTTGAGGGTAAATAAACTAAATTTATAGTGTATCTAGTCACTAGTAACTTTGTCCAACATAGTGCAGTAGCACATCAGTAGGAGAGAAGGAAGCAGGTAGTTCCTAGTTGTACCAATTTTGTTTGTGCTGAAGTTTTTCAATTTCATTAATGGAAATCATTTATCTTTTGTGAACACCTTTTTATCCCTTCCTTGGTTAAGAATTTATCTCATAGCCATAGCTGTAAAAACTATCTGATCTGTTATTCTTTAATTTTTTCATGACAGGACTTAGATTTGTCACATATTCATTTTGAATTTGTTATGTATTCTAAGATGTTAGCTGAAATCGGATTTCTGCAATCTGTTTTTCAGCTTCCTCAGAAATTCTTATCAATTAGGGAATTCTTCCTCAGATAGTTTTTGTTTTGGAGTTTATAAAACACTAGGTTATTGAGTTAAATTGTTTCTGATTCTTTCTTGTCTAGTCTTCCCCACTGGTATCTTTATATATTTTAAATTAGTACCAAAGAGTTTTTTATTACTATTACTTTATAATATAATTCCAGGTGTGGAAGTGTATCTCTCTTCATTTCTACTTTTTCTTCTGATTTCCAATGATATTCTCGATCTCTTTCTTCAAATGAATTTTTGTCTGGCTCTGTAAACTATTTCTTTGGTAGTTTGATTGGTACAGCATTAAAGAATAAAGAATAAACCTGCATTTTCATTAGTTTAGGGAACTTTCAAGTGAGAAAACTCCCGATAATAATTCAGGTCAGAATCTTTTTGTGCAATTTAAAGTTTGAAAGTTGCCTACAATACTGAGAGATTTAATGATTTGTCCAGGGTTTTCAAGCAACTATGAGTTAATGATGGATATTGAATTCAAAGGTTTTTCTGAGTCCTAGACCACTTGTCTATTAATAGTGCTACACTTCCTCTCTGTAATTTAATTACTAATACCATTTTTATTAGAGTGCATGATTTTCTTTTAAAATATTGAAATGTATTATATACCTACATGGTTGTGGGATGTAAAGAATTGAGATATTTTGGCAACTAGAAGTATAGTGTACTACAGCTCTCTGCAGTTTTTCTACCAGGGTAGCTGATCTGTCCTATTTAATTCCTTTGAGTCTATGACAGTATATCACTCTTTTGTAGACTTTTTTTTTTGTAGACTTCTTTAGCACATCTGTGATCTTATTGATATGGGTTCTCCATCCAAAGGTGCAGATCTCAATGCATCTATGACATCTCTTCCTGTCCTACTTTTGTTCACTCTTTTCCCATAAGTCATTCATAATGGGCCACCCCGAAGACTGCAAACTTTCCTTTAATCTCTTGACATCACATGTGTACTAATGTGAGATCCTTATATGAGACACTTCTTTGATGACATCTTTCATGCCTCTTTTTATACTCAATTCATCACTGATAACATGCTTTATGTTTTACCTATTTATGTCCACTGTGTACCTCCATTGCTCTGAGTGACCCATGATTTTGATTCTTTGGAGCCAAACTTGATCATCATAATTCCCAGAATTTATGTTTGTATTTGTGTATGAGCATGTTTTTCTTTATATTATAGTGATCATATATATTGTTTTTCAGGTTTTACTTCACTTTATATCATATCATATATCTCTATCTATCCACTCACCCATCCATCTTTCTCACTCTATCTATCTTTCCATGCTTCTCTGTGTAGTTTCAAATGGCTTAGTATTATATTACATTTTATTCAACTACTACAATTTGTTTGGCCACTCCCCACATCATGAACATTTACTTTGTTTTCAGTTCTTTACTGCTACAAAAAGTGCTATTATTTTTTGTGACTATCTTTGCTAGTTTTCCAGGTATGAGTCAAATCCTCAAAATATTTGAAGCTAAATAATATAATAGTTTAGAGGTTAAATTGCTCATTGGAGAGGTAGAATACACTTTAGCACAATATACTATTTTATTTATGCATCACTCTGTCACTTTATTTTTCCTTTTCTGCCTTAAATTAATATGGGACACTAATCTCTAGTCCTAATTATTATACAATTTCAGTGTTAATGTATCTTTTAGTGTTAATATATCTAGCTGTCCCATTTATGTTGCAAGCAGATAAGTCATAGAAAAGTGAAAGATTGATCATTTCCTAATTCTCTCAGATCATAGCTCTAAGAGATGGGAGTATAAGTTAACTCATAAAAGAATGTGCTACAATATTGTTTTCCTAAACTGGCCAACATTCAAAAAATTAGGCCAAAAGATATGAATTTAACCTGGTCAGGGAAATTTATACCAAATTCAACATTAAGAAAGAGTGAAGAGAGATGATAATGAAAGAAGGAAAATATCTTTCCCTGCTAAGAAAAATAACATGCTTATTGAATCAAGATATTTCTTTTAAAATGAATAAATTAAATGTGAAGAGAGAAAAGACAGTAGATACTTAGTAATTAATATTCAGTGTCTCAGATGGTAATATTTAATTATTCTGCTGTGTTTCCCAGAAAATCCAAAGCACATCAAATAGATAATAGGATGGGTTTATAAATAATGAATTGCCTACCAACTTGGATTGCTTTTTCTGATTATTTTATATTAGGATACCAGTTGAATTTTGTGTTATCAAGCCATTTACGAAATCCACTAAATCACTTGATGTATTTAACACTTTTAGGGTATGTGGAACTATTGTAGGGACTTTCTCCAATTGTCTGTCTGCTATCTATTTTTGAAAAATGGTTTCAAGTTGATTTGCATAATAGCTTGGTCAAATGGTTTGAAAAAAATTGAATGCAAGACCAAGTAGAAAATAAATAGAAAATGATAAAGTATATTATTTAACCGGATAGGCTGCCTGAGAAAATGATATTGATTGAATGTTATCTTTGATAGGTTGAATCTAACTTATTTGGAAGACAGACTAAATTGCATACTCATGTTATTTCCAGAGGGATGTACAAGTTAGTAGATGGTGCTTTGTAGCATTAAAGACAGAAAAATAGTGCCTTAAAATTGTTCTAGAAAGTGACTTGATATGGAAGGACCATCTTAAAATAGGATCTGATGCAAATCAGTACACAATATAAAAAACAGTCTGTGGGAGATATTTTGTAGGTGGGATAAATCTGATGCAATATTGCTGGCTGAGACTGCTGAGTGATATAAGGTAAAATAAATCATATAATTGCACAACATGATGCCAGGCTATAAAAAACCAAGGAACACTTGGTTTTGGTTTATAAAAGCAAATACAATAATCCCATTTCAAATGATTCTCATAATTTCATCCTGAAATATTGAAAACAGTTTTTGGAAATTTAGCTTAAACTCTCCTCTCTGCTTTTCCCTCTTTCTGTTTCCCCACTCCTCAGTTAGATTTTCATCCTGGCCACATCTACTCACATCAAGGCTCTATCCTATACCCTCTTCTCTTTCAACACTATTTCATTTGATGATATTATCAATTTCCATGGATCCAAATATCATTTTTATATAGATGATTTATTGTTTATTGAGCTCCTGTTGACCTTCAGTTTTAGGTCTTCAATCTCTTCCTATTAGACATCTCAAAGTAGTTATTTCATAGACATTTTAAACTCAGCATGTCCAAAACTAAACTCACCTCTTCCCCTTTTACTATTAAAGGCACCACCATCCTCCTAGTCATTCAAGATTGCAATCATGTCATTCTGTGGTCCTTATTCTCTCTCTCTCTCTCTCTCTCTCTCTCTCTCTCTCTCTCTCTCTCTCTCTCTCTCTCTCTCTCTCTTTCTCTCCCTCTCTCTCTCTCTATCTCTGTGTGTGTGTGTCTTTTTTCTGTCTTTATCTTTGTCTCTTTCTTTTTCTGTCTCTGTTTCTCTGTGTCTCTGCCTTTGTTTTTCAGTCTCTGTGTCTCTTTCTGTCTCTCTGTCTTTGTTTTTCTGTCTTATTCTGTTTCTGTCTCTCTCTGTTTTCTCATTCTCCTAAACCAATATATTTAAAAGTCTTATGAGTTCTACCTCCCTAATATCTCTTGCATGTGCCCCCTTCTCTACTCTAATACTTCAGCTTTTATGGTAATGAGGACATGGTCTTGTGCCTGGATTACTCTAGTAGCCTGGGTGTTCTCTCTGTCTCAAGTCTCTTCCCACTGGCCTTTATATCCTCAGTGCTTAGCTTAGTGCCTGGTTAATATATAATAAAATTAGTAATTATTCCCCTTTAATTTTGGGGATGATTTGCATGTGATTTCTAGGCTCTCCTTTGTAATCTTATTTCCTACCATTGTCACTTTAATACTGTCTACTTATAAACTTATTTACTATATTGACTGGAAGAGGTGGTCAAGGGGACCAGAAAATGATAAATTTTTAACAGACACTTCATTACATGGTCACTTAATCATGCAAATCAATGACATTTATCATTCTTCTAGAGAGGTAGTATCCCATATCTGAAAGACAAAAGGAGTGCTAGACTTGCAGTCAGGAGATTCAGAGCTTTGACCCTTATTCATTGAATAACCATGAATAAATCCTTCCATGTTTCTCAGCTTTAGTTTCCTCACATACTCTCTATCTCATTTGCCTATTGTGAGAAAAGTACTTTGTGAACCTTAAAGTTTAAGTGAAAAAGACACTCTTATATCTAAGTCACTAAAACTGTGGGCTGATTTATTATTGTTGCTTTTAGACTAGAACTAAGAAGACATATCTTTTTGAGGGGAGTGAAACTCCATTATAAAGAATCATTAGGTCTCACATCTCACAGTAAAAAATCTCTTCCAGCAACTATAATGTTATTACCCAAAGCCCCAGATATGAATTCTGATTAGCTGAAAGCATGGAAAGTTTGGAATTCTTTCTCTTTTTTGGGTTCAATAGAAGATTTGTGTGTTGAACCTCAAGGAAGGGTTATTGGTTCAGGGTCATTTCACTGTAATTAATGTTTTCAAAATAGTTTCTTTTCTCACTCTCACAAATTCTTAACATCTACATCATGGGAATTACAATAAATTGAGAACAAACCATTAAAAAAAGCCACACAGCACTAAAATTAAAAATTCATGTACTAAATGGTGAGAGTGGACATGGAAACACAGTCATCTTAAAACAATGCACTTCTAATTGAGCTCTCTGAATACTGAAAGAGAATTCTGGATAAGGTCAGACCCAGGAAGCTAATTCTTTTTTTCCACAAATCCTTTCTTTTTTCCAACTTCCTTATTATTACTGAGGGTCTACCATTCTTTCAATCACCCAGATCTGCAACTTTGATCCATTCTTTTTTTTTTTTCTTTCTTTACAGTAGGATTTTATTTTTCCAAATACATGTAAAGGTTTGTTTCCAGTATTCATTTTTGTAAGACTTTGTGTTTCAAATTTTTCTCCTTCCTTCTCTCCAAGACAACAAGCAATCTGGTTATAGGTATATATACAATTATTTAAACTGTATTTCCATATTTGTCATGTTGAACAAGAAAACATTAGACCACAAAGGGAAAAAACCATAAGAAAGAAAAAAGACACAAACAAACAAAAAAAGGATGAAAATCTTATGCTTTGATCAGTATCCATAATCCTCTCTTTGGATGTGGATGGCTCTTTTCATGTCAGGTCATTGAGAAGAACTAAATCCATCACAGGTGATCATCACATGATCTTGTTGTTACTATGTACAATATTCTCCTGGTTCTGCTTATTTCACACAGCATCAATTCATGGAAGTCTTTCCAAGCTTTTCTGAAATTGTTCTGCTTTCTTATAGAACAATAATATTCCAATATATTTGCATACCATAACTTATTTAACCATTCCCCAGCTGATGGATATCATCAATTTCCAGTCCTTGCCATAAAAAAGAGCTACTAAAACCACTTTTGCACATGGGAGTCCTTTCCCCTTTTTTATGATCTCTTTAAAATACAGACCTAGTAGAGACACTGCTGGATCAAATAATCTACACAGTTTGATAGCCCTTTGGGCATAGTTCCAAATTATTTCCCATAATGGTTGGATCAGTTCACAACTCCACTAACAGTGTATTAAGGTCCCAGTTCTCCTACGTTTCCTTTAACATTGATCATTACCTTTTCCTATCATTTCAGTCAATCTGAGAGGTGTGAGGTGGCACCTCAGAGTTGTCTTAATTTGCATTTCTCATATTAATAGTGACTTAGAGCACTTTTTCATAGGACTAAAAATGGTTTTAAGTTCATCTGAAAATTGTCTTTTCATGTCTTTTGACTATTTATTTGATATCACTCTTTAATCTTATAGGTCCAGTCAGTTTCTCAATTACCTTTGTCACTTCCATAACATCTTTCATATATATATATGTATCCTCGTCTAAACACACAATCATTACACAAGTTGAGGCTTTTATCACCATTTACCTGGAAATAGTCTTCCTGCTTCAGGCATCTCCTCACTCCAAACTCTCCTACACAAAACTCTTAAATTGACTGCAGATATGACCATGTCACTTGTTTATGCAACATACTCCATTGACTCCTAATTATTTCTTTTTTAAAAAAATTTTTTTTGACTCCTAATTATTTCTAAGAATAAACACAAACTCCTCTTTTTGATATTCATAGTGATGGCATAGCCTAGCATGGCACACAGCATGGCATGTTTGGAGCCTCTGCAAAGAGAGGATTTTAGTTTGGCTCTTTTATAATAGGAGCTCTGGCTACAAGCTGAAGGGAGCTAGTGGGTGAAGTTCTACAAGCTGATTTATGTCAAGGAAAGAGGGCTGAGAAAAGGCTAATTAATCTGGCAATAAACTGATCACTTGGCTTTCAAGAAAGCAGTTTCAGTTGAGGGTAGGAGATTAAAGTCAGATTATAAAAGTTTAAAAAATGAGAAAATGGGGTGGAAACTTTAGGCTACTCTCAAGAATTTTGGTTTTGAAGGAGAGGATGAAAATTGTATGGTATTTTGAAAGAGTGCTATATTTGATGGTAGTGTTTTGCTCATTTTTTTTTGTAAGCAGAAGATCAGGAGTCAGTAGGGAGAGAGATATTGAATCCCCAAAAGAAGTGAAATAATTGAGGATTAAGGAACTTGGAAGAAGTAGAGATTGGTATCAATGGTACAAGCAGATGAATGTTTGGACATTTCTTCCTTAGAGGTGGGAATGAAGGAATATCAGAGAGGGTTTATAAAACTACAGTGAAATCAATTTTCAGTCTTCTCTATGAGTCATTAATGCCTTCTGTCCCTTATCTCCCAAATCCAGAAGTTTCATTTAGGTGTCATAGATAGACACAACATGGAATCTCACATATATTATTTATTCTACTTATATAAGCTGAATTTATTTTTATAAATGGCATTAGCAGTTCTGCCAACATTGCTGTTATTTCTGGAAAAAATTTCCTCTAGAATTATGATGATGAGGGCACTTGGACTAGAAAAAACTATTCAGAGGAACACAGTATTTTGCTAATAGATGACAAATAAATTTTGAGTGTAATACAGATCAGATTCTTTCTTTTCTGAAGGTCCTTGAAGAATAAATTCAAAATCATCTGATAGAAAATTGTAGTGATTTCTACTACATAATGACATAACTACCTTAAATATGCTTGTTTAGCTCCCAAAGGAACAACCAAGTATGTTTATGTACATGTGGAACCAGTGGGGCTGTGAAGAAGTCTTGTTCCTTGGGCAGAGTGAACAGCTGCCTAAGTCAAGGGGTAATGAATCCATTGAAGATAGTTGGGAGTTAATTTCCTGTCAAGAAGTTCTTAATGCTGGCTAAGATACCATGGGAAGCAGGCTGTGAGAAGTTTCATTTAACCTTTGACATGATTGGTTGTAAAGTCCTGTCATCTCTCAATTGTAATCCTTCTCTGGGAGGCGGTTTCTTTTCTGTATAATCGTTTCCTCTGTGAGCAGGTTTCTTGGGAGGCTTCTGGAGCCTCCAGCCAGAGTGAAGGTAGAGTCTCGAACCCTCTTCTTCCTGAATCCTGGCTCCCAATCTCCTTGAGCTTCCCTGAAGTTCTCCTGGGAAGTCTTGTTCTTATCCCAGTCTAGACTGCTTCCTTTCAGGCTGCCTTCCAAACTCAATCTCCCCGGAAGCAGCCTTGGTGGCTCCTTATGTCCTCCCAGAGAATGGGCTTGTGGGTATTCCAAAGGTGTAAACTCCTTTAGAGGTGTAAACTCCTTTCAGAAGACTAAAGGTATAAACTCCCTTTAAAGATGTGAACTAAAGGTGTGAATTCCAAGCTAGAGAATTGCCAAGTACCAACTTAAACCACGTAGTAAGAACCTAACAATTGGCTATTCAGAATTCACTCTCTTCTGTGAGGTTAGTTTTTTTTTTTTTAATTTTATTTTAGATTTTTGTTTTGATTTGATTTAGATTTTTGATTTTGTAGAAAGGAAAACATTACGAAATGAACTTTTGTATGATCATCACAACTGTGGTTGTGTGATATTTTTAAATTGATAAACAAATAAAATTACTGTTTCTTTGCTATTGTGACGATGAAAATCTCACTATGAATTCCTTCTCTAAATTTCTTTATTTTGTTTTTTCCAAAGATCTTTCTAATGATTTTCTATATTATAGTGATTTCACTAGTGTGGGTACTTTTTCATTGAGGCAGAGTGTAATGTCTCCATGATTCTCTAGTTATTGTGGCAAATATACATATACATACACACACATACACACACGTATATATACATGTATATGAATATACACACATATATAGATAACAGAGAAAGTTATTTAGAACCATAGCTATATATCAGTATGTACATTCATATATATATAACCTAGTCGTTATCATTCTAATCACAAGCCTCTTTAAATTTAGGATCTTAAGGAAATCTTCAGACAATAATCCCTGCACTGTCTGATGTCCAAACCCTTTTCAACTTGGTAGGATTTGCTAGACTTTGAGCTAATTGGGAAACCTTTAAGGACCTAGGATAATTTTCATGTCATGATCAGGCATTAGTGTTTTTATTTTTTTACTGTGGTAGCAGCTGGTTGGTCAGTTAGTGTTTGTTTATGAAGGAACTACTGATACTCAGCATGATATTTTGGTTGATATTTTGGTGTTCTATAAAACTTTGATTTTCTAGGCAGAAGTTCAATTTAGGCAACTTACCAGTAGAGGATGAAGGCTGTGTGTAGCGTGTGCAGCTGGATAGGCAGATCACTAATTTAATCTATCAACAGAATTGAATTTTAGACAGGTACTAGAAATAAATAGACAGTTGGCACATAAATGATTTGGAGGAGGAGAGATTCCCCTCCCTGAAGAAAAGACTATAAGACAAATAACAATTTGCTTACCAAAGAGAACTGAGTTTCAGAGTTTTTGAATTTTTAAACCCTAGATCTATTCCATACAAGAGTAGGAAGGGGAAAGAAAAAGAAAGCCATGGTCCAAGGCCAGTCTCTCCTTTACTTGCCTAACCACATTTTTTGCCTAGCCAGGTCTTTTCACATACAGTAAACCCCAAATCTCAGGAAGGTTCAGAGGCATATTAAAAAATTAAAAATAAATGTGACCCAAAGAGCAATAGAAATGTGTGGAGGGCATAAATAGACTTCAGTGTATTACAGTAATGATTCAAAGAAGACTGGAATTCAAAGCATCACCAGTGATATTTATGATTAGCAAAAGAGGGCAGTCATGTAGCAGGAACAAGATGGCTATTTCAAGTGTTGCATCTGGTATCTTCAAAATATTAAGATCAAGAGAAAGCCTTTGCTATATTTGTTGGGTCCTTTATAGGGGATATGGGAAAAATGTGGGCTTAAACCATATGGACTACAAGGCATGGATTGGTTAGGATATATACCAGTGGAAATCATAGATCCATTAAGATATCAAACTGCCTGATTTTGTATATTTTAAAATAGATCACTTTTTCAGAATCTCATAGGTAGAGAGATGTCTCTTCTTTGGCTACCATTACTAATTGTCTCTATAATACAGGGTCCAGAGCCAGCACAGCTCTATTTCTGATAAAAGTGACCAACATTGTCTGGTCAACTAAAAGTTGCTTTTTAGGAAAATTATGAAACTGACTCAGCTACTAAAGTATAATAATGATACTAATACTTTCCTAGTGCTTTTTGTCTTACAAAGCATCTTCTCCCAACAACCTTGTAAGATAAATTATACAAGTATTTTTATTATCCCCATATGACAGATGAGTAAAGTGAAATGGAGATTTTAAATGACTCATTCAGTTGCTTAAAAAGCTGTTAATATCAGAGCCAAGACCAGAACCATATATAAAAATGAACTGCTTCTGTCTAAAATATAATCTTTTTTTTCCAGTCTGTTGAAACCTATGGATCCATCCTCAGATAATATTTTTAAATGAATAAAATATGTAGGAATACAAAGGAAACCAATTATATAAGGTTGTCCCAAAAATCTAAATGCAAAATTTAGAGCTGCACTAAGACTTTTGGAACACATTGTATCGAAATATAGTTATGAACATATGAAAACAAAATGCTTGTGGATACCAAGTTAAGAACTTTTGATTTCAGAACATTAAAAAAAATTGTAACACTTTTCAGATCCTATTTGATAATGACTAGTTAAATGGAGTTGATCATATTTGCTTACCGATGGGAACTGAAACTTATTTCCAACTTTAACTCTTGGGAGATAGTTTGTTTCTGATTTCTCATGTTGAACTTTACAGAGAAGACTTTTTTAAAAACACTTTTTCCTATTTGTTACTAATGACCCTAAGAGACTCCAGTGGCTCCCTAATGTCACTAAGATGAAATGAAATTCCCAGTCTAGCATTTAAGGTCTTCCATAGGTCTAGCTTCTACCTGCTCTTCAAATTTTATTTAGTATAATTTTCTTTCATGAACATTTTGTTCCTATCAAATTGGACTATTGAGTATTTCCTGAACATGAAATTCTACCACTTCTCCCTATGCATTTGAACAATCTGTCCCATACCCGTCAGACTCCTTTTCTTTCAAGGTTCAGCTCATGACACTTTTTCTGATCATTTTCTTTCTCTGAACTCTTTTAAAAGATTTTCATCTCAGCACTATATGTTTATCCACCAGGTGGCATTAGTGAGAAGAGTGAGCCAAGTTTGTCAGCCAGCTACAGAGCTGGAAAGGCAGAGCAGTGCTCAGGTAAGTCATTGCACTCCCCTCAGATTCTTTTCTAGCCTACTGTAAGCCTTCAGAACAATGGGAAAAGGTGCTCTAGCTCTTATGCACTCCCTTCCTTTCCCTGAGCTCTTATGTGCTAGAGATACTGGTTATAAGTTAACGGTCCCTTGCTCTCCCAAATAAATTATCTTCTCTCTTAATGTTTGGCTCTTTCAATGGTGAGTCAGAAAATCTCTGGCAATGATAACTTGGGTTGTTCAGGGACAGTTCTAGAAATCTGTTTCCCTCCTGGGGTTTTGTCTTCTCATAGTTCCCAGTCTCTTTGCTAGCATTCAAGTAAGCAGAGTTTTTGCAAACTGGAATGGCTATCCAGATGTTTTTTAAATGTAGACATATACATACTGGGAAAAAATACTTAAGATTTACAATTTACAGAAATGGTAGTTTTCAAAGTGGCTATGGTTTTGCTGCCAAAGGCAAGGGGAGTCACGGGGAAACAGAGTAAAATAGTAGGCTGAACTTCCCTTCCCTTCAGTTCTCAGTTAAGGAATATGTAAAGAAAGAAAATAATTGGAACATTTGGCATATGAGAGTGTCCATCCTGGGAAAATATAAGAGAAAGGTAAGGCAAAGTTGACTCACTGTAGTCCTTGTTCTTGCATCCTTTACATTTCAGACATTTGGCCAGTCCTGAAAACAGTGAAGTTTGAGGTTTTATTTTTATAGGATCTTTAAGGGAAATAGTCCAAATTCTATCTGTGCCATCTTGAGATTAGTTCATTAATTCAAAGTTATCAGGAAAACTTCAAAGCTATATTTCAAAGTTTATTAATACTTTTTGATGCTCTGCTGGTCTGGAACTGTGGAGGTCTGGATTTTGTCTAGAATTTACAGATGATAGGTCCAGAAACTTGACAACAATGCTTAAATGTTTTACTCCGATTCAGCGCATGTTATCAGAATGTAAATTTTGGTAAATATATGATTCAATTTATGAAATATGCCCTTTTGAAATTTTGGGATGGTTTATACATGACTTTCAGATTCCCCATTGAAATTGTCCTTCCTG
Source organism: Sminthopsis crassicaudata (assembly GCF_048593235.1). NCBI lineage: Eukaryota > Metazoa > Chordata > Mammalia > Dasyuromorphia > Dasyuridae > Sminthopsis > Sminthopsis crassicaudata. The sequence continues at coordinate 210,402,707 of NC_133621.1, forward strand.
CTATTATCCCATTATACTGGCTACTTATAAACTTACTAGAACAAGAAGGAAAGGTAGTAGTTAGGGGGTCAGAAAAAAGATAAACTTTTAGCATACACACTTGCAATATCAATTAATTTTTAATAATTTGTTTAATAGCATATGGTTCTCTCAAGATCTACTGACCTATTTTCCCTTATATTTGAGTTAGTTGATGGTATGTGCTGATTATGGTTCTCATCAGAACTATAGTTCTGCAGTTCTAGGCCTTCACTCATGGAAAATACAGTTTGGCTAAGATTACTGTCCTCTGTAGGATGTCTCTGTACTCTAGATGTTTCTGTGGCTTAAATTTTAGACACTAAAGATGTTTACTGGTCACCATGAATAGGGATAAAAAAGTGTTGCATAGTGATAGAGAGCTGATCTTGGAATCAGGAAGACTTAATTTTAAGTTCTACATGGTACTCTTATTCACTAGTTCTGTGAGAAACCTCTCATGATTACCTTCATGGTAATGCCTTCTCTCTGAGATTATTTCCAATTTATCTTGTCTTTATCTTGTTTGGACATAGGTGTGTGTGTGTGTGTGTGTGTGTGTGTGTGTGTGTGTGTGTGTGTACGCGCGTGTGCCTTCCACATCAGATTATGAGCTCTCTGAGAGCAGGAACTTTTTTTTTTTTTTTTTTTTGGTCTTTGTATCTTCCAGCCTTATCATAGCACTTAGCATGTAGTAAGTATTTAATAAATGCATGTTGACTTAATATTACTTCAATTTTCAATATTCCAAGTAACTTTGTAAGATGATCAGCTTAAAAACAGTTACTGATCTGCATTGATAGAATAAATTTCCTCATTTAGTATTTTCTATATCAGCAAAATCCCAGGATGTGACCAAAAATTAAAACTAGAAATTAGGTAAATCAGTTTACTGATGATAACTTATATTCAAAATCAAGATAGTAAGGATAGGAATTTGAAAGAAGAAAAATTTGAAGACTGGACATTTTCATCAATTTTTGAGATGACCTTTTGAAATAATTTATAGATTTTCTTTGTAATTCATGACATCACCTTCAAGTTCTATGTTTACATGCACTAGATCTGATGTTGGGGACTGATCCTAAATACCACTCTCTTTGTCTTTTTTGGACATCACTCAGTGAAATTTAAGTATATTCTGAAATCTAGGTTGTTGTTGTTTTTTTTTTTTAACAGGTTCCCCTGTCCCAGATTTCCTGGTCCAGTCCTTAAGATTTAGTTATACCTGTGGTATGGATGCCAGTTAGAAAGAAAACTAATTTTATTAGTTGGGGAATCCTATAATATTCTGACGAGTTTTTCTTTCCTTAGGAAAACATGTAGTCCTCTAGACTCAGAGTACTAGTCTGTGATTTGAACTCCTCTTGGATAATACCTCAACTTTATGTTGAGTTCCTCCTTCATCTCCAAGGTTTCATAATGAAATCCAGATTTATGGTATTATTCTGTAAATTTAGAATTGATTACTTCAGAAGAGAAATGAATGTGTCATGCATGACTTGAGAAACAGTCCCTTTCCATCAGACCACCAACTTTTAAATAATTCACAATGTGGGAAATGATAGATTATATGTCATTTTCTTTCTCTGATTGTGATTTTAGTCCCTTGTCCTTCATAACCTATTGTTATTTGTGTAATCCAACTAAGGGGAGTGCTGCTCTGGAAATTTCCCTTCTTTTGATAGAAATTCAGATCCCTAAATTCTTGAAATTTGGATTTGCTTTTTAGACAAACCTCAAAACTTGGAAATTCTTCCTTGTTAAAAGATGCTTTCTAGGAAAGTCTGAGGTTGAGAAACTTGTATTATGAAAGTAACATTTACTCCATGTAGATTCAACTGATTTTCCCTTAAAAGGTAAGGAAACCATTCTTGAGATTTAATTGGTAAGGCTGAAAGTATCTACATAGTTTTGCCTTCTTTGAGAACAACACATAACTTTTAACTTGCATATTATCATGTTAAGTTTAGTACACCCAAATTAATTCAATGCTGTATTCATTTTAAGTATTCTTTCTGTGCTATGACTAAATAAATTTCTTCATTGATTACTCAAAAATCAAAAGGTTTTTTTTTTGTTTGTTTTTTGTTTTTTGTTTTTTGTTTTTTTGTTTTTTTGTTTTTTGTTTTTTACACTAAATCCAAGGTGTTTAATGTTTTACTTATGGGGGAACTTACAGACATATCAATAGTTTTCTAGTAAAAGTTACTGTGGACATCCACAAAACCACAGTAGCCTTTCTAGTCTGTAGGACATGACTTCTAACAATAACCTTGGCCCAGTTCCATGATCTTTAAGACATATGCCAACAAAGATGGGAAAGGCTAGCTTGGGGATTTGAGGTACGTGGGAAGCAGACCGTTTATTCATTCTTGAACTTGATTGCCTTGCTCAAATCCAGGATAACTGTTGGTTTCAGATTTCTTTAGCCCAGAATGACAAAGAGATCCATTGGGCCATCTGATATGAAAGAGAAGTCTGCCTCTGTTATCTAAGCATATCAGAACACTTCATCCCAGCAGCTATTTCTCACAAAAAAGATAGTAAGGATATATTTCTTGGTCTATTATTTATGATTTCATTTCATTTCATTGTTTTATTTTATTTTGTTAAGACTAGGTCTTCCAATTTTGTCAAGGCTGGAAATTCAGTGATCATTCAAAATCAATTTATAGCTGATCAGCACAGGAACTTTGACTTGATCCATTTCTGATCTGGGTCAGCAAGGCAATCTGTGGTTCCTTAATTATAAAGACTTACCATTTTGGTGCCATGCTTAGTTAGGATACCTTATTGGATTAGCTCACTGCAGCTCAAAACTTCTGAGTTCAAGCAATCCACCAGACTCAATATCCCTGGAAGAAGCAACCAGGCTGCCTAAGATGATTTTTTTGGTATAAAATAGGTCAAGAAGATAATTAGGGAGACTGTTATGTGAGATCCATTTGTGTAAATTAGCATAACAGATAAGAAATACTCCATCAACAAAGATTTATTAAGCATTTATCTTGTTCCATGTACTATACTAGGTGCTGGTGATATAAATATAAAAAACAAAGCAGTTCCTATCTTGAAGAGCTTATCTTTCAATGGAGGAAACAGTTTTTTTAATATATTAATGCTTGAAGATACATAGCTCTGAAACATACTTTTTGACTGCATATTAGGCTGTCTCCTCATTATCAAAACAAAGTACAGAGTGCACAATTTTCTGTTCAATTTAGAACTATGATAAAAGCCATTTTTTATGACTAAGGAAAATAAAACAGTAACTTGATTTGTTAATATTTTGACTTAGCATAGTCTTTTATACTTTTCAAAAAACTCACAAGAATATTATCAACTGATATTCAAAAAAAGCGTAAATTTCATTGTGACTATTATACAGAAGAGAAAACTGAAATAAAATGATTTGGCCTAAATTACACAGCTAGTTGTCAAGTTCATGGGATCTCATCACAGATACACTCAAGGGAATAAGAGAAAATTTAAGAAGATTCTGTGAGGTTACTGATGGCTTCATTATACAGAATTGTTTTTGTTTGACCTTTTGAGGCATGCTAAGATTTCCAGGAGCATATCATATAATCCATTGCACAGAACTTCCCAGGGACACACACAGGAGCAACTTTTACCTCACAGAGAATAGGCTATTTGCTCCCTAAAAGCTGGTGAAACTGCCATTAAGATTTAGTCTAGAAACTAAATCTTAAACCATTGGCATAGGTTCCTTGTCTTCTGAGGATAAATGCTCAATACATGAAAATTCAGTATTCCTTCAGGGTAGTGATGGACTTGAAGGCTGCCCTGAAAGCCAAAACAACCTTCTGATTGATGCTCCTCACCTCAGGAGAGAGGCTGGTCACTATCAGGTGGTAGGCATTCCATCCACCTGAATCAATATTCTATCCTTGCTGAATATTCTTTATTTTTTAAAAATAAGGTGTCTTTTTTTTTTTACATCGTTGTATGTTTCACCAGTAACTCCCCTTCTCACCTCTTGCTCCTAGAAAGCCATCCCATAAAATAAATGCTATTTTTTCAAATGAAAAAAATGAAGAAAAAAGACAGTCAATGCATTGGAAAATTCCAAAAACAAGTGCAATATCCCATCTGTGGACCTTCCACCTCCACAAAGAATAAGTTAGGGGGGGTTCTTTTACATCGATTCATTTGAATCCTGCTTGATCTTTATAATTTTGTTATTTTCACTCCATGAGGGCTAACCTAAACTCCATTACTTGCCCTTAGCAACAACATAATGTTCTTTTCACAATAGACATCAATAGAATTACTTTGAAATTTGAAATGCTATTTTCTAAATAACCTTCATATATTCATTTAGCAGATCATTTTTATTATAGCATTAATAGAAAACAATAATTCTAAATTGAATTTCTGTGGTATTCTTCTTCCTAATACCTCATAAAACATTAAATATTTCTCTTTCACTTGGCTTTTTAAGCTATTATGTTTTATGAGCTTCATGGAATTACCATTTTCTTTGGCAGAAATTTCACATCCCACTTCTAATGACCCAAACATGTATTTAAGCTATAATACAGATTTTTTTGAAAATGGGCCAGGAAAGAAGTGCTGCTTCTTTCTATTAGCTTCTTGTCATAATTTCAGTGAATGTGTTCTTGTGATTTAGAAAAATCTTTGGACAACTTGGCGGTAGGTTGAGAGGATGCTATACAGGAGAAAATAGTTGTTGAATTACAGAACAGGAAGGTGATATAGCACACAACAAGGACTTCTGAAAGATTTATTTTTTATTTTTTATTTTTTAGCAATTGGGCACTGAACATAGAAATATATAAAGAACTATATGCATATACATACCCATATTCAGGCTTGAACTAGCTCTTGAGGACCAACTGTTAAATTTTCAGTTAGCACCTAGGAAATCAGCTTGTTTATTATTTTGTTGATTGGACTTGAGAAGGTAAAGGAGACAATATTGGTGATACAGATTAAACTTAAAAGTATTCTGTATGTACATCTTTTCCCTTTCCTTCTGGAATTCAGTAGTTTATCTACCAGCATGCTGCTACTAGTATCTCTACTTGCATATATAAGAATAGGGACTAGATCTGTGATTTTTTAATAGGGAATTCTTGGATAAGGAAATAAATTCTACCAGTGCAGGTCATCATTTATTTCCCAATCACATTTTTATTATGTTTGGGTAGCACTTGGCAGTTTTGGGAGTCACATATAGGCTGAATATTCAAAATCACTAATTTAGACCATCTCTTTAGTAGGAAAATTGTGATATATGGAAAGTCTGAGAGACATAATTTCTGGATAATTAACAATCATTTTATTAATTATGAATAGTAATAATTACAAAATATGGTCAGTGGCTTTCTCTCATAAACCAAAGATGCAACCTGGAGAATATTCAATGTTTAAAAAGCCTTTGGAAAAGGGGATATACCCGAGAGTAGAAATCAGCCTTCAGTGGTCAATAATCAATGAAAGAGGTTCACATGTTAATGACAAGGTGGGCAAGAAGTCTTCAGCTCTTCCTCCTAAGAAGGTGAACTAATTATAAGACTCAGCTGTCTTCAGTAATCTGGACAAAGAATCCATCTCTAACCAGCCTACTCTGACTGGTTTTCCCCTTTATAAGATGAATCACTCTAAATTCTAATGGAAAGTTCCAAGAACAGGGGTTTATTTTCTTTTTTTTCTTTTTTAAATTTTTATTAAAGCTTTTTATTTACAAAACATGTGCATGGGTAATTTTTCAACATTGACCCTTCCAAAGCCTCTGTTCCAAATTATCCCCTCCTCCCCTTCCCCCTAGATAGCAGATAATCCAATACATGTTAAATATGTTAAAATATATGTTAAATCCAACATATGGTACATATTTATACATTTATCTTACTGCACAAGAAAAATAGGATCAAGAAAAAATCCAAAATGCAAGCAAACAACAACAAAAAGAGTGAGAATGCTATGTTGTGGTCATCTTAGCTAGATTGGATTCTGTTTATAAGGTTTTCTAGTTGGGTAAGGTCTCATCCAAAATAAAAAAATCATGTACCCTAAGGATTTGGGAAATCTTGTTTATTAGTAATGTCCTTCATGAAGAGTGGTTTTGAATGAGGAAATGGGGAAAGCTCCCCTGAATTTTCCAATATTAATTGATTATAAATGTAAGAGAAAAGATTATTTTTCTCTTACATTTACAATCAATATAAAAATGTAGAAAATATAAAAATTTCAAAAAATATGTAGATTGTGAAAATGTAACCATAAAGCAATGGAACTGAATTTGTGCATGTCTTGAAGAGTCAAAACAATTAATTTAAATTGCACTTAAAAAAACTCCAATTTTATTTCCATATTTTGAAGTTATAAGATAGAGAGCCTAAAACAATATTAAAACAAAAAATAATTTAAAAAACCACTTATTAAGTCCCTTACTATGGACTAAGTTCTTTACTAACTTCTGGAGATAACAAATAAAGGTAAAAATACTTCCTGCCCTTGAGGAGTTCACATTTTAATAGTAGAGCAATATATAAACAATTAGTCCAGGCTCTTATCTCTAGGTGAGAAATCCTATTCTTGAAGCTTTCTATGAATGGAGCACTGACAGGAAATGGATCACTATTAAAAGTGAAGGCATGTCTAAAATCCCAAATTTTGAAATGAGTAAATATCACAAGCATTATTATCATCATCATCACCACCATCATCATCATCATTATTATGTATTGAGTCAACAAATCAATAAACATTTATTAAGTGCTTTCTTTGTTCCAGAGACTGTGCTAAGTGCCAGTAATACAAATATAAGCAAAAAGAAAATCCCTGTCCTCAAAGAGCTTACATTTTAATGAGACAAGGCAATATATAAAAGAAACTGAAAAGCACAGCACAGTTAGTGAGGGGAAGAAGATACTTACATGGTGGAGCATGGTGGAGAAAGTCCAGAGATTCAGTTATAGGGCTTAAAGACATGGTTGACCAGGGTGCTTTCCTTAAAATGGATGTCCAACCAATCAGAGGAAGGGGTAACAGTGATAAAGGGTCCTTAAATTCCACTGTGAGAAGTTCAGAGGTGAAATTAACTTCCAGTATATGGAAGTTTCTATGATATGGTAGAGGAGATCTGGAGTCAAGGTAGAACCTCTGCTTCTAATTTCTGGTTTATAGTTAGCTCTCTCAGAAGCTTTCCAAAACAAAAAACAATAATCCCAATTTTAACAGTCAAAAACAAGACAACTGCTAAACAAGCAATTTTATCTTCAGATACTTTGTTTAGCATCTCATTGTAAAATAAAATTATAGTCAATTAGTAATAATATATACATAAACATACACATATATTTATAGTCACATACGCCTACATGTATATATCTGTATATGTAGGTGTATCTCAAGGTGCCCCTCAGTGTGTTGCCATCATCATTTTTTCATCTTAATGAAAGATAGTTTGTTTAAACTTTCTTCAGTAAGAAACTAAAAGCAGATTTCAAACATTTGACTTAACTACTTTAAAAGGCCCAGGAGAGTAATTTATGAGGGCCTTCTATGACCTTAGTAGGGTTACCAAATCATTTAGATTTCAGGTGCATTTTATAGTGGTGTATATGAGCCACATTTCTATTCATATATAAAACAAGCATTCATTTTGATGACAACCACTTTCAAGAAAGAATATTTTAGTAATTGAGGGCATTTATATTCATAATCAGAACATTAAAGACCCACTGTGGCATAATTAAAATGAAAAGTTATGTTCCCTGCCCTATAATAACCTAAATTGTCCAATATAATTGAGGCAGATATATTGCATAGTAGTTACCTTTCCTGCAATGCAGAAGTTAATGTCTCCCCTTTTCATACCTCTAAATGTGAACACATTTACAGAGATTCATTATAATAATAAAAAAAAGGACACTGATTAAGCTTGGTGAAAATGGTAATTAGGATTAAATGGAGAGATGCTCTTAGTCCAGAGAGCTGGAGTCAGAAACATCTTGTACTGTCCAATGTATAGAAATTATGAATGTTATTTAATTGAAAACATAGACATTGGAATGGTAAGATAATTACGGGTCTTTGGGTGTGAAAATTTAGATGGTATTTCAGCTGAGAAAGGAGAAAATTTGAAAATTGTATGAGTGAGATAGAGATTGGGGAAGATAGTTGTGGAATTACTATAGTTTTCTTTAGGAGGTGAGAAGAGAAATAGTAAGATATTTCCCTGATTAATATATTAACAACACTATTATTCAATTGTTCAATCACATGTCCAATTCATTGAGACCCTATGGACGTCAGGTCCTTTGTCTTCCAATAACTCTCAAAAGTCTGTCCAAGTTCATATTCATTGTTTCCATGACACCATCTATCCATCTCATTTTTTGTCTTCCCTTCTTCCTTTGTCCTTCAATCTTTCCCATCATCAGAGTTTCCTTGCTCAGCCTTCCTTATAGTCCATTATCTCCAGACAAAATGTATTTCATTACTCTTCTGCTTCTTATTTTCAATCTTTTCTTTAAAGCTCCTTTTCATATGTATGTTTAACTCGACTTCCTAGCACTGACCAGTTCAGGTCCATCATTCATGGGCAGCATTTCACAAATCAAATCTTCAGCTTGCTGAAAACACTTTTTCTGTGTCTTATCTTTTTAGGGCCCTCTGTGACATGAGTTTATTTGATAAACAAATCAAGGAAAGAGTAATCAGTAATCTAATCAATGTCATTTCTTCCAAATATACACATTGGCTAAGAAAGCAATAAGTACATGGAAACATCTTTGTGAAGTGAAACAGAAAGTACAAATGGTAAAGGAGTCTTAATGACATTTTAGGCTTGAGGAGAATATGGTAGAATAATACTTGTCATTTCAGGAAACCAGATAGAGCATATATTCATTAGCTGATGGAGGCATCCAAATGACATGACAGAAACCAATGGTAGCCATTAGTTGAGCCTGATGAACAGATAAATCTCTTGTTTTACCTTCTTAAGCCATGTAATTAAAGAAAATTATTGCTGCAGAGAAACTAAAAAATGATTATGGGAAAATAATGCAAGGTTGAAGATATCTATTTCTAAAGTTTGGTTTGTATAACTGTGGAATGATGATAGGGGTTACAAAGAAAGGGAAAACAGGGGAATTCAGACATTATGATGAAGAAAGGAAAAGGAAATTAGAGACAGGTGATATGGGAGGGATCATGAAGGAAGGCATCTTCAGACCCCTTTGCCCAAAGTAATCTAAGAGATCTGTTCTGTAATAGTCATATGTAAAGTTGTATAGCATGTGGTTTCTTTCCCACTTGATTTCATCCTAGGAAGTATTACTATTATCCTGGGAGAATGGAGACTCTTTGGTGGGATACTCTGTTGGTCTATGTTTGGCTATGGACAGAGGAAAGGGACCTGAGATAAAATTAGCTTAGGGAGATATTTAAAAATGAACTGGGGCTGTTCTAGCTCGGGTCTGTGAGAATGTCTCTGAATGTCCCTATCTAGGGGAAGAAAGATGTTGTAATTCAACATCTGTATTTTAGTAAGGGTCTTCATTGCTTTCATCCCAGAGAGTGACAAGTGATGACACTTGTTTTAGTCATTAAGGCAGAGTACTGGGCAGGTATCTTGGGTCAGAAGGCTGTTTAAGTGCCTCTGAACTCACACTGCACTGGGCAGCTGTTTATTTCATGTACTTTTATGACCATTCATGAAATCCTGTGTTGTTGTTTTGATAACACATTAGATTTGAATTATAATGCTGCTGTTGGAGGAAAGGACTAATGCTGTATGACAGGCTCATAGTATCATATCAAAGTCTTTCTGCACATTGTTTTGGCTGAAGTGATGAGAGGCAGCATGGATTTGATGAAGGCATTAAATTTTGTATTAGTAGATCTGGGTTGAAATTCTGTTCCTGCCAGAAAATTTATTTTTCTGTGTGTCTTTGAGCAAGTTATTCTACCTCAATTTCCTTTTCTGTAAAACAAGAGAGTGAGACAATATGACAATTTGTTGTTACCCTCCAGTCATTTTTCAGTCTTGCTGACTCTTTTTGACCTCATTTGGCATTTTCTTGTCAGAGATACTGGAGTGGTCTGCCATTTTTTTTTCCAGATTATTTTATAGATTAGGAAAGTGAGGCAAACAGCCTTAAGGGACTTGCCCAGGGTCACACAGCTGGTAAGTGTCTGAGGCCATATTTGAACTTAGGAAGATCCCAGTTTTCCTGATTCTAGGCCTGTGCTCTATCCATTGTACCATCTAGCTGCCCAGTTTGGAATGGTGATTGGGACATGCAAGAAGAAAGGGAAAGAAATTTAGATATTTTGATGAAGGGAAAAAAAAAAGCTGGGAACAGTTAGGAAGGGATGACTCATGAGAGAATTCAATTGCTTAGAAGATGGGGAAAGCAGTTCAGAGTATTAAAAAAAAAGTCAAGAAGAATGATTATTAATGTGGAAAAAAGCATTTTTTTCTGCCTAGTGCCACTGCCAATTTGGAAGAATGTCTGACTTAAGAAGATATCTAGCTGTCAGAGTCATAGCCAATATGAGATAAAGAGAAATATGGAAATGTAGAAAATTCATTTGGAACTAAAACCATTTATACAAAAGCACCACCTGAATTTTTGAGTGGTCTGGATCAAACAATAAGACTAGTGAAATTAGACATTATAACAAAGTACAGCTTCTTCTTGGAAACTATTCTGGAAATACTTAATAGAAAATAAGGTAAAATGACTGGGAATGGGGAGGAAGTAGAAAGATGTATATGGGAAGCAATTTAGGCATTTGAAAAATAAAGAATATCAATAAAATAAAAAAAATACCTTCAATGTATCCTGTGTATATCTTATCTGGAGTATGAGCTTGTTCAGAATGGGAACTGGATTCTTTTTCTTTTTCTTTTTTCTTATATCCCTAGTTCTTAATGTAGTAAGACCCATAATTAACACAAATAATTCTAAACAAAGTGTTCAGTGCAAGATGTTTAATAAATGCTAGTTTATTGGTAAAATCAAATGCACCAGGACTTAATACAAGTAATTTAATGTTTTATAAAAACAAGAGAATATGAAGGATCTCATCATCAGTAAGGAAATTCTTCTTCAATTTAGACTCCACAATGAGTCCCCTCTGCTTCTTTAGTGAGAATATGTTTATTTGTTTTATGTATTACCTGACATTTATCATTAGAAAGAAGATTTTTCTGTTGTCTAATCTTTCAAAGAATCTTGAATGATTATAATATTTGTCAATAAGGATACAACTTGTTTTAAGACTTTAATAAAATATGGAATTTTGCTCTACTGGATTAGAAGATTTTAAATAACAAATAAATAATTGATTTTGTCATATTTTATAGTTTCTAAATCTTTGTCAGTTTTATGATGGTAAAGATATAGTCTATTTCAAAATATTTCCTGTAAAAAAAGCCTGGCTATTCCCTCACTGAAGTTGCTCTCAGTGGACATATAAAAATACTCATAAAATTTTAAATAGATGGGAAAATAGACACAAAAGTAGCTATTATTGATGTTCTCACTGTCATTCTTTTATTAAGTTTTATTGGGAGTGAGATTCCATTCACACTTTCCTTATCTTCCTCTCTCTTAGATACATAAAGAATCAATTTCTGAATGGCTTTACTAATGTAGCCTCCAGAACACATATTTTCAGCATGTTGTTTTATTCATATCCAGCAATTTGTGACTCCATTTGGGGTTTTCTTGGCAAAGACACAGTAGTGTATTGCCATTTCCATCTCCTTTTTTTGATAGATGAAGAACTGAGGTAAACATGGTTGAGTGACACACAAGTTCACACAGATAGTAAGTGTGATTGAATTTGAACTCAGGTTTTTCTGACTTAAGGCCTAGTGCTTTATCCACTGTACCCTCTAGCTGCCCCATCTTCAATATAAAAGTTGTTTAATCTTTATGCTTTTTATATCTTGATTCTCTATAGAAGAATTTCTATTTCTCCAAGTATATTTAAGATTATAAGGCTAGAATATAAATGGTTGTTATATATCAAAGAACAAAAGAACTAGAGTTGTGACAAAAAAAAATCATACCCAGCAAAATTTAACATAGTCCTGAATAACAAAAAATGGATATTCAATGAATTGCTGAACCTTCAAGATTTTGTTGCAAAAAGACCTAAACTTAATAGAAAATTTGACATACAAGATCCAAGAGAAATATAAATTAAACATGAAAGATTAATTACGGTATTCAATAAGGACAGACTATTTACTTTTATATGTGGAAATGTAAACCATATGTCTAAGATTGTAATTAGTAAGGGGTAGTTCAAAAGAAAAATTGGGGTAGAACTGAGAATGTTATAATTCTAAAAATCAGAACAATGTAGGAAGAAGAATAATTATCTTATTCAAGTTAGGTACAAGTAGAAGAATTGACAGAGGAATTAGATGATGAAGGAGGGTCTGGTAATTCTGAAACTACTGTCATCAAGAAATGGGTTAAGAGTAAACTGTATGTATGTATATATAAAAGGTTTCTAAATTCAGAAAGAAATAGAGGGAAAATGGACAGGGGGGAGGAAGAGGATAAGGGGGAATTTTTAGAGGGAACCCTGTTTATTAGAAAGGGATAAAAGTCTTCTAAATTTATAAAGAAATATGAGGGCAAGAGAATAGGACAAGGAGGGGTATAAAAAGGTGTGTAGGTTAATGGGAAGGGAATAAAGAGGGAACTATATATATATATATATATATATATATATATATATATATATATATATATATATATATATATAATTATTTCAAATAGAAATAAGAGGACAAGGGGAAAGTGTGAATGGAGAATATAAGAGAGAGATCCTTGGAGGGATTGTAAATTAAGTAATAGGGAGCAAGGCAGTGGGTAGAAGTAAAGCACTTTGTCTGAGATCATGATTACTATAAACATCAGGAGTAGAATTTGTTAGGTAAAAAATCAGAAATAGTAATCATAATCTCAGACAAAGTTGCTAAAATAGATATAATGAAAAGAGAAAAATAGGTAAACTACATTTTATGTCATCCATATTAATCAATGTTGCTTTCTTCTCTAAAATAACTAGACAGGATAATATTGGAATAATGCTATGATGTAAGAAATAATGAGTTGGTGGATATAGAAAAACATGGAAAGACTTGGACTTATGAAGGAAGATGTTATTTACCTTCAAAGAAAAAAATATGTGATCATAGTATAGTTTTACATAGATGCATATGAATGAATATATGATTCTATGTATATGATTATAGATATCTCTGGGTATGAATGCATATGTATGGATGTATGTATATGTATACATAATGTGTGTGTATATATATATATATATATATATATACACACACACACACACACACACACACGTGTGTGTGTGTGTGTGTGTGTGTGTGTGTGTGTGTGTGTGTATCCACGCTTAATTGTAGTCTTCTTGGAAGGGGGGAAAGAAAGAGGAAAAAAGGTTCTATGCTCAGCATAGAACAAAAGAAAACCTATAAGGAAGCAAATATGGACAGCTCTGAACATAAAGCTCATATATATTTATTGTATAGACTTTCCTATGTTTTGTTGGGGCAATATTTTCTTTCCTATTTTTTTTCCCCCCTGAGACTGAGGTTAAGTGACTTGCCCAGGGTCACACAGCTAGGAAGTATTAAGTGTCTGAGATCAGATTTGAACTCTGGTCCTCCTGAATTCAGAGCTGGTGCTCTATCCACTGCGCCACCTAGCTGCCCCCTCTTTTCTATTTTGCATTTAAGATTTAAATAAATAAAAAAAGGGGAAAAACATTTCTCTACAAAGTCTTCCTCTAATCCCTGAAAGAGGCATGGAGATGACCAGAGGCTATGCCAGCAAAAAGTAAACTCTAGCAAGATCAATAATTCGGAAGAAGCTTTGAGAATTGTCTTGACAACAGACTGAGTCTGTTTTTTGGTGACTACTTTAGATGTGAATGGAGAGGTTTACAACTAGTAGCTATGGATGAATAGACTTACCATTTAGTAGGCTGAACATCAAGTAATGAATTCCTTGATCCTGGCAAACTATGAAAGAAGGAAATAGAAAATGGACCTCAGATCTATGAAATAATAAATTTATATAACATATATAACTTCCCAAAGAATGTTGGTGTTAAAAAGATGGGCTTTTCAATGCAATGATATAATAATCCAAGACAATTCTAAAGAACTAATGATGAAAAATGGTATCCATGTCCAATGTCCAAAGAAAGAATTGATTGATGGAATCTGAATGCAGTTTGAAACATATTATTTTTAACTTTTTTTCTCTTTTTTTTGTCTGTGTTTTCTTTCACAGCATGATTAATATGGAAATATGTTTAACATTCTTGTACATGATCTAGAACAAGTTGTTTACTGTCTGGAAAATTCAGAGGGTGGGAGGGAAAGAATTTAGAACTTAAAATTTTAAAAATGAATATTAAAAATTGTTTATACATGTAATTGGGGGAAAATAAAGTATTATTTAAAAAAAAGATGGGTTTGTATCACAAAGCTTCTTTCAGTCACTGAAGAAAGTTCCCTAAATAGAAATCAATCTGCTTTTTTCACAGGCTCACAAAATCACAGAATTAAAGAGATGGAGGAAACCTCAGGAGCCATTTACTCTAGCCCATACATAAAAAGAGTTCTCATTCTTTGGTAAGTGCTCTTTCTCCTATGCCCATACATAGTTCATAGGGCCAAGGACTCAAAATTATTGTTGGATGATAATTGGATGAAATCCTTTCTGTAGGCAACAACAAGATTATATGATGGTCAATTCTGATGGATGTAACTCTTTCCAATGATCAACGAGGTGATTCAGGCTAGTTCCAATGATCTTGTGATGAACAAAGTCAGAGAGAGATAGTTCAAAAGAAAGAGAGAGGACTGTGGGAACTCAGTGTGGATCACAACATAGCATTTCGACTCTTTTTGATGTTATTTCCTTGCATTTTGTTTTCTTTCTCATTTTTTTCCTTTTTGATCTGATTTTTCTTGTTCAGGAAGATAATTGTATAAATATGTTTACATATATTGGATTTAACATATATTTTAACATATTTAACATATATCAGATTACTTATCATCTAGGGGAGGGAATGGGGGGAAAGAGAGGACAATCTAAAACACAAGGTTTTACAAGGGTCAGTGTTGAAATATTATCCATGCATATGTTTTGAAAATAAAAAGCTTCAATAAAAAAATAAAAGCTAAAAAAGAAATCCTTTGTGTAACAATTACTACTGAATCCTCTTATTATAAAGCATTATTTTTTTTACCCTGAACTTTATCTATCTACTAAAGATAGAAACATCTTTGAATATTGAATATTGAATATTGAAAGTATGGAATAAGCCCATGTTGAGCTGTAGAAAGTTCAACTGTCAGGTTATTGCAGTCAATAGGACTTTTCAAAAGGATAGATATAGCACAGAACCTCTGTCTATTTCTTCTGGGTTCTGATCTGACAGTGTGTACTTTTTAATCATTTATTTCAGCTTCCAACTTCAGGAGAAGAGTCAAGCAGATTGATGGTGAGAAGGAGAGGGGAGGAAGCTAAGCTGGCTCATGGAGTATTGAAGAGCCAGCTGAACACACAGTTTAGTAACTAGGGGCACTGAGAGGGTAAGTTACTTACTTATGGACACAAAGGTGATTTGACAGAGATTTGAGGTATGACTTGAATCTTCTTACTTCCAGCTTAATTCTGTATCTGTTACAAATCAACTTCCTAACTTGTTTTTCCTCTCATTTTTTAAATATTCCCCAACTAGAAGAATAGGGACATGCAAAAAAGGAACATTGGACCATAGGCAATTTTAAGTCAATTTCCCTCTAGAAAACAATTTGTGTCAAGGGAAGAGCCAGTAGAATTATCAAAATGAATGGCACAGTAGATATCAGTCTATAAAACAGAGGATAAGTCAGTGATATGAATAAAATGCATAAGAAAGAAAAAGTTTACAGGAAATCCAAAGGGAAAAATTTAGATAAAAATAATCCCAGAAAACACAAATATGAAATTGGATTTTCAGAATGTGGCTAAACATGAGCAATTTAAGGGAGTAGATAACAAAACTAATTTACACAATCTGCTTTATTTAAATTGCTCATCTTTAGCCACGTTCTGAAAATTATGTGGATTCTATAAAAAAACCAAAACAAAATACAAATTGAACAAAATAAAGTTGGGTGGATTTCTATTTTTGGAGTTCTTCAGTAGTGCTATTATTCTGACCCCTTTTACCAATTTGGCAGCTGGCTGTTGAATAGTTGCCTATATACAGTCCATCGGTCTATTGATAATTCCGGTTAGTTATACATGTAAGCTTTGAAAATGTATATAACATTGATGATACTTCTATAAGAAGTGGAGGGTACACTCTGAATTTCTAATATTCTGTTTATTGTGCCAGCAAAAAATCAAAATCAGCTCTTCTAGTGCTTTCAAGATTTTCTTTTGAGAAACTTAAATTGAAAGAAAAAAATACCCAGTCAAAACAAATTAATTTTACTATAATAATCACATAGGAATCCTTTTTTATCTCATCATCACAGAAACATACTCTCTGCATCATGGCTTATGAATGCCTTTCAGATTTTGAACGTCACCAGACTGCAGAATATTTTCATTTTCAAAGTCCCATTGTTGTTTTTCACTTACCCTTTTTTCCCCTCTACTTCCTTTATCCCATTCTCTTTTCTCTTCTTCCTCCTTTTCCTTCCTCTCCTCTCCCTTCCTCTTGTCCCTTCTGCCCTCTTCTATTCTTCATTTTCCCCTCTTTTGCTGTTTTCACTCAACTTTTCTGTTTCCTTTTCTCCTTTTCCCTGTCCCTTTTGCCTTCCTCTTTTCTTCCTCCCTCTTCCTTTCCCCTTCTGTCTCCTTCCTCCGTTTCAATTCCTTCCCCTTTTCCATCCTTCCCTTTTTCTTCCTTTTTCATTATAGATGATATTGAAGGTGGAGATGATTGAAAAGTCCATAAAATACTCCCTGATGAACATCACAGGGCTGTACAAGGATTTAGTTTCCAAAATGACCATTTAATTGCTGACAGCTACCAGAGAAGATTACAAACTCCTGAAAAATGACAACTAAACAATGAGCTGGAAGTAACTGGAAATGAAAAATACCATAGTAAAACATTAGTAGATATCTTAAAGGCTTAAGCCCAAAGAATGAATCAGAATTTCAGTCTTAAATATATTGTCTTACCTTAATTGAGGAGCAAACCATAACCCCTTGAGGACTCAGTCTACAAAATGGATGCATGTTCAAAGAAACTAGGAGCAAAACAGAAGTTAGAGCAGCAAAGACAGAATTTTACTCTTTAGCACAGACTTTAAGTACAAGAATATCTCATAAGAGTTGGGGAATCAAATGGAACTCATCAGATTTTTATATTTTAATTCCATTAAAAAAGGGCAGAGCTGCTGATGCAAGGGAGTTTCCTTAATCCCTGAGTTTAGGTTGGGTTGCTGTGATTGTGTCTGCTATAAGATGGGTTTCTAAAACTGGATCCCTGTGAACTTCACATACATTCTCTAATTTCTTATGTGATTCACTATGTACCCTCAACTAAAGCTCAAAATTAAAAGAAGAAAGATTGAGAAGTTCTGTCTTATTCCTTACAGTAGTAAATATTTCTTCTCACCTCTTCCCTTCCTTATGAGTCAACCTTTGCCTGTCTTTACACAAATTTTAACTCTTGTTCTGAATGTTGTTGATAATTTGTTCTTGAATTTAATAAATAAAATATTGATTTTAAAAAAGTTTCATTATTCTTATAATTATGATTGTGTATCTCAGAGGCTAATTATTTGAGGTCTTAAGATTCAGATAGAATTTGTTAACACAATATATGTCTCCCCCCCCCTTTCCGCTGAGGCAATTGGGGTTAAGTGACTTGCCCAGGGTCACACAGCTAGGAAGTGTTAAGTGTCTGAGACCAAATTTGAACTCAGGTCCTCCTGAGGGCTGGTGCTCTATCCACTGAGCCACCTAGTTGGCCCCCAGCAATGTATGTCTTGAAAAAAATAATGATCTTTTTATTTATGAGAAAATTATGGTTAATAAAGGCTAATTCAGATCTTCTTTCATTACCATTAGCAATATTTAGTATTTATTTTCCCCATATATTTGTATATATTGTCTTCTAAAAGCTAAAAGCTCCTTTTTTGAGAAGCTTTCATGTTTCTTTTGGAGGCTTTGGGGTTAGTTGATTTGCCCAAGATCACACAATTAGTTCTAGGGCTGCTGGATTATGGAGTCAAGTCCTACTGACTGTAGGGCCAGCACTCTATCCACTGCACCACCTAACTGCACCAGAGCTGTTTTATTTTTGACTTGTATACCAATACCTAGCTTATGATTGAAACATAATAAGTACTTAATAAATACTTGTTGATTGATTAATTATTTCTTGTTTCACCCACAGAAGATGAATGTATATTCTCCAGTTCTTTCCTTACTTCTTTGATGGCTTTTACTCTCTCCACTCTTGCTGCCTGCCTTTTAATTGTGGTCATCTCTCCAACCCCTCCACACCCTTTCTTACCCTTTTGTCTTCAGTTGTTGGTGATTTCCTCTGTTCTTATCAGTTAAATTATCTTCTCTATGGACTCCTGAATTTGGGACTTCCAAATCTCTATTTCAACCTTGATCTTTCTTCCGAGTTTCAGTTCCACATTTTCCGTTGTCTACCAGACATATAAACCTCAACATTTTACCATCAACCGAAATGCAGTATGTTCAAAACTGAATGTGGGCAAGCCACTTAGACTCTTGCTTTTACCTTTATTTGTAAATGGGAATAATAATAAGGCTATAATATATTTAAAATACTTTATAAAACTTAAAGGAACCTTTAAATGCCAGTTGTTTTTAGAATAAAAGTGATTATTTTTTCTCTCTCAATCTTGTTAGTATTCTCAACCTTTTAATTTTGTTGATAGGATATCTGGCTGTCTTTGAATGAGTAGATAATTATTTTGCCTTTACCTCTGAGTTATCTCCCAAATATAAAATCATCTTTTTACTTTTCTTGAAACCACACTATTCAGTTCCTCATAACCTAACGTAGCCCTCTATTTAGTTTCTCTCATGCTGGTTTCTTTCATTTTCATTGAAATTAGCCTTCACAGTGCTGCCAGAATAATTTTGCTATTGCACAGATCTGGTTAAGACACACTTTTGTTCAGAAATTTCCTTAGGATATATACCGAGCAGTTTCTCCAATTGAAGAGGTATGAACATTTTCATCACTTAAAAACCAACAACCTATAATTCTAAATTGTTTCCAGTTTAGTTGGATTACTGTACAGCTCTACCAACAGTGTATTAGTGTGAGACAGTTCATTCTTTTTTAATGAATTTATGCATGTTCTTAGTGAAGTTCCATTGCAATGGGGGCTGTTATACAAGGTTTAGGAGAAGTAGATAAGGAAAAGAAAAGGACTTGAGCTCAGTAAGGGAGAAGAAATTACACAGGTTATTTTATTATTATTATTATTATTATATTTTTGCTGAGGCAATTGGAGTTAAGTGACTTGCCCAGGGTCACACAGTTAGGAAGTGTTAAGTGTCTGAGACCAGATTTGAACTTAGATCCTCTGACTTCAAGGCTAGTGCTCTATCCACTGTGCAATCTGGCTACCCTTATATGTTATTTTGGAAGGTTTGGATTTGTTTGGGGAGATGATTTTTGGAAATAATAAAGAAAAACCTGAAAGAGAACAATTTCTATGTTTAGATTCTATTTCTGGTTCCTGAAATAAGTTTCAATTTGGAATAGAATTGTTGAGGTTTGGAAAAGGGGGACCCCAAAAGTTTGGGTAGTTGCAAGGTATCTCAAAAGAATTTTCAAGCTTGAATCCATCTCCTAGTCAAGGGGCAAAGTTTATTATACTGATTATATCAGTGGGCTAGATTCCATAAGGAAGCTTAGCAAAGAATTGAGCTTCATGATACTTAGTTGCTAATTTTATGGTTTACAAGTAGGTTTGAGGGGTGGTCTATTCTAGGAAATTGGTCATTACTGACCAACAGATTATATTTGACAATCAGTAATGTCTCCATAATTATTCACTCTTAGGTCAAAGGGCTTCAGGATTTTCTAGGTCAGAGGACTTTTTACAACCATACTTACCTAGGCCAGAGACTTTTACAATTAATGACAGACAAGAATACTTTCAGGTCAAAGGCACTTCAGAACCTCTACATTAGAAGGATCAAGGAGGATTAAAAATTAAGGAAGACTAGGGGTCAGAAGAGGAGGACTGAGAGAAAGACTTAAGAGGAAGGTAGATGACAAGGCAATGTAATTAAGAAAAGTTAAATGTAATATATTGATAGAGTGGATGGGTGTGTGGGACAAATTGTTGAAATAATAAGGAGATGGCGGGGGGAGAAGGAATGGTCAGGCTTGTGCAGTTGTTAAGAATAAGGAAGGAAGTTCAGTCTGACTTGTTAAATTACTAAGAATGCTTCTTTAAAAAGTGCTCAGAAGAACTTGTAACCATCCAGAAATAATTTTTTAAAAAGAGGGCATGGGGCAGCTAGGTGGCGCAGTGGATAGAGCACCAGCCCTGAATTCAGGAGGACCTGAGTTCAAATGTGGTCTCAGACACTTAACGCGTCCTAGCTGTATGACTCTGGGCAAGTCATTTAACTCTGCTTCAGTATAATGTAAAATGAGCTGGAAAAGAAATAGCCACTCTACTATCTTTGCCAAGAAAACTCCAAAAGGTCATGAATAGTCAGACACAATTGAAAATGACTAAACAAAAAAATAGCTGAGGATATCCAGACTCAAAGATATAAAAGAAATTTGTCCCAATTCACAGCTAATAACTGCACATTCTGGATTTGAACCCAAGTCTCTTCTGATTCTAGATTGCTTTAGCATTTTGCCTCAGAGCAGGCTGATCTGCAGACAGTAGGTACTAAATATGCATTGTTAGCTGATTATTGAAAATCTTATTCTTATCCTTTCCATCATTGAGTGCTCCCTGATAACAACTCAAAAACCTTATATTTTATTTCTGAGAAATTACTCCCAATTGTTAAATAATCATGTCCTCTAAAGGATACAGTGGAGTTCACATTGTTTTGATCTAACATACATATGTAGGAATGGAAATGTGGTATAATAGTATAATGGTATATCTGCCCTTAAAGTCAGAAAGACCCATATTCAAAGCCTACTCCTGACACATCCTGGCTATATGACCCTAACTAAATCACTTCCTCTCTTAACCTCTAATAGCATTCTCTAAGATTATAAATGGAAAACACTAATCTTCCTTGATGAGTAATGTTTTATCACATAGGGGTTTATTGGACCAATGAAATCATAGTCTAATTCTTATACGAGAATTTTGAGATTTGACAGTAGTGAAGATGCAAGTTCTTCCTTTAAGAATGAAAAGGAAGAGGGTGGATTCGTGGGAATGCTATCAGTTGGAGGCTTAGGTTATCTGAAAGAAACAAGGTATTCACAAAATTACTTTGCAGGATCTTCTTTTCCTTAATTTCTTTGGTGTACTCCCTTAATGCACACATAATCTTCATCCATTGACCCTTCATTGAATAATTATGAAAAACTGTTGGAAGGGAAATTCTTCTTTGGACTTTCACTCTGATTAATGAGGCAAAACTCAGAACAAAGAGAATTAAAAGGATTTTGTTATGAATAAATCAAGATAGCAACACGTGGATGGGCTTTTTAGAAATAATACTCTGAACCCCCAAAAGGGCACAGTAATGAACAGACTCATGATAGTAAAGCAGTTTAAACTTTTAATACACTTCTGCAGGAGTAGGTTTGAAAACTTCATACTGATTTATTCACATATCTCACAGGTATCAGAACCAACAGTTATACCCTGTAATCTCATCTTAACCCCCCCCTCCTCCTTCTCAGAGTTTCCATTGGAGAAGACCCTTCAGAAATCTCACACATTATTATTATGTTCCCCATCCCTGAGAACTGGGGAAGTTTAAATGGCTTGTCATGTCTTGTGGTCCTTGAATTATTGATGGGTCACAGGTCAGGATCCACTCTAGACTGCATGTCTAGTTGATGACTGTAAAGCAACAAAAACTTTTATTTGTTATTGCTTATCTGCTTCCTTCAGAATCCTCATCCTGACTTTGTGTTTGAAAAAATTCTTGTGTGACTACAAACTCTACTGCTGACCAAGGTAGTACAGACTTGACTTGACTTTCCCCCCAATTCCTTATGTTTATAGCCAAGTTATAGCATCTGTGGAAACAGAACATTGTTCTCCCACCATTTCTCACAGCCTGATCACTGGAAATCAGCAATGACTTCAAGGTGGGGCACAGTTATATCGGTAACTTTAAGACAATCCAGATAGGTCTACCACAGAAAAAAAGTCTGGGTCCTTGAATCACAATTCCTACCCAAGTAGCAAAAATATGAAAAAGAAAAATAATAAAAAGATTCAGATTTGGTGTCTTCTTCTCCACCAGAGTCTCCCCCACACTGAGTGAAGAGCAGAGATGGGAATAATGTGATGCTGAGTCAATATAGCTTTCAACAATCTAAATCAACACCTGATCTGAAGTTACAAGACTTAGACTCAAATTTCAGTTTTGTTCTTTATTAGTAGTGTGACTTGCAAATAATTTCTCTACTTTAACCTTAATTTAGCCATATTTATTAAAACAGGGTAACACTATGTACCTCATACGTTTTTCTTTTTGGTGAAGATTAAATGAGATAATTTTTATAAAGCATTTTACATGTATAAGATGAGTAAAATAAGCAGTCTATTTTCTCTCTAACTTTTAGATTCTACTCTTAGATGAGAAGATTGAATGATCTGGAAGCCCTTCCACTAGCTTATGAAGAAAGAAAGAAAACTGGTGGGAAGAATCTCATCTTTCCCAGATTTCATCAAATGATCTGGGAGTTTTCATTGATTAGAGTTATTTCACTTTGCTCAGTCATGTAGCTATTGAATTAACCTAATGGTTAGCAAAAATAAATTGAAATTATACAATTACTCAGGGTTAACTCTCCCCACCTTCACTCCAGCAGGGATAGTGGTAGAAGGAATTTGTACAAGTATAAAATTAAATCTTTGAGACTGACATTCACATTTGAAATCTAAGATACCAATCTTTGCAATTAACTCTGGGAAAGATGAGGATCCTTTCTATTTATCCATTTAGCTCCTCTTTTAGGTAGTACTTATTTACCTAAATCTGATATCTAGAAATGTGCATTTGTACTAACAGGAAATTACATTGCGTGTGCCATTTTAAATGAAAAATTAAATAATACATTTTGTTAAATATACATTTCCTTACACCATCATTAATGAAGCCTCAAGAATAATCTGAATAAATGGCCTTGCATTAATAAGATTCCTTAATCAAGTTCTCCAACAGAAAAATTGAAGGGATTCAGACTCAGGAAGAAGTATGATAACATTATGAAAATATAGAATTTGAGTTTCAAATTTTGCTTTTTACTTTGTGATCCTAGACAAGTCACCTATGCTATCTTGTTTCCAGTTTTCTCACTGTAAAACAAAGGGATTGAACTACACTTGTCTCTAAGAGATTTTATGTATATCCTATATATATGCCTAGAATATATCTTAGATCTTATATATATATATTATATATAATATAATAGACCTTATATATATCCTATATATATGCCTAGAATCTTTCCCTCCTTATAGCCTCTTAGCTTCCCTGGCTTCCTTCAAATCTCTTCTGCAAGAAACTTTTCCCAATATTACTCAATTTTAGTGGATAATTTATCCTGATTATGCCTTCTTCGTGTATGTTTTTTTTGCATGTTTTTTCCTCCATTAGACTATGAACTAATTGACAACAGAGACTGTTACTAACCTTTCTACATTTCTTTGTAAACTCAGTACTTATCACATGGTTTGGACTTAATAAATGCTTGTTTACTTGATTTTACTCCTGATCTTTTGGCTTTGTCTGTACATTTGTTTTTTTGGAAAATTGTGCCCAATAATAAAGAATAGGAGAGTATATTTCTCAAGTTTACAATATTAAGGGGACACAGGTTACTTTTTAAATGTATGTAGTGTTAAATGTAGTTAATATTCACTGCTTCCACTTCTTCTCCATTTGGTCCCCAAACTCAGCAGGCAATTTGGTTCTTCTCTCTACTACTCTATTGAAACTCCTCATCCCACAATGATAATAATTTCTGCCTCTCAGGATCACCAATCATCCATCAATGGCCAAACCCAATGACTTTTCTCATTTTATTCTCCTTGATGTTTTTGCTTTCTGAATTTGAAACTACTGAACTATTACTTCATTTTCTGTTCTTCACTGGAATACATGATATTTTTTTATTAGATTTACCTCCTATGATTTGAAATCCTTCCTAGTCTTCTTTCAGTGCTCATCTTCCTCTCACTCCCTAAATATAGTTGTCCCTTATGACTCTGTCCTATTTTCTTATATTGTCTCTTCATCTTTTTCTTGATGATTTTATCTACTCTCATGGCTTCAATGATCAGCCTTTATATAATGACTCCTAGTTCTATATATTCCGTCTCAGTTTTTCTCCTGAGTTTGAATCAATCATTTCTAACTGCCCACATTTTATTTATCAGTGAGAAACATTTTGGTTTTATTTCATGGATTGTACTTAATCACACAAGGCAATTTGTTTTGTGTATTGGATGCTAAGATACCATATGACTGAGTTGACATTTTTTAGTCCCATTTTGTTTGCTATAAACATCTGAATTTTATCTCTACATTTCAAATTCTAAATAATTGAGGCAATAAATATAATCCAGGAATTTTGTCCCAAATACTTCTGAAAGCCAGGGTGAACATGGATTCTATTAATGGTATCTGAGGAAATAAGAAATGTAGAAAGAGAGACAAACATCATTCCAAAACATGTAAAAATATAGTTAAAAGAATGATAGAAAGATAATCATTGGAGTATTCTATAGCAGTCAAGTTTATATGTCTAACAAAAAAAAATCAGATTAATTATGAGGTATCATTTAAATAGGAAGCTATATGGTGCAGAGAAGGAGTACTGGACTTGGAGTCAAGACAAATGAGTTCAAATCTGGTTTCAGACACTTAGTAACCATGTAACCCTGGGCAAGTCACTTAATCCTGTTTACTCTTTTGTAAAATGAATGAAATGGCAAACTACTCTGGTATTCTGGCTAAGAAAACTTCAAACAGGCTCATGAATAGTTGGATGTGACTGAAATAACTTAAACCACCACAACAGAAATCATATAAGTAAATTTCATGATTTGAAATCAAAATTTCACTTGATAGCACTTTTTTTTCTTCTGCTATATTCCAAAGGACCAATAGTAAGCTTCTCAAAATAGAGAAAATGTTCTTAAATTTACAAAATCCTGGTTATTCTGAGGCCAGTTTTCTAATTACTATTATTTTAAAAGTTTTTAAGCAAAAAAGCTATTGCTGATTAATTTTCATTAATTTTCCCCTTACCCTAGTTTTTGAAAACTATAAGAACTTCAAATATTGTACAATATAAATAATGAAGGAAGAAGAACTCATGTTTTGGTTGAATACTGAAGAGTCTCACCTGACTCTGTCTGAAAGATAGAAACAATATATTAGTTAATAAGGAACAAGGAAAATATTGACAGCAAGTTATCAAAGTTTTCAAAATTGTAGGCCCCTGGCCCAGGTATTACTTTGCTAGACTAAATCCTCAAAGCTGAAACTTATCTTTTCAAAGTTAGGAATGCCTTTTTTCTTTTGTAGTTTGATTCTAAATTCTAAAGGTTATTTATTTATTTATTTATATTATTATTATAATTATTATTATTTTTGCTGAGGCAATTTGGATTAAATGGCTTGTCCAGGTCACACAGCCAGGAAGTGTTAAATGTCTGAGGTCAAATTTGAACTCAGAGCCTCCTGACTTCAGGGCTAGTGCTAAATTCTAAAGATTTAAGAAAGCAATGCTAAGGTTCTAAACTCTCCTTTGTTATTTTTTGATGTAAAATTGCATTTTCAAATGTTACTACAGGCTCTGATTTAGTATTGATCATATGCCTTCTATTTTCAAAGTTAAAGTTTAAAGTGCATTCATTCCCAGCATTTAAAATCTTTCTGAGGGGGCAGTTAGGTAGCACAGTGGATAGAGCACCAGCCCTGAAGTCAGGAGGACCTGAGTTCAAATGTGGTCTCAGATATTTAAATACTTCCTAACTGTGTGATCCTGGACAAGTCACTTAACCCCAATTGCCTCAGCAAAAAAAACAAAAAATCTTTCTGAGACATATAATAGAATTACATCCTTGTGGAAAAAACAAAACCTTTTCAATACAACTTTCTCAAACATATTTAAAATATCACACTGTATATCTCTAGGACATAATATACATCTTCAAGATGGACAATTATTTTTTCTAAAGTAATAAAACCCACTTTGATAACTCTAGAGAAAATTAACTAAAAAGAAAAATATATGCCATTACTTCAGAAAAATTAGGAGTGTATGGGATCTACTTGTTTATAATAATTAGAGGTTAATGTTTTATACTTCATGAATTCTTTAAACACAATTAAAAACACTCTCTAATTCTATTCAGAATTTAAAAAAAAACCTCTTTCCCCTTTCTGAGGAAAGACAATAAATAGATGAATGAATGAATTAATGAGTGAATGAAAAACCATTTATGATTTACATGCTATATGCCAGGCCTTATGCGATGAACTAAAGAAACAAATGCAAAAAACAAAACAGCTCCTGCCTTTAAAGAAAATATATTCTAATTCTAATAGAAGAAGACAACACATATAAGAGGAGTTGTGATGATGGAGAAAAGTTTTGGTCAGGGAAGTCACAGAGATGTAATCATACATGGAATTATTGGTTGTCATGTCCTTTCCAGGCATGGTAGTGTTGATTTGATTACTGCATACCAAGCAAGAGATAGAAAACAGAGATGGGGGGAAAGAAAGAGAAAGTAAATGGACTTAGGAACATGGCATGGTGATGGCTAATGTACTGAGTTTAGTTTGAGGCTAGAGAGGTGAACACTTACTTATCACTAGCCTAGGGCATCTGGGATATTTGAGCACATTTGGTTTGCTCAATCAGAGAAAGAGGTTGAATCATGGAGTATGATGCAAATATGCCCAGAAAAATGTCAATCAAACAGGTAGAAGGCAAAGTAACTCCTGTATCCTATATTTTTCTATGTCTGTGATAGTAAAGTGTTTGGTGAATGATTTCTACTTTCCTAATAAATTCTCAAGATTTCTTGTCTGTGAGAGCTTGGGGAGGAGGTCTTAAGAGAAATTTGTGGAGAGAAATGAAAGTTTAGTATAATACCTTTTGTGGGGGAATAGGATGGAGATCCAATTAGGGAGGAGTCCCACAAAGGATTTCTTCTTGCTTTGAGGATCCCTGTGAGACTTCTTCCTGAGTCTATAAATTAAGGATGACAATCTCAGGACTTAACCAAACAAGGCAGACTCAATTTTGGAGATAATTGACTTCAATCCACATTTCCCCTCCGGTCCCTAGGAGTTCTAGAAGTAGTGGGTAGACTGCGAACTTTTATAAGCATTCATCATACGTGGTACTGAATTTTATCAGCCATCACTGTAGACCAGTATCTTCAAGAGCACAGAAGGCAATTACCTTGTATGCACTTGAATTGGTGTTTTCTAATTGGGGGAAACTTTTTTTAGGCAATGTATTATTACCTCTTTATAAAGTACTGACAGTTTTAATGCCACTTGTAGATTTCTATATCCTGAATATTTGCAGGCAAATTTGCTAAAAGCTAAGAGCAACATTTCACAAAGGAATTTCACATTATAACTTGGAACTTGACATATATTCAACAATTCATAACTGATGTTTGGGTTGGAAGTCCCTTATTGAACCTGTAGTAGATTCTCTTCTTTGATCAAGGATAAGGAGGAATCCTGGGAATAATGGAGGTAAGAAAAATTTTGGAATGAAATCAATAAAATTTTAATTTCAAAAATCTATCTTTTTACATATTTTAGAACTTAATATTTTATTATGTAATATTTAATATTATTCTCCCCAATTATACATAAAGATAACATGAATTAACATTCATTTAAATTTAACATTCAAAACAAAATTTTGAGATCCAAGTTTTTCTCCCTCTCTCTCCCTCCCCTTTTCCTATGACTGTAAACAATTTGATATAAGTTGTATATATATAATTTAAAACATGTATCCATGTTAGTCATGTTGTGAAAGAAGAAACAGACAAAAAACACAAAAAAGTAAAGTGGAAATAAATACTTGATATTTTAGAAGAAAAATATTGCTAGCATAGACATTTTGTCACAAGATTCCTATGTGCATTGTGTGGAAAAGAACCATTCCAATTTGGGAACTTAATGTTGATGCAGTCTAAGGTGGAGATTCTAGTGTAATGTCACAAAACTTTATATCTGTTTTTGATTCTGCTGTGTTAAACATTTTTTTTAGTGATTTGGATGGAAGTTTAGTTGGCAAACTATGAATGATATAAAGCTGGAAGGAATACTAATTTATTGAATGAAAGACTGGGAATGTAAAAAGATCTTAACAGCCTTCTAAGGTAGGCTAATCAATGGAAAGTTCAGAAAATTTGAATTCAGAATAGATATAACTGGGCAGATTTTTTTTGGGGGGAAATATCTAGAGAGTTTTAATAAGTTTAATGAGTCAATAGTTTGAAATGATACTGAGGGTGGAAAAATTCACTTGAAGGTTATCTTCCATATTAAGGCTCTAACTAATACCTAAAAGTGGAAAATAACCAGGCATTTTTGCTTTCAGGGAAATCAAATTGGGTCACATATTACTGAGAGTTCAAAGAGAGATATCAGAAGAGGCTGAAAGGACAAAACTTCTGAAAGGAATTCTGGCTATTATTGTGTAATTATGGTGGTTATAGGACTCCAGAAGTATTTCTCATTTTGTTTCTATATTTATATGTATCTGCCACTTTTTTGGAGAAATGACTGGTAGGGATTGGCAGGAACATGATTTTCTAGTTTAGATCTGCAACTGTGTTAATGATGCTTGAATCCAGGTACACATTTTGCGGGAGTTGAGCAAAGGTAATTTGTATGTTGGGTTCATCTTAGAACTGCATGTCTGAGAGGGACAGCTGAGTTCAGATTAAAATCTACTATATCAGAGCTGTCAAATATGTGACCAGTAGGGTTCATCATAGTTCATCACATGCAACACTCTGATATGAGATTAAACCAGATTAAAAATGTAATTGGAAAATATTTAACAAAATAAATAAAAATAAATAGAAAACAGATAATGTTAATGTATGGTTTTTTGCATCTGCAGGGATCCTTATGACTAGCTTAGTAGTCCCATTTCTATTTGATTTTGACATTATTCCACGGCACTATTCTGTATTTCATTAATACATATGTGTGTATACGTATATAAAATTTGGAAGTTATTAGAAACTCAAATTTCACAATCAATCATTTTCCTTTTAATGGCACAAGTCTCTTTGACTCAGAGCTCCCTATATTTATATATTTGAAAGAAGCAGTTCTATTTCCACCTTAGATTAATCAATAGGTACAAAATATAATGAAATGATAATTGTTAAGGAAATTTTCTATAGTACCATAATATATGAATAAATCTTTAATTAGATCCAGAGGGTTATACACCTTTGACAATTTCATGAAATGACCCCAATTTCTATTTTGTAATTGGCTAAAGAGAGTCAGGCAGATCCCTTCATTATACATTTGGGGAAATAGCCTAAGAGGAGTATAACACAAAAAATTCTGGCAGAGAAGGGAAAGTTGCAATTAAAATCTTGCTAGGAAGTTATCCTACATATATTCAGAAATGGCATATTTGATCTTGAAAGTTTATAGAATGCATATTGAGTTCTCCCTTAAAAGACTTTATTGATACTTCTCTGTGTTTTTTACATTAAAAAAAACAAAACAGAACATTTCTTTTCAAATTTCTTGGTGTAGAAATTATTTAACTAATCAGCCATTGCTCACACAAATAATCAGTCTTGCCATATTAAATTAAGTCCAAGGCCATTTACTTAGTAGAGAGTTTTAGGAATGTTCAAACTAATATATAATTATTGACTATGCAGGATAAGGACACGTTGAACAGAACCTAAAGAACACAAGTCATGTGTCCAGTTAACTTATGCATACCAGATTTAAATAATGGATGTGGGGGTGTTCTTTTTTCTAGTCTCAGAATTCGGTTATAACAACTCTGTTAAAAGATCACCTCCCCTCTAAATTTATGGGATGCAGAGCTCTAATAGAAAAGTTTGCATGGCATCAAATGTGAATTCATTTGTTTAATTCTTAGGGTATCTGTTTTCCCAACACTGTTTTTTTTTCTTTATAGTGAACATATTGTTCTTTCAGGTTTGCAAAGTGATTTATAAATAATATCTCATTTGAGTCTCACAATAACCATCATTTGAGAAAACTATGGCAGACAGAATTGAATAACTTGTCCAGAGTCACACAGCTAGTAAATATCTGAGGCCAGATTTGGATTCATGTCTCCCTAATCCCAAGTCCAGCACTCTAGCCACTGTGCCAAATAACTGCCTAGTGTCCTTAAGAACCAAGAAAGAACAAATTTCTTAATCTACTTTTGGTTATTATTTAATTTATATTAAAGAGTTATTGCTGTTGTATACATAAGCAATTCAATTCAGTTCAATTTAATTTAAGCATTTAAATTCAAAGAATACTCCAGTTTCTTGAAAGGGCCATCTTTTTACAGATATGGTTTGGACTACACAGCCAGTGAACTTCCAACTCTGTAATTGTAAGATCCTGTGAACAATTACTAAGCAAACAAGCAATTAGTACCAGGTACAGAGGATATAAAGTAAAAAATGAAATATTACCTTTACTCAAGGAACATACATTTTAGTATAGGAAACAACCCACATAGGAAAGTGTACACTAAATATAAACAAAAGGCAATTTTGAAGGGAGGTCTTAACAGTTGTAAAAATGGGGAATGGTCTCTTATAGGAATGGCGCTTGAACTTTGAAAGATGTTTTGGATTTCAGGTGTGGAGTTGAGGAAGAACAAGCATGTAAGAGGGATTGCAAAGAAATGGATTTTGGCAAAAGAATAAGATACTCTGAGAGGAAGAGAACCTTGAATTCTCTCTCTCTCTCTCTCTCTCTCTCTCTCTCTCTCTCTCTCTCTCTCTGTCTCTCTCTCCACATAGATAACATACTCTATGTTAACATATAGTATAACATGTATATATGACAATGTATATAAGTATATTAGATAACCATCCTATTATAGCATATATTAATATGTTGTTATATTTTATGTCATAACTATGTGTACAGAAGGCTTTGCAGTGTGGCTCAAAAAGAAGCAGAATAAATATGACTAGCCTATTCTTTTTATATCTACCTTTCTCTAAAGGAGATTTTAATTCTTGCCAGGAGGTAAAGTAGGAAACTAGGGCCAGAGGACACTCTACTCTTCTTAGAAGGGGAGGGGTTGTTCCAGGCTAGAATTTTACACACACACACACACACACACACACACACACACACACACACACACACACACACACATCCTCTTAAATATTGTTAATCTAGAGGATATGATTAAGCTCAAGTTAATTTGATTGCCCTGTCATTATTGAGGGGGAAGAAGGACTCCAAACCCTATATCCAATACTTTCATTCTTTTTTTTTTTTTTTTTTTTTTTTTTTTTTTTTTTTACCAAATATCAGTTCCATAGTGAATACATAGAGAATTGCAACAAATCCATTTATATAAATCATAGTAAAACAGAAATCAGGGAAAGTATACACAGGAGAATATATAAACCAGATAATACAGAATGAAGGAGCCCTCCTAAAGGGAATGAAGTTACACAGTTTAACTAAAAGAGAGAATCCCATATCTCACCCAAGGGGAAAGTCTTTGAAGTCTTTAGAGTTAAACTGGGGACAGGGACACCATGGAGACTGCAAGCAAGTTTT
Organism: Sminthopsis crassicaudata; assembly: GCF_048593235.1. Taxonomy (NCBI): domain Eukaryota; kingdom Metazoa; phylum Chordata; class Mammalia; order Dasyuromorphia; family Dasyuridae; genus Sminthopsis; species Sminthopsis crassicaudata. The sequence goes on from NC_133621.1 coordinate 210,434,809, forward strand.
TCCATAGTATTCTCCTTCAACAACTTGAAGTGAAATTGGCTGGCCCACATTCCTTCTTGAAGCTAGAAATCAGAAGTACCCTCTTATACTCTTTCCATAAAATCATGCTGCAGTTTGACTTGGGATTGTGATTAGGAGAAAAGTGTCAGAAGATTTTGGTCATATGGAGCAAGAGAGGGGATATGATTTAGGAAAGTGAGAGGGAAGATGGAAATAGAAATATAAACTTAATGGACTTTATGATTTTTCCTATAACTATCTTTATTTATCTGTATATGGACTAGGATAAAGCAAAGTTGCATGCAGAAGTATTCCATATCAGACATAGTTTGTTCTCTAGGTCTCCATCTCTCCGTCTCCAATATCTTGTCACCAATTTCCTGTTGAACATTTCAACTTGAATGTTCTGTAGGCACCTCAAAGGAAACTTATCCAAAACTCATTAGCTTTCTTCCAAACTTACTCTTCTTTCAGATTTTCCCTATTATCATAGAGGATATTACTATCCTTTCAGCTATTCAGATTCCTTGTCATTCTCAATTTCTCAGTTTTTCTCATCTAATAAGTCATCAATCTGGTTATTTTAATCTCCACAACATCCATTTTATACCCATTTTTCTCTCTATTTATGCCATGACCTTTTTTTCTATCCAAACCTTTATCATGTCTTGCCTCTACTGGACAGCTTTCATCATTCCAGTCCTTCATCCACATAGTTACTAAAGTGATTTTCCTAATGTACAAACTGGAATATGTTTTATGTTTAAAAAATAACTCTTTAAATATTTGAATACAGGTATTATATGCCCAGGAAGGCATATCTCTTCTGGGTTTAACACCCCCACCACTTTTTGACTTGAACTCAAGACCTCAGGCCATTCAAGTTACTTTCTATTGACCTGCTCCCTCTTATCAGTTGTCTTTGTTAAACTGTGGCAAGCAGAATAAACACAATAACCAAGATGAATTGGAAGGAAAGTGTGTCAGTTGTCTATGCTTTATATTGAATTATCCTGCAGAAAGCTCATTTAACTTTGAAAGCACTTGATGCAGCTCGCATTTACAGGTTTTTAAAGGATTCCATTTGATTAAAATCGAAAGTGTCTTTATCATTCCTGGACCACTGTGCCCCTGGTTATAGATAAGAACAAAGGATAAAAACTAACAAGCATCATTTTCCTAGAATTTGTAGAGACTGGAAATAAAATACTTTCATTAAATTTAGTAAAACCACATTATTCCATAGAGATAGCCTTGCCTTAGTTTAAAAGTTCAAGTAAGACTTCATATTTTCAAGGATCCAAATAATACATGCTGAAGTTTTTGAAAATTGCTTAGTTTTGACTTCAGCCATTTTGTTCCTAAAGTACAAACAGAATGTACTTTGACAAGGTCATTGATCTCTACCAATGAGGAAAGAACTGCATACTAATTTTTATATTACTTCCTTAAGTCAAACATCTTTGCAGTTCCTTGCAAAGATCATTTGGGGAAAGTCCAAAACTTGTATTAATGGAATATAAACACAAGCATCCATGCTCCAGGATTTTTTCTTTTTGGTTGTTCCAGGTTAACAACCTTAGGTGCCATTGAAAATAAAATAAAATTCATGCACATTAGCAGATGTACATATGGCACTATAGAGAGGATCACTTGGGAGGATACTACAATGACAATATACCTAATTATATACAGGCTACAACTCATGCATATTTCAAAATTACATGCATACTATGTGTAGGGCACAGTCTACACCAATCATTCCAAACCAATAAGCATAGCCAATTGATAAAATAAAGCTAGCCAGCTGCAGTAATAACACTATCAATAAGCCTATAATAAAATACAGAGTGTATATGCAAAACAATGAACAGATATTGCTACAACAGAAACCAGTCAAATGATCATAGCAACAAAAGAAGAAACAAATGTCATGTATAAAAGAGCAGAAAGACATAGTTTCTGGGTAATTATTTTATTATGCTAGCAGTAAGTAATAAAAGGGATCAATGACATTCTTGATGCTGAGGATCCTTCAATGAACTCACTCAATGCTTATATGCCTTTGGAAGAGTATGTGTTCCTAAGGGTGGCAATCATCTCTGATTAGTTAACAATTAATGAAAAGAACGAATATTGTAATGAGAGTTGGGTTTATTCTAATGTGAGCTGTGACTCTGATCACTCAGGTTTACACAGATTTAGCTCTTATACAGATTACCCTGTCTATGGTAATCTAGACAAAAGGGGGTTCACCTCTACTCAGACCTAGCTGAACAGAACACAATAAGCTAGAATTCACTTTAGATTAAATTCTTTATAAAGTTTTCTAGTTAGGTGCCATCTTTCACCCAGGATCTAAAGGCATGTACCTCAGGGATTTGGATAATCTCATCTATCTGCAATGCCCTTCAAGAGATTAAACAACCTAGAGGCTTCTGAAAAAAATCCTCGTCCTAGTTCAATAACTGATTATTAATACTAGAGAATTAATCATTTCTCTCACAAACATAATCAAATATGAAATAATTTACGTGGATAGCAGTAAACTTATTCAATTACATGCATGGCACATTTCACAAGGGCAACTTCAGAGTGGTACTTCTCAGTTTGAGAAGAGAGGAAGCTAACCTGAGATCAGGATTGGACAGTGGGAGTTACAAAGATCTCTCAAGACTGAGAGAGAACACAGAGAAGAAGACAGTGGCTGGGATTCTTCCAACTTAAGTGTTAACAATTGCAACACCATAGTTTTCCTTATCAAAGCCAGGTGAAAGCTAACGTGCAAAGTATAAGATGAAAGTGTTTATTCAGGTGGCTGGCAAGATTCAGGAAAAGAGATGAAAATGTGATAATTCTTACTTCTACCAACTTTAAATGGGGGTGACTGGCACTCATTTCTAAGCATATACATTTACTCTGTTGAAGACAACATTTGATTAAAATGATCTTATTTCTTACAAGCATCTGTGGTCAGAGTTATTCTGATAAATGTTTAGCAAACAGCTCTCTGAAAAAACAATTGGCTCCATATACTTTTAAGTTTAATCTGAACTAACATTTTCTCTATCACCCTCTTTATTCTAGACAACCAACAAAATAATAAACCAGGTCCTGACTGGTAGATTTCCAAGGTGTAAATGGTCATGCTGAAAAATTGACAATTGGTTATCTGGAGTCAGGATGACCTGGCTCAGGCACTCTTTCTCAATAAGTGACCCAGAATTTCCTTGTGTCATTATGTTCAAAGTATGAGAGCATAGGACAACTCTGGGGACCACAGGGAGTGATCTTTCTTAATACAGGGCTGGGTTTCCCAACTTCCCATCCCATTGTTCAAATAGTCTTTGCTCTCTTAACTAGTGGCATAATTATAGGTCATTCATATTATTTCCCTGTAATATATGTGCTATAAGAGTTACAGAAAGATGGAATCAGATTTGTCAATTTGAATGATTCATCATCTATCAAAACAGAGTGATTTGAAGAATTATTGTGCTCTTGACAGAGGCAGGGAAGTTAGGAGAAGGAGAAAGATTATGAATCCATTTTGAAGATACTATGTTGGAGTTGCCTATGGGTCATCCAAGCAAGAATGTCCATCAGGCAGTGAGAGATACAGGACTAAAGCTCAATAAAGAAATGAGAGTGCTTAAGAGAGGATATTAATTTTCTTTGATCTATAATAAAATTCAGTTTTATATTACTGTCCACGACCCACCTGTGGAAAATCAAAATTTAACTACAAATGTAAACCTTTTAATTGATAGTAATACTTTTATCATTTAGCTTGTATCAAAACTATCATTTTGTATTATTTAAAAACTCACCAGAATGTAATAAATTAAATCTAACAGTTTTGTCTTTTAAGTAAAGTTTCTAGACGTTGTGGTTGGGAAAGAAGAGTGATTTCAGCGAAACAGTAGCCCTAACATAAAAGTATATGAAGGAGCATAATTTCTAATAAGCTTGGAAAGGTAGGTAGGAGTTCACATTTTTTCCCAGATTCAAAAGAGAATCCTTGGAATTTTTTGAACAAAACAGTAATGTCATTAGAAATATTATTTCAAGGGGCATCTGAATAGTACAGTGGATAAAACACCTGACCTGAAGTCAGGAAGATCTGAATTCAAATCGCCCACAGATACTTAATACTTCCTAGTTGTGTGACCCTGGGCAAGTCATTTAACTCAAATTGCCTCAGGGAAAAAAAGAAATGCTGTTTTGACAGACTGTAAATTGGAAAGTGAAGAGACTGTTGTGTTCAGAAAATCCCATTAGAAAGTTACTGCAATAGTTCAGGTGATAAGGACTAAAGTTCTTAAGTAGGATAGTATTCATGGGAGTAGAAAGAAGGGTATTAATTCAAGAAATATACAATTCCCTAAATAGTTTTATAGTGACTTAAATTTTTTATATATTTCTGTAATCATTAAGTTAATACCACATGTAGACAATGAGAGAATGTGGTTTGCAGAAAAGGAGGCAGGTGGTTCAATGATTAGAGTAGGCTTGAAGTCCAGAAGACTCATTTTCCCAAGTTTAAGTCTGGCCTAAGACACTTTTAGCTTTGTGACTTTTGGCAAGTAACTTAACACTGCTTGCCTCAGTTTCCTTATCTGTAAAATGATCCAGAAAAAGCAATGGCAAACTACTTCAGTGTCTTTGCCAAGAAAACCCCAAATAGGGTCACAAAGAATTGGACACGACTGAAAGATAATAGTCAAGACCTTTAACGTTGTGGTATAAAATAGAAAGAGCCTTGATTTGAAGGCTGAGAGTTTGGCTTCAAATCTCAACTTTGCCATTTCATTCCTGTATAACCTTAGATGCATCTGTGATCCTCCCAGGACCTCTATCTCCTCCTCCATAAAATGCAGGAAATGGTTAAGCTAGATGGTTAAATCCAACTTCAAAGCTCAGACCATCTCAGAGACTTATTTCATAGCCTTAGGACAGATTTTGGCATAAAAGATTAAGTTATTCCTATTTAAATAAATTAACACCTTATTGAATTTATGCCTTGCTTATAATGCTCTATTCCTGAAAAATACACATTTAGGTTTTCTCTTATTTTTACTGAATAGCTTCTAAAGGCAATATTAAAAATATATAATGTATAAATGGATCTTAATAAAAATACAGATGACTAAAAAGTTTAAACTTTAAGGAACTATTTTAGAATATTATATTGTTTTTCTAGATAAATATGATCTCAAGGCCATGATAAATGGGATTTTTATTACTTAATCACCTAAGATGATGGATATATGAAAAAGACTCTCCCAAAATATTGCAAGGAATAAATATAATTTAATTTTATGAAAAAAAATCTCAATTAGAGCAGAAAGACTTAAAAACTTTTCCCAGAGTCTATGGTAATGATATATATGTTAACCCAGGATACCATTTATTAAGGAATATGCCAAGACCTCATGACAAATAAAACTATATCGATTTTTCCAATAAAGTATTCCAGAAACTGGGAAAATAATCACACTCCTAGAAGTCATAGCAATATATCAAATTAATTTCTATATCTTTGGAGAAAAATATGGACTGAATACAGCAAGAAACCGAACTGTTTCTTGTTCTCACCTCAAACTCTGTTTCTGACTCATGATGTGAAATTGAGCCATCATTTAACCTCATTATGCTTCAATTTTCCCATCTACAAATGAGGGAGAGGACTGATCAATCCCATAGGCAGGTCATTTCACTTCCTTTTCAGCATTAAAGTCATAGCTTAAAGTACAGAGAGATAGAATGAGGTAATATCGGTCTACATATCATATTTGCAGGTGTTCTATTTAGTTGTCTTTCCTTGAAACATTTCCCTTATCAATCTGTCATGGTGCATAAAATTCTCACCATTAGAGTCATTCTTTTGGGTTTGCCTTTAGAGAGTCCTTATTAAAATACAAATGTGTTTTCTGGATAAAAAAGTGAGCTCCTAACTTCTATTTTCTTGAGATGATTGATAAAATCATCTAGTTCGTCATGTGTCAGGGCCACAAAGGAATGGGATATAAGAATGATTACTTTTAATGAGCACAATGGAAAAGGTACTGGAATTAGAATGCTTGAACCTAGACTTGAATCCTGATTTTGTTGTTGTTCTTTTCAGTTATAATCCTGAAGTGCTAAATAAATGTTAGTTGTTGATGTTATTGTTGTTGTTTCATATTGTTGTTTAGTTGTTTCAGTCATGTTTAACTCTTCCTGATCCCATAGATAGATAAAACAAAAAATTGTTTGAGAAAAGACATTGAGAGAAACCAGAGATCTTATGTCACAAATGTACTCTGGTGATACTTCAGGGATTGTTAAAGGATTAAGGAGAGGCAACTTCTCAACAATTTTACACAATTCACTTGCTGTGGTTTGGAAAAATCACCTACTGATGATCCTTACCTTATTATAGAAATATTGGTTCCTGGACTGTGGTATTTAGAAGGGAGCTTCTAATATGTTCTGTTTCTTCAAAAACTTTAGTTCAGAAGTTTTTTTGGGACCTCCTGGTCTTACATGACCCTCTAATCCACAGATTCACAAACTCTCTCTAGGATGTGGTAGAAGCAAGGATAAAAATACTGTCCAAGGCACTCCCCTGAGATTTGCATTGTGATTTTGTTCCAGTTTGATCAAAAACCTACCAAGATTTCCCTCTTCAATGTTATTTCAGTATAAGTATTTCCATTTTCAGTTCCAGCTGGAAACAGGCACTAAGGAAGCATGTGAAAATTCACTGTGTACAAACAAAATTAGCTTCCAGTTTTTGAACCTTAAAAAGACTTGGGTTAAGGCTCAGTTTATTCAAACTTATTTACAAGTCCCTGAACATCAACCATCTCAACCACTCATGATCAGGGGAACTTTATTTTTTCACTCAGTATCTCTTCCTCTTCTGCCTTCTCTTTTCTCTCTATCTTTTTGTTTCTGTGTCTCTGTCTCAAACTCTGTCTCTCTCTGTGTGTCTCTCTCAAATCATAAATTAGACTTGTAAGAGATCTTAGAGATGACTTAGTCACATTCTTTCATTTAATGGATGTGAAAACAGAGGTTTGAAGATGTTGTCACTTATTCAATCCCAATTGAAGAGCTGAATTAAAACTCAGTTTCTCTTATTCCAAATTCAGCACTCATTCCATTGTTCTTGATGATTAACATTCCTGCTAGTTTTCCTTCCTCAATTTCTTTTCCTTCTTTCTTTCCTTCCTTCCTTCCTTCCTTCCTTCCTTCCTTCCTTCCTTCCTTCCTTCCTTCCTTCCTTCCTTCCTCTCTTTCTCTCTCTCTTTCTCTCTTTCTCTCTTTCTTTCTCTCTTTCTCTCTTCTTTCTTTCTTTCTTTCTTTCTTTCTTTCTTCTTCTTTCTTTCTTTCTTTCTTTCTTTCTTTCTTTCTTTTCTTTCTTTCTTTCTTTCTTTCTTTCTTTCTTTTTCTTCCTTTCTTCCTTCCTTTCTTTCTTTCTTCCTTCCTTCCTTCCTTCCTTTCTTTCTTTCTTTCTTTCTTTCTTTCTTTCTTTCTTTCTTTCTTTCTTTCTTTCTTTCTTTCTTCTTTCTTTCTTTCTTTCTTTCTTTCTTTCTTTCTTTTTCTTCCTTTCTTCCTTCCTTTCTTTCTTTCTTCCTTCCTTCCTTCCTTCCTTTCTTTCTTTCTTTCTTTCTTTCTTTCTTTCTTCTTTCTTTCTTTCTTTCTTTCTTTCTTTCTTTCTTTCTTTCTTTCTTTCTTTCTTCTTCTTTCCTTCCTTCCTTCCTTCCTTCCTTCCTTCCTTCCTTCCTTCCTTCCTTCCTTCCTTCCTTCCTTCCTTCCTTCCTTCCTTCCTTCCTTCCTTCCTTTCTTTCTTTCTTTCTTTCTTTCTTTCTTTCTTTCTTTCTTTCTTTCTTTCTTTCTTTCTTTCTTTCTTTCTCTCTCTCTCTCTCTTCCTTCCTTCCTTCCTTCCTTCCTTCCTTCCTTCCTTCCTTCTTCCTTCCTTTCTTCCTTCCTTCCTTCCTTCCTTCCTTCCTTCCTTCCTTCCTTCCTTCCTTCCTTCCTTCCTTCCTTCCTTCCTTCCTTCCTTCCTTCCTTCCTTCCTTCCTTCCTTCCTTCCTTTCTTCCTCCCTCCCTCTCTCTCTCTCTCTTTCTTCTTTCTTTCTTTCTTTCTTTCTTTCTTTCTTTCTTTCTTTCTTTCTTTCTTTCTTTCTTTCTTTCTTTCTTTCTTTCTTTCTTTCTTTCTTTCTTTCTTTCTTTCTTTCTTTCTTTCTCTCTCTCTCTCTCTCTCTCTCTCTCTCTCTTTCTTTCTTTCTTTCTTTCTTTCTTTCTTTCTTTCTTTCTTTCTTTCTTTCTTTCTTTCTTTCTTTCTTTCTTTCTTTCTTTCTTTCACTAGGACTTAGCCTTTCCTTTTAACAATTCTTCTTATTATAAGGCTGAATCTCCTCAGTGAGAGACCTTAACTATGACTTTATTTCCTGAATGTTCATGACTGAAGATTCATTTATTGCCAAAAAAGCCTGAGGGTTCAAGGTTCAAGATTCCCTCTTCCTACCACTAATAACCCACATTTTACATGTTATAAAATCCCACTGTGAATGGCAGGTGCATTATTTTTTTTAGTATAAGTTAAGATAAAGTAAAGGCAGGTAGTGATTCATGGGAAGTACAATTTTCAAAACTTATCTAGGTTATAAGGATGTGAAATCTTAGATTGTAAATCTATAGAACAGCTCATCTAGAAGGTTTTGATATTTGTTAAATTCTCTTAGTAAATAGGATTTTTTTATATCAAATTGAACAAAGTAAAATCCCTGGGAATCTAGATGTTTGAGTAGAATATATACAAACTATATAAATAAAATCTAACTTTCAAAAAATATTTTCCCCCAATTTCAAATAAAGAATTTTAAAAAATATTCACTTAAAATTTTGAGTTCCAAATTCTCTCCATCCCTTCCATCCACCTTTTCAAGATGCAATAAATACTTTGAAATGAGTTAAACATATGCTATCTTGTGAAACATTTGCCCATATTAATCATATTGTGAAAGAAAACATAGATTAAAAATTGAAAAAAAAAACTAAAGAAGATAAGAAGTATGCTTAAATCTACATTCAGATTTCATTAGTTTTTTTTCTGATGGTAGGTAACATTTTTCATCATGCAATTGTCTTAGATATTTGTCTTGATGAGAATAACTAAGTCATTCAAAATAATTGTCATTCATAGTTGATCATCATGTTGCTGTTACTATATACAATGTTTTAGTTCTGCTCACTTCACTTTGTATCTTTTATATTAATCTTTCCATGTTTTTCTGATATAATTCTGCTTATTTCTTATAGCACAATAGTATTCCATTACAAAGATATACTACAACTTAATCAATCATTCCACAATTGATGGGCAGTTCTTAATTCTATCCACCACAAAAAAAGAGATGCTATAAATATTTTTTGGCAAAAACAAATTCTTTTCCCCTTAAAAAATCTCTTTGGTATAGAGATTGTAGTGGTATTTCTGAATCAAAGGGTAGATGTGGTTTGATTGCTTTTGGGGCATAGTTTCAAATTGCTCTCCAGAATGGTTGAATCAGTTTATAGCTTCACCAACAGTGCATTAGTGTTACAATTTTCCCACATCATCTCCAACATTTATCATTTTCCTTTTCTGTTATATTAGTCAGTCTGATAGGTGTGAGTTATTTTAATTTTATTTCTCTAATCAATAGTGATTTTCATGGTTTTTAGATAGCTTTGATTTCTTTATCTGAAAACTGCTTTTTAATATTCTTTGATCATTCATCAATGGGGGAATGACTTCTATTCTTATTAATTTAACTCAGTTCTCTAAATATTGGAAAAATAAGACTTTTATTTGGAACACTTGCTTTAAAATTGTTCCCTAGATTTTTCTTTTCCTTCTAATTTTGGTTGTATTAGTTTTTTTTTTGTGAAAAATCATTTTAATCTAATGTAATCATAATTGTTCATTTTACATCTAGTGATGTTCTCTATTTCTTATTTGGTCAAAAATTATTTCTTTCTCCATAAGATGGATAAATTATTTCTTGCTTTCTTAATTTCCTTATGGTATCTCTTTTTATATGTACTTCATGGAGAAAAGGGAAGGTAAAAGAGGGGAAGGCAAAGGAAGGGAAAGGAAGAAAAGAAAAGGGAAAGGAAGGAAGGGGAACATTTGAATAACTTAATGCCAAATTATATAAAAAAAAAAGCAAAAAACCAAGAAATTGCTATAAAAGGAAGCTACAGGGAACATTGAAAAGGTTTTTGTTTTATTTTAGTTTTTCAATTGTTATTTCAATTAAAATTAATGTAATTAAAATTAAAAGAAAAACAGAAGGGGAAATCTTTTCAGCAAGTTTCTCTGATAAAGGTCTGATATTGAAGATATATAAGAAAGTGATTAAAATATATGAAAACAATAACTAACCCTAATAACTAAATAATGAAAGAAATGGTATTTCTCAAAGAAAGGAATCCAAACTATCAAATGGCATATGAGAAAGCTTCAAATCACTCAAAATAAGAGAAATGTGAATTAAAACAATTTTAAGTTTCTACTTTATAAATATCAGATAACCAAAATTGACTAAAAAGGAAAATGAGTTGTTGGTACCATGAAGAAACAGAAACTCTTAGTTGAACATAAATAGTTCTAGTAATTCTAGAAAGGAATTTGGAATTATAACTCCAAATTGCTAACCTATGTATTCTCTTTGATCTAAAAATACAATAAAAGGCTTGAAAAGAAAACAAAGATTAAGGTTAAAGCCAACATGTACAAAATTATTTATAGCAGCTTTGTTGTTGTAGAAACAGCTGAGGTGCTACTACACTCCCACTGAGATGGGAGAGAGAAGGCAAGATTCTTATTAACTGGGGAATGAGTGAACAAATTATGATATGTAAGTGTAATGGATTATTATTATGCCCTAAGAAATAATGATGTATACAGAGAAACTTATAAAGACAAAAGAGATATTTATAGAAAAACCTATGAAGACTTATAGAAATTGATGCAAAGTGAGAAAGAATAAGAATAATTTATGCAATAACGATAACATTGTAAAGAAAGACAACATAAAAAAATTCAGAGTATTGATCGATTCAATTACTAATTACATATTGAGAGGACCAATGAGGAAGCAAGCTATATACTTCCTGATAGAGAAGGGATGAAGTAAAATTCCAGTAAAAATATTTATTTTAAAACATGACTAATGCATGGATATGTTTTATTTAACTATGTTTGTTTTTAAGGAGTTTTGTGATCATATGAAAAGGAGGACCAATGATAAAGTTGGTAAAAAAAAGAAATTCATTAAAATATTTGTAAGAAAATGTTTACAAAAGAAAAGAAGGGATTTCAGAATGAAATGCATATAAGCAATACATCTTCTAAAGTAATATGTCAAATGTACTTTTTTTTTTTTTTACAAAATAAGCTGTGCCTAGCAGAAAGACTTGTGCTCTCAAAAACAATCATCATTTTCTGTTCTATTTTGTACATGGAAATGCCTATATTAGGAAAGAAAAAGTAAAAAATTTTAAAGCAGTTTAAATATGGAAATAGTTAAGCTATATTGTAAAAAATGATGAGCTCAATGATCTTAGAAAAACATGGTTAGACTTGCACAAAATAATGAAAAGCAGAATGAGTAGAACCAAGAAAACATTGTATACAGTCATAACAATATTGTTTTTAAGAACAATGTTGAGTAAATAAGTCATTTTGACTATTATAAATAACAAAATTAACTGCAAAGAACATATGAAAGAAGACACTATCTGCGTCCAGAGAAAGAACTTACAAATAGAAGTATGTATAGAATGATTTTACGTATACACACACATATGTGTATCTTTTGGTGTCTAATGATAGCCATCTTTAGAACAAGGGGAGAAGGGGGAAATAGGAAAAAAAGAAATTTATATTATTTTATTGTATATTTAAAAGTAATAGAAAGTTGTACACAAAATACATTTCCACTTTCATGTGCAATCATTTTTTATTATATTATGTTATGGGAATGCTTGTTTTATTCTGAAAATAAAAAGTTAATATATATTTTAATTTATCCCAGTTAATTTTCACAATAATATAATAACATAGAAAACACACAAAAACATTAAAACAAGCCCTTGTAGAAAATTCCAATTCATTTTGTATTGCTTCAATTACTAGGAATCTAAATGAAGGAAATTAATATTCCCATTAATACTATGAAAATTGAAGGCATTGGTATTAAGCTACATAGAAGCAAATCTACCCTGAAATTGCTAATGTCTAAGGGTCATTGTATGTAGTTAGGATATCTAAATACAGCTGAGAAAATCATTATCACAAAAAGACTAGAAATTCAAATAAAAAAAGAGCCTGCTCACACAATTTACAATAAGTAAAATATGTTCAAAAAGCATGAATTTGTGTTATATTACTCTAAGTTAGAGTGCTCTATATTTAACTTGAGGAATCATCATTACTACTGCTTAGTTACTTAAGTAGGAGAATGTTAGTTAATGTTTAACATTTGGTTCCCTATGAAAAAAAATACATGACATTTTTTTTTCAAATTTAATCTGGACAATTAACATTTTCTGTCTTTCATTCACACACTTAAATCTAGACTATTAACAGAACAACAAATCAATGAATGATTTGTGGCATTTGTCTACGTCTAAGATATAAATTCTCACACTGAAATTTAAATTGACTTTCACAAGCTGACACTAACATACTACTATATCTAAGTAAAAAACATACAAAAATTATATGCTGATTTAACAAATCTACCTAGAGAGCTCAAATTCATTCTGGATACCAGAATACTTGAAACCTACCCAGGAAAAAAATACAATATTACCTTTGAGATAAATCCACTAGAAATTCTTTGACAGAGGTTATAGTCTCCGACTCTCCAAGAATTCCACCACCATGACGTTATTGACATTTTTTAGAACACCCTCTCCCTCCCCACTAGCCTTAGCAGGCTCCAAACTTAGTTACCCAGGAAGCTTGGTAATTAGCACAACTTCACCTTCAAAATGTTTTTATATGAAATACAGGTTTGTGTGCATACATTGGATTTGAGGATCAGTGCTAGGCTTCCTTTTGGAACTATTCAGGATAAGTATACAAATATACAGAGCAATTCTAGTGAATAACCAGAGCAATAACTTTATAGCATAAAGAGGAAGGAATAGGAATTGAACCTGTAATTTCCTATAGGGAAATCCTGAGTAAAAGAACTCCATCTACTAATTTAAGTAATCAAATTATAGTCTTAGAAAATTTCTAAGAGCACTGAAAATTTAGTTTAAGTTATTGCTCCAGATTGCACAGTTAATACAGAGATTAGACTTAAAACCTAATTCCAGATTCTACATCCATTCTGTATTTATTATGCCATATCTTAAAGGACTGGTATAAATCAATCTATTGTACTTTGATATTTTGGTGATGCTATTTGGTCAATAGCAAGATTTTCTATTTGTCAGTTTTAAATTATCATAATAAAATGACATAACATGTTAAAATATATCTTTATCTTTTAGTGGAATCATGGTAGTAGAAAGATTGATTTGAATGACTTCCTATTAGTTTGGAAAAGGATAAAATTAAAACCAAGCTTTAAATCCAATATTTCTGGGTTTCTGCATATTAATTGCTGCCCTTGGGAATTTAAAAAGAAATTTGTAGAGAAGAATGTTGGTAGAGCATGGGTGAATTATGTCACATTATACATCTGTTTACATAGAACCAATGTTTGTAGTGGCAAAGTTCCATCAACGTCAAATGCCCTTGGTTCCATAGCTATTTCAGTGATATGAGTCATTCCAGAAGTGGTATAAATAGGATCCTAACTTTTCTTATATGATTTCAATTTTTTCAAAATGACTGAAGCAATTCACAATTAGTTTCAGTAGCAGTAAGATGATGCATTTATTTCCCAACATAACCATGATATTATATTGTTCTATTCTTCCCATATTTTCTAATTTGATAAATGCAAGGTGATAGCTCAGCTATTTTAATCTATATTCCTTTAATTATCAGTGATTGTCACTATTAATCAGTGATTCAGATGGTTATTTTTATACTGGATTTATTCTTTTGAAAACTCTTCATATTCTTTGACCTATTTGTGTATGTGGAAATTATATTTAATCTTACAAATTTGTGTCAATTCTCAATAGATTTCGGTATGGTAGAGTTTTCCCTTACCAAAATTCTTATTCCCCACCCCCCAATTTAATTGCATTGTTTTCATGCAATATCTCTCAACTAAATTTTGAACACATGAATATTTTCTTGTCAATGACCTCCTTGGGGCATAATCTAAGCTTTCTGGGTCAAACAGTATAAACAATTTTATATTTTTTTCTTATATAATTTCAAAAATATCTAAGTAATTTTTGTTTTTCTTGCTGTAGTTTTGATCATGAAGGAAAATGGTTATTCTATCAGTATTCAGAACTTGAAGTTTACATTTTTGTCAGTTACTATTTTAACAATAATTTTTATAGGGTTTTTTTCACTTTCCCTTATTACTGATGTGTTAGTAACAACGTCCTTTCAGTCATCTGGAATTCCTTCTATGAATAATTTTGGAATTTTTTCCTAATAGGTCTTCATGTCTTCAGTCTTCCCCCTCTCCAGTCTACATCAGAGATGGCATGATGTAATAGAAAGGACACTATATTTGAAATCTAAGGGTTTGGCTTTATATCTTAGTTCTGCCATTTACTATCTTTGTGACCCAGCTTAGTCATTTAGCTTCCTTGGTCATTGATTTCCTTATTTTTTAAATAAAATGAACTCTAAGGGCCCTTCCAATTCTAAATCCATGATCATGTGATCTTTTCCATCACTAATTGTCCGCTGAACATTTTTAACTGAATGTTCCAAGAGATATTTTAAATTCAATGAATCCAAAACATTTTCTTTACTATCCTCTCCTGCACCACATCTATCCCTCTTTTAAAACATCATCACCATTCTTTCAATGTCCCAGGTTATCCAGGTTATCACTCTACAGATTTAACCACTTGTCAAAATTTGCCATTTCTACTTCAACAATATCTGTCATATCCAAATCCTTCTTTCTCTTCACAGAACTACTCACCTTAGTTCAGGACCTCATCACCTCTCACCAAAATGATTGCAAAGCCTCTTCCTTGGTTTCCTTGACTCAAATAATTTCCCAGTCTGGTCCATCCTCCAAATTACTGCCACAGTGATTTTTTAAAAATTAGGGTCTGACCAAATTACTGTCGTACTCAACAAATTCAGTGACTACTTATTTCTTCTAGAATCAAATGTAAATTTCTCATTTAGATTTTTCTAGTCCTTGATGAATTGGCTATCCCTCCCTTCTTTCTTCTCCCTCCTTTCTTCAATTCCTTTCTTTCCCTCTCTTTTCTTTCTTCTCTCCTTTCTTGTCTTTCTCTACTTTTCTTTCTTCCTTCATTCTTCTCTTTCTCTCCTTCTTTCCTTCTTTTTCCTTCTTACTACTTTCCCTCATTTCCTTTTTCCTTTTTTACTTACCATTTTCCTTTCCTTTTTTCCTTCTTTGTTAATTTTTCTGTTCCTCTTTTACTTCTTCTCTGCCTTCTTCTCATTATCCTTTCCTCCTTCCCTCCCTTCCTCCTTACTTCCCTTCTTTCTTTAGTTCCTTCCCTCTTTTTTCCTTCCATATTATTAATGGTTCAATATATGCAAGGCACTCTGATAAGTTCCTGGAATACAAAGGTGAAAAATGCTTACAAGAAATCAATGTGCATTTTAAAAATACCTTCCATGTTCCAAATGGTGGACACATGAAAATAAAAATGAAGCTGCCCCTATCCTCAAGAAGTTCACATTCAATTGGATGAGACAACATGTATTTGTATATAAGTAGATGTACACATAATATATACATATATATAAATATATATACATATATAAGTAGATGTACACATAATATATACATATATATACATATATGCATATACACACATACACATAAACATATGCATGACTTCCATACTTCAGATGAAATAGAGCCCAGAAAGTATCCCTGTTATAGGCTCATTATGGAGGGAGAGAATTAGTTTTATTTACATGCTTTATCTTAGAAATGGCCCAAATCTTAAATAAATCCTGGAGTGGGAAAATGTTTCTGAGTTCCTAGCAATGTCCTTAACATTTTAAAACTGATCAGGCCCTAAACTCTACCCATGCCAAGAAGGCATTGTTTAACTATTAGGATTATAGGATTAAGAAATGAAAGGAGCTATAGAAACAAATTTAATTCAAGTGCTTAATTTCATAGATGAGAAACCAGAAACCTAGAAAACTTAAGTGATTTGCATATACTTTAGGTTTGATCGTGACCCGATTCTTGACTTAAAAGAGAACAGAGATTCACAATCAGTTAAAAATACATAGCTACAAAAGCTTAGAGCTTGGCATAGTCAAGGGCATGTCAAAAGTTGAGATGATATTGATCCAATTTCCATAGGAATTCATGTTAATTGATACCTAGTGGATATTTTAAAATTTTCCAATGTATTGGCTAGATTCAACTAACTATAGCTTCTAAATAGATCTTTTTGAGAACCTTCGGAAAAGTCCTGGGATATTACCAACGATATTTCCCTCTGTCTTTTTTTAAGTAGCTAATTTTAATCACAAATATGGATAGCCTAGGCAAGTATATCATCATTCTTGGTCCATTCTGATAGCCTAAAATAGATCACTTACTCAAAGACTGACTCATTTCCTTTTCTCTCCCTTCTCATGAGAGATCTAAATTTTTGCTGTCATTGCAAAACTATAAAAATTAAACCTGGCAATGGAAACTTTAAAAAATTCCTACTTATTTTCTTTAGAGGATCATTATCTCTGTGAAGCTTTCATTTGTGAAATGTGTTTTCTTCAAAAGACAAAAAGGTTTTCATCATCACATTTTTTTTTGTCTTTTCTAATCTAAATATGGGAAGTCTGGAAGGATCAATGGATGTTGCCATTATTATTTGGTCACCTCGCACTTTTGTAATAAAAAAATGTGTTTGTATTTTCTAAATTAAGTATATCCTTTATCCTGTTTCAGTAGGCAAGAGAAAATTATGTTGAATCTTCCATTAACCCAGTGTTGGGAAATACTGGGTTGCTCATGGTGATTTCAATGAGAAAGAAAAAGTGAAGAATGTGGCTTCAGATAGTAGCCAGAATTGTGAAAAAAAAAAAAAAAAAAAAACTTGTAGAGCTCATAGAGAAATAAGACATCTAAGGAGAATCAATATATCATGAGTGAATTCTCATTGAATTTTATTCTTCAGGTCACCAATATCTTTGTACCCTAATATAGCCACACTGCCTAGATTGCCCGAGTCATATCACTGGGGATGTCTTAGGAAACTCAAATTCCCAAGAGAATTAAGAAAAGATTAAGGGTGAGAAAAGCAATGGAAATCTATCTTTGATCCCAGGAAAAGACATGTCAGTGAATGTTGATTTTAATTTGTTTGCTATTTTGAACTTAACAAATATTAACAAAACTGAGCATTTATACAAAGAACAGAGAAAGAGTTAAAAGAGTGATAAATGAAACCACAAATATTTATTATGTACTGCTTGTTTTCTTAAAATATGCAATAAATTTGAAATGTTAGTTCCAAAGACATCCAGCTTGTCTATGCAAGCCTTCTGAGCTTCCTTCTGTTCTCCTAGGTATATTTTAAAAATGTTCCATTGATGCTCTTTTCCTTTTTTTTTTTTTTTTCATTTTTAGGCTTGAGTATCATTAAGCATCATCATTATTAATTAGGCAAGGTGTAATTAATTAGGAATTAATTAGGTATAATAGAAATAGTGCTGGACATACAAGGAAGACTTGAATTTGAATCTAGTTTCAGATGGAACATAAGCACCTATTTCATAAAGCTATTTTGATGATCAAATGAGATAATACATGTGAAGTACTTTGCATCTTAAAGCATTAAATAAGTGTTAACTATTATTATTATTATTATCTTTATTTTGTAATAAATAGGGAATTTTATTATGTACAAATTACCGGTCTTACAGACTTGCATTGAACTTGGTGACTTTTTTTGGATCTTGTAAACAACGAGTCAATGATAATATTAAATGGTACATATTGTCTCCTCTTTCTCCTTTCACATGTTACTATTGCTAACTCTTCTTCCAGATTATCACTGAATTGCAGGTCATAGCCCACTGATAAATTATTATTTTTTATTTTTGGCATCCATTGTGCCATTAGGCACTAACATTATTATATCATTATCATCATCACTAGCATTTACACAGCACTTTGAGGTTCATAAATCACTTTGTACATGTCATTATAACATCTTTGTGAAGTAGACACCATTATTATATCTATTTTATGGATGATTGTGCACCTTCCTCAAGATCAAACTCTAGCATCCTTGGTCCTTCTGAATTCAAGTCCAGTACTTTTTCAAGTACAACTATTTTCTTCCCTTTTACTTTCTTTGGTTTTAAGAAGTGGCATCTGAATCAGTAAGATAAATTTTTTGGTACTGAATTCTCTAAATGGTTATGTCTAGAAATGAAATTATCTCCTACTCATCTTGCTATAAAAAATGTGCTCCATCGAGAAGGATTTTTCTGACGTCATTAAGCTCAGTATTTTCTTGTGTGCAACATTTTCCCTATTAATTCAGAGAAGAGATAATTAACCAGGAGATGTTAGAACTGGTGATAAGATGGTCAGCTGTGTCCAACTAGTAAGCTAGATTTGTAACATTGACTTTTTATGTCTGCCCCAAAATTTAGGCTCACATAGCTTCTTTGTACTTGATATTTTGGGAATCTGTGTCTCTCTTAGAAAAATCCAGACTCCCTAAGGTTTTATTAGGAATATGGGCTTTATTTTCATGTTTATATTTTGTTTTCTTAGCAAGTAGTAAGTTGTTGTTTAAAATAGGGACTAAAATTCATCAATTGATGAAATAAGATGCATTTTTCAGCACTTATATGTGTCTGTAGTAAATTTACTACAAATTTAGTAGATAAAGCAAATAATCATATTTGTCATATGCCTGTAGAGTAGGAGATTTATCCTAGGTAGAAACTTTGTTCTGTTCTTCTTAATAATCCTGAGAAATCCAAAATTTCCTTTAATTATACAAAATGATAGACTGATTTATTTTGGGGGAGAGATTAGAATACCATGACAACATGTACAGCTGATGGGGTTTTAAATATGAGATAGTAGTGTTCCTGGCTCATCCAGACTTGTCTTCCCCACTCTATTTCTGCAGTGCTTCTGTAAAGCAAAACATCAATCAATCAATTCATTTACTTATTAATCGCATAAATAGCTAGAAAATGTCCCATATGATTGGCATTAGCAGAGACAACCCTTAGTCTACCA
The DNA here is from genome assembly GCF_048593235.1 of Sminthopsis crassicaudata. Taxonomy (NCBI): domain Eukaryota; kingdom Metazoa; phylum Chordata; class Mammalia; order Dasyuromorphia; family Dasyuridae; genus Sminthopsis; species Sminthopsis crassicaudata. Next base: position 210,454,212 of record NC_133621.1, read on the forward strand.
GCCTAGAGACCAAATATTTGGTTTAGATTTTTCCAAGAGCTGCAGTCCTTCTCTCTGTTCATCAGAGAGAATTTAGATTACAAATAAAAAGATTGTTGCTTTTTTTTCACCTCCCCAAATATTCTTGGTCTGATTATGCAACTACTCTGTTATTTGAGATTTCAGATCCAGCAGTATTTGTCCCATAATGTTTTTTTTAATAATAATTTACTTTCCCCATTACATGTAAAGACAATTTTTAACATTGAGTTTTTAAAATTTTGAGCTACAAATTCTCTCCCTTATTCTTTCCTTTCCCTCATGGCAAGAAGTTTGATGTTACATTTGTGCAATCATACAAAATATATTTCCATATTAGTCATGTTATGAAAGAAATAAATACGTGCAAAGAAAAACCCACAAAAAAAAAAAACAAAGTGAAAAATAGTTTGCTTCAATTTGTACTCTAGACTCCATCAATCTTCTTTGGATGTGGATACCATTTTTCAACATGAGTTCCCTGGAATTATCTTGGATCATTTTATGGTTGAGAATAGCTAAGCAACACAATAATCTAAGACAAAGTACAAAGAACTCTCAAAAGAAAATAAAGAACCAATGGACTCTGAATGCAAATTGAAGCATATTTTTTCACTTACTTTATATTTTTTCATTTTTTGATCTGTTTCACAACTGTGGCTAATATGGTAATATGTTTTACATGATAGCACATGTATTAACTACATAAAATTGCCTAGCATCTTTGGAAGAGGGAAAAGGACGGAGGGAAGGAGGAAGGGAGGGAGAAAATTTAGAACTCAAAATTTAGTAAAAATGAATACTAAAATTTTTCTTGCTAGTAACTGGGGGAAAATAAAATACTATTTAAAATGAAAACAATCTTATTTTTAAAGTTTTCAATTACTTTTAATTAAAACAAATTGTTATATAGGTTTGATATTACAATTAACTTGTATTTGCTATTCTCTGGGATTTAATTAAATTATAACTGATATCATAACTTTCTACCATGGCAAATATTTTCATTTCGGTTTTATGGAGTTTGGGAAATGTATAATTTTTTATATTGTTAGCAAGATGAAAAATGCATTAAAATTTTATCAGTGTGGATATTATGTAGCAAATTACTTTTCTTAAATATAATTTTCTCCTAAAGTAGTCCCACAAAAATTATTATTATAGAAAAGAAAAGCATAGGAAATAGCTGAATTAAGATATCTTGGAAACAAATGGTGACATTTTAATGACTGATCCTTACATTTTAGTTATGAGCTAAACCCAAGACTATTAAATTTCACTTTTTGGAAACTGAAAGTCTAAATATTTATCCTTTTAGACATAAATAACATAACAGCCATCTGTTCCTTCAGGAAATTCATTTTTAAGTTAATTATGAGTTTTATGATTATTTTTGCATCTTGCTAAGAATGTGAGTATCCATAATCACCAGCTTCTGGATTGACACCAACATGTAACAGAAACCTAGTTTCAGAAGATGTACAACTAATGTTCATTGATTTTGAAGAATATTGCTTCTTTTATATATGAATAGTTTGGTTGCTGAAAGGGACAGAAAAATAACTTATATTTATGTTATATTTATATTATAAATTTTAAAAATTTATGACATATATGTATGCATCTCTTCCCTACAACTTTTTTCTTTCTAGAATGTAGAAAAATTCATCAATGGATATGTGGAGTTATATAAAGTTTAATAAACTAGGGAGCTATTCCTTCAAATTTCTTTCCAGAATGGTTGAACTGATTCTCAGCTGCATTACCAGTGGATTATTGTGCCTATTTTCCCATAATCCTTTCAACAATTGTTATTTTTGTAAATTTTGTCAAACTGATTGAAGATGAAATTTAGTCATTTTAATTTGTGTTTCTTTTAGGGATTTGTGGCATTTTTCATGTTTGTTGGTAGTTTCCATTTTTTTTTCTTTTGAAAAATGCTTGTTCAAATTAAGGGCTTGTGTGTGTATGCATGTGATTTTCTAATATATCTTGATTATTAGACCTTTCTCAGAAAAATTTGCTATAAAGATTTTTCCCAAAGTTAAATATTTTCATTGTAATCATAAATAGACTTATTCTGTTTGTGCAGGAATTTTACATAATTTAAATTGCTCTTTCCTTTCCTTTGATCATTTTTGGAAGGGAGGTCAAGATCCCTCCTATTCTATATAGCTTTTTTATTTATCCACTAAATTGTTTATAATAAGACCTTTTATATGTAGGCTACATATCTATTTTGAGCTTAATGATGAGATTACAATGAACATCATTTTTTTTTAATCTCTGCTCTAATTAGAAAGGTTTCTAGTGCTTCTTCATTGTAGATGCTAACTCTTTGTTTTAATTAGATGCTATTTATCATATTAAGGAAAGTTACATTTATTCCTCTTTTTAAATGTTTCTGACATAAATGATTTTGCCTAATGCTTTTTCTGTAATTACTGATATAATTATGGGAATTTTATTGCTTTATAATTAATCAAGCTTATATTTACTGTTTCCTAGTATTGAACCAACCTTTCCACCCTAGTATAAAACCAACCTGGGTATAGTGTATAGTCTTTTAAGTATATTGCTGTATCCTTTTAAAATATTTTATTAATATTAAGTAAAGTAGTTTTTGGAGTAATTAATATTTACTATTTTATCTCAATCATTGCTATCTGATTTAGATATCAGGATCATATTCATTTTATAAAAAGAATTTGGTAGGATCCCCTTTTTTCTGTTTTTGAATATTGGAATTTATTGTTTTAATATTTGATATAATTTTCTTATATATCTATCTGGTCCTGTTTTTTTTGTCCTGCTATGCTTTTAAAGTGGTCCAAAATCTGTATTATTTTTTCCTTTTAGACTTCACAATTCCCTTTAAGGAACTGGGTTCTTCCTTCACTACTGAATCTTGGCTTGGGCTATCTCAAACTAACTATTTAAATCTCTGCAAACAAATGTTTACTTTTAGATCATCCAATAAAGGTAACTCTCTTTAATTTTCATAAAGAATTTTTAACTTCATAGGGTTATCCTCAGATAATAATAGCATTTTACCTCTTTTGTCTACTCTTTGTTTTTTGTGACTTCATCAATCATGGGTGATGTGGTGGGAGAACCAAATCCATATTCCCTTATATCAGTACAAAACATAAATAGTGAGGCCCATTAAAATTTTTAAAATTTGTTAAATGTAAAAAATTAATTTATTCACAGAAAAGGGATTAATATCTATATATACAAAAATATTTAGAGCAGCTCTTTTATGATGGGAAAGAATTGGAAATTAAGAGAATTAATTGGAGAATGGCAAGAAAAGTTGTGATATGTGATTGCAATGAAATACTACTGTACTATAAGAAATGATGAGGGAGTTGTATCAGAAAAGCCTGGGAATACTTAGATGAATTGATGCAAAGTGAAGTGAGCAGAACCAGGAGAACAATCTACACAATAACCTCCATGTTATAATGATGATCAACTGTGAAAGACTTAGCTATTTTGATCATTTCAATGATTAAAGTCCTTTCCAAAGGATCCACAGTGAAAAAATGTTATCCACTTCTGGAAAGAGAGAGAACTAATGAATTTTGAGTGGAATTTTTTTCACTTTATTATTTTTTTTTGCTTTTTTCCCCTCTAACATGGCTAATGTCAAATTATGTTTTACATAATTTTACACATATAATGAGTATCTGTTGCTTACCCTTTAAATGGGTGAAGGAGGAGCCAAAGAGGAGAGAATTTGAAACTCAACATTTAAAAAATGAATACTTAGCCAATTATTTAAAGTGCACCTTCCCCCCACCTTTTTAAATAAATTGATTAGGCAACTTGTAAAAAGGGTTCTTTATTGTTCCAAGGCTAAAGCTGGAAACCAAGCTAACACAACTCATAGGAAGGGGAGTTATTCACTTCTTATTGAGAAGGCCAAAAAGATTTCCCCTATTGCCTCAAAATAGCATCTGGAATTTCCATAATTTTTTCATTTCTTAATGGTTTTCTTAAGAAGTTAGGTTAAAGTATTGCATGTTTTGAAAGGGGAAATGAGATGTTACCAATAAATGAGTATAAATATATTTACCTCATTTAATGAAAAAACAATTTTTGACTCAAAATGCTGAAAATCTTTGCCAACTTAGTCTATTTTCCTTAATCAGTCAATGGACTGAAGACAAGTTTCCATCTGCTCAGTAAATGGGAATTTTTCAGTGCCTTCTGATAATCATCTTTTATGTCATTGATCACTGTTTAGTAATCAAAAGCAAGAAGATGGGGCTGAATTTAAGCTCATCCTAGTATGTTCCTTGGATGTTACTTATACTAAATCCTTACCTAGCCTGGCCCAAATAAACAAAAAAGTGCCCATGGTCATAGATCATTGAGTACAGCAAATTGAAAGAATTCTTCTTAGGGTTGAACATTACCAACTGGTTTCTTCAATACTACAACTTTTTAGCCTGACCCTGGACCCTATTTCTCACAAGTTTCATTGAACTCTGTTTTGATCCTGTTTCTACTCATGGCACCATTTTTTCCCCCATGGCTTTGAACAACCCAAAATCCCAACTTCTATCTTGGATTTTTCTCACGGTGCTTCCTAGTTCTGGCTACTACAGATAACAAATCAATGGTAGAGAACCACTCAGCATAGCCTATATCCAGTCCCATCCTGTTCTAGGAGGGATAATACAGTTGAGAGTTACAGTTAATTATTTTTCTGGGTCATTTAGATTTTACTGCCACTCTGGTAACTATTAGGGTAATGTCTAGTTCTTCATCAGTGAATACACATGAGCCCAAAGCCATTCTTTACTTAGAATGGCAGCATGGCAAACTCCCACCTTCCCTGTCTTGCAGATATTTTAGATATAAAACAGATATTTCAAACAACAGGGTTGCCTCGGGAGGCAAAACAAACTTCAAAACATAACTCTTAGATACAACTATAGTATAAACAAACTTTAAAATGTCCAACGATGCCAAAAAGACACTTGCAGTATTTCAAGCACGTTGCTCAAGGCTCTTGCTCTCAGTTGAATTGACCTATTGTGACTTTAACATAGTTATATTCTTATTGCTTTCCTATTTGGCCAATAAAAATAAAACAAGGTATTTATTCAATTTTTATTTGACTAATATTCTTGAGTGAGTTATAGTGCAAGGCACAAGTTTTTACTCTGCAGCCTAGAATAAAAACTTGTGCCTTGCACTATAACTCACTCAGGCTGATACCCCAACCCCATGTCAGAGCCAGTTGCTTAGAAAATTATTTTCCAGTGGTAGTCATGTTTAAGGGCTTTCTCTTACCCCCAGAAAGTTCATCCTGTCTTAGGAACAATTTCCTAATCCATGACAAAATTACATAAATGTAGCTAAAATGTATACTTTTTTTAAGAAATAAAAAAGGCAGAAAAGTTGAGCAAATTGCTTAAGCCTAACTGGAATAATGTTACGTTTACTGTCCTTAGTTGATAGCATACCTCATCTACTTTATTACAACTGTCCTTCTCCCCTAAAACATGCATGCTCTCTCAAATGAAAGATATAGAGGTATATGTATATATAAGTATACATATGTATTTTTTATACATTCACACACACAAACATACACATATTTTTAAGGTTCCCAAAATTAAGTGGCAAAAATAACTATTTCCACTTACTCTTATTCTCTCATAACTTCTACTCAAAATTCTACTCATAACTTCTACTCAAAATAATTCCTTTCATTCCTTTGAGGGAAAAAAACATTAAAAAGGGAATTAAAAAAGCAATTACCCTTGTCTGAGAATCCCTCCACTCTGATAAGTCTTCAGAGAGACAATTACATCTACATTAGTTTGATAGAACTTTGAAAATCAAAAGGATTATTTGTATATATGAATTAAATTTCTTTGTCCTGTCTGTTCAAATTGTTTTACCTGTATCAAGAGTTTTAGATTCCTACCATCTAGCTTAGGATCAAGTATACAAAAGATGTCTAGGAAATACTGGATGAATTTATGAATAAAATTATTTGAAGAACTTTTTGATGAACTATAGTTTATAAAAAATTTCTGGATTTTGATGACTATGTATAGTATAGCTTCAAGAAATGCTTCAGAAGAAAAATCTGAACTACTACTTTTATCCTGAGAAAAAATAGGAAAACATTCAAAAGCCTAAACTTTAAAAATATAGTTATTTATGGTTAATTTCTTTGGTAAAAAACAAAACAAAACACTTTATTTCTATTTAGGTGATAGAAATGCACCTTAGCTCTGAGCTTAAATTAGCTCCAGATGAACCCAGAAAGCAGAACTTATAAATTAATACAGTGCTTTTAATTGCATAGCAAAGTTAGTAATAAAAGTGAGCATCTTAGTTTTTCATAATGATTTTTCATCCTCATATCTACTAAATCTTAATTTTCTCTTTCCTCCTGATAATTCCAATCAGTTACTCTCAGGTTCAGTCTCCAAAGTGATATTCAGAACAGGCTAATTTCTCTTACAGTCATGGCAAATCATTAGGCTAGCTAACTTTTAAAGAGTCACATACAGAATACTAATGCAAGCTATTTGTCCTAGATATGTGCACTGTTCTCTAGGTTTGCACCTACTGTTCTTATGAACATTGTGCATATGTTTGTGAGAGAAGGAGCCCCAGGTTTATACAGAAAATGTTTTTTAATTACTATTCTTGTGATGCCAGCTGAATAAATACTTTTACTAAGAGTTAATTGCAATTATTACTTTATTGTTATTGAGAATCTTGCTGGTAGTAGTTCCTGAAATACAATAGGAGAAGTAGCCACCCACAGAGTTACTCCTAGAACCTGAGGTATCAGACATCTTTTGGGATTTCAACCTATCAAGGCAAGTATAATTTGGAGAAATATACCAGAGGAGATAGTAAGAAGCTACAGATTCTAAAAAGTATATTTAAGATAGGGAAAAAAGATGTAAAGAAAGCAGATCCAGCAGTAGCAGACCTTGAATTATATTATGAAGTGATAATATCATCGAAACATAAAATGGATAATTTCTATTATTTTAAATTAAAAATTTCTGGTATAAATAAAACCAATGTAGCCTAGAACAGAAGAAATGCAAAAATTTGGAGGGAGGAAACGCTCATAGACAATTTCTCAGATAGAATATGATTGTGTTGAAATGCTGTTGTGGTATAGAAAATGATGAAATGGTTAATTTAGAAAAACATGAAAAGATTTGGCCTTATGAAGGAAAATGCTTCAGAGAAAGAGACGATAAGTTGAAATAAGCATAGCATGGTCTTACATATAGGTGTATGAGTATATATGTAAATATGATATGTTTATAGATATCTATATCTATGATTTATATTTAATTATATCCTTCTTTAGGGTGGGGCAAGGAGAGGAATGGGGAAAAATAAAGTAAAAAGTGTACAGCAGGACTTTTTTTCACAATAAAACCTATGGGGAAACAAAGAAAAGCTGGATAGCTTTGAAAACAATGCGTAGAATTTACTATACAGGTATTCCTCTCATGTTCTACTGTGTATATGGAAATGTTTTTTTTTCCTTTTCTCATTTTGTATTTAAGTTTAAAATGAATTTTCAACATGACAAAAAATTAATAAAAAAAATTTAAAAGTTGATATAGGGAAGGAGTACATTCAAGTTATGGGGATGGAAGAGGAAATGTCCTTGACTAATGTTAGATTGGCAAGTTTGATTGGATTGAACAATGTTTTAAGAGGTATAATGTGTTTTAAGCCAAAACCAATTTGTGAAAGCTTTTTAATGTCCCTTATAAGTGTAGTTGCCTTGATTAATGGTCTCAAAATTATATCCTTTCAGAAGGATCGGATCATTCTGGGGGTTCCTGATTAAACAACCAGAGAAAGAATAATCACATCCCATACTCCCAGCAATATCAAATCACAGCCCTAAAATCCCCCTATTGTTCAACAAACCCCAATTCTGTCCATTTCTAGCCACTGTGCAAGTTACCATAGTAGCTTTTTTATGGTGGGATTCTTTCCTCCTCCTTTCCTCTCTCCTTTTATATCACAAATAAAAGATACTTTAAGGATCTTTTAGTCTTGTACTTTTAAAATTTGACAGATGAGAAAACTGAATGAGAAATAGTTACTGGCATGTGGTTACACAGTTAGTAAATATCTTAGTTGGGGTTCAATCCCATGTTCCCTGATGCAAAATCCATTGTTCTTCAGAGCTTCCTCTCTGAAGTTTGATTTGAAGTCTTTTTCCCTTTTCCCTGTTCTGATATCATAACAGTGCCTTGAAATGATCAATTGCTTTTCTTCCCAGAGCTTTTGCCCTTTTTTAGCCATCCATTTATTCATTTTGTTGTGTATCCCATCAGTAAAGAATTGAAAACTTAAAAAGAGAGTGATTTGCTACTAGGCAACAATCACACATCAGAGTTAGACTTAAACACATCATTCTGATTCTCAGCAGCCTTTTGCTATACAATTACAGTAATCACCAAAGAAGTACTCATTGGACATTATGAATGAATGACTTTTCCTCATCATATTCCCAGAAGATAAAATTATGTGCAAAAAACCGCAAGCATTTACTAGAAGAATGTTTCTCCACACAATCCAAAGAATAACTACATTATACCATTCCTGAAATTAGGGGTACAAAATACTTGATGTGAATTATATCTATAGTCTTGAAGATTTACACACTATGCTACTTTCCTTTTTGGGAATTGTGTGGGGTTTGGATATTTCCAATTGGAATGTAGAATATACTTTTCCATTAGTCTATGGTTTTTATTATTAAAGTCATAAATAATACTGAGGTTGAGGAAATCCTTGAAAGGCAATACTGTATTTGTGTCTCTTTTGAGACCTTCAAGCCCTGGTACCCAAGGGAAATATTTAACATGAGAATGAGTCCTGACTTTTGCTGCAATATGATTCATATAAATATATATGGTTTATGGTCTGAATACCAAGGAAGGGCATTCAATATTCCTTAATATAGATATTTCTTATTTTGTTAGCCTCAAGAAGGGGATATGCCTATATGGTTATTCTTTTTTTAAAATGTCACTTCTTTTGCTTTGTGCATTAAAGTATCACACAGAGAAACATTAGCAAGTTATATTCCAGAGATGCACTGTTTAATTATTCTATAATAATATTGCAAATTGTGTATGCTTTTAAAGTATACATACCAGGATGGATATCTAAATGAAACTAAGCACATATAACCTAGGGAAAAGTGGAAGTGGGAGAGGAGATGGAGGATGTGAAAAAAAATCTTCAAGTATTTGAAGGGCTATTATGTGAAAGAGTTCATTTTAGGCCAAGTGCATGCTGGTCCTAAGTGCAAGTTCACAATTAATAAAGAGTCACTAATAATAAACAATCTTTAATATGCTTTTGCTGAATACAATTGTAGTAGGGTCCATACCATGGACAATACTCAGAATTCCCTTCCTGGTTTTGATGTGCCATGTGAAAACTCTGGGGCTTTTGCTTCCAATGAAGTGAGGATCCATGAAGGGTTAAACATGAAGGTTATTTTGGTATGACCCTGAGCCATCCTTTGGTCTTCTCCTATTTCATTATAACAGCAAGGTAATAGAATACTGAATCACTTAAAAGAAGAAATAGTTTCTACTCCAATCTATTTCCTTAGTTCTTTTATGGAGCAAGTATATTGCACTGTCTCTAAACTTTCTATAAAAGGTAATAGAGGGGAGTTAGGTGGGGTTCTTCCCTCAATCTTGTCACTGATCCCACATGGAGCATGAACTCAATTCAGTGAACCAGTTTCTGAGCCCCTGAATGTCCTTTCCTGAATAGATGACAATATCTTTCTCAGAGTGGATGGGATTTTCTATGCTTGGAAGCCATCTTGTGAGTTTGAGAGATATAGAGGCCTTAGGTTCCATCAGATTGGAGCTGGATGATGACAAGAGAAACTCTAGTACTTAAATAGAATAATATTGGCTCGAGTCTGGCCATTTTACCAGCAAATATTTTAAAGGATTTTTTGGGGAGGGAGCAGAAGGTGGGGGTGGAGAACAGTGCAAAGTTGAGTTGATGTGGCTATATATTGTCACCTTATTTATTTAACTTATTTTTAGAGTAAATCATGTGAAAAACCAAAATGAATGTTGTCAGGAGAAATATCAACAGTGTCAAAGATGCAGATGATATCATTCTGATGGCAGAAAGTAAAAAGGAATTAAAAAACCTCTTGATGATGGTGTAAGAGCAGAGTGTAAAAGCTGACTTGAAGCTCAACCAAAAAAACTAAGATCTTGACAACTAATCCCATCACTTCTTGGAAAATAGAGGTAAAGATATGGAAGCAGTGTAAGATTTGATCTTCTTGGGCTTAAAGATCACTGCAGATTGCATCTGCAGTCCTGAAATTAAAACATTTTCTCTTTGGAAAGAAAACTGTGGCAAATCTGGATGACATACTAAAAATCAGAGATATCACCTTGCCAACGAAAGTTTTCATAATCAAACCTATAGTCTTTCCAGTAGTAATTTATGGCTGCTAGAATTAGAATATAAACAAAGCTGAGTACCTTAGAACTAATGCTTTCAAATTGTGGTGCTGAAGACTTTTGAGAATCCCTTGGACAACAAGGTGATCAAATCAGTCAATACTTAAATAAATTAATTCAGGTTATCCTTTGGAAGATCAATACTGAAGCTGAAACTTAAATATTTTGGCAACATAATGAGAAGACTCATTGGAAAAGATGTTGGGAATAACTAAAGGCAAAAGGAGAAAGGGGATGGCAGAGGATGAGATGGATAGAGAATGTCATGGAAAGACAGATGTCAAGAGATAACAGGGGACTGAAAAACCTGGCATGCTGTGGTTCATAGGGTTATGAAGAATAGGACACAATGAATAACTGGACAACAATAATAACAGCAAAAGTTGGGGTGGAATTTACTTAGCAATCATGAAAACTGCTTTATGTTCTAATGAAGTTAAGTATTAGCTTCCTAGTTTGGAGGACATGTCTCCACTGCAGCACCCTTTCTTATTTATCTCCACTCTTGCCTCCTCCCCAACTGAATCAACCCACCTGAATAACCCATTCAAGGTGACTGAGTAGTAGAAAGGTCCATCATCTACAAGTATGTCTTTTACATTGTCTTCTTCTATTGCTTTTCTTCTTCCTGTATAGGTTATTCCCTCTATGTATGTCCACTTAGTATTTCTAAGCTTTTCCATATGCCTTTTGTGTGAATTTTCTTTTTTGTGTTGTCTAGATATGACAACTAGAATGTGAACTCTTTGAAAGACTATTATACTTTTTGTATTTGTATCTCTAGCACTTAGTATAAGTTCTCTTTCATTTTTTTACTCATTTATTCATTGATTGATTTATTCATTCAAGTTATTGGTTTGAAGTGGTTCTGTTAACTAGTGCTATGAATCTTATATTTAGCATATTTTGTCTAAATACATTAGTTACCAGTCCAATATGATTCAGATTGTATATTTTTTCCTACTTTCCCTTTTGGGGAATTTACAGTACATGAAACAGTCTCTAAGCTACCAAGGAGGGGATTTAACAGTCTGAAGAGAATGAAAACAAGGAATTTGACTTTCTCTTACTGGAGGCCATGATTCACTGCACTAAATTTAGTTCCCCAAAAACTTGAGTTAAAAATGAGAAGACATAAAATATACTAGCCCAATGAATGGTTCCTCATTGTTAAGCTTTTGTTTTTAGAATCTCCTCAGCTATTTGAAGACTAGTTCCAATTCTTTTTTTTTAAGAACACACTTAATTGGGGTTCATCTGATTTTGCTTTCTTTTTTACTAAGATTTTTTTATCCTATCATTGAGTCAATTTAGGCTATCATTTGGATTGCCCTATACATTAAAGATACAGTGAGGAAATTTCAATTGCCTAATGAAAAAGAAATAAAAGAATTTGTTTTTGTTCTAGAATTTCTAGCATATAGATCCATATGCTAAAAGAAATCATGGAAGAATTTTCATCAAGAAAAGTTTAGTCTCTCATCTCAGGGTAAACAGTTTGTTTCCAGAACCTCAGTCTCTGTGGAGAATGCCCAAATTATGCTCTAGAATCTTATTTGGGATTAGAGTCTCTAAGAGAATTTTCACATTATTTTTCTTTTTTCTTTTTTGCTTTTATTTTTTCTTTTAGTTATTTCTTTTCTGACAATTTTCATTTTTTTCTTTATTGGTTTGAGTTAGGATATATTCTCTTTTAAATATCATGTGGTCAATAGCTCTGATAAACTGTAAAATGTGCCTTTGTTCAATTTGAATAAATCTGCACTGGGGATGAATGTAATTCTAGATCCACCAACTATGATCTCCTTAAAAACTGTTAATTGAGGGATGACTACTTAAGAAGCATGTCACATGGCTTGTTTGGCACTCTTTAGTGCAAGGTATTTGAGGGGAGGCATTTGAAAGGAAAATTTTCGAGTGTCCTTGAAACTTCAGGATTAGAGATATGTACAAATTTGACAAATGCACCTTCATTAATTAAGAACATTATATATGTAAATTATAGAAAGAATGTCATGGGGGTCATTTAATATTATAGTTGTCCTCTCTGATTCTGACCAACATCATGGAAATTTTGGGTCCTGTTTTGGGAAGACTTGGCATTTTGTTATGATTTAGCAAGCCCTAAGTGATCTCTCTCCCTTCTCCCTTCCCTGAGAAAAATGAAAGTGGAGAAAGATGGTATTTTAGTTTGAAAAATAAAAAAGACAGCTTCCATTTTGTCTTTTATTTTCTATTTTCCCATGTGGCAATTGCTCTATCTCTAGACTCCTGCTGAAGAGAGATGGAGAATGGGTATTGTTTTTTTCTCTTTATCCCTTTCATCTCCTATGGAAATCAAGCCAGGCAGCTGGCATCTAGATCCCTGGATACCATTTTCACTTTCTTTTTCCTTTTCTGAATAAATGATCAAACATCATTCTTAGTTTAGATACATTTGGGCTTGAAGAAATATTTGTGTGCCAGAAGTCTAGAAGCTTTAATTCTGATCATATTGGACTAGGATTGGGGGAAGCTCCAGAATTTGAAAAAGATGACCACTGGCAAGAGGAATGGCTCAAGCCAGGACATTTCACTAACACACATGTACTGAGAACTGTTTGGACAGTGCAGAACGATATTAAATGTAAAATGTCTCGTTAATCATCTTGAAAACTGTTTAATGTTCTGATGAGTTTTTAGTATCAGCCTTCCAGTAGACTGCAACAGCAGTTATAAGTTAAGTCATTGAATCCTGTTTTCAGTTGTTCTTTTAATGTGAGCTATGGGTCTTTTATGTTTATATGTTTAGCACTTTCATGCATGTGCCCAACCCATGCCTGTTTTTATTATACATTAAGTTCCTTTCAGTTTCCCCCTTTTGGGAAATTTCAGATATGAGATCATAAATCATAAATAAATCACCCTTATTGAAGAAAAGAGGAAAGGAAATAAGTATTTATTATTAAGATCTAATTATGTGCTATGCACTAAACTAAGTGCTTTTCTAGATATTGGTAGAGATTTCATGAACTGAAAGGAGAATAGATTCATCTCATTTACAGGCCAGAGCTGAATGAAATCCAATACACATGCCTGGATATAGAACAAGGAATGGGCCCTGTACCACAGTCCAAGTGTCCCCAGAAGTAGTTTTTTGATGTTAGACAAACTAAAAGCAAGGATATGCAAATGAACTTTCTAGGCATTCTATGTATGAGATGCAACCAAATCACTAACCAAATAATACCTGGGACAGAATTGAGCAAAAGGTAGAAGCTGCAGAAAGGTATATCTAGATTTGATTATAGGAAAGACTTCCTAGAAATTAGAACTCTCCAAATATAGAATAGACTGGCTCTGAAGTAGTGAGTTGTCTTCAGTAGGTGTCTTTACGAGAAAACTGAAAGACCACTGTCCAGAGATGTCATGAAGAGGATTCTTGTTTATGTATTGGTTAATTTAGATGAACTCTTAGGTTCTTCCAATGCTACAGTTATGTGAGGGAGTTCTGTAAAAGAGCAGTATCCAGGGCAACTAGGTGGCACAGTGGATAGAGCACCAGCCCTGAAGTCAGGAAGACCTGAGTTCAAATCTGGCTTCAGACACTTAACACTCCCTAGCTATGTGACCCTGGGCAAGTCACTTAACTCCAATTGCCTCAGCAAGAGCAGTATCCAGCTAATCACCTTAGGACTTTGTCCTAATAATAAAAATATGTTTGTTTCTATGAATACTGTTATGCTCAAAATATATTTGGAATTATTTTGTTAATATTTTGGTTTCAGTGTCATATAAAAAAACCCCATAGATTTGTAATTTAGTATTTTGGACCCAGAATGGTGGTTTCTGGTCAAACCACCTACTTATTAGTCACTGGACTTGGCTCCAAATAGCTTTTAATTATTTATAAAAATTGAATCAGTTAGCAAGGATAAAGATCTGCCAACAGTGCAGACAATGAGATGAATGTGACCAAGAATCTATGGAAAGTGCTGAAAGACATTTCAAAATAAGAGCAATGCAAAATTCTTTGAGTGATGGTAGCACTATTATAGTAATTCCCCAAATTACCAGTCCATACATGGATATCACCTCTGAGTAGCTCAGAAAAGTTGAGAAACACACACTCAGCTGGGATCAGTGTGTTCCTAGTACCATAGCCAGAAGGATCCTGGTAGCATTAATAAAGGGAATTTTTTTCACCTAGGATTTTTCTGTTGCAAGATTTCAAAATCTGCAGGAATCATTGGATTCCCTAACATATAAAAAGACTGTTGCAGGATTTCAAAAACTTGCACGGATCATTGGATTCCCTGACACATGAAGCAATGGACAATAGATTGGTTTTGGACTATCTCTTGGCTGCTGAAGGAGGTGTATGTGTGATTGTTGTTTACATACTCTCCTTCTAGGACTTCTGGAAATCTTTTGCAACACCATGTTGATTTATATTGTTTGTTATATCACTACTTGAATGTATAATTCATGTTTGTTATACCACATTGACCCTACACTGACTGTGGGGAGAGTCATCACTGCTAGCCTGTGCTTTATTGCTATGTGCTTGTGTAATACCCCCCCCCCCCATGCTGATGGGTTTGTGCATACCTGTTTCTAGTAAGACCCTTCAGCCCAGAAATCCGCTAACATATCTGCCTTGATTCCCCACTTCCCTTTGGTGTTTTTCATCTCTCTGAGAAGTCAGGGAAGGCAGGGTCACCTCCTTTTTAGTGCTTTCACCTCCCTTCCTGAGAAGTCGGTGAGAGAGCGTGATCACCTGTGTTCTAAAACAAAAGAAAGGGGGAGATGTAAAGGGCTGAAACTCTTAAAAGGTACACTTGAATCAAACAGCAGAGCACATAAGGCTAATTACCTATTAGACAATGACTCTATTAGCATGTTTGGAATTTCTCTTCTCACAGTTGATGTTAGCTCAATGCTTGGGGTTAAGAGAATTGTAGGTAAGGATTAGGGGGTAGAGTGAGAGAGGCGAGAGAACTTCACTTGGCCTCAGGATGAGGAGGAGAAAAGCATGGAGATTCGTGGAGATTCTGAACTCTAGAATCAAGGAAGGATCCTTGGCAAAATTGGCAGTTTTATCCATCTCCTTCACTTCTCCCTCTAAAGACCAAGGAAAAGATCAAGGAAAAAATGTTGCAAGTATCCAGAAAGAAAAAAATTGAGTATAATGGAGCCACAGTCAAGATAACACAGGATTTAGCATTAAAGGACTAGAGGGCTTAGAATATGATATTCCAGAGAGCAGTGGAGCTAGGATTACAATATACCCAGCAAATCTGAGTATAATCCTTCCCAGGAAAAGGTGGATATTCAATGAAATAGAGGACTTTCTAACATTTGTGAAAAGAGCAGAGCTGACTGGAAAATTTGATTTTCAAATACAGGATGCAGGAGAAGCATAAGAGGTAAACAGGAAAGTGATATCATAAGGAACTTAATTAGGTTTATCTGCTTACATTCCTACATGGGAAGATGATATTTTTAACTTATTAGAACTTTCTCATTATTATGGCAGTTTGAAGAAATATATATAAACAGAGGGCAGAGGTGTGAATTGAATATGAAGGGATAATATCTTTAAAATTGATGAAATTAAGGGATGAGAAAGGAATGGACTTGGAGAAAGGGAAAGGGAGAAGCGTAATGGTTTTAATGATCTGCCATAAAAAAGAGGGAAGAAAAAGCTTTTACAGTGAAGGGGAAAAGGGGGAGTAGAGGGTGAGTGAGTGAACCTTACTCTCATCAGAATTGGCTCAAAGAGGAAATATCATACACACTCAATATAGGTATAGAAATCTGTCTTTCCCTTCAGGATAATAGGAAAGGAATGGGATATGGGAAGCAGGGAGGGTGATAGAAGAGAATGTATTTGGGGAGAGGGAGTAGTCAATCTCAAAACACTTTTGAGGATATGCAGGGTGAAAGGAGAGAGAGAATAGAATAAAATGGGAGATTCAGTTAGCAATAGTAATTGTAAAAAGAATTTTAAAGCAATTTTCTCTGATAAGGCCTTATTTATTAAATAGAGGGAATTAAATCAAATTTATAAACAATAAAAGCAATGCCTCAATTGATAAATGATCAAAAGATATGATCTATGCCCAAAGGGCTATAAATTCATGCATATTTTTTGACATAATGATAACACTATTAGGCCTGAATTAGGCTTTTTCCTTCCTTCCTTCTTTTTTAACATCTCTTTTGGTATTAGGCCTGAATACCAAAAGAAATGTTAAAAAGGGGGGGGGGGAAGAAGGAAAATGTATCTATATGTACAAAAATGTAATAGCTCTCTTCTCAGGGTAAAGAACTGGAAATTGGAGGCTTGCCCATCAACTACGGAATGGTTGAGTAAATTGTGGTGTGGGATTGCCATGGAACATTGTTGTTCTTTTGGAAGAAATGAGCCAAATGCTCTTGGAAAAAAATTCTGGAAAGTCTTCCATGAACTCAAACAAAGTGAAATGTACTGTATACAAAGTAATAGCAATGTTCTGGGATGAACAAATGTAAATTACTTTGTTATTCTCGGCAATACAATGATCCACAACTATCTGAAAGATTTATAATGAAAAATCCTATCCACATCCAGAAAAAAAAAAGTGTCTGAATGCAGATTGAATCATGCTCTCTCTCTCTCTCTCTCTCTCTCTCTCTCTCTCTCTCTCTCTCTCTCTCTCTCTCTCTCTCTCTCTCTCTCTCTCTCTTTCTCTCTCTCTCTGTCTCTGACTCTGTCTCTGTCTCTGTCTCTCTCTGTCTCTCTGTCTCTCTCTCTCTCTCTCTCTCTCTCTCTTTCAAGTTTATTTTTCTCGAGGGTTTTTAAAAATTGGGTTGGGAGATCTATGTTTTTGTTTACAACATTACTTTTGTGGAAATGTTTTTGCATAGCTTCACATTTAGTTTCTTAATGAGGGCTAGGAGTATGCGAAGGGAGTCATTCTGGAACGCAGAAATTTAAAAAAATGTAAAATAATTGTTTTAAATGTAACTGGGGGAAATATTAAGTAAATACATAAGAAATTTTTAAAAAGAAAATAAGAGAAAGAGAAAATAACAATAATTGTAGAATTAAGTCTATGAGAGGAGACTGATATGAAATTGCTGCAATCAAAACAAATGATAGAGACCTAGACTTGATTTTTAAAAATAATGACTATGTATAATCTATATTTAATTGCTTGCCATCTCAGGGAGGGGAGATAGAAATAAGATAGGGAAAGATGGAATTTGGACCTCAAAACTTTTTTTTAATGTAAAAGGTGTTTTAATATGTAATTAGAGAAAAATAAAATTAAAGAAAATGGGAGTGTTTAGGAATTGAATAAGGGAAAAAGTTGTCTCAATTTTCAAAAAGATAGAAGAGAATAGAATTAGGAAAATAGAGGCCAGTAAAATCAACATTAATTTCTTGAGAAAATTCTCAAATGGGTAATGAAAAAAATAGTAGGTAAATATACTAAAAGGGAAATGATGATTGGAAAGTGTGAGCATGACTTCAAGTGTAAGTCACATCAAATTCACTTAATTTCCTCTTGACCAATATTACTAGATGAGGGAAAACCTGCAGATGCAATTATAGATTTTAGCAAAGCATTTGAAGCAAAGTATTTGTTATGGAAGAGTTGAACAGATGCCCACTAGATAAAATAGTTAAATGGATATAGGAGTGATTGGAGAGATATACTGAAAAAATACCTATTAGTGGTTCAGTGCTTATAAGACAGGTAGTCTCCAATGGTATCTAACAAAGGTAAATGCTTATAAGGCCTGTGTTATTTAACATTTTTATAAATGACTTGGATAAAGGCATAAATACCATGTTCATCAAATTTTCAGGAGACACTAATCTGAGAGGAGTTCCTAGCATCCTGGATGCAAAAACCAGATTCTAAAAAAAACATTAGATATTTGAGCATTGAGCTAAATCTAATTAAAAAAAATCAATCCAGATAAATGCAAAGTCTTATTCTTGGATTTAAATAACAAACTTCATAAGCAAAAAAAAAATGGAAAAGACATGATTGGACACTTATTTGTTTGAAAATTATCTAGGGCTTTTAGTTAATTATAAACTCAATGTTAGTCAGCAGTTTCTGCAAGCAAAACATCTAATTCCATTTTGAATACTGAGAGATATACTTTCCAGGAATAAGAAAGTGATTGTCCCTTTGTATACTGTCCTAGTTATATCAGTTCTGGACTACTATAGTTATCTCTGAGTGCCGCAGTTTGAAAAGTTCTTTAGACATTTGCAGAGCATCCAAAGGATAAACAGGAGTAAAAAGTCATAACTAAATGTAATATGAATCAGGATATTTAGCCTGACAAAGAGAAAATTCAATGAGTATAGGATAGCCATCTCCAAACATTTTAAGAGTCTTCATATGGAAGAGAGATTAGACTTGCCTCTTTGGCCCCAACAGGAAGAACCAGAGCAAGAAATAGAAGTTGCAGAGATAATTTCAGGTTTGATGTCAGGAAAAACTCCCTAGAATTGATTAGACATGATGACAGAGAAATGGGAAGCAGTATAACCCAGCTAACCCTCACAACTATTTCACACAGGGTATAAAGTTTAGTTTATTGAGCCCTGATCAGGAATTCCAAGGAAAAGTCAGTAAATAATTTTTACAGCCCAAGTCTGGAAGACTCTTAAGACAAGCAGAGGTCTTCAGATCCTAGAAACAGGACCTATTCAAAAGGGTGCAGTTCAGTCTCCCAGTTCAGGGACTATATTACAGCCTGGACTTGTGTACAAGGGGAAGAAGAGGTCCTAGCATGAATGGGCTTGATACAATGCAGAAAAAAATATGATAGCTCTAATGTTTTGTTTTAGAGCTAGGTTATTGAACCAGTGTCACCAGAGGAAGGGACTTTACCTATGTGTGGATAGAAAATGGTAGCAGGCTGTGCACTGAGCAAGGAAAAGGAATAGAAACAAGGAGCACATGTGTGGTTCTGATCCCTGGAGCACAGTCTCAGATCTAGCCCCCACTCCAGTTTAAAAATCTTCAATGGAATTGTCAAAGCAGGGAGCTCAGAAAAAAAAAGGAGTCTGAAATTCTATTACTCTAATTCTACAGAATTTTCTGGCTAATAGACATTAGTTAGGGCTAGCAGCAATCTAATGGAGGTCTAACTAGGGAAAACTTCACAGGCCCTAATCCAGGTCAGAAACTGCAAAACTCTTACAAATAAGGCAGTGTTTAGATTTCATCCTAGATCAGCCTTGGGCACCCTGAAAGTTTGTCAGATCCCCAGAATAAGTGAGAACTTGAAGAATACAGCATTCTATACTCAAATAAAACAATTTTATGACCTAAGAAAATATAAACAAACACACAAGGCTCTGAAATTCCTTCTATAAGTGTACATAGTCTCTAACACAGTTCAAATTCAGCCACTAAGTCTATGTGGATAAATAAACTAAAACAAGAAAGAGACACACACATATGCACACAACGACAAAGACAAAGAGGGACAGGGGCAGAGAAAGGAACAAGGAGAGGAACAGAGAGAGGGAGGAAGGAAGGGATGGAAGGAAGAAGGAAAGAAAGAAGGAAGAAAGAATTCCACCGTAAAAAAAAAACAAAAAACAAAACTACTATAGTAACAAGGATTCCCAAAACACAAACCTAGAAAAGATTGACTCCAAAACATGTTCAAGCAAAGCCTCAAAGAATAATAGAGCTGAGAGCAAGTTCAACTAGAATTCCTGGAAGGAAAAAAAAAAGCAAGAATTTTTATTTTATAAATGAAATGAGAGTCCTATAGGAAAGGATTAGAAAACAACTGAGAGATACATCTTAAAACCTTGGAAAAAGAATTAATGACTTAGAATAATATGTATAATTAAGTAATAGACTCCTAAAAAAATGGAACAAATAGAAGCTAATGAGTCTAAGAAACAATAATAAATACTAAAAAAAAATAGTAGATTGGAAAATAGGGTGGAAATGTAAAACAACAACAACAACAACAACTGACCAAGAGAACAGATTGAAGAGATTAGATTATATGAAAGACATGACCAAAAAAAAAGAGCCTAAAACACTTAAAACGACTGGGGTTGAAAGATCCCACCGATTGCTTCCTGAAATTTCAAAAAGAAAACTCCCAGAAAAACTGTAGCCAAAATAGAAAAGTTTTGGACCAAAGGAAAAAAAAATTTGCAAATAGCCAAAAAGCCATAGTTAGAACTACATCTTATTTGGAAATTATCATTCTAAAAGAATTAAGCTTAGAAATTTTAGTTCAATAGATAAAAGACAATGAAATAGAGGACTTCCAGGAATCAGATGAAAAGACTGACGATGAGCATAAACTCTGAAATACAAACATGGGAATTAAGAGACATATAAAATAAATATGAAGTTGTTATATTCTATGTTTGGGGAGCAGTTTTATTAAATTTTAATGTCATTAAAAGAATAATAATATAATAATAACAATGACATTTAAGTAGTGCTTTAAGATTCACAAAGTGGTATTTTTTTTCTTTTTTCTTTTTAAAAATATTTTTAAAATTTATAACTTTTTTTTGACAGTACATATGCATGGGTAATTTTTTTACAACATTATCCCTTGCACTCACTTCTGTTCTGATTTTTCCCACATATTAAATGTGTTATAGTATATCCTAGATATGATATATGTGTGCAGAACTGAATTTCTTGTTGCACAGGAAGAATTGGATTCAGAAGGTAAAAATAACCTGGGAAGAAAGACAAAAATGCAAACAGTTCACACTCATTTTCCAGTGTTCCTTCTCTGCGTATAGCTGATTCTGTCCATCACTGATCAATTGGAATTGGATTAGCTCTTCTCTTTGTTGAAGATATCCACTTCCAGCAGAATAAATCCTCATACAGTATTGTTGTTGAAGTGTATAATGATCTCCTGGTTCTGCTTATTTCACTCAGCATCAGTTCCTGTAAGTCTCTCCAAGCCTTTCTGAAATCATCCTGCTGGTCATTTCTTATAGAACAATAATATTCCATAACATTCATATCCCATAATTTACCCAACCATTCTCCAATTGATGGGCATCCATTCATTTTCCAGGTTCTAGCCACTACAAAAAGGGCTGCCACAAACATTTTGGCACATACAGGTCCTTTTCCTTTCTTTAGTATTTCACAAAGAGGTATTTTTTTTTAAATCTCATTACAATCCTGGGATATAGGTGCTGTTATAATCATTGTACAAATGAAAAAACTGAATCTTAAGTGATTTACATTCTGACAGTAAATATTTGGGTCAGGATTTGAATTCAGGTTTTCCTGACTTCAAATACAGAATTCTGTCCACCAAATAATATAATAGCTTCTTAGAAAAAAAGGAAAGGGATCGAAAAAGAATTCACTAGTGGACAAAAAGGGAGGAAGACAAATAATCTTACATATTGGATACAGAAAAAGACTGTGAACAAGGAGGAAGGAATGGGAGAGTGGGAGATTTGAACCTCACTTTTATTTTTAGAAGAAAAAATACACACATACAGAGTTAGATGAAATGCATTTCACTTAGAGAAATGAAAAGCAAAGGGCAAAAGGGATAAGGAATAAAAGAAACTCTTATCACATGCCCACCCAGGGTTTAACTTTGTGATGTTAACTGGTTTGCTTATAGTTTTACTAATTGGCAATGATCAAGTTAAAGGGTAAGATATGAGATTTGTGCATATAGAAATGGTGGGATTTGGAACATGATTAAGTATGTGACTTGATCAGTTGCAAAGCAGTTAGTATAATGCCAGGTTTATACACTCAGGAGACTGAAAGAATAACAGTGCTGTTGACAGGAATGGAAAAAGAGGGTGCATTTTTAGGGGAAGATAATAAATTCTGTTTTGGATTTGTTGAGATTTAAATGCCCTGAAGGTATCCAGTTTGATTATACCCAATAGACAATTGATGTTGTAGGACAGAAGCTCAAGGAAGAGAGAGCTTAGGGCTGATACAAAGATTTGAGAATCTGTATTGAGATCATTATTAAACCTTGGGGAATTGATTAGATCACCAAGAGGGAGGCTGAGGACAGTAATGCAGTTAGGGAGTATGCCTTGGATGATTAGCCAGCAAAAGAGACAGAATCAGTAATGAAACACATAATAGGAAAATGAGGGCAGAGAAATTTCATGAAAGATAGAGATTAAAGAGTATTCACAAAAAAAGAGTATGATCAGTATTTTCAAATACTACAGAAATGTTAAGAAAGAAGAAATATGAGCAAAGGAAATGAGATTTGGCAGTTAAGAGATTATTGGCAACTTTGGCAAGAGTCATTTCATTTGAGTAAAGTTGAAAGCCAGATTGCAAAGAGAAAATAATAGAAAAGAGAGGCTGAGGAGAGATAAGTTTCTTGGGTCTTAAGTGATGATGTGGATCCTCCAAGGACATCAGGAAGGTCATCCAGTTATCTTCTGATGGAGATGAGAAGTAATGTTTGGTCATCTCCTATTGAGGGATACCAAGGCTATCTTGATTTGCTATCTTGATCAAACAACATTTTATCTTTTCAAGATATGGTAGGCAGAATCTGATAGAAAACCTCCCAGTTCTTGCCAAACCCCACATTCCTAATAGTTCATATCAGAACAAATAAACCTAGAAAATATTGTTAGGAATTATGAAATACAGGACAAAAAATTGAAGACCTTAGGGGAATAGATGATATTCTCATTTCAATTACTGTTAAAAGGGTAGGAACTTCAGAAAAATTATATTCAGAAAAATTATGTACATATATATTCAAGTATACTTTTCTTTTTCAAATGACAAGGATTAATATGTTAGTTTGGATGAATTACTTTTTTTCTCTTCTTTTTAAAATTCTTTGTTACAGAGATGGTTCTCTGGTTATGGAAAGGGAAAATGATCAATCTATTTGGAAATGAAGTCCTAGTTCTTCCCCTTAATAGTTGGTTTTTTTAAAATACCTATAGTTATCTCCTCTTTATCATGATCTTCCCCCTTATGTTATCAATGTATCATGGTTTGGCATAAAAAATTAAATGGGAATTTTGGGGGGATTTTGCAAAAACCTCATGATATGCAAAGACCAGAACACACAGAAAAAGATTAGCAATTCAAAAACACATAAATATGTGTATAATGTTGTGTAATATCAACATAGTTTATCTTTTGATACTATAATGAAGGGAGGGCCAAAAAATTTTAGTTGGATTTTCCAGCTCATTAAAGTACAACGTCCCTAACCCCACAAATGTAGAAGGGATAACTACTTTTGACTCACCATGAGCATGGCTAATTTTATTAGTGTGCTTCCTCAGCTACAGAGACTTCTTCAGAGATGGAACTAAGGACAATGGAGGATGGAATAAATGTTGGAACAAGACTCAGTTTATCAGAATAGGAGGAGACCTGCTGATTAAATTATTAGAAAGATGTAATTGCTGCCTAGAATTTCCTTTCATGCTTCTCCATTTTTGTAATGTGTGTTTTTCTTAGATACTCAGAAAAGTCTGGGGATAGTTCAAAGATGTACAGAGGCAATAACTTGTAAAAGTTATCCACTTGGATTTGTTTTTGACAAAAGAAGAAGAAGCCTGGAATGGTTGGAATTGAGCAACTGTTATGTTATGGGAACTATATTAAGAGGAGTTTCATGTTCCACTGGTTAATAATGCATGACCAATTTGGTACTTCTCTTGTTCTCTCTCTGAATTGTGGAGAATACTAACTGAGAAAGTGAGAAAGTTCAAAGATATTAATGAGTCTATAAAGTGGTACATACTTGCCTGAAAAGCTTGCCTTCCTTCTTTCTAAGAATACATGGTAGTCTGTCTATTCTATCACTTCCCTTCATAAATACCATTCCAATGAAAATTTAATAACAGAGTTGTGGCAAAATGAAAATAGAATTATGTCAATACATAATAAACTGAAATAATTAGTCATGCTTCCCAGTGACATTCCTCAGAACAGGATGAAAGAGAAAATACAAGTTTTCATGGAGAGAAAGTATTTATTAAGGTTCTTAATAATTTTATCTAAATGCCAATTTACATGCCCAGAGCCAAGAAGTCCATCTTTAACAATTAGCAGCATGGATTTGATTAATTTTCCAATAAGAATTTTAGCATGTTATACTTTGGCTCTACTCTCTCAAAGCCAGTTGTTTTAGATCTGCCCAGACGGTTTTGGGATACCCCAAAAGGATTATAAGGTGTCTCTTTCTCTGACATTTTATTTAACCTTCACCAGCTGTATTTCCACCATTTATTAGGGAATAGTGACTAGCATCATTGATCAAAACTACTTAATATCAAGAACCTTTGCTCAGTTCCTAAAAAGCAATAGTTTTATCAAATCCATGTCCAGATGTGGCCTGAGTGCTGGATGAATTTTTCTCATTGGCAGGAGTCCTACAAGTCACTTCTGAAAATCATCCCTTGCTCCCCAAAGCACTAATACTGGCCTAGATACCAACTTCAGTATTCCTTTGGCTTGTTTTCCCAAGGGTGATGATTCTATGCTCTTAATTGGATTCACAGATTGTCTCTCCAAGAGATTTCCTTTACACATTTTCATAATTCTCCTTAAAACAACTCCTTTGGATCCTGATTCCATCTTTTCTCTAGTATCCTTCTCACAGATGCCATCTGAACCACTGTGGACATGCATCCTGCAGGAAAATATCTATTCCTGTTCATGAATTAAGGATTTTAGTATATACCTTGTAATGTGTTAATTTGCTACAATTCATATATTTTATAACTGCTCTCTAATAGTTTTGGGGTCAATACATAGCCTCTACAATTGGATTTTTGAAGATAGAGGTGGTACAGGTGGTACATAATAGGTTTGCATTGCGACTTGTTGAAAAAGTGAACAGAAAATGAAAATATTCACCCAGCTCTCCTCCCTACCATACCTGCATAATCATGTCACTAATCTGTCTGGGGAAGTCCTTTAAATATTTGTACAATATTTAAGGCATGCATATGATTTGGAGGATCAAAGAATTTGAAAGCTAGAGAATACTTTATAGGTCACCCAGTACTTTATCTTACAGATAACAAGGCTGAGTCTCAAAGTGGGTAAGATGGCTTTCAGGTAAAGCCTAAGGGAAGTCAGTGTCACAACTGGTAATTATAACCCAGATTTCTGGATTCCTCCCAATTTAGTACTTTTGCCACTGATGACTCACCATGCACTTGATGGTTTATTTGTATGTTTTCTGGAGTACACAGACTTCTTCAGAAATATAACTAAGGCCAAGAGAAGATGGAGTTAGGATTGGAACAAGCTCTTTACCGTAATAAGGGGGAAGGCCTGCTGGTTTAATTATTGGAAACATTTAATTGCTACCAACCAAAGACCCAAGTGAAATGAGTATTTTAATTTTCTGTTTCTGAGATTGTAGATCCTGATTTCCTCACAGTGGCTTTTTCTTGGCTTCAGCAAGAGATAGTTTAATGATTAGGACAGATTTAGAAGAGTGTTTTCTGCCTTTTTTTCATTGGTCTGATCTATTTCATCATTGTGCTCTTTTTTTGAAAAAGAAAGAGAACTGTAATCTATAAGAACAACATATCATACTATTGAAATAATAATAATAAAAAGTCATCCTTCCCCAAATTTCTACATTTCAGTAACAAGAACTTTGAATAAATAAGATGGGCAATTTTCCAAATGGTTGTCGCAAACATCCAAGAAAATAAAACATATTAAGATGAATTAGTTATTTGGACATTATGGTTTTCATGCCTTTGTTATTGGCAAAATTATTACAGGATAATTAGAAACTGGAAGGATTTGAATTCTGTTCTTGTTAAAATTTTTCTCTAATTTTTGTGAGGCTGTTTGGTAGCATGCCATGCTTAAAAAGTCTGACAACATCAAGCTCTATATTGCATTCAAAAGTCATTTAAAATAAAACTTTGTCATTCTGAGTGAAGAGATTCACTGTGCTGCTTTTGGAAACTTTTAAAAAATTCACTTGCATGGAAGAAATAGATGGTAATGGAAAGAACACTGCCCTGGAGGGCAGGAAACCTGACTTTTCTTCTCAGCATTATTACCAAGTAGCCATGTAACCTCGGAAAAAAAATCATTGAAATTCTTTATCTGTTCAATAAAGATGTGGAATTTGATAAACTAAAGTATTTTCTAATTTTGAAATTTGGTGGTTCTAAAAATACTAGCATATTACCATACATCTCAGAGCATTGCATTAAAGCTTAAAGTGGATCAAATATTTCCTGGAATCTGTTTGTTTGATTGTTTGTTTTTTTAAACTTACTCGGTGTTTAATTCATTCATAAATGAATCCAATGTGAGGAGGTTAGATTCCTTTCCTTGGAGAAATAATACAAAGTGCTCAAATAAAGAAATAATGAATGCAAATAATACATAATCTCAAAAAGTCCCTCCTTTGTTATTTTACAATGATCCGCCCTCTTCAGGTTCACATCAAAACTTTCAATTGATTATTTAACTGCTACCACACTCAAACAACAAAGGAATGCTAATTTGCCTGGAGAAATGCCAAATAAATGAAGTTTATAATTATGTTAGCACTATTATTAGCTTCTTAAAACTATTGCATACAGCACAGTTGTGTAGTCATTTATTTGGTATGAAGATATTTTACGAGAAATGGTTTCTGACCCAATGGGATAAGTCCTAAAATGAATAGGAATGATAAAGATATGTCCAGATGTGTTAAACACTGAAAGACATTTTGGTGTCTTTTTTATCTCAACTGGACTCAATGCTTGATTCAGCTGCATAATAAGGTTTGAAAAAAAGCCCAACATGAAATACAGATTTAAATTCCATTGGCTTCAGTAGGACCTTTAACCTATAAGGAGCATAAAATTGGATTTGAAAAGTAGAACATATAGTTCAATAATCACCTGGGTATTGTGGTTTCTGAAAAAAAAATTCACCTGGAATTTCATGCAATTGGCCCAGTATTTGATAAAAAAAGCAATGCTGTTCTGAAGTCATTTATATCCATCATCTTATGGAATTATTTAATTGTAGCATTGGATGTCATTAGATAGACAAAAGGCAAGTAGTATGTGACTGGTTCTTTTACCAAGGCAAGATTTGTCAAGGCAAAAACCTCATCATAAAAAAATCCCTATAAATTGTTTATCACATACCCTTGCTCACACCTTCCAACTTCCACCACCCATCCATACTCCCACCCATCCACCCACAACTATGAAAACACAAAAGGTACAAATAAATGCCTACAAGAAAACCCAAAGACCCATTTTAAAAGGAAAGTTATACCTTTAACACCATCTGGCATTTAATATTCTGCCAGGTTGCATATCCTGACTCTTTAATGGTGAGCTTTCTAGATGCTGCTATCTCTGACCTAAGAACCAGCAAGGGGGTACTCCTTTTGGAAGCTCCCACTGTGTTCCGTTAAAAAAATAGAAATAATAGGTGACTCACTTCATCAGTTTTGGTGACCATAAAGTGATTCTTGCTTCTTTTACTTTGGGACTCCAGTAGACCCTCAAGACAAATATCAGTGAGGGAAGAGGGAACTCTCCAGATAACTTCGGCAGTTTATCAGTGAAACAATAGTATAGAAGCTTGCTGGTATTTTGGATTTTATGTGACAGGCTCTATAACTTCAACTGTAGTAGCAAGACCTCTTCTTGACTCTTTGATGATTTAATGATATATGATAGCTATTTCTTGATTAGAGAGGTAATGGATTTGGGCCATACAATTAGATAGATAGATAGATTTGGAATATGGAATTAAGATGGGGATTTGTTTTGTTTGACTATACATTTTTGTCACAAAAAGTCATTTTTCTTTTTTCTTGGGTGAAAGTAGGAGGGAAAATCAATTTTTATATGTGAAAAAAATTAAGATTTTATATGTAATGTCTCAACAACCTCTGCCTCCAAATATCATAAGAGAGAGAGGGACTGGCTGTAAAAATTCCTTCAAGGATGTGACTGTAACTGATCTGTGACAAATTCATCATACCTAAGACATGCGACAGTTCAGCAGTCTATTGTTTAATCTTTTCCTAAGGGAATAAAACATAAGCTATTTTAATATTGCCCCCTGGATGCCTTAAGCCACTCTGAAACACAAGGTTCCCAAAGCTACATTACTCCATCATGAGAAGATGGAGTTTGCTAGAACTATTTTTAATTTAACTGGCTAATAAGGACCAATAATTACATTTTCAGTATGATTACATCAGAAATCAACAATGAGTGCAAATTAAGATTTGATTATTGGTTTGTTGATTATCTAGATTTAAGAAAATGTAGACAAACTTGTAAGTTTTCTTAAAGTATTAAGTGTCTCAGACCACGTTTTAACTCAAGGAGGATTTGAACTCCTCCTGACTTCAGGGCTGCCCTTTTTTCTTTTTTTAAAAAAGCTTTTTATTTAAAAAAACCGCAGAGATAATTTTCACCATTCACTCTTGCAAAGGATTGTGTTCCAAATTTTTTCTCCCTCCCTTTTTCCTTCCTCCTGCCCTAAACTGCAAGTAATCCAATATAAGTTAAACATGTACATCTATACATCTATACATATTTCCGCAATTATCATGTTGCACAAGAAAAATTAGATCAAAAAGGGAAAAAATAAGAAAGAAAACAAACTGCAAGCAAACAACAAGTAAAAATACTATGTTATGATCCACACTTAGTCCCCATAGTTCTCTCCCTGAGTGTAGAAGGCTCTATCACAAGACCATTGGAACTAACCTGTTGAAAAGAGCCACATCCATCAGAATTGATCATAGTATAATCTTGCTGTTAAATTCAGCTCTTTCTGACCAGCATTCTATTCAGGATACTACCTAAATGTTTCTTAAATTCTAATTTGTTTTCTAAGTTCTTATCATTTGAAAAATGATTTCATTAAGTAATGAATAAGACTAATTCCTGTTCTTGAATCTGAGGTATAATGAAACAAGCAGTTAGGTTGTGTGGTGGGTAGAAGGAATATTCAAACATTTACTAGTTTATGACTCTGGACAAATGATTTAATGCCTGTCTCAGTTTTCTCATGTGTAAAAAGTGAGTAATAGTATAGTTGTTAAGTCAAAATGAGATAATATTTGCAAAACAAAAATCAACCAAAAATTAACAAAAATTAAAATCTAATAAGAGACCTAGTAATTCTTGTCCAGTCTCTTCTATCCTAAAGGATTCTAGATGGTTTACATCACTGTTTGAGCCTTCAAGAGTCATGAATCAGGATGATTACATATAGATGTGGATCTACCAATTCTTGAAACTCAACTGTGGTTATATTTCTATCATCATTACCATCATCATCATCATCAATAATTGCTAACATATTATCTATGTTAAGATTTGCAAGACATTTTACATATGCTAGCTCTTGTTAAATATTATAGTTACAAATCCTTGATATAATTCCTCTTGTCATTAATTATACTCATTTAGATTTTGTATCCATTGAAACTCTTAAACACTTTCTTATATAGGTATTACTAATGATCAGAACTATGCCAGTCATGTGCTTATACCTTCCATGACTTTATCACTAAATCCTGATATTATTTGCATAGCACTCGTATTCCACAATCACTCCTATCAATTCCACTGGCTTCAGCCCTACATTCAAGCCCTCTTTCCACATACCTAAAATGGACTCAGTTTTTTTTTTTAAATTTTATTTATAAATTTTTTTGGCAGTATATATGCATGAGTAATTTTTAAAAAATAACATTATCCCTTGTATTCATTTTTCCAAATTATCCCCTCCCTCCCTCTACTCTCTCCCCTAGATGACAGGCAATCCCATACATTTTACATGTGTTACAATATAACCTAGATACAATATATGTGTGTAAATCCCATTTTCTTGTTGCACATTAAGTATTAGATTCCGAAGGTATAAGTAGCCTGCGTAGATAGACAATAGTGCTAACAATTTACATTCACTTCCCAGTGTTCCTTCTCTGGGTGTAGTTGTTTCTGTCCATCATTGATCAACTGGAAGTAAGTTGGATCTTCTTTATGTTGAAGATATCCACTACATGGACTCAGTTTTAAATATATATTCTTATAGATCCCTTAATTCATCTCCAAACTCTCAACATGATCAACTAACTCAAGAAAATGTCTTATTGGAATCTCCTGGTCCTGGTTGATAGCTATTAATTTCACATTATTCTTCATAGACTCATTCTGCCAGAAACAATAGCATCTCACAATCTGTGCTTTGTAAATAATTGATGTAGAATTGTGGTTGTTGACACAGTGGATTAAAATAAACCTAAGAGTATTTAAGTTCTTTTGAAATATTAATTGAGAAGGAATGGGATGGGATGGGGGAAAATTAACTCAATTCATATCTTTGTATTGAGATTTATTTTTCTTAGTCCCAAAGGGCCAGTGAGTAGAAGCTATAGGGAGGAAATTTTAGTTCAAAGTAAGAACTTGCTAACAATTAGACTCCTTCCAAAGTGGAAAGTGTTGACATCATTGAATTCTTTGTTCCACAAAACCTTTAAGCAGAAGCTGGCTTACCACTAATTTTGGATTTTTATAATGTGCAGAGGTGTCAAACTTGAGGCCTTTGCTAGCCACAAAACACCCAAATTGGCCCCAGTCTGAATAAGACGTAATTGGATATTTAACAAAATAAATATAAATACAACCCCACACAGATAATGTTAACTTGTGGTATTTTAATATCATATGTAAGCCTGAGGGTTTATGACGCCATGATAATGATACCATAAGATAGAGTACATTAATGATTTTGGGCAGGAGATAGACTAAATGCCCTTTGAAAACCTTTCCAAGTAGATTCTGAAATAATGAGTCAAAAGTCTCCCCTTAGAATGAACAAATAATCAATAAAACAAAAATCAATTTTGAATCTCGAACAGTTTCTTAATCAGGTCTCATAGAAGAGTGAGTTGTGTTAAATAGCTAATGTTCTCTTTTATAGGCTTTTTGCTTTCAGAATCAGTTTCAAGAGACTAACCATATGCTTTAGCCATAGTTTTCATGCAAGTTATTCCCAGTTGTTCTGCAAGTATACATGACAATGTGATGACAAATTTTAGTAATAACAATGAGATTTCCCCATAAAAGACAGTTTTTATAGCCAGATAATTTATGATGATGATTTGTCAGTGGCTTGCATTTTTATACAGCTTGTCTCCCACACATTCATATCTGCCCTAAGCGATATAATCAGATCAAGATATAAACCAATCTATAATCATAGCTATAAAATTATGCAGTTTTTCAGTGGTCCAGAGAGGGCTTCTAATATCAAAGTTTCAAAGACAATAAGCATTTATTAAACACCTACTATGTGATAAGTACTGTCCTAAGGACTAGGGATACAAACCAATGGTTCAGAGAGACTTTTTAATATCAAAGTTTCTAGCAGAGTTGGAATAGTCTATGAACTGAATGGCAGATGGCTCAGAGCACCAGTGTTAAATATTGATCTTCCAGACCTGTAAATATTTAGACACTGAGCAGAAGAAATATTGTAGTATTTTTAGGACCCTCTGTTTTATTTGCTTTATATTGTAATTTCAAATGCTGGTTGACCAGCATCAAATTCTTTAATGTGAACCCCAATAGTTTTCCAGTTTGACAGCTATATTCACATTTATTAGAAATATTTAAGAGTTGATTTATACTGCCTGTGGTAGTTCAGATTTATAAGGTGCTCCCCTATTCAGTGGGAGAAATAGAAGGTCATTTTCTATAAACAGACTAGAGAAGAATAGACTTTTGAATAATTGTATTTTATTATTGCCAAAAAACCTCACTTTGAGCAAACATAATCCTAAAAATTACTTAAGCATGCAACCACAGTTATTAAATAGGAATAAAAGTTTGAGTACACCATTATTATTGTACTATTTCTTCCTCTTGTTTCCAGATTTGAAGTTACAAAATTGATTGTGGCAAGTGATCCCCTAGACAAGGAGACAATAGGTGTCTAAATGGTCTAGTATTTGTACCAAATATGACTCTTTCTTTAGGGAGGATTTATCTATAATCTCATGTAATCTTAATTTACAGAAAGAGAGACAACTTTTAAGGAAACAATTTGCTTTTCATTTGACTCATTTCATCAGGGAACAGTGGCAGAACATATCTGATCATGATTATTGGTTTGGTTCCAGAACTGGGGAGTGAGGAGGAAGGGAAAGGGGTATATGAAAGAGATTCTCAGAAAACAAAGTGAAAAGGGAAGCATGCGCCAGGTTTTTTTGAAATAGTGATCCAAGAGAAGAAATAACCAATCAAGAGAGTGGGTCACCAAGGCAGAAGAGGAAACACAATAATTGACAAAGTTCCATAAATTTTAAAGAATTTCTCTAGATAAGTAACCACAAAATTAATCATAATAAAGTTTTTAAAGCACTTTACAAATATTAAATTATTTTCTCCTCACAACACTTTTTTTAATGGACCCAATATTTTCCAATTAATAACTGTTGGGTTAAGTGATTTGTCTAGAGTTACATGGTTGATAAATGTCTTCCTGACTCCCCCATTCAACATCCTGTCCTCTGAACCATGTAGTAGACTCTAAATCATCTGAAGATAAAACTCTTTAAATTGCTATTACATTATTTTTATAAGCTTTTCTAGATAGCATTAGAATAAGATGGTAAGCAAGAATTTAAGCTAGAAGGGCTAGGAAAATGACATATGTAATATAAATCATTCTATTCACATTGAAATGATAATTTTCCCCTTGAAGCTATTAATCAAAGGAAGTATTAAATATTTCAAAAAACATTCTTGAGGTAACATCTACATGAAATTGTTTAAAAGTCTGGGGATTTTTACTCTGAAGAGTGAGTTTTTTATTTAATTAACACATTTTGCTTTGACAAAACAAATCCAAATGTATTACAAACATCTCCAGAAGTTACATATGCAGAATTATATTTTTTAAGTTGATCAAAATATGGAGCTTGTATCAGTTGATTATATATATATATGTACATATATATGTTGTAGTCTTCTTTTTCTTTCTTTTTTTTTCAATAGCAGATGAAATGTGGAAGGGAGAGAAAATTTTTTTTGTCTTGAAATTCAATGCTTTCTTCAATCATAATTGTAATGAGAGTGGGGTCATACTTCTTAAGGACAGGATCTGAGTTTTGCCATTCTTTATATCTCTTGCATTTAGGACAATGCCTGCCATATAGTGTTTAATAAATATTTATTGACTGACTAAAATATAAGACTGGTAAAAATATATCAGAGAAGATTAAGCACTAAGCCAATAGGAGTGATCCAATCAGCAGATCTCTATCTGTCTCTCTGTCTCTGGCTTGTTGTCTGTCTGTCTGGGTCACACAACTAACTGATATTGTGTCTGAGGCCGGATTTGGACTCAGGTTCTTTTTATTCCAGGGGCCGATGCTGTATCCATTGTGTCATGTAGCTGCCCCTTAAGGTAAACTTAAAAAAAAAAAAACCAAAACAACATATTATAATTCTAGAATGAAAATCTCATGTATCAAAATTCTGCATGTGACATGTTAAAATACAAATTCACAAACAAAGCCTTACAATGCTTTAATGTACAATGGGCTTTTATTTATTTTTAAAATCTTATTTTCTCCTCACAATAACTCTGGAAGCTAGGTAGATATAGGATTTTCTTATATCTATTTAATAAATGGGAAAATTATGGCATGAATTAAATGAATGAGAAGTAAAGACAAGATGGTGGAGTAGAAGCAGTCACTTTGTTTAACTCTCCTAACATTCCCTACAAATAGCTTTAAAATAATGCTTCACAGGGGTCTAGCTGTACCAGACCTAAAACAGCAATCATCAAAGCCATTTCATACCGACTAAGAAATAGAGAAATTGATCAGTGCAATAGGTTAGGTCCGCAAGACACAAGAGCCAATGACTGTAGTAATCTAGTGTTTGACAAACCCAAAGACCACAGCTTCTGAGATAAGAACTCACTATTTGACAAAAATTTCTGGGAAAATTGGAAATTAATATGGCAGAAAGTAGGCATAGACCCCCATCTAACATCACATACCAAGATAAGGTCAAAATGAGTTCATGGTTTCCACATATAGAGTGATACTTAAAGCAAATTAGAAGAACAAAGGATAGTCTACCTCTGAGATTTGTAAAGAGGGAAGGAATTTGTGGCCAAAGAAGAACTAGAGTACATTATGGAAAGCAAAATGAATAATTTTGATTATGCTAAACTAAAAGGATTTTGTAAAACAAAATCAATGCAGAGAAGATTAGAATAAGATAAGATAAGGAATCCATAAACTTGGAAAAAATTATATCCAAGGATTCTGATAAAGTTCTCATTTCTAAAATATATAGAGAATTGACTCAAATTTATAAATATACAAGCCATTTTCCAATTGATAAGTAGTCAAAGGATATGAACACACAATTTTCAGATGAAGAAATTAAAACCATTTCTAATCATATAAAAATGCTCTAAATCACTATTAATTAAAGAAATGCAAATTAAGACAATTCTGAAGTACTACTACATACCTTTTAGATTGGTTAAGATGACAGAAAAGATAATGATAAATGTGAAGGGGATATAGGAAAACTGGTACACTCATTGTTAGGGGAGTTGTAAACTGATTCAACCATTCTGAAGAGCATTTTAGAACTACATCCATCTCCAGTCATAATTCTGGAGGGAAAAGTGAGGCAGATGACTTTGCACAGCCCTCCCTCATTTACATCCAATTCATTTTGCATGTCATAGCATCACCTCCCTGATGTCATAGTCCTCTTTGAGAACAAAGGATAAGCAACAAGTCCAGGTTCATAATGCTGGCACTATTCTTCTATCTGTAATTGTCTTTTCACTCTCAGTTATCCTACAAATATATCCAGTTGCCACATCTTCTTCTTCTTCTTCTTCTTTTTTTCTCCTGAGGCTGGGGTTAAGTGACTTGCCCAGGGTCACACAGCTAGGAAGTGTTAAGTGCCTGAGATCACATTTGAACTCGGGTCCTCCTGAATTCAAGGCTGGTGCTCTCTCCACTGCACCACCTAGATGCCCGCACATCTTCTTTTTTAATCTCCATAATATATCTCACACCTATCCTGTCCTCTCTACTTTTATAGCTATCACTTCAAGTCTATGAGTTCATCATCATTATCTCCAGACTGGCCTATGGCAATAGCTTCCTAATTTGTTTATTTCGTTCAAATTTTCCAAACCACTTTCCAAACTTTTCCAAAAACCACTTTCCAAACCATTTTTCCAAACTCCCCTTTCCAAACCACTCTAAACACAGCTTTCCAAATGATTTTTCTAAACTCTAGGTCTGATCACATCACTCCCTTATTCAAAATACTGGTTTTGTGGTCAAACTGTATTCAGATGGTGCTATTAATTATCTATAACATGAAAAGATCCAATTAGATGATTTTTAATTCTATTTCAACAGTTAGACTCTATGACCTAAAAAATGGAAATAAAAGACAATTGGAAGCTTTTTCTCAGTTATGCCAAAAAAGTATATTAATATTAATTTTCTCATTTATATGTTATAAAGCCCTGTGATGTCAATAATGTAAATGCTATCACTCCCAGTTTGTAGATGAAAGGTAGGTAGATAAGGGGCCAGAGAGATAGGTGGATAGATAGATAAATAGATAATCAGATAGAGTATAGATAAATATATACTATTTTTTCTTAATTTATTATATATAACCTCTCAAAAAAATCTTTTATTGTTGTGATATGGGAGTCACCTACCAGTGGCTGCTGGAGGTCTAACTCAGACCTGTAGAATGGATCTCTTCATGTGAGAGGATGATGATGATGATGATAGAAGGAGACTGAAAGGCAGTTGCGTTCTCTGACCTCTCTCCTCTTCCCTCTTGCCTCCAATTTATTTCATTCCCAATCCACAAGAAATTTCTGCACAGGTTGCTTTACAACTCCTTCAGATGCTATGCTGTGGAGGCTCTTGGAGAATTAACCTGTCCCTTCACCTAGGCATGGTCCTTAACATTTTATCTTTTCTTATCTTCCTTTCTTGTATTTTTATATAAATGAGTAATATCCATGTGGGAATTCCCTTCAGAAGATCTCAAGTAATCTATGATTTTAAAGATAGGTCCTAGGGAAACCTGAGACTCAACTAACTGGTCCAGAGTAACAGGGATTTAAGTATCAAAGGTAGATTTAGAATTCAAATTTTCCCAATACACTAATCACCATGCCATTATATATTCCATCTTTTATGTATATAGTCTATAAGCTTTATTTTCCAAATTTCCAAGAAGGAAAAAAGTTAGTTATGTAAAACAAGGAAGAAATATACTTTCACCTATCTTTTTTCCAAGGCCTATCAATTTATTTTAATCAAAAAGCAATTAGCATTTGCAATAGAGCTATAAACAAAACAATTATTTTTAAATGTGTTCATTGTCTCTCCTTTAATGCTAACTTCTTGGGCTTTTTAAAGCTTATTTTTCTTATTTTTTAAAGCTATAAAATTCTATGGCTTATTTGACATAAACCATTTTTATATTTCATTGATGTCTTTATGATTTCCAGAAATAAGGTAGGCCCCTAAAAAATTGAATAGTACTCTGTGGGAAGACATGAACAAGAGTTGAACAGGATGAACAAGCCTGTATTTTTATTGATATGGCTCCTAGGAAGAAAAATTTTCATCAGTGAGACCACACAGGTCTGTAGATTAATTGAAGTATATTATAGTAAACAAAAGTAAAAATTCTATGTTCCTAATTTATGCCATCATAGAATATATGAGTTCATGTGATTCATCAAGTATGAAATGTGAACTGAAACTTAAATTAAAATATAGATATATATTCTATAAAATTATTTATTGAATATATTGGAGTTCAGGCTCATTTTTTTCTCATGAAATTGTGATTATCATCATTAACATCCAATTAACTCTAAATAATGTGCATTCAATTTAGATCTCCCCTTCCCCTGCATCTTACTAATTATATGATCATGAGCAGGTCACAACTTCAAAGGAGCTTAATTTTCTCATCTAGAAAATGGGAATCATACAGTTTTGCTGTTTAAGTAGAATATGTCAGTCAGGTTTAAGAGCACTGATGGCATATGTATGCAGCTTTTCACCAACACATTCATTTGGCTTCAATTTAAAAAGCTCATGGGGTTAGACTATTTTTGTGAATGTTTTCATGTTTTAACTTTTCTGGGTCTTTTTTATCTATAAAACTCATTAGTGCTATTAGGAGGGACATGGGCACCAAAGAATGAGACAATAAAATAATGATGCATACTTAAGGATCAATTTAAACAAATTAGAATATTCTATATATCTGGATATTTGTGAGCCAATTTTGAAGACATCCACTAGGAAAGAAGGTTATGAAATAAGAAATGGAGGATAAAGAGGTTCTCCCACTCATAATATCACTGTCAGAGAATTAGATTAAATTAGGAGTAGAAAATAACAAATAGGTTCTTCTATTTCCCTTCCAGTATAACTGCAAGATTCATCTAGTGTTGCTTTTCAAGTTGAATGATCAGATATGCCAACTGGAGAGCTTTCATGGATTTGTCATAGTGGTTCTCAAATTTTTCTTCTACATCCATTTGGGAAATGGCAACATTATTTTGCTCAACTTGTCCTTGTCCAACAGTGTACACAAGTACACTAGAATAGGCAGTGACACTGCAGTAGATTCTTCTTGGAGGGTAAATATATTGAGAGAGGGGCAGGGAGAAGGAGGGGAAGGCATGAAGAAATTCTTAGGCTTCTACACTCCCAAATACATTTACTTAGATTCCTTTATTATATCTGCATTTATGTCTATGTCTATATCTATATTTATATCATCTATATCTATATCTTCTGCTTCTGAAACCCTTCTTTTATTTTTTTCTCATTTGTAAAAGGGGAAGGCAGACTGCTTGAGAGGTAATCCACTAGATAAGATGTCAATATTTAAACAACATTGCTATAATGCGTAATCAACTAACAAATAAAAAATTAAACAAAACAAGCTTTTATTAAGCACTTTCTATATGCTAGACATTAAGAATGGACAAAAGCAAGAATCCTTGTGCTAAGAAGCTTGCATTCTAATGGCAGAGATAACTCACCTAAAGGTATATGAAAAGCACATGCATGGGAGGGTGGAGGGGTGGGGAAGAATCATTTCCATATGGAAGGGAGAACTAGAAAAAAAAAAAAAAAGCAACCACAGGAGACAGCTAGGTGGCGCAGTAGATAGAGCACCAGCCCTGAAGTCAGGAGGACCTGAGTTCAAATCTGCTCTCAGACACTTAACACTTCCTAACTGTGTGACCCTGGGCAAGTTATTTAACCCCAGCCTCAGGAATACAACAACAACAACAACAACAACAACCACCACCACCACCACCACCACCACCACCACCACCACCACCACCACCACAGGGATTTCAAAAGTGACAATAAAGTGGATTTTGGGAATGGCCACAGAAATGAAATATTGAGTATTAGATGTGAGGAACCATATTGTACATGAAGAGAAATAATCTGTAAGAAGCTTGAAAAGATTAGATATAATCGGGTTGTATAAAGCTTTAAATACTTAACAGAGGAATTTAGAATTGTTCCTAGGAGTAAAAGGGAGCAACTAGAGTTTATAGAGAAGAGAGATGGTGTAGTTGTATCTATGTATTAGGAAAATCACTTTGGTTAAAAAAAAAAATTGGTTTTAATGGGAAGAATCTTGAAGTATAGAGGCCATTTAAAAAGCTATTTCAATAAACCAGGCTAAAGGTGATGAAGGCTTGAATTAAAGTGATGACTGAGAGAAATGGATGGGTGCAAGAGATAATTTAAAAATAGAATGATAAGATCTAGCAATGGATTCGCTATAGAAGGTAAATGAAAGTGAAGAGCGGAAAATGAAACTAAGATTCCAAGCTTGAGTGACTGGAGAGATAGTATTGATAAAGACAGAAATGGAGAAGTGATATGAGAAGGAAAATGATGAATTCTGTTTTGGACATGTGAAAATTAAAGTGATTAGGATACCAAATATCCCATCTGAGATGTTTAATAGGAAGTTGAAATATTCAAAATAAAGATCGAACTGTGGCTATATAAATCTGGAAGTCATCTGCATAGAACTAATAATTGAATCTTTGGAGGAAGCAGGGAGGCGGGGAAGTTATATACTACAAGTTTGGGGAAAAAACATCGTGTCAGAAAAAGTAACCTTAGAGGCCCAAGAACCAGAATGTCAGGGTTATATAAATAGGAACCCTTAAACTGGTCATCAATAGGATGAACCTGAGTAATCATGTCTTGAAGCAAGCTCCTACTAGCTTGAGATTTACTGCCGAAAGAATATATTCTAATAAAATTGACTATAGAAAAACTTATCTCAATGGAAAAACTTTCTCTCATTGGAACATAACTGGTCTTGGGTAGTTCCTATGCCTCCAAAATTAATACATTCTCTATCAAATTGCCTAATGTCTTGTTTCTATTCCTCAACCTATAGAGCAGCTACACAATTCTTCCCTAAGATTTTGCAAAAGCTGATATGTAGGTATTATTTTCCTTTGTCTGGAGCCATTTCCAACTGAAAAATACTCATCAGCTGATGCTAATTGAACATTTTGTCTTCTAGCCTGACCTTTAGTTAAATTAACCAAGATAGGAGAAATTACTTTTTGAATGGGTCATAGGATTTCTGGGTTGGATATCCCAACAAACCCATAGAAAGTTTTGGGTTTACCAAGAGAGAGACAGTGAAGAGAGAAAAGAACAGAGAAATCGGGACACAATTATACCCCCAGTAAGTGAATGTGATTAGGACCATTTTACATACCAGAATTTCCCCTTCTACCTGCAACACAAGTTTCTCCTGAAAAAGGATAAAGTTGACTTTATGGCCAATGCTCAAGCTTTACCTAAGACTAAAGGTTTTTGATAGCCTCTGACTGAGCTAACATGACTTCCTGGCCATCTAAGGACATGTGAAGCTATGATTCTTCAGACTTAATGAATGGCTCAAAATTATGTTGATAAATCCTGCCTTGCTGACCAATTGGGTTTTTATTTGATAAAGGGGTAGGACAAAAGTGGATAGGGAAGCATCTACCCAAGCCAACTTTGCATACCCCCTTATTACATATTTTTTCTATGCTGTAGCTTAGTAAACCTTTGGTTTGGCACTTAAATAACTTGTAAGTGCCACATGTCCTTCCAACATTGAACTTGAACTAAAAAAGTACTGATCTAAATCAGATTTTTCCCTAACAATGGGAAAGATATAGATGATGAATGAGCAAAAGATGGCTGAGAAAGAGTGATCAGGCAGGTAGAAGAAACAAGAGAAATCAGTGTCATGAAAATAAAGAGAAGAGAAAATATTCAGGAGGAGAGGGTAGTCAATTGTGTGAAATTCCACAGAGCAGATGAAGCATGAAGTTTCATAAAAGGCCATTAGCTTTGGCAATTAAGAGATTGTCAGTAATTATGGAGAAAGCATTTTTAGTTCATTGATGAGGTCAGAAAATGAATTGTAGAGAGTTTATCTAAAGAGTTTGAGAAAGGAAAGAGATAGAGGCTAATAGTTTCTAGTAGGGGTAGGCTGTAGCAAAGGTTATTTTTGAATATGGGGAGACTTTTGGTTTTAGACTTCAGGAAAATAATCAGCAAATGAGAACCTGAATGAGAAAGAATAAGACAAAGGGGGAGAAGAAGACAGAGAAGAAAAGAAACAAAAAAAATTAGCTATCAATAACTTTTACGTTCAAGAAGAACTTGTAAGTCATTGTTCCAATTAGCTGTTACTTTCCTTTGTTTTTTATAATATAGTATATTTACACCTAAATTTATCTATGTATACACATAAATACAATGTTATTTGATAGTTACACATGTATCTATACATAAAATACAACAGGTAATTATCAATGCTAGCTATATAAAATATATGTCTTTACAGACATATATGAAAATAGCAGGTATTATCAATACTACCTGGTAGTCACACAATATTCATACATGTAATGCAAGCATGCAACATTGATAATTCCCCAACATACCATAAGAGTAATAACTAAATCAATTAGCATTAGGGCCAGGATGTGTGACCTATTTATGTTTATAGTTTATGCTCTTAATGTTTCTTGGATTAATGGATGAATGAATGGGACAAGCTCTGTTTATATAAGCTTAGTATGATTGTTTTTATAAATTTAAGCTCTGGAAACTTTACCTAAACTATAGAAATTTTAGATTTTTCCAGCCAGGCAAATTTTCTTTTTGGTAACTTATTTTTTTTTATCATTTCCATGTGCTTATACTTTATCTTTTTCTAAAATTAAAACATCTTTCCCTCAAAAAGAAACACAATATAAAATAGGTGAAATCACAATTCTTTTCTGCTTGACCACTAAAAATGACTAGCTGTGATAACAATGTTTAAAGCATATAATGCAAAAGAACAATCCTGTTTCAATTCTGCAATTTGACAGGAGATGACTTGTACCTGAGTAAATTAGTCTATAACTTCCAGCTATTTCTAGACAACATACTTGTGAT
Source organism: Sminthopsis crassicaudata (assembly GCF_048593235.1). Taxonomy (NCBI): domain Eukaryota; kingdom Metazoa; phylum Chordata; class Mammalia; order Dasyuromorphia; family Dasyuridae; genus Sminthopsis; species Sminthopsis crassicaudata. The sequence continues at coordinate 210,496,319 of NC_133621.1, forward strand.
TATTATCAGTGACAATAGCTTGTGCTTATATGACATTTTAAGATTAAACAACCCTTTCCTCACAATAACCTTCTTACATAGTTAATACGAATGTTTTTCTCCCCATATGACAAAGAAGAAAACTGATTTTCAGAGATGTGAAATGATCTGCCCATGGTCAAATAGCTGAAAAGGTTTAGTACCAGTATTTGAAAACAAGTGCCTTCACTATAAAACCTAGTGCTTGTTCTATTCATGGTACTTCTCTATTAATGAATTTTCATATGTAGCAGTGGTTGCATTAGAGAGCACTCCAATGAAGAATGTATGAGATTATACCTATAGAAGACATTCTGTGGAGTATGTCCTGAGTTCTAGTGCAGCTTCTGAGAACCAGTGTGCAGAGTGAGTGATGATAGATCTTATATTTTAGAATGGTGGGTGGGGGCAGCACTGAAAATGAAAGAAAGAAATCCATCATCAAATTTGCTATAGAAAAAATAAGCCACTTTATAAGGAAGGGACATTCAGTAGATTTGTAAAGGAATGACTTTGTCCTTTGATTCTCTCTTCCTTCCTCTCTCCAGAACATGTAGCATTTTAAATTCCTGCTCTGGGACTTCCCATGCAGCCAGAAATGACCACTGGTAGTAGACAGTAGAAGGTATCTGTCCTGACTAAGCCTTAGTCAGTTCCTTGGGCTTCTTGCTGCCTTCTCTATTTTGTATTTCTTTCCTGGAAACCTTGGAGGCAGTTTCATGAGTTCAAGAAGTTGAAAGCTCCGAGGTCCCTCAGTTGGAGCTGAGGGCAGCAACAGCTATATCTTTCTTGGAGATGATGACAATGGACTGTCTGAGGAGTCTTATGTCTGACTTGGCTTGCCAAAAGATATGGACCTTAAGTGAGGAAGTGCAGAGCCAAGGCAAAGGTGAAATACTAAATTGGTAATCTTACTATATAACTTCCATGCCATCTCAGCTCCAAGAGAATATAATAATTGTTATAGGTTACTGCTTCTTATTAAAAAAAAAGTCAATGCAAGTTTAGGGGTCTTTTGTATGTTAAGTATTTCTTTCATGAGAGGGAAATAAATATCTGACCCATAATTGATTTTTTTCTACTCCTACCCTCTTTAGGAAAGACTGTAGAGATGTATCAAACTAAACTTTGTGACTCTACCTGAAGCTCTGAATTGGGTGTATACTGAGTTAGAGAGTTAAAAAAAATAAGAGTCTGACCTCTCTTTGAAGGATTTAAAATTTTTGAATATTGAAGTGGGTCCCATGGGTACAAGAGTATAAAACTAAGTGAGACTCCTTTAGAAGTATATTTCCTGGTATTTCCAATACCAGGGTCATTTCCCAATGAATCCCATCTTCTCATTATGTAGCCAAAATATTTAAGCTTCTGCTTCAGTATTTTTTTAATTGTCTTGACTTGGTTTAGGTCTACTCTATTTCAGAACTCTTATTCTCAAGATAGCCCTTTGATTCTACCTTCCCCAACAGCATGAATTACAGGCATGTACTACTATGCTGAGCTTCCTGGAAGCTCACTGTGGGGAAGAAAGAACAATACTTAATTTGGAATCCTAAAACTTGGATCAAATCCTGATCCTGCTACTTATTGCTTGTGGGATCTTGGGCTAGTAATTTAAGACCCTTGGGCACCTTCCAGCTCTCTCTCTCATATGATCTTCTAATCAGAATGTTTGTTTTTCTGAGAAAGTTAAATGTTTTTGTTTTTTTTAGGTAAGAAAAGAAGAGTACATGGATGGGACATTTCTAAATCTCTCAAAGATGCTTCAAAGTTATTGGCTTCAAAAATGACTCATTTTTGAACTTGTTTTCTACTCTAGTAAATGTCATTTTGACCTATTGTGAAGCTTTGGTCTCCCATCTCTCCACACTGATCATTGTTTGTAACCAATAATAGAAAGCAGGGAGGTAGCAAAATTAATTATATTTTGTACCTTCAACTCAATTTTCATGAGTAAAGACAGCTGGTTTATTACAAATTCTTTGGCCTGTCAACATTCTCTCCTTTTGAATTTAGATTGTAATGATACTCTTTTGTTCAACACATGCCAAAGCTGTGTGCATGATATAAGTGATTGTAGCCTGGGGAAGATGGCTCTGATTATTTTAATAGTTAATTTGGCTGTAGGACAAATGTGCCTCGTTTCAAGAAAACACAATGCACATAAATCAAAACCAAACAAAACACATTGATGATATAGGAATTATGCTCCAATTCTAGTTCTCAAAAGAGTCCATGATCCTGTTGATAAGAATGTTCTTGCCTATACGTGTCTATATAACTTCTGTGGGATCCACCAATGCCTCTTTGCTTTCTGCTGACAACGGGAGGATACTGGTGAAACTTTCAGACTATCCACCTATTGTCTTCTTTTTTCACTCACATTTCCCTGCTAACATCCTTTACACCATATCTTCTTTGAAATTATGTTGCATCACACATATTGTATCTAGATTATACTTTAACATATTTAACACGTATAAGACTGCCTGCCATCTAGGGGAGAGGGTGGAGGGAGGGAAGGGAAAAGTCGGAACAGAAGTGAGTGCAAGGGACAATGTTGTAAAAAATTACCCATGCATATGTACTGTCAATAATAAGCTATAATTTTTAAAAAAAGAAATTATGTTGCAGTGTCACATCCAGAGTGTAGCTCTCAATTGCTTTTTGATATTGTTTCAGTTCTTTGGACACTGTTATTTTCAATCTTTCTCTTTTTCCTTTTCCTTGTCCTTTTTCTCCCTTCTTCTTTTCCTCCTTTCTCTCTCTTCCTCCTCCTCTCCCTCCTTCTCCTGCCTTTTCTTCTTCCTTTTCTATATCAGTAACAAGTATTTTCCTATCAGCTATAATATTTCACTTTATGATCATATTTGATTCTCTTTATGTTCAAAGCCCTATAAATTATTTTTATGAAGAAAGTGTTTATGATATATATGACTTTTATGTAATTTACAAGTGTTTGGTTTCTCTTTTTTCCTTCTCCAGAATCATGTAGTCCATACATTTCTCCCCACTTTTATCTTTTTTCATCTTTGTATCACAGTCACCAAATATGGGAGCTTATGTTGTTTTAATTTGGTGAGAGGATCTTATTAGGTTCTTCATAGAATTTCTCTACCATTTCATTTTCAGCTACTGATGTTGAAAATGAGCTGCAATTGTCTTCATGGTCACCTTTTTGAAAATACCTATCATTTGTCTTGCATTATTGTTGTTATTGTTGTTCACCCATTTAGGGTTTTCTTGGCAAAGAGAGTATTTTGCCATTTCCTTCTCCAGCACATTTTATAGATGAGGAACTGAGGCAAACAGGTGTAAGTGACTTGCCCAGGATCACACAGTTCCTCCCCCCATTTATTTCAATTTACTTGATACTTGCTTCCTTCTGCTTTCATTTGCAGAGAAAATGCCAAGACTGATATGACTCAGCTGCTCCAGAAATATTATACATTGGTCATTAGACAAAAAACTTTACATTTAAAGACTCAATAGGGTACCAAAAAAATACAGGTATTTTTAAAATGGACCTTGTTTCAGAAGCAAATCTCTAAAAGAATATTGCAATTTGCTCTAAGTAAATCAGTTCACAATCCTCTGCCTTTTTAACTCTGGGCCTAACTTTTCCATTGTACCCCTACTCCAAGTAGACATTTTAAAAAACAACTTCTATAGGCTGTCCACCCAGAACCATGTCATAATTCCAGAAAAAGACATGTTTTCATATACTTGTTTTTTTCTATTGTTACTGTAAATGTAAGATCCTTGTCTAAGAACCCATGCATGTATGGATCCATGCATATAGAATCATATCAAGCAGTCAATACTTATTAAGCAACTTATCAATTTTGATATTTTCAATATTATCAAAAAGCAGAGGAAAGTTGTTGCAGCTAAAAGCAAGAATAGCTCACAGGTATTTCTTGGAGGGTTGAAAAAAGGAGTCAGTTATCAAACATACAGAAAAAAAGGAAGCATCCATCCATAGGACAGATTCGTCTTATATTATAATGCTCCTAGGAATCTCTGTAATGATCACCATAAAAATAATTACAATGTATATAACAACAACAGTTACAGAGGACAAAGACTGAAGATTGTGAATGTTGCAAAGTAATTCTTTGCTTTACAAAAAGGTTCTTTAACATAAATGAAAAGGAAGGCAGAAAGACAGGTTAGCAGGAAGGAAAGAAGGAGGAAAAGAAGAAAGGAAATAAGGAAGAAAAGAAAGAAAGAAATAAGGAAGAAAGGAAAGAAAGAAAGAAAGAAGGAAGGAAAGAAAGAAAGAAAGAAGGAAGGATGGAAGGAAAAGAGAAAAAGGGGAGGGAGGCATAGAGTAAGGAAGGAAAGAAGTGAGGAGAGATGAAATAAAGGAGAGGGAGAGGAAAGAAGTGAGGGAAGAAAATTGGGAGTGAGCCAATAAGGGAAGGGAAGAAAGAAAAGAGAGATGAAGGAATAAAATAAAGAAGGGAGGCAGAAAAAAGGAAGGAAGGGAGGGGAAGGAAAAAGCAGGGAAAGAAGAAGGTAGGGAAGGAGGGAGAGAAAGAAAGGGTTAGGGTTATTAAATGATAAGTACTGTGCTAAAAACTAGGAATAAAACTAGCAAACCAGATAGTCCTTGCCCTCAAGGAGTTCATATTCTAATAGGGAAAGACAATACATAAGGAGAACTAGAAGGGAAGGTGGTATACATGTATTGTAGTATGGTTTGAACAGAGGCAGAGTTCAAATCAGGATTATTTTAAGTAACCAGTACCTTTTCCCTCTCCATTCAATTCATTTTTTGGGGAAAAAAACAAACAAAAATTAAAATAACATTCATAGATTTAGAATTTGCAAACTGTACATTATCTCATTTGATCCTCACAACAAGCCTCTCAGGAAATAGGAATTAAGATTCAGATGAGGAAATAGGCTCAGAGAGATTAATGGACTTGTTAGAATTACATAGCTATTAAGTACTAGAAGTAAAATTTGAAAGTAGGTCTTCCTGACTTTAAATCTAGCTTTCTAGTAAGTCATATTATTTCTCAATTTGCATATCCATTGATAGGTGTTCATTTATTACAAAAAAATGAAGTTTACTTAGAACTACTAAAAATTTGTGAAGGTGGCCAAAGGATGCCAGTTGGCACAATTTAGTGATTATGTGTAAATTGAACTTTCATTTTTGAAGAGCAGCATGTTTCTAAGGACAAAGTTGGCTTCTCAATGTCTCTAGCCCTACACTGCCCCAGTAAATGATTTGTTTCCTTTGATCAACACTGCCTCATTTTCATTTAAATCCCCTTAATCATATACAAAGGAAATTATATTTTTAAAATGTTCAACAGTTAGTAATACTCCTAAAAGCACATTTAGTTGTAAACACACTTAACTGTTAAAAACAGTTAAGTGTCTTTCTAGGATATTATTAATATGAATTATGAGCATTTTCAGTTCTTAAACATATATTTTTTATTAATAAACTTAGTTACTAGCAAAAATCTTTTCAGATTTTTCTATTTGAAACAAAAAATGCATCCTGATATTTCCTTTTCATTCTGACAGCAACATGTCTTCCAACTGAAATTAGAATGCTTACCAACAGCTGTTTTGGTTAAATCTTTGATTTATTATGTCTTTGACAGAGATCACATCCTGCTCTCAAAGGCATCTTCTGTCTCATTTTTTTTTTCTTTCTTTTTTTTTTTTTTTGTCTAACTGATGTGAGTTAAGATTCCTTTCTAATTCCTAATCCCTATGGGAGATATCTGGGCTCTCCCAGCCCAGCCCCCGTTGGATCTGAGCTAACTTGGGCTGTCCTAGCCCCCATTCTAATGATCTGCTCAGGTTTCCCAACCCCCAAGCCAAGCACAAACAGTTCCTTATCTAAAAACCCATTGAATTCTATTCAGATTCTAACCCTGGCTGAAACCCAACCAGAAGCCAACCTGGGACTCCACCCATAAGCCCCTTTAGATTAAAAGGGGAACCCTGGAGTCCACTCTTTGGGAGTCCCAAACATGGCATCTTTACGCCGGTCATGTCAAGGGTTCCTGCTCACTGGTGCCAGCCCTGGCCCTGACGTCTTTCTACCTTCTAACCTTACTTCCAAACCCCACAATAAACCTCTTTTATCAATCTAGGTTTTCGGGTCTGTAAATTTCTTTACAGAGAACTCTTGCACCGCTACTAGACCTCATTTAACTCTGTATCCTTGCGCTGAATCCAAAGGGATTGTAGGGGAGCTCTATTTGACTCTCTGTACCCCGAATCTGCCACTAGACCTCAATTAAACCTAATTTCATTTAGATACTCCTTACCTAATTCTCATTATAACTGCCTACAGTGTGAGAACATTTTTAGTTTTAAGCAAAACTAGAAAATTAGGAGAATGAATTAATATACCATATGCATGCTCATCAAAACACTGTGACTGACAGATATTTGTAAATAGAAAGGCTGTTTAGGCTTCAAATTTTATTTACTGGTTTTGTGGAGAAAGTGCTGAGCTGGGAGATAGGGAAATTTGATCAAATCCTTCCTGTCAGATACAAAACCTCAGACTAACAAAATGACCAGTAAATAATAATGAGACATTTCAGGGTCAAGGAATTGCAAGCCAGGGCCATTATGTCACTTTTTCAAACAGGAGTGTCCAGAGAGGAGAATTTCAAAGAGGTTATGTGTATATTCAGGAGACTTGGCAAGGTAGATAGATGAAACAGTGGATGGTGCTGATAGCACCTTCCTGGAAAAAAAAAAAAAAAAAAAAAAAGAAAAAAGCTCAGGATCAATTTAAGCCTCTTCTAGCCAACAGAGGCAGTCACTAACTGGACCTCAAGCCAGAATTCCCTCTAGGGTCAACAGAATAGCCAAACTGCAGGGGAAAAGGGATTAAAAAGTGTCCTTGGAGCTATATCTATTCAGGAACAGAGACAGTTAGAAACTGCTGGTTTCAGCAGATATTCCCAGGAATTTACCTTGAGGGTAAAGAAGGTGATTAGAAACTGCTAGTCATAAGAAGTGAGCAGAATCAAGAGAACATAGTAACAAGATTATATGATGATCAATTGTGATGGATTTAGCTCTTAACAATGTAGTGATTCAAGACAATTCCAATAGACTTGGGATGAAAAATGCCAGTCATATCCATAGAGAGAACTCTCAATATGAATCACATTTTTTTTTCTTTCTCATACACTTTGCATTTTATCCTCACAATAATCCTGGGAGGTGATGCTAGTATTATCCCCATTTAACAGATGAGGAAACTGAGGCAGACAGAGGTTATACAACTTGCTCAGGTTCATATAGATAATAAATATTTGAGACTGGGTTTGAAATGGTCTTCCCAATTCTATACAATGTGCCACCCACATTCTCCATTGCTTTGTAAATCATTTGCAATTTCTTTTCTGTAATGCATGTTTGTCCATCCTCTTCTTCCTTCATTGGTATGTAAACTCCCTGAGGCCAGAGACATTTCACTTTTACTTTGCTAACCTTTGCACTGAGCAGAGTTCCTGACACCTAAATTTAATTTAATAAAGGTTCATTTGAGCAAATTGAATTTAGAGATTTATATGATTGAATTTTATGAAGAGATTCTTTTGACTGGAATTGAATAAATTGAATTGAATTAAGACTGAAAGAATGTTTCTGTGCAACCATTTGCTGCCAACAATCTATTCAAATCCTTCCATTTGAAACAAAGTATATTCTAACATTTCCTTTTTATTATGATAGCCCAATTATTCTAGCATCATGATCACTCTGACACTGATCACTCTGAAACTGGGATGCTTACAAATAATTTAAAATACTACCAGTTTTTTGGTTAAATCTTTTGATTCATGTCATTGACAGAGATTATATCCTGCTCTCAAAGGCATCTTTTGTCTCATCTAGTAACAATGTTTTTTTTTTCCTAAACTATAGTATGATAACATTTTAAATTTTAAGCCAAACTAGAAAAAAAGAATATTTTGATGTATCATACATATGCTCATCAAAACACTGTGACTGACAGATATTTATAGAGACAAAGATTTCATTAGCTTAAAATGTTATTTAAAGGTGATTCTGATTCCTTCTTATATATATGTGTATGTATCATTTCTAATATTAATGGAATGTATACATTCTAGTACTGTTTTTCAGTCAGCTGGGTTTCTTGATAAGATTTTAAGGGAGTACACACTAGTTTTATTCAAGTGTGGAAAGGGAAGGTTAGGTGGTGCAGTGAATAGAGTGCCACTGTTGGAGTCAGAAGGATCCTACTTTAAATTTGACCTCATGATTCTGTTTGCCTCAATTCTTCCTCTGTAAAATAAGCTGGAGAAGGATATAGCAAACTACTCCAATATCTTTGCCAAAAACACCCCAAACAGGGTCATAGATAGTTGGACATGACCAAGTGACTCAACAATAACAGCATGTGGAAAGAGCCTTAAATATGTTTTGCTTGGCCCCAAAAGTCAAAACTAAAAGGAACTGTAAAAGAAGTTATAAAAAGACTAATTTACATATGGGTTAAGAATTATAAGGATAATGTTAAATGTTAAAATATATATTTTTAATTTTAAAAAATGATTCTGCATGGGAAAAAAAGAAATAGGAATAATAGACTCTCCAAGTTAGAAAGGACCTCATTCAAGGCTCATCTAGTTCAACCAATATCTGAATACGCCTCCTCTTCTCAGCATCCCTTACAAGTTGGCATCCATTTTTTATTAAAGATTTTCATTGGAGGGAGGGGCTGGCAGAGTGTTCATTTCCAAGGCTACCCATTTGACTTTTGAGTATTTCCACAGTAAATAAGTTTTTACTTAATTTAACTTATTTTTTTAATTAAAGCTTTTTTTTTTAATTTCAAAAGATATGCATAGATAATTTTCAACATTCACCTTTGCAAAATTTTGCATTCCAAATTTCTTCTCCCTCCCTTTCCCCACCCTCCTCCCCTAGACAACAAGTAATCCAATATAGTTAAACATGTGCAATTCTTCTAAAGATATTTCCACATTTATCATGCTGTATGAGAAAAATCAGGATATGATTCCTGTTTCTGATTGACTTCTATGCACACACACACACACATATACCCACAAATTCAGGAGACCACAGAATATCAATGAAAGCTCTTCCATCTAAGCTTCTAATTATAGTTTTCTACTAGGAAAAATATTTTCCTTTGGATATAATAAAATCCTATGAAAGAAAGCAGCAGTCTTAACAATAATGTATTTTAATAATAAATACAATCATAAAACTTATTAATAATAACAAAATACCAATAATTACACAAATATAATTTTAAAAATTGAACATTAAGAACCCTAAGATTGAAAATGTTGTCTGCTGTCAGGAATTCTAACAGTATGGTTTTATACTTAACCTTGCCTTCCATATTTTTTCTGGTATAAAAACAACAGTTCATAAGACTTTAGAAATAGGCTTTTTCATCATCTTTACATATAGTAAGTATTTAAATGTTATTGGAGTGAACTATTACCATTATATATAATAACTTATATATGTGTAACATGTTACACAAATAAAGATATTTATCTTTATTACAACTTGGACAATTCATTTTATCTTTAAAGGCCATAGCTTCCTCAGCTAGTTGAACTGAATTAGGATCTCTTAACTTGGAGTCCTTGAACTTGCTTTTAAAAATATTTTGACAAACTGTATTTCAATATAATTGTAAGTCTGCTCTTACTTTTATGCATTGAAAAATATGTTTTGAGAAGTGGGCCATAGATTTCACCAGATTGTTAAAAGAGTCCAGGACACAAAAATTGGGTAATATCTAATCTCTTTCAGCTCTCACTTTATGTTGTATGTCACAATCTTTTCACAATATCCTCTCATCACTCCCCTACTATTAATGAGGTCAAGGAATGAAGGTAGTAATCCTTGTTTATGAATGTGTACTCAATCTAAAATCTCTTGGATTATCTAATCATCTCACAACTGACTAATAATGTCTACAATGATGAGAATATTTAGTAGACTGTGCCTGTATTGTTGGTTCTTTGCCCAACTGAATGGTTTGAATTTTAAACTGTTGGCTGGTTATTTATTAGAAGTTTCTACTTCATTAAAGCAAATTTTCAACCAAAAACTGTTGATATTTAGTCAAAATACAATTACATAGTTTGGTGGGAGCTGAAAACTGACATGTGACAGATTATGTGGTTTCCAAAAATGGAACCATGAATTCTAATTCCTCCAATCTTCTAAGTTTAAAGATTATTATTCCTTTAAATTAATTTATGAGTTAATTATTGGAGTCTTTAAATTTGGAATTCTGTTAGATGAATTTTTTTCTTTAGCAAAGAATATCCATTGTAATAGTATTTAGGAACCCAGGATTTTACTATGCCCTTGGTACAATGCTTTGCTCCTACAGACATTGAGTAAAGATACCATGAGTGCTACTTACTTTATCATTCACTAATGTATACACATATACACCCTATTTTTTTCGTTTCCCAGAATATTACTAAATCTTTTAAACAAATTTATTAGAATTCATGCTTATTAAATAAGGATGCATATTTATGCTACATGCATCATTCTCTCCTTTTGTTTTTTGGTAACATGTAAATTTCATTGGTATCTAAATGCATTCATTCCTGAGCATTCCTATTATAATGTGGGGCACATGTATTGGTTTTAGCAGTTTTCACCTAATGAAATGACTCCTCATTTTCTCCATACAAACATGGTTCTATAATTTTAAGCTTCAATAATCAAACTTTACAGCATGCAGGAAATTGTCTCTATTTCTGTAAATCTATTCCTAGTAAGGAGAAGAGTGAAAGTACTGGATAGAGTAAGGAAAATCTGATTTTTTTATCCCATGGTGATACTACTTTTATGTATGGGTTATTCAAGGAAGACTAGTACTTCTAGTATGATGACTTAGTGAGCCCTTTTTCAGGGCTACACATTCACTTTTGGTGTCTATTTGTTACTCAACTCTCATCTGTGACTCCAAGAAGCTATATAGCATGTACAGCGGCCACACCTCAGTAAACCATTTTGGCAACAGATTAAAGCAGGTTGATAATAACCAACAGATCTCAAACCTGTTGGTGAGTTAGGGAGATGTCTGCCTCAAGGATGTGAAGACTTCCCCCAGCAAAATGGACAAATGAGAACAATTTGTCCAATGGCTATGAAATGGTTGAAACAGGCTCTGTGAAGTGCTTTGAACTTGGCCAGATAGTAAAGACACCAAGTTCATCCAGTGCATCCTGAGACACCACCAGGCATCTTGATTTTTAGTCTTGTCACTGGCCTTTGATAATTCTGGATGAACTTTTGAGGCAGACAATTTTGTGCAATTGTGTCTTACATCTGATTCACACATCAGTCATACACCATCACTCCATGATATCATTGGTCCTCTTTGAAAATG